>NC_091620.1:5293451-6004402 GCF_027580195.1 Bos mutus | reverse complement strand
GAGCTGGAGCACGTGCACTCAGGTGGGAGCTGCGTGCCGCTCCAGTGTCGGGACCCCACGTGGCCGGTGGCTCTGGGGCTCCTCCTGCCGCTGACCCCCCACTTCATGCCCCTCCTCTCAGGCTTGGCTTTTCATTTCTTAAACTCTCTCTGCAGAAAACACTCCCATTGTTCCGCGTTTGGGAAAATTTTTTAATTGATAATACGGCCCTTGAAGGAAAGAGGTCTGCACTGTCCTCTGGTTGAGTTAACGAAGCGGCTCTGAGATCGGGGCTGGAGAGCCCAGGGCCGTGTCTGGCCCGCACGCATCCTCACGGGCCTGCTTTTGTTGTCCGTTCCTCCTTTCATCTCCTGCTTCTCATTTTATCTGCTCTTTCCTCTCGTGATAAACCCCTGCTCTTTCGAGCTTTATCTCAACACCACAATGAAAGATCTTCAAAGAGCTAGTTTCAAAAACATCCCCCAGAGAGAGCCAATTAAATACATGAAAATGGTTTGTGGTGGAGGCTGGAGTCTTTGGGATCATAAGAGTGTCTGGAATTTGCAGGTGAAGCATGGAAGCTGGGGGCATCCCCCCACTCCCCTGCCTTCCCCAGCAGAGAGCTAGAGCCCTGCAGGCCCGGGGGACCGGTCCTGTCCTGCACACAGCCTCCCTGGCTGGGCAAGGTGTCTTCAGCTGCCAGTTGGCACATTGAGGAGAAAGCACGGCTTCTCTGAGCTTCACCTTCTGCTCAGGCCGCTGGCTGGGAAGGCTGCAAACCAGGGCCCGTGGACTCAGGGCCTGTGGATTCAGGGCCCGTGGACCCAGGGCCCGTGGATTCAGGGCCCGTGGACTCAGGGCCCGTGGACCCAGGGCATGTGGACCCAGGGCCGTGGATTCAGGGCCTGTGGACCCAGGGCCTGTGGATTCAGGGCCCGTGGATTCAGGGCCCGTGGACCCAGGGCCCGTGGACCCAGGGCATGTGGACCCAGGGCTGTGGATTCAGGGCCCGTGGACCCAGGGCCTGTGGATTCAGGGCCTGTGGATTCAGGGCCCGTGGACCCAGGGCCTGTGGACTCAGGGCCCGTGGATTCAGGGCCCGTGGACCCAGGGCCCGTGGACCCAGGGCCTGTGGACCCAGGGCCTGTGGATTCAGGGCCTGTGGATTCAGGGCCTGTGGATTCAGGGCCTGTGAACTCAGGACTGTGGATCAGGAGTGGAAGAACCCAGAGGCCACGTCTGCACAGACACATCAGAGCCTCCTGTTCCCTGGGCTGGAATTCCACCAGCCCCTCCCGGCTTCGTGTACTCAGGGTGGCCCTGCTGGCTTGGGTTTAGTCAGATTGGGAGGTGGTGGTCTCCTTAATCACAGTGACTGATTCAGTGGTGACCCTTGACCTTGAATTCCTTTCTTCTTGGGGGAGGCAACCTGTGGGAGGCAGCCGGTTCCTGCTGCTTCACCCATGAGCAGTTGCATCTGGGAAGGAGTGCCGTCCTGCTGGGAGCATCCATGGTGAGGCTGGAGGAGCAGGCTGACTGCCCCAGGAGCTCTGAATCCCACACGTTTTTCTGGACAGACAGCACCCTCATCGAGGGAAGGCGGTGGCCACCTGGCCCTGCCGGCTGCCTTCTCTCCTGGGAGACCCGGCCCGGGGGCACCGCCCACGGAGGTGCCTCGAGGGAGGCCCAGCCTGGCCAGGCAGCAGAACACAGCACCTTGCCTCTCACCGAAGATCAAAAATTACTCCCAATTACATGCAATTAGCTATTTTAAATTATTAATGGTGGTGAAAGAATGTGTCTATTCAACAAGTAATTTGTGATAATTTTTAGTAATTGAAAGTGATTTCTAGCAATTAAGTCCTAATTTAGTGCATTTTCGGGTGATGCTTTTTTCCAGGGGTGCCTCTGAGTTGCATTGCTGGGGCTTTTGTCTAGGCACTTTGTTCGGTAAATTTGCCAGCTTGGGTATTTGGGGGAGCCCAGTAACCGTGGTCTGGGGGAGGAAGAAGGAACAAAGGGTTGACCCTGGCTAACACAGGGCAACAAAGGTCCGTCTAGTCGAGGAACCGAACCCCCTGCTCAGTGGTGTGGGGAGAGCTGGGCCAGTGAGGGCAGGAGGCTCCTGTCTCACTAAGTCAGCCTCCTTGAGGTGGTCTGCACATGGACGGCAGGCAGGAGACCACCTCTGTCGACTGAGAGGGGACCCTGTCCCCAGGGAACTCTGCCCTCCTTTGTCTGTGGCAGGTAAACATTCCGAGTAGTCTTCAGAAATGAAATGGCTATGGTTTTGCCAATAGTCATGTATGGATGTGAGAGTTGGACTATAAAGAAAGCTGAACATCGAATAATTGATGCTTTTGACCTGTGGTGTTGGAGAAGACTCTTGAGAGTCCCTTGGGCTGCAAGGAGATCCAAGAAGTCCATCCTAAGGGAAATCAATCTTGAATACTCATTGGAAGGACTGATGTTGAAGCTGAAACTCCAATACTTTGGTCACCTGATACGAAGAGCTGACTCATTTGAAAAGACCCTGAGCTGGGAAAGATTAAAGCTGGGAGGAGAAGGAGAAGACAGAGGATGTGATGGTTGGATGGCATCACTGACTCAATGGACATGAGTTTGGGTAAACTCCGGGATTTGCTGATGGACATCACGTCTGGCATGCTGCAGTCCATGGGGTCGCAGAGTCAGACACGACTGAGCGACTGAACTGAACTGAACACAGGATCCCCCATGGAGCACCCCCTCTTGGTGTGTGCAGAGTCACCTACGGAGCTTGGTCTACTGAGAAGCCCCAGAGCCAAGCTGACCCTTGGAGCACCTGCTCGCCAGGTCCCAGGATGCAGGCCAGGGCGGCCGCTGGCCCTCTGGATGGCAGACTGGAGCCGGGTGGCCCAAGGGGCCAGGTCTCCTTGCCATCTTCTGCCTTGACTTCCAGAACTACCCCTGCTCAGTGGTGTGGGGAGAGCTGGGCCAATGAGGGCAGGAGGCTCCTGTCTCACTAAGTCAGCTTCCTTGAGGTGGTCTGCACATGGATGGCAGGCAGGAGACCACCTTTGTGGACCGAGAGGGGACCCTGTCCCCAGGGAACTCTGCCCTCCTTTGTCTGGCAGGTAAATATTCCGAGTAAAATCTTCAGAAATGAAATGACTTGGGTTCCTCTGGAAACCTTGCAAACTGATCATTTTAACCGAGACGACGCCTGCGCCTGGGTGGAGGTTGAAACGTGAGTGTGGTTCCTGCCCGCCCGGGTTTATTTTCTGTTAAGATAGGTGGGAGCAGCCTCCAGAGACCAGAAATGAAGGGCACCCACGGTTACACATGTTTCTTTCTCCCAAGCAAACCCAGGGCCAGGGTGACCCCTCCTCTCCTGGACGGCCACCCTGTTCACAGGACCAGCGGTGCCCTGGGCTCGGGGCCGCTGCCCACCCCCCCACAGATGCCGGTGTCCCCGCCATCCCAGCGTGTCCTTTGCAGAACCCACAAGCCCCCCTCCCTGGAGCCCCTCAAGTCCAAGCCCACAGCCGCTGCAGGAAGTCACGGTGGGTCTCATGTGGCTCAAACGGTGAGGTTCAAGCTTCACCCAGATCCCGGCCCTCTTTATAACAAGCATTTTGTAAGCCCCTTTTACTACCCTGAAATAATAATAGCACCGCATCACACAAGAAGTTACAACAGTGAAACACTGTGATATAGAGGACAGGCAGGGGAAACGAGTGATGATGAAGCGTCACGGGTCTGGATCTGTGCACACCTGCGCCCGGCAGGCCCGGGGTGGGAGAGGGCGCCAGTGCAAGTCTCTGGGCCAGCGTGCTCCTCTGGGCGCTGGGGGTGCAGCCCCGAGTCTGAGTTGTGACAGGGCCCCAAAGTGACGTGCAGAGATTGACGCTGCGTCCTGCCCGAATCTGCAGAGGGTGACTGGGACCCCGAGGAGCAGGCGGGGTGGGTCCTCTCGGGTCCTCCGTCCCAGCGGCTCAGGGAAGCCTGAGAGCTGAGGCGGGGGTGTCTTGGGAGGGCCTCGGGGAGGCCGAGCTCCCCGTGTGATGGAGGCCGGACACCAGGTCTTCTCCCACCGGCCGTCTGCCCTTGGACCCAATGCTGGAGACGCAGAGCCTGGCAGCATGAGCTGCTCCCCGAAGGCTGGCAGGGGCCGGGTTCACCAGCACGAGGGCCTCCAGGACGCGGAGAGGCCTGGCGGCCACCTGTTCCCTGGGTGGCTGGGTGGGGAGCTGGGCCTGGCCTTTTCGGCTCGTGTCAGCCGGTCTTTCCCAGGGGACACCTGCCGGCATCGCCTCAGGCAGAGCGGCTGGCGTGAAGGAAACAAGAGCGGTGGGATCCCTGCAGACGCCCCTAGAGGGGGGAGGGGAGGGCTGCAGGTGACAGAGGGTGACCCTCAGGGGTGACCAGCGGGGAGGCCGGTGGAGTGACCAGCGGCGATGCCTCAGGTCCTCTGCCGGTCGTCCTGACTCTGCTCCACCCCTTTCCAGTTAGCGCTCGCCATCACGCCCACAGGCGCCCAGGACAGCCTCCCTGGGCACTTGTGAGCATCACATTGCAGCTCATGAAGGCAGGTCTCATTGCAAAGGGCTCCCTGGCCCGCAGCAGCTGCTTCAGATTCCCAGCTCCCGGCACTCAGAGCTTGG
Organism: Bos mutus; assembly: GCF_027580195.1. Taxonomy (NCBI): domain Eukaryota; kingdom Metazoa; phylum Chordata; class Mammalia; order Artiodactyla; family Bovidae; genus Bos; species Bos mutus. Next base: position 5,999,777 of record NC_091620.1, on the reverse strand, counting down.
GTTCCACCCCTGGTGTTGCTGTGCAAGCCTCGTGTGCCGTGTGTCCTGTGCCCTGGATTGTGCCCTGGAGGTGGGACCACGTACTGGAGTCGGGGGGCAGGGTGAGGGTGGGGAGGACGGCCTGACCTGGGGAGCGGGGCTCTGTCTTCCAGCAAACCTGTTGAGTGTCTTGGTGACCAGGCCCGTGAGCAGGACCTGTGACTCGGGGTCCCTCCCCGCTTCTGCCAAGTGACACTTCCAAAGTCAAAAGTGGATGCACTTGGTGTCCTGCCCCTAGATGTTTAAGGGTCTGGATGGTGGAGTCTGTTGTACCAGCTTCCCTGTGACTTTGCAGCAGAGGAGGCAGCAGGACCAGGGACCAGTGTCCTGCCCCGACCAGGGGCCAGAGTCCCTTGTTCCAGCTTTCCTGTGACTTTTCGGCAGAGGAGGCAGCGGCCAGGAGAAGGAAGTAGTTCCGGCAGCAGGGGCCCCTCCAGCAGCGTGAACCAGAGCCCAAGGCTTGCTGCGAAGAAGTCAGGCGCCTCGCCGGGCTTCCCTTGCTGCCCTGGGTCGTGTGCAGTGCTGAGCACCGAGAAGTGCGTGTGATGAAGTCGTTCAAGCAGTGACGTGAGTGCGACCTTAACTTTTGGAAGGAGGACAGACAGATGCAAGGGAAGGGGGAAAGGACCGTGGGACTGGGTGTCTGCGTCCAGAGAGGGCAGTTAGGGCCGCGCTCTGCCTCGAGCTGCCCCCAGTGCGCCGTCATCCGCTCTCCGAGACAGGCCGCCTTCGGGTTCCGGCCTCTCGCATTTAGCCTGAGCGGTCCCGACGGACCCCCACCTCCTCTCAGCGTCTCTGCGTCAGAGGGCGGGGCGCTCCTGACACCTGGAGCTCTGTGGCCGGGAGGCCGTGGCCTCTGCACACACTCGCCGGCCGGCCTGAAGACACGTGGCCGGGAGGCCGTGGCCCCTGTGCACACACTCGCCAGCCGGCCTGAAGACACGGGGAGCGCGACGTCCTGCCTCCGCGCGCCTCTGCCTCAGCGGGTCCCGGAGCTCTGTGGTCCGGCCTGGCCAGAGGCCAGCGCCGCCCTCCCGGGTCCCCGTGGCTCCTGCCGGCGGAGGCCTGGCGAGCCCGTGGTGAGGCGCCGGCTTTTCTGAAGCTCGTCAGTTAAGGGGCTTCCCGGGCGAGGGCTGGTGGAGGCTGCGCGGGTGGGGTGTGTGCCGGGTGAACCGTCGGGAAGGAGGCGTGGGAGCGAGCGAGGCAGCTTTGCTGCGGCACGTCCACCGTCAGCAGCCGGGAGACGGGAGGACGCGGGGCGCGGGCGGGCCCGCGGAGGCGAGGCGGCCCACTCCTGGTTCACAGAGGCTTGCGGCCGCCGCTCGTTTTGACAGTTGGGGCCTGTTTTCCTTCCCTTTGGTGCAGCCGATGAATGAGTACTTCTAAAATCTGACATCTTTGGCTCCACCTTTGAATGTCGCCATGTACGATGACTCTTAGAGCCCCTGCGCCGTGAGTTCCACCTTCACAGATAGAGCTTCACCCCCGCTCTGACGGCGAGTGCGCCGTCCCTGGCGGAACCTGCGAGGCCCCCCTCAGAGCCCTTAACTGTGCAGAGTCAGGCGCCGCCCACGGTCCCCCGCCCCCGACACCTGGTTCCCTTTTGCCAGACGCCGCCGCTGAGCCAGGAAGGTGCCTGAGGCCCGGGACGCGTAGGCTGCGTGCCTCCTGGAGACGTGTCTGAACCACCATCCGCTGTCCCTTCCCCTGACCGCCAGAGCTCCTGACACCTGCCGTGTGGGAGCGCCTGCCCGAGGCTGCCCGTGTCGCCTGTCCAGGGCCACGTGTGCCCGTGTGACACCACCCCCCCACCCGCCGTGCCTGGCAGGACCCCAGGCTGCCGGGGGGGTGGGAAGCCTCAGCCAAGGCGGGTAGACAGTGCTCCACGCCGGCCCGGGGCTGCTCAGGGGTCCCCTGCAGAACAGCCCGTGGGGCCTGGAGCCAGGGCCCCTGTGGTCAGAGGCAGCGCTCTGGCGGGGGGTGCTCTGCTGGGAGGAGTGGCCTTGGGCCAGGGGCGCCCCGGGCAGAGAGCCCGAGGTTTGTCAGGGGGGCTGAAGCAGAGGCAGCCTCTCGTCTGCCCATGGTGAGAGGGTGGGGGACGGGGCTGTGCACGCAGGGAGAAGCAGGATGGAAGCAGGCATGGGACCCGCCGGGCCCCCAGCGCTGTGAGGGAAGTGCCCAGAGTGGACGGGGCCCTGGTCAGGCGGAGGTCAGGCTGTACAGAGGGAGCTGGGCACCATTCGAGTGCTTCCTACCAGGAAGGCATGTGGCACAGGCCACCTTCAGAAATTGGCAGTCTGCAGCTGAAGAAGGGTTTGGAGCTCTGGTGCGGGCAGGGGTCCTGGGGAGAGGCCTTTCCTGCCAGCCCCCGCCTGTCCCTGTGGGATTTGGAACTGTGTCAAGGCTCCATCCAGAGGCAGCCTCTCGTCTGGACTGTCGCCCCTGAAGTCACCTCCTGCCGCCCTCACCTGCCGGAGCCTGCACAGGACGTGCTGGGCAGCCTTCCTGCCCTGAGCGTGCCCGGGGAGGCCGTGGCGTCCTGGGGATCATGAGCGTCCAGCGTCAGGAGTGGACTCTGCGTGCGCCGTGTGCAGTAAGAGCCCAACAAGCATCACACCTGGAGTGTGACACGACTTCACACGCGAGTGTTGGCAGCTCGCGCAGTGCCTGCGCATCTGGCTTCTGCACCGTGTGCGTTCATCTCCATCAGAGTGCACATAAAATGCGACGTGCGTGTTCATGTCTCTGCTGCGCTGGGTGGTTTTATTCCCCGCGTGGGAGTTGGTGCCCTCTGAGATGACTGTGCATGTAGTGGTCACACGTTATCGATGGGGGCAGCGACGGCAGGGGCTCAGAACTTGGGACAGAGTCACCTCTTCAGCGTCCAGCCTCCTTCCGCTTCGCCCTCCCCAGGATGTAAAACATTGGGGTCGGAGGGCAAGTGTGGGGAGGCCAGACCTGGTCTGACTTCAGGGAGGGAAGCCAGCATCAGTCAGCTGGTCAGTGGGTTGCCAGTCCCCGTTAGCTGAGTGGACAGCTCTAGGACGTGCTGGGGAGCCTTGGCATCGGGTCAGCTGTACTCAAACGTTTCTGAGCATTTGTGGAATCAGTGTGACTGCACCTGGTGCAGGAGAGGCTCCCAGCTGGATGGCAGGCTCCCAGCTGGGGCAGGGGAGGCACGTGTGCTGTGCCGTGTGCACCTGTGTGTTTGGGTGTGCACCTGTGCATGTGCACAGGTGTGTGTACCCGTGTGTGCACAGGTGTGTGTAACCCGTGTGTGCACAGGTGTGTGTAACCTGTGTTTGTGTGTGCACAGGGGTGTGTGCACACATATGAATGTGTCTGTAGGTCAGGGTCGGGGGGTGAGAGCCCCGAGGCCCTGGGGTGGTCACTTCAGCTGTCAGGCCTGATGAGACAGCGCCTGCCCCATCAGCCTGCAGGTCTCGGGCTCTGAGATGCTGGGCCCTCAGTGCCGCGTGCCTGAGAGCAGGGAGCCCAGGACTCCTGGGGGTCGGGGGTGAACTGCGGTGGTTTTGGGTTTGAGGTAGTGTGTGCTCCGAAAGTCCTGAGTGCTGTGTGTGGAACTGGATTTCCCCGAAATAGTGGAAAACCCACAGAATATTCAAAAGGCAGAGGACACAGCCTAGAGGCCAGATCTGAAACGTTTCCTGTGTCCTCGTCCGAGGGAGCACTGGCGCTGGGCTCCCGGGGAACAGCCTGAGTCCGGCCCGTTCTGCCACTCTGTCTATCCCCATCTAGGGCTCTGCCGGGCCAGGCTGCAGGGCCCCAGCCTCTCCGCACTCCACCCCTCGTCCCTGGGCTTGGTCCAGCGCTGCTCGAGTGTGCCCAGGCCTCCGCAGGAACTCACTGCGGGGTGGGAGGTGTCTCTCAGTTCTACACACTGCTCCTCTTTGCTGGGTGACCTCTTCCTAGTTGCAGGGGCTCCCTCGGGCCCTGCGTGGGGACCCCTGCAGCCAGCCTTCGTCCGCAGCTTGCTCACCAGCCCTGGTCTCGCCTCCTGTCCTCGGGGCCACTTGGCCCCTTGCACTGCGTCCTCCAGGCAGGGCCCACCCGTCCCTCTCGGCCACCCTCTCCGTGGCTTACAGAAGCATGAGCTGTCTAGCTTGACTGGTGGCTCCCTGCTCAGATGCCCAGATTCCCGCTGGAAAGAAGCGGCTCAGTGGACTCACTCCCGTTCACCCCAAGGGCGCTGGACCTCGGAGCTGACCTGGAGGAGCTGCGGTCGTGGCTCAAACGGGCGGAGCTGTGTTCGTGGCTCCCTGTCCCCTGCCTGAGCGTCCTGGCCTGTGGACTTCCCAGACTGCTCCTCCTCCTCTGCGGAGGAGCGCAGGCATGGCCAGTCGGAGGCCTTGCTGTCGACAGGCCCTCCGGCAGCACAGCAGCAGCTGCTTTGTGCCCGTGGGTGAGAGCGCTTCTGGGCCATAGGACGCCAGTCGCGGTGTGGTGTCTCAGAGCCTGTGGGAGCACACCCTCTGGAGTTACCGCCCTTCTGGGCTCTGTCCATCCAGACGCTGGTCTCTCTGGTCCTCAGGAGAAGCCACACCCGGCTGGGCGCACGGTTTCTCTACCACAGTGTACAAGCGCTCACATCACCATGCATCACTGACAAAATATTTATAAAACAAAGTTTTGTGTATAAAATCTTATTTCCCTGTGGAATTATTTAATGAAACCTGAGCAGCGCTGAGGAGGCAGTCTTGCAGGTGGTGATACGGTGGACAGCGGAAGGCAGCATCCTGGCCCCTTTGGTATTTGCTCGAGTTTGCTGGGTTTAGAATGTCTGGTGGATGCACACGTGTGCACCTCCAAGCCTCATGGATGGACAGACAGGCCTCTTGTCCATCAGGCGTATAGGTGTTCTGTTTCCACCTGCAGACTCTAATCCCCAGCACATGTGTGCTCATGCACACGCACACACATACACAAGCACAAGTGTGCACACATGCTCAGATGTGCATACACACACATGAAGGCACACACACATATACACATGCACACAAATACACACACGTGCAAACACACACGTGCAGACACTCCTGCACAGCTGTGTCTGCTCCCTGGCAGAAGTTGCAGGGGTGCATCCCGCTCCCCCCAGCGAGGATCCCCCACCGTCTGCGTGCAGAGAAGGGGCCATGGGGTGGGGGGCGCCACCCTGGGGGAGGGGATGCTGGGTGGCATTTCTGGAAGTCTGGGCTCCGGTGGGTTTGGAACTGGGCACTAAGGCAGAGAGAGTGGAGAAGACGCTGGGTGGGGCATCTGGCAGAGTCACACAAGGAACATCAATTGAGAAAGAATCAGGGCCAGTTCTTGATGAACCTACTTGAAGGCGAGTTATATGTGGGGTCTCTCAACAAGTGGCTGGTTTCTTGAAGTGGGGTTACTGCTCCACCTCGAAAGTAAAAGCTTCCACATAAATGACGTGGATGGGAAAGAATGACTGGAAAGCAGCCATAATAGAAATGCATGATGCTCAGACTGCTGGGGTGTGGCTAAGGCAGCACTCAGAGGAAGAGTCGTAGCCCTCACCACCCACATTGCTTTTGCAGGCAGGAGCACTTGTAGGTAAGTGGAAGGAAATCGAGTGGTGGGCTGCTGTGCAGGAAGTTCTGGTCTCCCCTCACAAGGAGGCTGGGAGTAAACGTCTGTTTACTGGGCCACGACATTGGTTCCGACCCAGACTCCTCATTCAGAACTCCTCCAGGGTCCTCAGCATGCCAGCTCTCCTCTCTCCCCCTTCTCGCCCTATCCTTGTTGCCTAATGGCCCCAAGTGCCTCCCGCAGTCCAGCCATGACATCTGCGATGAAAGAGGGAGGAAAGAGACAAAAGGAGTTTCCTTGAGTGGCTCCTTCCTTTCACAGCCAAGGAACTAATTTCCACCCCAGCCCAGCACACCCTCCCTGGGTGGACTCCCGTCTTTTCCAGTGGTCAGAGCTGGTCCTGTGTGACCCAGAGGCGCCTGGTCAGTTCTTCTGGCCTTGGTGGGAGCAGTGATGACCCGGGCCGGCTGAGCACGAGAGTCCTCATGATGCCGGCAGCAGAAAGGCCGGGAAGATGAGCGAGGCATTTGTGGAGAAGTTAGAAAAAGGAGACACACTCGGGAAGATATGAAGTAAACAGAAATGAAGACGACAAAGCAGAAATTAGTGGGTTAAATACGGAAAGCCAGGAAAAGTTGACGAATAACGTTAAGAGCCAGTTCTTTGGGGAAAAAGAACAAGAAAATAAAGGCTGGCTAATCAGGAAAAAAGAGAGAGAACACAGACATACAGAATTAGATGCAAAAAGACAGATGATTAGAACAAAAAGCGAGTGCTTTGTAGAAGCATACAAGTACATTTAACATCGGAGCAAAATAGAACCGGTATTAAACCCGATCACAGAAGATGGGGCTACCTAAGCAGGTCCCGGTAGCGGGAGACCAACCAGTTACACACAGCCCCGCCCACCTCCACCAAGGGCCAGACTAGCTGGATTCACAGGTAAACTACTTCAGGTCTTCAAGAAATGGACAGTTTCAGTGCTATGTGAACTAGTCCAGAGTACCTTCTTAGAGAAACAGAGGAGAGTCCAGAAATACACTAAAATACGTATGGAGTTTGAGTCTGATGAAGATAGGGTTTTAAAACAACAGTCAGTTCAGTTCATTTCAGTCTCTCAGTCGACTCCGACTCTTTGCGACCCCATGGACTGCAGCACACCAGGCCTCCCTGTCCATCACCAACTCCCACAGTTTACCCAAACTCATGTCCATGGAGTCGGTGATGCCATCCAACCATCTCATCCTCTGTCGTCCCCTTCTCCTGCCTTCAGTCTTACCCAGCATCAGGGTCTTTTCCAATGAGTCAGTTCTTTGCATCAGGTGGACAAAGTATTGGATAAAGATAGGCTTTAAAGTCAACAGATAGATTGGACAAAGATAGATTTTTAAATCAACAAGAAGACAAATTGTTCAATAAAATGTGTTCTAATTTTTTGGGAAAAAGTATTTGAATTCTTATTTCTTTCAATAAAAACAAATTTGCAAAGGATCAATAACTTAAATGAAAGTGATAAAAAAATGCCATAGAAGAAAGCATGGTGAACTTGATTTGTATCATAAAGCCCCTTTTAAATTGTGATGCAAATTTTAAGAAGCCGTAAATGGAAAGAGTAATAAATTTGACTACATAAAACTTTAAAAAATTTGGGTGGAAAAAATATCATAAAAAAAGTCTCAAGACACATGTGAGCGGCAGAAGCTAGACTTCTGTGTCGGTCACATGTCGCACACACGGGTGCGGAGAGCACAGACCAGCTGACCAAGAACGGCCCGGGCCACGAGCAGGAGGCTCGCAGACGCAGGCTTGTGAGTCAGCAGCAGACGTGAGCCCCAGCCTCACCGCCGTAGAGGAGTGGACGATGCGACGCCTGGAGCCCCCACTCAGTGAGGCTCTTGCTGGTGCCCGATGCCCGGAGAGGTGGGACGAGGCGCCCTCACACACGGCCGATGGGGACTTAAACCACACGGCTTCTGGGAGGAGAGCCTGTCGTCTCTTCTTTACAAGCTCACGCGCCTTTGGACCAGCGTCCCTGTCGTGGGGATCGACCTCTGTCCCTGCAGTGGGCCCGCGGGCGTGCGGTTCCGGATGCACTTCTGGCTGGAGCCGAGACGAGCCAAGGGTTTGTGGCAGCTGGCGCTCCTGCTGGGGTGCTGTTCAGAGGACTGCTGTGCCCCGCAGCAGGCTTCTCGTCCCTCCTGCCCCCAGCAGGCTGGCGAGGCCCCCTTTGCCCCCTGCCCACCCCTCCTCTGCAGGCGGCAGGCAGCCACGCTGCGCCCGCCTCCCCTCACTCGGCCTCTGACGGCCTGACCCACGCGTTTCCTTTAGGCTCATCCAAAGTACTTCTTCTGACCCCGAGTCCGGGCTGGGCAGTGGGGGCAGCCGTGTGTGTGCCAGCGTGCTCACGCACCACTCTCTGCTGGAAGCAGGGCCCACCCTCAGCTGTGACACGTGCCTCTGTTCCGCCCTGGTCTCCACCACAAACTCCCGGGTTCAGGGCTGGTGGAGCCACAACGGACGGTCATGGTTCAGATCCCAGACGGCTGTGCCAGGCGTTACTGGAGGAGGCGTGGGGCTGGCGTTTCTCCCAGCAGGCGGTTCTCTGCGCACCCTGAGCAGGAGGGTGGGCTTGGTGGGGCTTGTTCTGAAGGGTCAGCAGCGCTGTAGCCACCCAGCCAGAGGCTCCTGCACCCAGGGGGCAGCTCGGCCGTGGGTCCAGCGGGGCAGCCTGGGGACCCTGCAGTTGGAGGGGGTGCAGCCTGGTGACCTTGTGGGGGGGACAGCCTGGTGACATGGGGGGTGATCAGCATGGTGATGTGTGGGGGCAGCCTGGTGACGAGTAGGGGGGCAGCCTGGTGACCCTGTGGGGGGCAGCCTGGTGATATGTGGGGCAGCCTGGTGACCATGTGTGTGGGGGGGATCAGCCTGGTGATGTGTGGGGGCAGCCTGGTGACAAGTAGGGGGGCAGCCTGGTGACCCTGTGGGGGGACAGCCTGGTGGCCGTGAGGGAGGCATCCTGGTGGCCATGTGTGGGGGCAGCCTGGTGACCATGGGGCGGGGGCAGAGAGCGCCTGGGGCGGCCGTGGCCTCTGGGAGGCAGGGACGCTCTGCGAGACTTGCAGAGCTCGGCTCTCGGGACCGCAAGCTGGCTCGTCAGCGTCTGTGAGCAGAAGGTCCCGCAGGCCAGTTGCAGGGCCTAAGGCAGGGGGCTCCAGGGGCGCAGCCCGCCCCCTCCTCTGCGGGGCTCGCCAGCAGCCCCTGCCCCGTCACCCTGCCCTCACCCCACCCCCCCAGAGTGGCTCAGGGGCCAGGCCCCCGGGTGAGAGGAGACACAGCCGTTGGGCCACTCAGGGCAGCCCTGCCGCAGCTGGTCCAGTGCGTCTGAGTCCAGGGGGTGACGTGAGGCGGTGACTCTGAGGACTGCCTGAGGAGGAAACCTGAGGCGGGGCTCCTCTCGAGGCTGCCCTGAGTGTGGACCCTCTTTTTCTCCAGGAGCTTGGCCCCCCCGGGCGCTGAGCGCTGTCAGTCAGGGCAGGTCCGTGCGTCTGTGTTTCTTCTGTGCTGTGACCTGCAGGACGCTGGTGGGGAGGGTCAGACAGGCCCCGGTGTTCCTCCAAACGTGCTCCGCTGGAACCCCGTTCTTGGCGTTCTTCTGGGGGGAGATCACAGCCTTGGGCACCCTCTGTGTGCATGTGTGCATGTACGTGTGTTCATGTATGCTGCGTGTGCATGCTGTGCCCGCACATATGTTGCGTGTGTCACGCGGTCACGCGTGCTGTGTATATGCACGTGTGCATGCTTTGCACACGTGTGTGCGTGTGGTTCGTGTGCATTCGTGTTTCACATGTGTGTGTGCACATACGTGTGTGACACGTGTGTCACGTCAGGCATGCCTGGGCTCCCGTGTGAGGCGCTGGGCGCTCTGACACTGGGCGTCAGGAATGGACAGGGCCCCATGGAAGGAGGGGCTGGAGGGCGGTGAGGAGGGGCACGCAGGTAACAGCCTGAGCGTTGGGTTTACATCCTCCACAGGTTTTCCTGGCACGAGCGCACATCTCAGGGGTTTCCCTGTCACTCAGCAATTCCTGTTTCTTGTTTTGGGGTCTGTTTTGCTAGACAAAGTATGTTTGTCTGTGAAATAAATGTTGGGGCTCAATGAAGTTGAAGTACTTGGTTTTCCAGGAGCAAAGGTGACTGACGTTGCCCCCTCTGCCCTTTGGGGAGCTAAACCCACGCCCTCTCCTCCCCTAACGTGGGGTCAGGGCCATCCGTGCCCTTGGGCAGCGGCGAGTCTTCGCTCCTCTGAAGCCCCCTGCGGTGCTCGGCGTTGTGCCGAGTCCTCCCTGGCAGGCGGGTGGGGTGTGAACCCCTGCGGTGGCGTGTTTGGAGCTGGCCCAGCCCTCTCTGAGCTGTTTTCTCGGTGTCTGCCTCCTTTCGAAGCACCTTCAGCACTGGCCCGGGGAGGTCCCAGATCCTAGCCTTGGACCTGCCAGCCGCTGTGGGCAGGAGCAGGGTCAGCAGGCAAGCTGTCCTGTGCTGACCGGGCCGGCGCCATGTGCGGGGGGCAGCCCACCCGGGGGGCAGTCTCAGGACATCCTGGTCTGTGCAGGCTTCTTTGTGGAAGCAACACATGTGCCTGGAATCATGGGACCCGCCAGGGAGTGGGGTGGGCGCTGTTTGCGGCTCTTCCCTCCCTCCTTTCCAAGAGTCCTGTGAAGGGACAGCCTAACAACTGACCAGCTAGCTAGCTCACTGGTGACCGGTGACCGATCCCCTCTGGTTACTGGCTCAGCCTGGGCGCCTGTGTATGCCCAGGTTCAGGTGACTAGACGTGACACGGCCTGACCGAGGAGGTCAGTTAATGGGAACAAAGATGGTGAGTTTATGTTAAATTCTCCCAGCATTAGCGCCGATGCGTATCTGAAGGGCTTGGAATAAGGGGTAGGACACTTCTGCACAGTTCACATGGTGCGGGGGAGCCGTGCCCTCACCTCCTCTCTGGTTCTTGGGTCGTGAGGGGGAGGTGAGGGACCCCGGGTCAAATGGACCCCTCCCCAGCGAGCCTCAGTTGCGGGAAGAAAGGCAGGCCTCCCTGAGTGGGCGGGGTCCATCCGGGAGCGGGTTTGTCTGTCTCCTCTCTGGGCAGCATGGTGGGAGGGCAGGGTTGGGGCAGGCAGAGGCCCACCTTGGGTCTGCACATCACATCACCCACCTTGTTTACGGAGCTTGTGCTGTTTCCCAGCCAACACTTCTCTGGATCAACTGCCCAGCATCCCTCTATTTCCACAGTCAGCTGTGACCACTCACTGACCCCTCCTGTCCTCTGTAGCCTGCCCAGGGCCCATGGCTGGGGCTGGGCGCGGGGCTTGCGGCCCTCGAGATGGTTGGGGAACGAGAGCGTTGTTCACTGCCTTAACCAGAGGGGAGGTGCGGGGGGTGGGGGGGCAGCTCTGCTCTGCGGGGCGCGAGGAACTGCGTGCAAGTAACCGAGGAGCAACAAACGCCAGTCCACCCGCGCAGAGCTGTTTGTTCCCACCGCCTGGCCTACCCAGAGGCGTGGGGGCGGGGGGTCATTGGTGCCAGGGAGCCAGCTCGGCCCCTGCCCCAGCCCAGACTCTGCGGTGGATGTGGCCATGAGGCGGATGTGCTGGAGCTGGCGAGCTGTGGAGTCCAGGCTGCAGACCCCACCCTCCACCCGCCCCAGGGGCTAAGGTGCTGGGGTTGCCATGGCAACGGAGATCCTGGTGACAGGATCTTGGGACTCAGGCCTCCTCTCATGTGGAGCGCGGGTGTCCTGAGAGGTGCCCGGGAGCCCAGACCTTGGAGTCGTGGCCCTGGCATGGCTGTGACCCTCGGGGCCCCTGCCCCGGACCAGCGTCCCCAGCTCACACCATCCTCGGGTGTGTGATCAGGCCCAGGACCCACACGCTCACCGTGCTCACTGAACATATTCCGCCTCCTTCCTCTCTGAGTGGAGCCCCAGATGGGGCGGAAGCTGCGCACAGTCTGGGGGCCAGAGGTCCAAAGTCGGGGCGCCCCGCTTCGCTGACGCGCGTTTTGTTTTGCAGACGGCGCCTTCCCTCCGTCCTGATAAGCCGGCAGGGGGCGTGGTCCTCCTCTGCTAAGGGCTCTGGTCCCACCAGGCGGCCTCCCCCAGGGTCCTCATTCCCGCCCCCAGGCCCCGCCCCCCGGGGACGCCCCACGGGGCTAGGCTTTAGCACGTGGATTTGGGGGACGCAAGCCCGCAGCCCAGGACACCTCCTGTTTCTCTTCATCGCTCACCCCAAGGAAGCTGCCTGCAGGTCACAGGAGCCCCCCACCGCACTGGGCCTCCACACACGGTCATTGGCAGAGCCCAGTCACACTCTAGTCTCCGCACGCTGGTGCCTAACCCCTTCCCGTAGGTGCAGACTTTAACTTCTGTGGCCATCTGTATTGTGCTCCATGTACCAGTGCGCGAGCCCTGGGTTCGAACCCTGGGTTGGGAAGTTCCCCTGGAGAAGGGAACGGCTACCCACTCCAGTATCCTTGCCTGGAGAATTCCATGGATTGTGTGATCCATGGGGTCGCAAAGAGTTGGACACGACTGAGCGACTTTCACTCACTCTCTCACTCCACGTACCAGAGGCAGGAAGAAGTGTGTCTTGCTGCTGCTGCTAAGTCGCTTCAGTCGTGTCTGACTCTGTGCAACCCCATAGACGGCAGCCCACCAGGCTCCCTCATCCCTGGGATTCTCCAGGCAAGAACACTGGAGTGGGTTGCCATTTCCTTCTCCAATGCATGAAAGTGAAAAGTGAAAGTGAAGTCGCTCAGTTGTGTCCGACTCTTCACGACCCCATGGACTGCAGCCCACCAGGCCCCTCCATCTGTGGGATTTTCCAGGCAAGAGTACTGGAGTGTGGTGCCATTGCCTTCTCCGAAAGTGTGTCTTAAACAAGTCTAATAAATAAAGCCACCGTCTGCGCCCGAGCCTCACCCACATCGTCAGCTTGTGCGGTGTCCTGACCCGGCACCATCTGTGCACCATGGAGGCAGTGTCTTGCACACTTAGGGCTCGGGGAGGTGGCGCCCCAACCTCTGTGTCCCTGCCTCTGTCGCTGGGCCTCGACGTGGCCGAGGTTGTGTTTCCCAGGTGGGCTCTGGGGGGGCGTCGGGTGGGGGCACTGCTCAGGGGGTGCTCGCGGTGCGGGGCGGGTGGTAACGGGGACCCTGTCAGGACCTCGAGTCCTGCGCCCGCCTCTCCTGTGCGGCTTCCGGGTCCTGCCCACAGCCGGGTGGGTCCATCGAGGTCTCAGGAGAACTGGCGCTGCCGCTGTGCCCTCAGTGTACCCGCCAAGCAGGTCAGTGTGGGACTCCTTCAGGGGGAGCCGTTCTGTGTTGAGGGACCTGCTGGATCAGGCTTCTCGGATGAGGCTTCTCTGCTGGGGCTCAGGCTGGGGCTCTGACCCCCCGAAGAGGACGTCACCCGCACCCCTCGGGCCACACGCGCAGCCCGTGACGGACCACAGCCTGGAACCTTGCGCCTGCTGGGAGCTGCCTGTGGGTGCCCGAGATGCGGGGGCTGGGGCCTCAGCCGCTTTGGAGAGGTCAGACTCCCCCACATGGGTACCCTCCACCTGCCGTTGCCATGGGTACCTCAGTTACAGGGCGGCCACGTGCCGGTGTGAATGAAACACGTTTGGTCTAATATCTCGCTTATGGCAAATGTGAGATGGTCCTTTTACACCTGAGGGAGCTGGTCACCAGAAGGGTGATGTCCCTGCTGGGAGCCTACAGCCCGAGGCGTGGGCCTCCCCCTGCTCCTCCCCCTCTCCCTCCTGGTCTCACCCCTCCTCCTCCTCCTCTGGGTCTCACTCCTCCCTCCCCTACCCCATCCTCTCACTCCTCCCGTCCCTCCCCCCTGTGGCCCCTCCCCCTCCTCCTGCTCCTCCCCCTCCCCTCCTGGTCTCACTCCTCCCCCCTCCCTCTCCTGGTCTCACCCCTCCCCCTCCTTCCCCCCCTCCCCTGCTCCCCTCCTGATCTCACTCCTCCCCGCCCCCTCCCACTCCTGGTCTCACTCCTCCCCTGCACACAGAACTGTCCTGCTCAGAATACTGTTACGGCTCTGCGCTGCATACAGAGACTGCCAGCCATCCTGGTGTGGCGTCCAGGCCTGTGTGGCCTCACACTGACCCTCCGGTCCCTCCTCTGCCCCGGCTGGAGTTACATCCCTGCCGACTGCATCCCGCCCTGGCTGCGCTCTTGCATTTCTGCTCAGCCCCTCTCCGTCCCTCAGAATTCTACGTATCCTTCCAACGTGGCTCGAATACTGCTTTTCTCTGTGCAGTTTCTCCCAGTTCCCCATCCCAGTGAGTCTCTCCTCTCTATTTTCCACAGATGTTTGCTGATAACTTTATTATACAGTCATCACAGTTCAGCTTGGATCCTAGCTGACTGTAAGGGCTCGGGTCAGGCGTCTGGCTGGCCTCTGGAGTGCCTGCCTGCGGTGGAGCAGAGCAGGCCACGTATGTTGTGTGAGTGAAGCCGCGCAGCGTGCAGCCGTTTTGGCTTTTTTCACTTGGCACAATGTTGTGGCTGGTCTGTGGTTCCTCCCTTTTGTTCACTGGGTTGTTATTGCTGAGAACTAACTAATCCACAGGATGGACAGACCTGCTTGGTTCCCCCTCACTCGTTGGGCAGCATCTGAGCTATTTCCAGTTTGTTGTTCAGTCGCTCAGTAGTGTCCAGCTCTCTGCGACCCCGTGGACCACAGCATGCCTAGCTCCCCCGTCCATCGCCAGCTCCCGGAGCTCACACTCGTGTCTGTTGTCAGTGATGCCCTCCAACCACCTCACCCTCTGTCACCCCCTCTCCTCCCGCCTTCAGTCTTTCCCAGCATCAGGTTCTTTTCCAACAAGTCGGCTCTTCACATCAGGTGACCTAAGTATTGGAGTTTCAGCTTCACCATCAGTCATTCTTTCCAATGAATATTCAGGACTGATTTCCTTTAGGATGGACTGGTTGGATCTCCTTGCTGTCCAAGGGACTCTCAAGAGTCTTCTCCAGCACCACAGTTTGAAAGCATCAATTCTTCTAGGAGTTTTTGGTAGATTCATTGGAATTTTCCATGTGGAAAATTATGTTATCTGGAAATAGGCACAGTTTTGTTTCTTTTTCATGTGTGTGCCTTGTATTTCCTTGACTTGCCCCATTGCCCTGCAGAGAACCTTTAGCTCTGCTGTGATCAGTGCTGAGAGAGGACGTCCTCGCCTCGTTCCTGATCCGAGTGGGATGGGGTCTAGTTTCTCACCATTAGGTACAATGGCAGCTGAGGGCCTGAGTGGATGGATGTTCAGTATCAAGTGGATGAATATTCATCATAAAAAGGTGTTGAAGTAACTGATTTACTTCGTATTAAACCAGTCTTGCACCCCTTTAATAAACTCCATGCTGTGTAATGGAGTTGCATGTTAATATTGCTGGATCTTGCATGTTAATCTTATCTTATGGATCTTTATATCAATATTCACGAGGGATGTTAGTCTGCAGGTTTCTTTTTTTTGTGTGGTACAGTGTTTGTCTGCTTTTGGTTCAGGTTAATATTAGCTATTGCTGCTGCTGCTGCTAAGTCGCTTCAGTCGTGTCCGACTCTGTGCAACCCCATAGACAGCAGCACACCAGGCTCCCCCATCCCTGGGACTCTCCAGGCAAGAACACTGGAGTGGGTTGCCATTTCCTTCTCCAATGCATGAAAGTGAAAAGTGAAAGTGAAGTCGCTCAGTCGTGTCCGACTCCTAGCGACCCCATGGACTGCAGCCCACAAGGCTCCTCCATCCATGGGATTTGCCAGGCAAGAGGACTGGAGTGGGGTGCCATCACCTTCTCCTAATATTAGCTACATAAACTTAAATGGAAACTTCTTCCTCCTTTTCTATTTTCCAGAAGGGATTCTGTAGAATTCATACTGATTCTTCCTTAGATGTTTGGTAGAATTATCCAGGGAAATCATCTGGGTTAGGAGATTTCTTTTGGGAAGGTCTTAAATTAAGAATTCAATTTTTCTAATAATTATAGGGCTATCAAATGATCTGCTTCATACTGGGTGAGTTGTGGTGGTTTGTGTTTCCAAGGGATGGGTCTGTTTGATCTCAGTTGCTGTGTGTGTGTGTGGGGGGTCCGTTTGATCTCAGTTGCTCTGTGTGTGGGGGGGGGCTTGTCTGTTGCCTTGGAGGTCAGCAGGGTCTGTACTGCTGTCCCTGTTTCACTGCTGATGTTCATCGTGACTGCTCTCCCTTTTTCGTTGTCAGTCTTGCTAGAGGTTTGCCAATTTCACTAATCTTTTCAGGGAAGCAGCTTTTGTTTTCACTGACTTCTCTATTTTTATATTGCAGTTTTATTGATACCTTCTCTTTCCTTCTTTGGGTTTATTTTGCTCTCCTTTTTCTAGCTTCTTCATGTGGGGATTTATATGATTGATTTGAGTCTTTTTAATCTAGGTATTTAGTGCTTAAACTTTCCCTCAGTGCAGCTTCAAGCACAGATTTTGGTATGCTGTGTTTCCGTGTTCAGTCAGTTCAGTGTATTTTCCCCTCGGATTCTTTTTGACCTGTGGCTTAGTTAGAAGTGTTGTTTAAGTTGCAAGTGTTTGGAGACTTTTCTTGTTATGTTTATGTTTTTGATTTCCAGTTTGACTCCATTGTGACTGGAGAACATACTCTGAATGATTCTGGTTCTTTTCGTCTTGCTGAGTTTTATTTGTGTTCCAGGACATGGTCCGCCTTAGTTGGATGAAGACGCACATGTTTAGGAGGGTAATTGAGATGATGAGAGTTTCTGCTTCTCCTATTTGCAGCTCTGGTGTTCGGTGTGTATACACTTAGAATCGATGTATCTTCTTGGCAAATGTACCCTTTCATCATTATATTATGTCTGGGTCCCTGGTAAGTTTGTTTGTTTTGAAGACTAATTCATGTGCTATTACAATAACTGCTGCTATTTTTCTTTGATTAATGATATATGTTTTTTTATCCTTTTACTTCCACTCAAATATTGGAGTGAGTTTCTTATAAACAGAATATAGTTGGGTCATGCGTTTTTAATCCACTCAGTGTCTATCTTCATTGGTTTGCTTAACCTATTTATTTATATTTAATGTAGTTATTGATTTATTAAGACTTAAAGTCCTATTTTTTGTTTTCTATGTGTTCTCTTTTATCTGTATTCTTTTCCTACATTACTTCAGGCTAATAGTCTTTACAAATCCATTTTAATGTATCTGTAGATCTGCCTCTTGTTAACCTTTTTAGTGGCTGGTACAGATAGTACATTATATATACAAAAGTCTCACCGTTTACTTGTGTCATAATTTTACCGTTTTGAGTGGGGTATAGAACCCTTACCTCCCTTTATGATTCGTTCCCTTGTTTTTTATAATTATTTTAAATATTCCCTCTGCATATACTGAGGAGCGCATCATAGTGTTGCTTCAACTGTCCAACATACCTTAGAAAGCTCAGAAGAGGGACGCTCATCACAGTTACTCGTGTCTTTGCTTTTCATGCCTTTTCCCCCTGGATGTTCCAAGGTTCCTTCTGCCATCACCTTATTTAGGGAAGTTCCTTCAGCAGTACTTTTGGGGCAGGTCTGCTGGTAAAGTCGGCTCTCATTTTCACTTATCTGAGAATGTCTTCTTTGCCCTGTCATTCCTGAACCGCACTTTTGCCAGGCATCTGGATTGGCTGTCTGTCAGGATTCTGGACTGACAGCTTCTTCTTTTAGCTCTTGAAAAATGTCATGTGATTTGACGTGGCCTGCCTGGTTTCGGGGTGAGCCTGGTGGGCTGCCGTCTATGGGGTCACACAGAGTTGGACACGACTGAAGCAACTTAGCAGCAGCAGCAGCAGCCTGGTTTCTAATGAGAAATCCTCTGTCATTTGAATTATGTTCCCCTTGTAGCTAAGGCATCATTTCTCTGACTATGTTCAATATTTTTTTCTTTGCATTCAGGTCTCAGAAGTTTAATTATCAGTGTCTTGGAGGCGATTGGGGCTCATCCTGCCTGGGGTGCTCAGCTTCTGGGCTCTTTTGGTTTATGTTGCTGTTCGGTCACTGAGTCAGGTCCAACTCCCTCCGACCCCATGGACTGCAGCACACCAGGCTTCCTTGTCCTTCAGTGTCTCCCAGAACTTGCTCAAACTCATGTCCACTGAGTTGGTGATGCCATCCAACCATCTCACCCTCCGTCGTCCCCTTTTCCTTCTGCCTTCAATCTTTCCCAGCATCAGGGCCTTTTCAAATGACTGGCCCTTTCCATCAGGTGGCCAAGATATTGGAGCTTCAAGTTTATCTCTTGCCAAAACTGAGAAATTTTCAGCCATTATTATTATGTTTTGAGTAGATTTTCAGCCCTGCCTTCTTTCACCTCTTCTCCTAGGACTCCTATATTACCTTAGTTCTTTTGTTATAGCCCCACAACCAGAGGCTCTGTCCTTGTTTTTCAGACTGTCTTCTCTCTGTTGCTGGCATTGGGTGGTTTTTATTGTCCTCTCTTCCAGGTCCCTGATTCGTCTCTCTGTCCCCTCCATCCTTCAATGAAGTGCGTCCACTGAGCTGTATATTTTGGTTGTTGTATTCTTAGTTACAACATTTTCACTTGGTCCTTTTTATATTCATTTCTTTACTGAGAATTCCCACTTTTCACTTGTTTTCCAGAGTGTTCGTGATTGTTCCCTGAAGCATTTGTATCGTGGCTGTGTTACATCTTTGTCAGATAAGGCCAACATCTCAGTGTTGGTGTCTGCGGACTGTCTTTTTTTCAGTTTGAGGTTTCCTTGGTTTTGGCGAGAGTGGTTTTCTGTGGAAGCCTGGGCGTTTGGGATTATATTATGAGACTCTGCATTTCATTGAAACTTGTGCAGTAGCTGCCTTTTCCTGGCACTGCTCTGCTGAGGTGGGGTGGGGCCTCTGTTGCTGCCGGTGGAGGTGGAAGCCCAGGTGCCCCCCGGAGCTCTGCGGACCCCTGAGGGCCAGCTCCTGTCCTCACTGCTGGGCAGTGGGGTCGGTGGGAGTCTGAGCCCCCGCTTGGTCTCCACTGGGGCCCGCGGAGCTGTGACCCCCCAGTGGGGAGGAAAGACCCCTCCCCGTCAGCTGCTCTGCCGACACTGGCAGGAGCCCTGGCCGCAGGAGGAGGACACCCAGGCCCCCTGTGGGCCTCTGCGGTGCTTGGTGGGAGTGGAGCTGTTCTGTCTGCAGCTGCTCAGTGGCTCCTCTCCTGACCCTCTCATGAGAGCGAGGTGGCTTCACTGGGGCCTGGCCGGCACCCGGGCTGCTGGTGACTCAGCTCTAAGCCTGAGATCACAAGCCAGGGAGGCCCCGGGGGCCCAGCACCTGCTTCTTGGCCCCTGGCCGTCTGCTTTCCGTGCTCTCAGCTGCCCATGTGTGCTTTCCAGGGACCGGCTGTGCTGCAGGGGCGAGCGCGGCCCACGTGTCTCATTGTCTTCCAGACGGGGACGGTCTCTCCCGGGGACGCCCAGCCCCCGGAGCTGCGCCTTCCTTTGACTCTCTACCCAAGCGCCCCGTTTCTGCCCGCGCCAGGACAGCTGAGCGGTCTGGGCTAGGGGTTCAGCGCTCTTCTCTGGCCCATACAGACCCCAAAGTTGGCATGACTCAGGCTGCTGCGCTCTTCAGATAAAAATATTATCAAAGCTCTGTTATTTAAATTTTAACTTCAACTTTTTTCCACCGAAAGTTCTTTCTGTGCTCTTGACTCTTTCTGTTCCTGGTGGACGTCAACGTGGAGACCAGATTTTGGGGAATAAGACCAGGCCTGTTTTCTGGGTCCGAGGTGCTAGATACTACGCTTGTGTTGCAAATGTGCTCTCGCTTGTGGGTCTTCGGGGAACGGGCCAGTGACAGCCACACGAGCACGTTCCATGTGGGGTGCTTTCTCGCCGTGCCTGTTGCGTGGAGCATGCTTGCTGACAGTAAGCGTATGTAATCCTGAAGCAAGGGCGGCTGTGCCTCTGGGGCTGGTCTCCCTGCAGCGACCTCCCCCGAGTTGTCAGGGCAGAAGCTGAGCTGCCCACGGCTGCACTTCCTGCAGCTCCCGCTCAGGATAAGGCCACGGGCTTCTGAGACTTAGAAGTGACCCAGCTGTTTGAATCTTGCCGTTCGTAAATTTTAAAAAATGTTAGGTTTGCATTTGAAAATTACTGAAGTGTGTTCATGAAGGCAGCTTATGTGCGAGACGTTCTTCTAATTCTGCCCAGAATAAGTGTTCTCAGCGAGCTGTGGACCTGCTTGCTCCCCGCTCACACACACACGCAAACAAGCACAGCCGTCCTGTTGCGAAGGTTTTTGGTAATGTGTTTTTGTACAGGGCATAAAAATATATCTCTGTAATTACATGATATTTAGTGATTAGATAATTATGGATAATTGCACGGGGTAGTTCTAAGTGCTAAAGTGTTACCATAAGATCTAAAATGTACAAATTGCATAATAATTATTCTTGGGAGTTATTTGGTAATTCTGAGCATAATTATCATGTGATCTGCAGTGCATGTAATTAATGCATAGGCACATGGATTTTGCCTTCATAACTACTTCGCCCTTGTTATAAAGCTCTTTGTCATAACATTTGAGTATTAAGTATAACGTAATTGGCTCCCAGATACAGTACATTAAGCCCCATGATAATTGCTTTCATAGTAACAATAACCCTTATTTCATTTCCAACATGTGGCTCTTAAGCAGGTCAGGGTTGTGAGGAGCAAACAGCCAGGACGTGGCAGCCGCGAGCAAGTGGAGCGGCGCGGAGCACTGGCCACTGGCTCACTGTTGGGTGAGGAGCACCTCCTGTGGCCAGGCCTCCCCAGGCAGAAGGGTCGCGTCTTCCCCGTGAACAGAGTCTGTCTGCTGACCGTGGCGCTCACCTCCTGTCCAGCCCGGCCCCGCCCCGCCTGTGTTGTTCATATAGCAAAGCACCCACCACGTTTCTGGTCTAGGCGGAGGGCTGGGGTTCGATAAGGAGAAGAGCTCATAAGAAACCGCAGAGAGGGGCCTTGGCTGATTGGTGAGATTGCGGGAGAGCACCCCAGCAGTGGCTCGGGGACCGCAGCAGGGCCTCCGGCTCAGCCTCCACACTAACACGGTGCCTGCCACTCTCTCCCCAGGTCTCACGTGGCAGGATGACTCCACCCAGCGTGTGATGGCCCGGGAGCTCGCCAGCCTTCCCCAGACCCACCCGCGCCACCCCGAGGCGTCCAGCCCCGCCAGGTAAAGCGGACCTGTTCGTGTCTCTTCCCTGGCCCGTGTCCACCAGCCCTCTCCTTGTTTCATGGAGCGAAGAGCCCCGTCTCTCTGGTGTAGATGCTCCGGAAGTTGGGATGTGGGGAAGGGGAAGATGGGACTCCCCCCACCACAGGGTCCTGGCCCCCGGGGAGGGTGTGAGGGGGACCCTCCCACAAGGGATTGGTCTCAACAACGGACGTGCCCAAGGGTCTATCTCCCTTCCCGGGACCCTTGGAGAGTCTGCGTCTCCAGAGCCTTGGTTAAAAGCAGGAGGGTCAAGAATTCTCATTTCCCAGTAAGAATTTATGCTCAGTTTAGTACAAAAAGCAAATTAAGCCATGGAAGCCGCGTTCGGGCCCCCAGCACAGCAGCCTGTGAGAGCCGGATTGTTCCACCTCGTCGTCTCCGCACACGTGCAGAGGGTGTGGAAGCTTTGCCCACTTGTGCAGGAGGACACCGGCCTGGGGAGGGGAGGGGCGGCCCATGGGCAGCGTGCGGGAGCTGGCTGCCGTCCCCAAGCTGACGGGCGGCTGCTCCTCAAGGTCAGACAGCAGGGAAGGGACCGCCCCTTCGGCTTAGCGGGGAAGCCCACCGTCTGCCCGCAGCCTCGGGTAGAGAAATCCCAGTGCAGAAGCATCGGCCTCCTCCTTCCTGCTCAGTCCGTCCAGCAGAGGGGCAGCCAGGCCGCCGGGTCCCGCAGAGTCAACGCGCCAGACGTGAGAGCACGTGCACCGGCGGCCCTCCCCGGCCAGGCTGTGCGCGTCTTGAGGGGAGGTGGGAGCTCTGCCTTGTCATCCTCACTGGTCTGTTGAGCTTCATCAATGAGAACCTGCCTCGGGAGTCTGTTCTGCAAAAATAACACTCAAAAAGCAGTCAGGCTGTCCATTTTCATCTGGGCGGGTTCACACTCTTCGCGCTGGTCTTTGAGCGACACGTGGGCGCTTCACACAGCCCACGGCGCCTTCCTGCTGGCGCCGAGGCTCCTGAGCGGGCTGCACTGTCCCAGGCAACCTCGGACGCCACGGAGGAGGCCACGGCACGGGGGGTCGGGAGCGCCAGGAGGCAGAGCAGAACAGCTGCCCCGGCTGGACAGGTGCCGAGCGTGGGGAAGGCCAGGTCGCCTCACAGAAAGAGAGTTTCCAGAGAGAACGCCCGAGAAGTCAGACGAGGGCCACACCCAGGTAGCCACGTTCTTACCACTGGTGATGCTGTCGTTTAAAACAGTTGCCCGTTTGCTGTGAAAAATAACGTGGCTTTTTAGATTACAAGTGAGATTAAAAGTTTAAAAATACACATGTGAAGAGGTTGGAGTTTTCTATATGAACTTCCTGTGCACGATCTGTGTCTGTATAGAAGTGTTTCTGTATGTTCCTGGGCTGTTTCTCTCCATATGGAGTCTTCTGTGTGAGGCTGGTAGCTCTTCATGTGCCCCGTTCTGGAGAAGCAGATTTGTGGTCTGTTCCGCCCGTGAACGAGGTGTGGTCGCCAGTGGAACTGGGCTCATAGCCTCCTGGGCTGGACGGATCATGTCTTTCTCGAGGGTGTTGAACCCGAATAAACCAACCGTCTGGCTCTAAAGGCAGAGCCTTGTGCCGGGGGTGGCACTCTGGGATGCTCCCCAGTAGCCGCCCCACCATACTCCACCCCAGGAGACGTTGGCCTCCAGCAGGCAACCAGCAGGCGTTGGCCTCAGGCTCGGCGGGTTGGGGTAGACTCACCCCCAGCTGGCAGGCAGGGCTGGCAGCACAGCCACCTTTCTGCCAAGGCCACAGCCACTCGGACCCCCACTCTGCCTCTTCAAGCCCTCCCTCCCTAGACCCAGCCATTCTCCTCCGTGAGCTTGCGGTTCTCCTGGTCCTGCGGTGTCTCTGCAAGCGGCTCCCTTACTGGAGATGCTGTGCGTCCCGTCGGGCATCTGCTGGTGACTTAGCAGCCAGCACGGGAATCCTGGCCGCCCAGGCTATCCCTCGGTGTTTGTCAGGAAACATACACGCGGAATGATGCACATGGATATGCATGGAATAATGTTCCTTCTTTTCGAAAATCTCCTGCTAAATTTTCTTCAGTGTTGAATTGTCTGCTGCCCAATATATATTTTAAACGATCTTTCTGTGTGGTTAAATCCCGTACCACTCCCACTGTCTTCTCAGATCATTGGTGAAATATGCTCACAGGTCTCACTGTGTGAATTTGGAGCCTTCACATTTCTGCAGAGCACTCTCATCCTTTCCACAGGGATTCCCAGTTGTGTTGACTTCGTGTGATCACAGTGCTGTGTTATCACTTAAAACTTGCTCATTGCACGCGTGGTTATTACACTTTGCCATCCACGTCTATCTTTACCCTTTAACACAGTTTATAAAAAGAGTTATCTCCTGGATTTTCCTCTTTCTACTATCATTAGACGTATTTACTGTTTTGTTTTTTTTTAATGAAGCTCTTGAGCTGAAAGTTTTGTCCTTATCTTTTCATCACTTGCGGCTGTGCGTTCGCCTGCGAGCGTGGTTCTGGCGACGTCCTGCGATGTCGACAGGCCCGTTTGCCTGTGTTCTCGATTATCTGCCACTGTAGCTGTGCACCCTGTGGGAGCAGTAAGTGCAGGCTTGCATTTCGTCCTACTCATGTCTTCTTTAGACTTTAAATTACTGTCTACTTTTACTGCATTTTCATCAGAGAATGTGACATGTTCAGCTTTTTCTTTTTAGAAATTTGGGATTTCTTTGTGGCCTAGTTTATACCACATGTTTATTAATTTTCAGTGGATACTTAAAAACCTTGTATCCACTATTAAAGAGCACATTTTTATAGATGGTTAGACATAAAATTTATAACTATGTATAAATTACTCAGAGTCAGATTCTTTATTTATATTTTGATTTATTGAAATGTCTCAGGCAGAAGCCTTATTTCCATTTGTATTTTGCTTCACACACTTGGGGGTCTGACACCCAGCCCAGCTCCCGGCATCTCCTCACTGTGGGCGTCACACCTGCTGTGGTTAGATGGAGCCTTGTCGTCTTTATTGCTCTTTGTCTTGACCCCACTTTTCTACGATTGGTACTGCCGTGCCTGTGTCCTCCGGGTGCTGCTGCCTCACTCACCCTCTGAAAGCCTGCCCTTTGGATGCTCTGACTGGCAGGTGGCTTTTACAAACAGTGTCACGCGGCATTTTTGGAGCCCCTGGGCATCTCCGTGAGACCCCTGACTTCTCTGCCCTTCTTCCCCCCGTGACCGTGACTCTGCTTCCACCACCTCTGGTGTTTGTAGCCGAGCCTCTCACTTTACACTCAGCCTGCGGCCGTCGCCTCTTGGCTCTCCAGGGAGGTTTTGAAGTGACAGGTCTGAGCCCCACCTCCATCCCGGCACGGCCCTGGCAGCTGGCATGGACCGTGTCCGGGGGGCGTCCAGCCCAGAACTGTTGACTAAAGAAGGAAGGAGCTGGTGAAAGACCTCGTGGCACTTGGTGACTACAGGAGTCATCGCAGTGACCAGAATCCTGCCGGCCCTTCGTTCCTCAGAGGACGTGACTGAGCTGTGAGCTCTGCTTCCGTGAAAAATAAAATGGTTAGAAATAACCATTTCCAAAAGTAAATGATGGTTAGATGGGTTAGGCTTATGGACAAAGGGAGTGAGAGCCAGGCTGTGGCGTGCTCTTTGCAACGATTCTACTTATAATTCGGAGTCTTTCCTGTAGCAAACTGGGGGACACCGTAAAGCAGCCTGTGTTATTGGAGCCTGAAGGTCAGTGCAGGGGGTGGGAAAGTGACCAGTGGAGACGACACGCTTGGTCTTCCGAGGTAGAGAATGGACGCTTACAAAGCTTTGATCTGCTTCAAGAGAATGACAGGGCAGAAGTCAGGCTGCAAGCTAATTCCTGCGACGTCTCAGCGTGGTGACGGCTGTGCCCGTCGCTGTTACCTGTTAGAGTGTCGCAAACAGTCCTCCAGCACAGACCCCCGGGAAGATGAATAAGACCATTTAAAGGCACATTTGTGAGGCGGTTCTATTTGCATTGATCAGCAATTAGTGAGAGAAATAGACAAAGGACCAGAAACGTAAACTGACGTCAGTTAAATCACGCTGACAACACGGAGCATGAAATCTCATCCATTAAAACGTGGTCAGCGATAGCCATGATTTGAGACGCAAAGAACCGTGTGGCTCCTGATCGTTTACATCCTATTAAGTCTGAGCCAATGTAACTTGAAAAGGCTTCAGAAATAATAACAGGACAGTTTTGTTAATCGTGATAATTAAGCTCAAATGTGGAGATTTTCTGTAGGTCCTAGTTCGTATGAAATACACATGGGTATCGAGCCCCTCACATCAGTGGCCTGTTCTTAAGAACCAGACTTTCCCTGTGAAAACAGTGGCCAGGAGCCTGTTCTCCGTGACCCCAAGTGGGAAGTCACACCCATCTGCACCCCATGCACTGCTAGAGTGTCAGTCGCTCAGTCTGTGTGTGACTCTTGCGAGCCTATGGACTGTAGCCCACCAGGCCCCTCTGTCCATGGGACTTCCAAGGCAAGAAGACTGCAGTGGGGAGCCATCCCTTTCTCCAGGGGATCTTCCCAACCCAGGGATGAAACCCAGGTCTCCTGCACTTCAGGCAGATTCTGTATCATCTCAGACACCAGGGAACATTCCTCAACTGTGTCTAAACCACAGTAAAGACCCACATGTAGGTAACAGATGTTTGTTACCATGTGTAGGTAACAGTCACGCTTGGAGTAAAGTACTTAAAACATTGTTCCCTGGTCACTGAAAGTGGATATGGTTGTTAGTAACACAGCCTTACCCAACACCTGCAAAACACACAGACACACACACATGACTACATACATGTACACACTTATGAACAGACACACACGCAGATACACACACAGAGTTACACAGATACACACACTTAGATACACATTTGGGAACACAGATACACACACACAGACACATAGACACAAAGGCACACACACTTAGGTACACATTTGGGAACACAGATACACACACACACACAGAAACACACACACACACACAGACACATAGACACACAGGCACACACACTTAGATACATACACACACTTAGGAACACAGACACACAGATACACACACACCTAGACACCCACACGAGACGCGCTCATAGAAGCAGCTCGGCTCTGCCCGCGGCTTCCAGGCACAACCAGAGCTGGCGTCGTCGTGAGACCCAGCGACGTGCCAGGCCTCGCCCTCTCACCTGGATGACGGTCAGATCCCTCCTCTTCGGGTTGCTGTCTGAGAAGACACCAGGCCGGGGGGCAGGGGGCTGGGCCCTCGAGCCCAGCGAGATCCTGCCCGGGTGCCCAGGGAGCTCCCCTCGGTCGGGCCTGAGCTGTGCAGGCTCTGGTCCCGGGGAGTTCGGAGAAGGGGCGGTGGTGATGACAGGCTCCAGAGCCCTGACCCTCGGGGCTCCGGGGCTGGCACGGGTCTCCCACAGGAGACCCAGGCAGCGGGCAGTCTCTTCTGCACACAGGCTGCAGGCCGCCTTCTGGCTGCAGAGCGAGGCCAGCCCTGATCTCAGCTCCGGGCGCACAGAGGCAGCCCGTTCTCTGTCCCTCGCCGTGTCCACGGCCTTCCCGCATGACGGCCCCCCACCGCGCCTGGCTGGGAGCGCCGCAGGCCCATTTCTGCCCACCCTTTCCTGCAGGTATCACGACTTTTACCGTACTTGATGCATTTGTAAGTAAACATGAAAATCCAGCTGTTCCTGAAAACCCACGTCTCTGCAAACACAAACACCAGGGGAAGGACGGGAGAAATGAGGCAGTCAGCAGACAGGCACTCACCCTCGGCCCGGGCTGGGAGTGCTGCCTCTGCTGGGGGCCGGGCTAGCCTCCTCCAATCTCTGGGGCACTTCCGGCAGTTAATGCAAAACAAACACAGGTGAAACCCAGCGTTTACTTGTGTGAGCGGCAAGCGCACGTGGCAGCTGCGAGGACGCCGGGGCCTCCGGCCGCAGTCTGTGGCTCTCGGTTGCCGCCCGGCTGCCGAGCTCCCGCAGAGCACACTGTGAGCCGTGTGCGGCTGCCTCGGAGCCTGCCCACTCCTGTGCCCACAGACGGCATCTGCAGTTGTCCGAGTCCAACGGGGGCTGAGTACTGTGTTTTACATGATTTTAAAATGCATTGTCATTAAAGAAAAAGGAAACAGGACATTTTTTTTCCCAAGTTCATGACCTGCATCACTGCCATTCACCGCAGGCAGCCACTGGTTGTCCTGAACTCACCCCCAGTGACAGCAGAGTCTGGTCACAGGGCTGCCCTTCCTGGTGCTGGAGAGGCGCCCTCTGCGAGGTCAGCGGTGGGGACACAGGTTCTGCGCTAACTCGGCATCACCTGAGCCTACCACGTGTTTCCAAGCTCATTTGTTCAGCGGACACTGTTGCCAGTGCTGACTGTGGCCGAGGCCCCATGCAGATTCTCAGGAGAGCAAAGAGCAAGAAAACCCACGAGAACAAGGTCCCTTCCTCCAGGCAGCTTCCCAGGATTGCTGCCTGCCTTTTGTGGTCACACTGGGGCACCAGGAGGGCCCGGGGTCATCTCCCCGTCAGCTGACTAGCAAGCCAATGCCCTGCGGACCCCTGTGTTCCCCTCTTCCGGGAGGTGGGTGAGCACGACCTTCTCACCCTCTGTGCCTGCTCCTTGGCACCCGGCGGGGAGTGGAGGGGAGGCCGCTGACGGAGACAGGCCCAGAGCAGGGGGTGGCGGGCCCAGCGCTCGCCAGTCTCCCCTCCCTGCCCGGGAAGCCTCTCTGCCGCTGAGGTTCTCCCTGCACTTAGTAAGTCCTGGCCGACTCCCCATTCCGGCTTGTCTCTGCCCCCAGTGGTGGGGCGGCTGTTGAGAAAGTAAGTCAGGGTTCGCTCACCAGGTTCACCTGTGTCCCAGCACCAGGCTTGGGTGCAGACAGGGCACCACCGTGGGCGGTGTGAGCGGCGGGTCGGGCCCTTGCTGCCAGCCCTCGCCGCCTGGCCTGGTGCCTGAGTGCCTGCACAGCCCTGCTGCCCCCCTGCCCGCTGTGGGCCCTGAGGGCAGAGCCAGCACTGTGCCTGAGGACCGCCTGACGCCTCCCTCTCCTTCCCAGGAGCTCGAAGCAGAGCGTCCCAGACGAGCGGAGCCTCAGCCTGGAGGGTGGCGTGCTGGCCGAGGCCCTGCAGCGCTACCTGCCCTACCTGGAGGCCCTGTCCCAGGCAGCCGCCGCCGCCGACGCCCTCCCAGGGCCGGAGCTGGACAGGCCACCTGCCCAGGTGAGCCTCGCAGCCCTCGGGTCGGGGCGGTGACCCTCGCGGCCCTGTGCTCGGGGTGTTTCGTTGTCCAGGCGCATACAGGGGATGTTTCCCGTGCCTGCGGCCCCTCTGGGCTCTCCCCACCATGTCCCGGGCGAGTGGTGGGCGGGGTGGAAGGACGGGGGGCCTCCCCGCCCCCTGGAGGGCCTGTGTGCACCCCTGTCTTCCTGCGCCCCCTGACAGCTGTCCGTGGGCACCGCTCCTTCGGGGCGTCCTGTGTGCCAGCTGTCAGGCCCTCGGGTGGGAGTTCCTTCTGCAGCGGGGCCAGTCTGCTCTGGAGACCTCTGGGACTCGAAGCCCATGGAAAAGAACAGTTTACAAATGCATCGAGCAGTCTCGTAACCTTCTGGATGGGAAAGGAGGTGTGCTTTCATGACAGCCGGTTAAAGCGGCACTGCCAGCTGTTCACTTGCCTGGGGGAGCAGGGCCTAGAGGTGGCGTCCGGGGCCCTCACGCATGCCGAGGAGGGGCTCTGGGGGCAGCACCCAGGTCCGCGTGCTCGGGAGGGCGGGGTATGTGACAGCCGCACTCCCGCCGCCTGCAGAACTCGGCCTTGGGTCTGACCCAGAGGCTGCCCGGAAGGCGGATGAACACCCCCAGGTTTGGTCAGGTCACTCCCCAGCCCCACCCCAGCCCTGCCCCAGGCCGCGCGCCGGAACCCCGGGGTGGGTTGGGTTGCTCCGCCAGGCTGTGTCCCTCTGCCACGCTGTGCCCTGGGTGTTGGTGGCAAACACGCCCCTTTCCGCAGCCTGCTCGTAGCTCCTGGAGAAGGGGCGCTGACTCGGTTCCCCAGGTTCTGCAGCCCGAGCGGCCCGCGTCAGCCCGGTTCTCAGCCCGGTTCTCAGACCCCTCCCGGCTTTGGGCTCTGGGGCCCGTGCAGGGCGGCCGTGTGGGGCACGGGGCGGCCGAGCGCAGGCCCCGGAGGGGAATCGCACAAAGAGGGAGGGTCTGCATCCCCACTCCAGCCCTTGGCCCCCTGCTCCAGGGAGCCGCCTGAGCGGGGCAGGGTGGGGGGTTTGAAAGCTCTCCTGTGAGCCTTCTGCAAGCTCCTCAGCGCAGGCCGTACCCCTGCTGACCCGGCTGCACTGACGCTGTTTATTTGGTGGATGTGGCAGCCCACTCCAGCATTCTTGCCTGGAGAATCCCGTGGACAGCGGAGCCTGAAGGGCTGCTGTCCATAGGGTCGCACAGAGCCAGACACGACTGAAGGGATGTAGCACGCATGCGGCGCTGCTGAGGCGAGCACCACACTGTGTATTTTAATGTTAAACTCGGGTTTTCCACCTTGCACTTTCTGTGAAGCAGACACCGAGCTGGGTACCATGGGGCTGCATCGACGCCAGGACCCTGTCCTGGCGGCCGGCAGAGGGCAGCGCAAGAGATGCCCGGGGTTCCGACGCTGGTGCTGTGCTGCCTTGGGAGGCCGCTCCCTTTCTCTGTCCTCCCGGGTCCTGCCGTTGGGCAGTGATGGTCTGGACATCAGTGGGAGGATGAAGCTCTCAGCCCAGGGCTCAGTTCATTGTAGTTTCTAGAAGTAGTCATCCCTGTTTTAGAGGCAAAACGGAAACCAGGTCAAGTCTGAAAGCCATCTGCTGGATGCTCAAAGGTGTGCTTGGCTCCATGAGAGACTCACAGGGGCGCGGCCTGCTCACGAAGAAAATCTGATCTGTGCCCCCGCCCGCCCAGCACCCAGGGGCGAGGCCGCTGCCCGGCACACCGCCGGCAGGACGGACTCCGTCTCCTCTCACAGCAGAAAGCCAGCCTCGCTCCTCGCTCTCTCGATGCTGGGGATTTGAGAATGTAAAACAGAAATCGTCTGGGGCTCCCTCCAGTGGCCCGGCGAGTCTTTACCAGCCCGGCCTCGGCTCCGGCCGTGGGCATCCCGACTCCGTCGTGGGGACCCCGGGGCGGGTGCCTGGGCAGCGGGCATGAGCAGTCGGTAACGAGCGACCCGCGTGGAGTGCACGTGGCGAGAAGGCGGGGACGAGGCGCTCGATCAGCGACAGGCGCGGGAGAAGTCTGAGCGGAAGGCGTTCCGGTGAAGTCTCCCCGTGAAGCAGTTGGAAGGGCCTTCCTGATGAGGTGTTGGTGGCGCCGAATGAAGCCTTGAGCCCAGGTCCCAGGCGGGCCGGCGGCTGCTCAGCTGGGCGGCGATGGCCGCCCGTGGTGGTCAGTCCTAAGCCCACCGGCCCGTTTCTCATTCAGGTTTGGGCACTCTATGGCGTGAGCTCTGTCTGGCACCAGACTTGGAAACACACGTGGGGCAGCCTTGCCCCCTGGGCCCCGGGTGGCTGTCAGCGCCCAGGAGACTGGGGTTAGGGGTGATGGTGGCCCGGTGGGGAATGGGAGGTGGGGCCTTGGTCCTGGGTCCTCTCGGGGCCCAGGCTCTGACCCTGGGATGCCCGCAGAGCCTCAGTGCCCACCCCAGCTCAGAGGGCCCAGAGCCAGGCGGGCTGTCTGGCACCTGCCCCATCGAGGGGGAGCCACTGCTCTCTGCTGGCACCAGTCATTCCTCCAAAGGCTGCGCCCTGCTGCCCTGGGCTGCCCACGAGACGACGCCTGTGCCCCAGGCCTCTCTCTGTCTCAGGACACACGGCTGCCGACACACCGCGGTCCTGTCCAGCCGCCTTCAGCAGCTGCCACCTGCCAGCAGGTCTGGCTTCTGCGGGCTTTGAGAGTCCCAGCCGGGAATGAGGCCCTGGGGCCCTGCCTGGGCCGGGCTTTGAGAGTCCCAGCCGAAAATGAGGCCCTGGGGTCCTGCCTGGGCCGGGTTGGGTGTGCTACTGCTCCTTGCAATCCAGCGAGCCCTTCGCCTCTCAGAAGCGCCCAGTTTGAAGAACGGATTCTGTGCTCGTCTCACCGTGCGGCTGTTTGAGCATGATGGTCACAAGGATGGTTCAGAAAAGGAGCACTCGGCAGCTTAGGGCTCAGGTATTTTTATGCTGTGTTGAGATAGCGGCTTCTCAACATTGGCTTCTGGCTCAGGCGTTTTTATTCTGTGTGAGATAGATGCTTCTCATTATGTTAAAAAAGGTGCAAAAGTCTAGAAATTATCTTCTGTGTCCAGGGTTTAACTGAGGAGAAAGCCCTGGTCATCTCTCCGATGAGCTGACATGGACTCGGGTGTGAGAAGCGTTTGTGCAGACCCGGCCAGGGCTTTGGGCAGCGCTGGCCGATCTCCCTACCCGTCAGCTGATGACATGTCTCAGTTGGAAGCGTAAGCTTTCGACACTGGTGATGCAACCAGTTTCCGGTGGATTACTTTAGGAATCACCTTTTCCGTGTATGTCATCAAGCATGTAGCTGTCATGATCGTCAGAGAAGGGCTCTGAATTTATGGTGCCGAACTGTGTTGTTTAGTACTAATGACTGGCTGAACTTGAGCCGGAAGGGCACATGGGGTCAGGGGCTTCCCAGAGGGTGGGTGTTGGACAAACACCCAGAAGTCAGCAGTTGAAGATGTTTGGATCATCTCGAAGGGCAGAACGTCAAGAGGCCACCCCAGTCCACTCTGACAATAGGAACAGGCCAGGTGAGCTGCTAAACCATAGCCTTAAAGGAAAAAGCCCACGGAGCTAATACAAAGAGCCCTGAATGAACTAAATTCAGAAAGGGAGGAGATCCTTCTAGGGAAGAAGAGACCACAGAGACTTCCCTGGAGGCAGGAACCATGGGGGGAAGCGGGGGAGAATGCAGCTGAGGTTTTTAAGGAGCCGTTTTCAGTGGAGACTAGTGTGAGGGTAGAGCCCAGAGTCAGGCTGCACAGAGCGCCGAGTGCCAGAGACGGGAGCTGGGAGACGTCCTTCCAAGGGGCGCCAAGCCCTGCTGAGCACACCTCACCCCTTGAAAGTTTTGGACGAGGCAATGTGGTGGAGAAAGATTGATGTGTAGAGTGCAGAAAGCCAGGAAAAGAAGTGTCTTGCACATGTCATGTGGGGCTGTGAATCAGAGAGAGCTCCAGGTTCAGAAAGCTGGCGGCTGACTGCAAAGCGCGAGGCAGCGCTCAAGGCTGACTCCAGCTTGGACCTGAGCCTGAGCCTACCCTCAGCATTACTGTGGGCAGGAGTGACCGAATCTGACCGACTCGGCTACAAAGTCCACACCATTTCAGTGACAGATTCCACGGACTCGGACGGAGAGAAGACGGGTTAAATATGATTTGCTTTGGTCTCCATTGCTCATTCATGCAATAATCAAACGTACAATCCCAATTATGTATGACTGATCCAACATGCAATCAAAAGTCGGGAGACCCATGAAGGACAGCAAAACGCCACTCTGGTCGAGAGAGTAAAGAGTGGATAGGAGGAGACCCAGATATGACTCAGGTGCTGGAATTATTACAAAAGGACATCTTAATAAGTAAGATAAATATGTTAAAGGATTGAGTGGGAAAGGTGAAAAAACATAAATGAACAAATGGGAAATTGCAGCAGAGAGATGGGAACAGTAAAAAAGAACCAAATGGAAATGCTAGAAATTAAAGGAAGCTCAGAGGTGAAGGACTCATTTGAGAAGCTTAATGATAGACTAGCCACGTGGAGAGAAGAATCAGTGAATTTCAAGTCAGGTCAGTAGACATGGTCAAAAATAAAAGAAAAAATACAGAAAAAGAGTGTGAAATGGAACAAAGCACCCAGACACGGGGCACAACGCCAAGTACTCTAACCTGCACGGTTGGAATCCTACATGGGAGAGAGGAAGCAGAAGAAATGGTTAAAGAAGTAGTAGTGGCTGGTGTTTTTCCAAAAACTGATAAAGCTAATCAAAACATAGATGCAGGAGACTGGCTGAGCCTCAGGCAGGATAAATACAGAGAAAACAAAATCTAGGCATATCATAAGCAATTGGGGGAAAACCAAAGATAAAGAGAAAATCTTAGCGGTATCCTCAGGTAAACAGATGCCTTACATCCGGGGGCTGTTGATAAGGACGATGTCTCGCGTCTCGTTAGCAGACCAGACAACAGTGGAACCAACAGAAAGGGCACAAAACCCCGTCGCCTTGGATTCTGCACTGTTCACAACTGTAGGGGAGCGGGAAGCACTCGAGTCTGGAACACTCGTGCCTCGGATGCGCTGAAAGACATTCCTCAGCTTAAAGAAAGTTGACGCAGAGACGCCAGTATCTGCTAAGGGGAAGAAAAGAACCAGAAATAGTAAATTGGCAAGTAGCCAGGAATGAGAAACCCACATAATATTTGTAAATTTCTGGACAAAAACAATTGGATGTTTAAGGCAAAATAATTAACACGGACTGTGAGGTTTTTAGCTTACGTGGAAGGAAAATACATGATGGCCAGAGCACAAACCTCAGAGGAAAACTGCAATTAGTTGGGAAGCACAGGAACTCGGGCCTGGAGCTGTTGTCCAGCTTTCACATGTTAATTTTTTAAGCCAAAGCGAGGTCCCCAAGTTGCCTCCTCCAGACCCAGCTGAGCACAGTTCTGCATTTTCCAGCAGGCAGCCTGCCGGTGGGGCCACTTCCCTGGGGCCCCGCCTGAAGCCAGGCCTGGGGCCAGATCCCAGCTGGGCCCCTCCTCCCCGGAGAGCTTGTCTCCTAATCCAGGAAATGAGGCTAGTGGTGTCTCTAAGGTCCGTCTAGTCAAGGCTATGGTTTTTCCTGTGGTCGTGTGTGGATGTGAGAGTTGGACTGTGAAGAAGGCTGAGCGCC
Source organism: Bos mutus (assembly GCF_027580195.1). Lineage (NCBI taxonomy): Eukaryota > Metazoa > Chordata > Mammalia > Artiodactyla > Bovidae > Bos > Bos mutus. The sequence goes on along the minus strand of NC_091620.1, from coordinate 5,965,924 downwards.
AAAAAATTGATGCTTTTGAACTGTGGTGTTGGAGAAGACTCTTAAGAGTCCCTTGGACTGCAAGGAGATCCAACCAGTCCATTCTGAAGGAGATCAGTCCTGGGTGTTCTTTGGAAGGAATGATGCTAAAGCTGAAACTCCTGTACTTTGGCATCTCATGGGAAGAGTTGACTCCTTGGAAAAGACTCTGATGCTGGGAGGGATTGGGGGCAGGAGGAGAAGGGGACGACAGAGGATGAGATGGCTGGATGGCATCAGTGACTCGATGGACGTGAGTCTGAGTGAACTCCGGGAGTTGGTGATGGACAGGGAGGCCTGGCGTGCTGCGATTCATGGGGTCACAGAGAATTGGACACGACTGAGCGACTGAACTGAACTGTGTCTCTACACAAGGGTGGCTGAGAAGGTCAGAAAGAAGGGAAACACGTCAAGTCAAAGCCCGGCCTGGCCCTGGCAGTTGGAAAATGCCACCCATCTGCGACCGTCGTAGTCCTCCGGGCGGAGCACGCATGCCACCCGCCTCGGGCTGACCCGGGTGCACAGGAGGTGGCGGCTGCCTGCTTTGGAGCATCCCCTGGGCCTTCTGACCACAGGCGTGAGGCCGTGGGTGCGGCTGCGGAGGACAGAGCGGGAGGAGAGTGTGCTGGAGCAGAGGTGAGGGAGGGCTGGGGTCGGGGGGACACCACACACGCTTCCTGTCATAAGTGGTCTTCGAGACCAGTTCCAAGCTACTTAATGTGACATCATGGCCAGATGTTCGGAACTGAACACCCAGGCTTCGCATTGCTGTAAGCCTCCTGCGGAAATCGTCACCCCTGTGGTTTGGAACTTAACACCCCTTCAACCTCAGATTTCGTGAGCTCTAGAAGCTGATAGCAGAGACAGCACAGGCACCATGGTCAGACAGGGGCCAGCGTGAGGCTCTGGACGGAGGGATGCCTGCCCTGGTCACAGCGCTGCCATGGTCAGAGAGGGGCCAGTGTGAAGGCTCCAGACGGAGGACGCCTGCCCTGGTGACAGCACTGCCGTGGTCAGAGAGGGGCCAGCGTGAGGCTCTGGACGGGGGGACGCCTGCCCTGGTCACAGTGCTGCCGTGGTCAGACAGGGGCCAGCGTGAGGCTCCGGACGGAGGGACGCCTGCCCTGGTCACAGTGCTGCCGTGGTCAGAGAGGGGCCAGTGTGAAGGCTCCAGATGGAGGACGCCTGCCCTGGTGACAGCACTGCCATGGTCAGAGAGGGGCCAGCGTGAGGCTCTGGACGGGGGGACGCCTGCCCTGGTGACAGCGCTGTCAGTAGGAATAACATCTTCCGGCTGCCAGCGTGGGGAGTGGGCAGGGCAACTGGAGCCTGCAGTGTGGGGCGCTGCAGCCCCTCCCCTGTGCTGAGAGACCAGGAGCGCCTGGCCAGCACTGCCCTCTGTGGCCTAAGCGCAAGCAGGCAGGGCAGGCACCCCGTTCCTGCTCAGCCCCCAGACTTGCCGCCGCCGGTGGCACTGTGGGGCCCTCGTTAGGCAGCCTGTGGACACCGCCACCGCTCCTTGCTTCGTCACGCCTGCAGCAAATGTGTCTTGATCAGCCTGCTTGTCAATGCTGCCTTCAGGCTGTGAGACAAACTGGAGGAAATGTTTGTTATGCGGTCAAAGATGGCCCAATTTGGGCTTCCTAATTTGTTTTGGATGCTTGGCACAAGAGAATATCTGACGAGCGTGAGTGACCAGTGTATACATGAAAATCTCCTTCACTCAGCGTCAGCTGGCATGTGGCACCCGAGAGCCTGCAGGCTCTGGCAGGCTGAACTCGTAATTGAGTGATCTGGGACTGGGGCCGGCGGACTTCCGTGGGAGGAAGTAGCCCGATGTTCGGCTCCAGGACCCCGGCCCCAGCACGGCTCGGGGCAAGTGGAGACATCCAGGCAGGGAAGCAACGCGGACTGTGGCTCCAGGAAGCGGCCGTGGTTTCCCCAGCTCAGGATGACTACTGCCTTCCAAACTGCCTGTCACCAAACCTCTTTGATACTCTTTCCACTACCAAGTCTGTGACTTGACTCCATTTCAGTCGGCAAGCTGTTTGAAGACAGGCCCATGTTTGAGGCGTTCCACCCCCCACCGCCCCCCACCCCAGAATGTAGAACGTGGTCCAGAGCTCAGCACACAGCAGCGGTGGTGGCTGTGATGGTGGTGATGCTGGTGATGCTGCTGATGGTGGATGGAGCCTGGCCAGTTCTCCTGCTTTTCAGTTGCTAATCTCCTGATTTGGGCAACTGCTGTCTTAACGATTACTCAGTGTTATCCTAGGAAACCTGAGGTCATAGGTCTGTTGAATTGAAGTTTAAAACACCTTCAAAACAGGGCTTTGAGAACTGTCCCAGAATCTTATTGACTCAGAGGTGCGAGTGCACAGAGCCCACCAGATTGCTGCCCCAGGGCTTGTGCCCGGGTCCCCGAGTCTTACAGGAGGCGCAGGTGTGAGATGGTAAAGAGAGCGACATCACTGGTGTGAGCGGGCCGGGGGCTAGCCATGAGGAAGCGGGAGCCCCTCCACGTCTGTGCTGGGTGCCACGGCCACCCCCACTGCACTTGGAGTTAGACGACCAATTAGGGCAAAGGCCACTGAGAGCAGAAGCGGGATCCGAGCCAGGGGCCAGCGCCCTCTGCTCGCTCGCTCAGTCAGGATGTGAAGCTGCAGGCGGGGGGTGACCGTGAGGACGCTCCCTGTCCCCAGCCCGTGCTGGCCTGGGCACCCGGCGGCAGGGTGCACAGTCCCCGACACCAGGGCCCCCGCTGTCCCTCACGGGACCCGGTGTGACTTGGGAGAGCTGGCGTTTCTATTATTTCAGTCTGCCTGCTAAAACCCTCTCTCCCTCTTCACCTTAACTTGGCTGAGAGCACACAGGACCCCACAGGCTGTTCATCGCAGTTGGTCCCAGAGCTCACTGGCTTGACGGTCACTGACCCGGAGGGCCTGCGGGGCCTCCACCCGCCTCTCCACCGACCGTAACAGAAGGCCCTTCGAGCAGAAGCTGCCTTCGCACATAGGGAGCCGGTGCTTCTGGCAGGTTGATGAGCCTCTCAGAGGCTGTCCAGCCCCGCGCTGGGACCCCAGGCGTTCCGAGGCAGCCTGCTCAGCGGGAGTTCAGCTGAACTTGAGATTGAGCCTCGCGCCCAGTTTGTGCAGAAGTGCTAGAGGGCCGTTTGCTGTGGAGGCGTCTTGTCTCCTCCCCTCCTTCTCTCCCTTGTGAATCTTTTCTTCCTCTAAAGGAAAAGCAGTTGATTTCAGCCAGCTGGATGGAATTAAACATTTTGATGACAACTACAGTTACATCCCTGGTGGCTCAGCTGGTAAAGAATCCGCCTGCAACGCGGGAGACCTGGGCTCGATCCCTGAGTCGGGAAGCGCCCCTGGAGAAGGGCAGCCCACTCCAGTATTGCCTGGTGAATCCCCATGGACAGAGGAGCCTGGTGGGCTGCAGTCCATGGACTCGCAAAGAGTCGCACACGACTGAGTGACTAAGCACAGCACAGTTACATCATTTTAGAAATAAACGCAATGTGACAGATAGTGGTCAATCTCCTGTAACAGAGGAAAACCAACTGTCAAAACGTCAAGTGATTGGCCGAGCTTCCTACGTGAGAAAGGAGAGCAGCACGCAGAGCAGCGGGTTCCGGATCCAGGCTCGCTGCCCCCAGATCTGTGCTGTAGGCTGAGCCCCAGCATCATCATTGGTAGAAACAGACAGCAGCCTTGGGAGTCTGAACCACCGTCGTAGGTTCAGTGGTAGCTGCACGTCTTAGCTGGGTCCCCAGGCACGTACCCCTGGCCCGATACTGTGCCCCGAGGGAGGGGCACGTGGAGAACGGGAAGCCCGAGATTCTGAGAGCTTGCGGCCCCGCACCCCACCCGGAGCGCACAGTGAAAGCCGCGCCGAGTCAGACCCTTGTGGGAAATTACTGTTTGTCCGTGAAATTTTGATGACGTGTCAGAGGCAGGACACTGAGACTTCTAACGTTTGTACAGCTGCCCTCGAGGTGAGGAAACTGGGCCTTGTTCTGTGGGCAAATCAGAATGTGACGAGACCACATGCTCCTGGGAGAGTCCTGAGTGAGGAGGGAAGGCAGGGGAGGCCAGGGAAAGGCCTGGATCCACGCTGTGTGTGAAACCAGGCGCCCCGGCAGCGTCAAAAGGATCAGATTCAAAAGGGGTTTCAGTGACCAGCGAAAAAGGGAGCTGCAGGGAAACTGACGTCAGACACGGGGTGCAGCCCTGGGGAGCCCCTCTGCGGAGCCACAGCAAACCCCCGGGGCAGGGAGAGGCCTAGGCGGACCTTCCCCGCCGAACACACAGCCCGGGAGAAGGGGTCGGCGTAGCTCCGCGGCAGGAAACGCAGACCCGACCGGCAGGAACCTCCTCACGGTGCAGGGCGGCCGAAGGCAGACAGCGCTCATTGCGGTAGAAGACGGTGAGCGCGGACACCAAGCCGGCCGGCGGGGACACGGTCCGCGGCTCCTGCACAGTTAGCGCAGGGCCACCCACCGGTCAGCCAGGAGGAAGAACCCATGTTCACACGCAGGCTTGTACACGGCTGTTCACAGCAGCGTTCCTCACATCGGCCCCAAAGCGGAAAGAACCCGAAGGTTCCCCAGCTGATGAATGAAAGCGCAAGCACGTTCCCTGTCCTTAGAGCAGACTTCAGGGGTACCAGGGAGCGCGGCACCTACCGCTGCCTGCTGGCGCGCCTGGGGTGGGCATGCTCAGGGCGAGAAGGGCGGCAAAAAGTGACAGTCGCCCAGTCGTGTGGGACTCTTTGCGACCTCACGGACTACACAGCCCACGGGATTCTCCAGGCCAGAACACTGGAGTGGGTAGCCTTTGCCTTCTCCAGGGGATCTTCCCAACCCAGGGGTGGAACCCAGGTCTCCCGCTCCTTGCAAGAAGCAGACACCAGAGGCTGCGCGGGGCTGCCCTACAGGAAGCGTCGGCACACGCGGGAGAAGGACGCAGGACGCGGATGAGCCGCTGCCTGCGGGAGGGGAGCCCGGAAGGGGTGCGGGTGTCCGGGCGGCAGACAGGTGGTGTCCGCGCCGCTCGGTGGAGGCGCTGAGCACACGGATGGGTCGAGGCTCGCGGCGCGCGGGCTGCGCTTCAGTAAAGCCGCTGTGGAAAGACTGCGGGAGGACCGCGGACGCGCCCGCCCATCGGTGGAGGCGAACCTGGGCGCGCCTGGGGTGCTGGGACGCGCCTGCGGCCCAGACCCGGGGCCACTGCGGGGCGTGGCTGGCGATGGGCGCTCACCCGCTGTTTGTCCCCCGCCCCTGCAGGGTGAGGATCCCCTGGCCGACAGCGTGCTGACCTTCGTGGCTCAGACGTCCGCTCTGACCTACGCTCCCGCGGCGCGCGCGGACCTCGCAGGGGGCCGCCCCCTGCGCACGCTCCGCCGGCTCCAGCCGGACGAGCTCAGCCCCAAAGTGGCCGGCGGGGTGGACAGGCAGCGTCTGGTGGCTGCGCTGGGCGCCTACGCGGCCCGAAAGGCCCCCGCGCCCGCCAGGGACGGCGACCCCGCGCCCCGCGGCCTTGTGCGCGCGCCTTGGAGAGCGCCTCGGGTCCTGTCGGCGCCGGCGGCCCCCCAGAGATGGCCTTCGCCTACGGACCGCAGGGATGCCCCGATCACAGACGATGGTAAGCACCCTGCGCCTTTTCGGGGGCTCCAGTCTTTCTCTGGCGCCTGCCTAGGCTGGACCTTCGAGGGTCTCTTCCCCTTCCCGAGGCTCCCCCTCAGAGAGGGGCGGGGTGTGGGGAGGTGGCCAGGCTGGTCCTGTGGGGAAGGGGTGTCAGACTCAGGCGGCTCAGTGTAGGTCTCCTGCCCCGGCAGCCTCGCTGTTCCCTGGCCTTGATGAAGATGCTGGGGGGAGGGTCCCAGGCCCATTGGGCCTACGTGGTGTCTGCAGGGTTGACTATGAAGGGGCCTCACTGTTTCTCACGCCTCCCCACTCCCGTGGGCAAGCTCACGCTCAGCTGCTTACTCTGTGGGTATCACGGGTCCCCAGGAGACCCCAGCCTAAAATGAGTGCTGTCCCAGTTGCTGGAGGGAACTTGGGCCTGTGAAGTGACCGACCCCCAAGCCACACCCCAGCACCCTGATGTGAGTCAGCCCCGCAGTGGTCATCGCTGGGGGACAGATGACCGCTGGCCTGGCCTGGTCTCTACGACGCCCGGGGCCCTCATCTCTTCTAGCAGCCTTTCCCTGAGACCGTAAAATGTAAAGTGAGATTGCGATCAAGTCTGACTTCTCCTTTGAAGATATGCAAATCATAACATCAAGCAGGTAGCAGATTAAAAAAAACAGGGACTGCGAACCTGTTCCGGTTAGCGCTCCCGCTGTGAGCAGAGGCGTCACTGAAGCCACCGTGAGTCCCCTGTTGCCCACATTGTGCCCTTCAGCTGGTGGCTCTCTCCTCAGCCCCCCTTTGTCCAGACGGCCGCTGTGGTGCTGCAGCTGGAGGGGGTGCAGAGCTGTGACTGCGGGCAAGGGTAGGTGGTCATCGGCCACTCCTGTCTCGGGGAAGAAGGCACACTGGGCTCAGGTGGCCCTGGCGGGCGGCCTGCGGGCAGCGGCTCCTTTGCGCCCCACGTTCCCCTCCCTGGGCTGTGCCCGCTCTAAACCGCAGGCTCCCCGGGAACCCCTCTCACTGGCCTTGCCGCCTCCCGCTGCCCGTCGTTCCCCAGCGCTGTGCTTCCTGATCTGGCCCCGCTCAGCACCCATCACCACTGTCCACACGCTGCCGACGGCCAGCCCTGCCCTCGATGGGCAGGCAGAGGCCTGTGTGTGGACCCCTGCCCCTCTCCATGGTGCTGACGCCAACGCCCCTGCTGCGTGTGCCCACCCAGCCGAGCGTATAAAGTCTGAGCGCCCCTTCTCTGGCTCCTTCCTCATCGCCCCCAGCTTAACACAAGCCCCGTTTGTCGACTGCCTCTGCCCCGGATGTTGGAACCGGGAAGAGAGAAATACCGTCTCAGGCGGCAGGTGGTCGGCTCCGTGTGTCTGTTGTGCCCCCCGCCCCGGGGTCAGCTCCACCCCACATCACTGGCCCCTCCTCGGTCCGCACACCCCGAGGTTCGGGGCTTCCGGAACACCCGCCGAAGATGCTTCTCCTCTCTCCCGTGACTCACTACCGGCGTCTTTGGGTTGTGGTTTTTCCTGTGCTAAGCTGCAGTGTCGGTTATCTTTTTATATATGTTGTCTTCCCGGCCGCACCGTGTGCTTTAAAGGGAGTCATGTAAGATGTCAGTCATGGAACAAGCAGAGAGCCTTGTAGGACGGATGCTCACACACGCCTCGCTGGGCTCCGACAAGCAGCTCCTGGCTCCTCTCGTTGCTTCTGTGACCCTCCCCTCCCCTGCACGCCCCCATCAGATTTCATCTGTCACGCATGGCACTGCATTGCCCAAAGATGCGGCTCTCCAATAGACCTCACTGAGTAGCTTTATCACGTGCTAGAGTTGATGCTGATGTCTTCATATCACCAAACAGCTAATCCGTGCTTAAATTTTTCAGTTGAAAATTTTCTTTACAGTTGGTTCTTTGAAGTCAGATCTGAAGAAGGCTCACTGAATAGGTGGATGTACCTGTTAAGCCCCTTTTAAACTACAGAAGCTTCCTCCTCCCTCCTTTCTCCCCTTCCATCATTTTTTTTTTTAATATCTGAAAGTTTCAAGTGCACAACATTTTAGTAGGAAACCTGTGTGCACTGCAGAGTGATTGCCACCAGAGGCCCGATTGCACCCCTCCCCATGCAGCTCACCTCTGCGCTCATCTCGGGCCCCCCACCGCTTCTTCTCTGGTAGCCACTGATCTGTTCTTTGTATCTATGAGTTTCTGTTTGATTTTGTTTGTTTTGGATTCCACATATGAGTGAAATCCTGTGGTTTTTGTCTCTTTCCGCCTGACTTGTTTTACTACCTTAATACCCTCTAGGTCCATCCATGTTGGGGCAAATGGCATGATTCCATTCTTTTTTGTGACTGCGTAGTATTCCACTATATAGATAATGGATAAAGATGCGGCGTGACACACACACCCCACATTATCTTTATCCATTCGTCTGTTGATAGACACTTTGGTTGCTTCCGTATCTCAGCTGTAGTAAACAATGCTGAACATGGGCTGCATGTTATACATATTTTTTGAATTAGTGTTTTTGCTTGCTTTGGGATGAATACCCAGGCGTGGGATTGCTGGATTATATGGTGCTCTTTTTCCTTAGTTTCTTGAGGCGCCTCCATGCTCTTCACTAAAGCGGCGGCACTGGCTGCGTTTCCACCAGTGGCCACGAGCGTTTCCTGTTCTCCACATTCTGTGCAGCGTTCATGTTTCTTTCTTTTCAACAACAGCTGCTCTGACAAGCGGGAGGTGATAGCGCAGCCTGCTTTTGATTTTCTTTTCTCCGATGATTAGTGATGCCGAGCGTCTCTGTACATCTTCCGTGGAAAAATGACTCTTCAGATCCTCAACCCATTTTTAAAATTCAGGATGTTTGGCGTTTCTTGTCGTTGTTGAGTGTATTAGTTCTCTTTGTATTTGGGGGATTAAACCCTTATTGTTATATGCTTTTAAGATCTCTTTTCCCTTTCAGGAGGGTGCATTTGGATTTTCATAATGGTATTCTTTGTTCTGTAGAAGCTTTCTTTTTATCTAGGAATCAGCGAACTAAAATAGACTGGAATGGGTGAATTTAACTCAGATGACCATTATATCTACTACTGCGGGCAGGAATCCCTTAGAAGAAATGGAGTAGCCATGATGGTCAACAAAAGAGTTCGAAATGCAGTACTTGGATGCAATCTCAAAAACGACAGAATGATCTCTGTTCATTTCCAAGGCAAACCATTCAGTATCACGGTAATCCAAGCCTATGCCCCAACCAGTAATGCTGAAGAAGCTGAAGTTGAACGGTTCTATGAAGACCTGTAAGACTTTTTAGAACTAACACCCAAAAAAAGATGTCCTTTTCATTATAGGGGACTGGAATGCAAAAGTAGGAAGTCAAGAAACACCTAGAGTAACAGGAAAATTTGGCCTTGGAGTATGGAATGAAGCAGGGCAAAGACTAATAGAGTTTTGCCAAGAGAATGCACTGGTCATAGCAGACACCCTCTTTCAACAACACAAGAGAAGACTCTACACATGGACATCACCAGATGGTCAACACTGAATTCAGATTGATTATATTCTTTGCAACCAAAGATGGAGAAGCTCTATACAGTCAGCAAAAACAAGACCGGGAGCTGACTGTGGCTCAGATCATGAACTCCTTATTGCCAAATTCAGACTTAAATTGGAGAAAGTAGGGAAAACCACTAGATCATTCGGGAATGACCTAAATCAAATCCCTTATGATTATACAGTGGAAGTGAGAAATAGATTTAAGGGACTAGATCTGGTAGATAGAGTGCCTGATGAACTATGGATTGTGGTTCGTGACACTGTACAGGAGACAGGGATCAAGACCATCCCCATGGAAAAGAAATGCAAAAAACCAAAATGGCTGTCTCAGGAGGCCTTACAAATAGCTGTGAAAAGAAGAGAAGCGAAAAGCAAAGGAGAAAAGGAAAGATATAAGCATCTGAATGCAGAGTTCCAAAGAATAGCAAGGAGAGATAAGAAAGCCTTCCTCAGCGATCAATGCAAAGAAATACAGGAAAACAACAGAATGGGAAAGACTAGAGATCTCTTCAAGAAAATTAGAGATACAAAGGGAACATTTCATGCAAAGATGGGCTCGATAAAGGACAGAAATGGTATGGACCTAACAGAAGCAGAAGATATTAAGAAGACATGGCAAGAATACACAGAAGAACTGTACAAAAAAGATCTTCATGACCCAGATAATCACAATGGTGTGATCACTCACCTAGAGCCAGACATCCTGGAATGTGAAGTCAAGTGTGCCTTAGAAAGCATCACTACAAACAAAGCTAGTGGAGGTGATGGAATTCCAGTTGAGCTCTTTCAAATCCTGAAAGATGATGCTGTGAAAGTGCTGCACTCAATATGCCAGCACATTTGGAAAACTCAGCAGTGGTCACAGGACTGGAAAAGGTCAGTTTTCATTCCAATCCCAAAGAAAGGCAATGCCAAAGAATGCTCAAACTACCGCACAATTGCACTCATCTCACATGCTAGTAAAGTAATGCTCAAAATTCTCCAAGCCAGGCTTCAGCAATATGTGAACCGTGAACTTCCAGATGTTCAAGCTGGTTTTAGAAAAGGCAGAGGAACCAGAGATCAAATGGCCAACATCCGCTGGATCATGCAAAAAGCAAGAGTTCCAGAAAAACATCTATTTCTGCTTTATTGACTATGCCAAAGCCTTTGACTGTGTGCATCACAATAAACTGTGGAAAATTCTGAAAGAGATGGGAATACCAGACCACCTGACCTGCCTCTTGAGATACCTATATGCAGGTCAGGAAGCAACAGTTAGAACTGGACATGGAACAACAGCCTGGTTCCAAATAGGAAAAGGAGTATGTCAAGGCTGTATATTGTCACCCTGCTTATTTAAATTATATGCAGAGTACATCAGAGAAAGGCTGGGCTGGAAGAAGCACAAGCTGGAATTAAGATTGCCAGGAGAAATATCAGTAACCTCAGATATGCAGATGATACCACCCTTATGGCAGAAAGTGAAGAGGAACTAAAAAGCCTCTTGATGAAAGTGAAAGAGGAGAGTGAAAAAGTTGGCTTAAAGCTCAACATTCAGACAACGAAGATCATGGCATCTGGCCCCATCACTGCATGGGAAATAGATGGGGAAACAGTGTCAGACTTTATTTTTTGAGGCTCCAAAGTCACTGCAGATGGTGATTGCAGCCATGAAATTAAAAGACACTTACTCCTTGGAAGAAAAGCTATGACCAATCTAGACAGCATATTAAAAAGCAGAGACATTACTTTGCCAAGAAAGGTCTGTCTAGTCAAGGCTATGGTTTTTCCTGTGGTCATGTATGGATGTGAGAGTTGGACTGTGAAGAAGGCTGAGCGCCGAAGAATTGATGCTTTTGAACTGTGGTGTTGGAGAAGACTCTTGAGAGTCCCTTGGACTGCAAGAAGAGCCAACCAGTCCATTCTGAAGGAGATCAGCCCTGGGATTTCTTTGGAAGGAATGATGCTGAAGCTGAAACTCCAGTGCTTTGGCCACCTCATGCGAAGAGTTGACTCACTGGAAAAGACTCTGATGCTGGGAGGGATTGGGGGCAGGAGGAGAAGGGGACGACAGAGGATGAGATGGCTGGATGGCATCACTGACTCGATGGACGTGAGTCTGGGTGAATTCCGGGAGTTGGTGATGGACAGGGAGGCCTGGCGTGCTGCGATTCATGGGGTCGCAAAGAGTCGGACATGACTGAGCGACTGAACTGACTGACTCTTCGTTGTGCAGAAGCTTTTCAGTTTGACATTGTTCCATTTGTTTACTTTTCTGCATTTGTTTCCTTGCCTTTGGTGTCAGATCCACGAAAATATCTCTAGGATGTCATGAAGTTACTGTGTATGTTTTCTTCTCGGACTTTCAGGCTTTCGGGTCGTACCTTCAAGTCTTTGGTGCGTTTGAAGTTGATTTCTGTGTGTGGCGTAAGGTTGCAGCATAGTTTCACTCCTTTACATGTGGCTGTTCCGTTTTCCTGACACCATTTACTGAAGAGGCTGTCTTTTCTCCATTATATATTTTTAGCTCCTTTATTGTGGATTAATTGACCGTACAAGCTCTCGGTTTTGTCCCATTAATCTGTGTGTCTGTTTTTGTGCCAAGAGAAATACCACGCTGTTTTATAACTGTGCCTGCATGAGTGGTCAGTGGTGTCCAATTCTTTGCAGCCCTGTGGAGTGGGGCCCAAGGCTCCTCTGTCCATGGAATTCTCTAGGCAAGAATCCTGGAGTGGGTTGCCATTTCCTCCTCCAGGGGATCTTCCCATCCCAGGGATCGAATTGACATCTCCTGAGCCTCCTGCATTGGCAGGCAGCTTCTTTAACCACTAAGCCACCTTGGAAACCCCTTGGGGTAGTATGAACAGTTAGCAATGTTAATTCTTCTGACCCATGCACAAGGAATGATAACCTTGCCCACTAGAGAATTCTTGGTCGGAAGTGGTTTCCGTTCAGCACTTTGAACATGTCATGCCACTCCGTTATGGCCTGCAAAGTTTCTGCCAAAAAACCTGCTGACAGCCTCGTGGGGTTCCCTTGCGAATAACAAGTTGTTTTTCTCTTGCTGCTTTTAGGATTCTCTCATTATCCTTAACTTTTACTGTTTTCGTTATAATATGTGTTGGTGTTAGTGGAGGTGATGGAACAACGGACTGGTTCCAAATTGGGAAAGGAGTACATCAAGGCTGTATATTGTCACCCTGCTTATTTAACTTATACACAGAGTACATCATGAGAAATGCCCAGCTGGCTGAAGCACAAGCTGGAATCAAGACTGCCGGCAGAAATTTCAGTAACCTCAGATATGCAGATGACACCACCCTTATGGCAGAAAGTGAAGAAGAACTAGAGAGCCTCTTGATGAAAGTGAAAGAGGAGAGTGAAAAAGTTGGCTTAAAGCTCAACGTTCAAAAAACTAGGATCATGGCATCTGGTCCCATCACTTCATGGCAAATAGATAGGGAAACAATGGAAACAGTGAGACACTTTATTTTCTTGGACTCCAAAATCACTGCAGATGGTGACTGCAGCCATGAAATTAAAAAGACGCTTGCTCCTTGGAAGAAAAGCTATGACCAACCTAGACAGCATATTAAAAAGCAGAGACATTATTTTGCCAACAAAGATCCATCTAGTCAAGGCTATGGTTTTTCCAGTAGTCATGTATGGATGTGAGAGTTGGACTATGAAGAAAGCTGAATGCCAAAGAATTGATGCTTTTGAGCTGTGGTGTTGGAGAAGACTCTTGCGAGTCCCTTGGACTGCGAGGAGATCCAACCAGTCCATCCTAAAGGAGATCAGGCCTGGGTGTTCATTGGAAAGACTGATGCTAAAGCTGAAGCTCCAATATTTTGGCCATCTCACGCGAAGAACTGACTTCTTAGAAAAGACTCTGATGCTGGGAAAGATTGAAGGCAGGAAGAGAAGGGGACAACAGAGGATGAGATGGTTGGATGGCATCACCGACTCAATGGACATGAGTTTGAGTAAGCTCTGGGACTTGGTGATGGACAGGGAAGCCTGGTGTGCTGTAGTCCATGGGGTCTCAAAGAGTCAGACAGGACTTAGCAACTAAACTGATGTGCTGGTGTGTCTCTTTGGGTTCATCTTCTCCAGAATTCTGTGCGCTTCCAGGACCTGCATATCATGTCCAGTTCTTTACCATCCTGTGGACTGGGGCCCTCCAGGCTCATCTGTCCATGGAACTCTCCAGGCAAGAATCCTGGAGTAGGTTGCCATTTCCTACTCCAGGGCGTCCTCCCAACCAAGGCATTGTTAGAATATTTATTATTAACAGAATCTTACTGTTCTAAAATTTTGGTAGTGTTTGTGAGAATGTTAGTTTACCAGTTATTGATTAGGAGGTGAGGATAATTTTAATGGCATATTTGTTCAGTTCAGCTCAGTCTCTCAGTCATGTCTGACTCTTTGTGACTCCATGGACTGCAGCACACCAGGCTTCCCTGTCCATCACCAACTCCCAGAGCTTGCTCAAATTCATGTCCATCAAGTTGGTGATGCCATCCAAACATCTCATTCTCTGTTGTCCCCTTCTCCTCCTGCCCTCAATCTTTCCCAGCATCAGGGTCTTTTCTAGTGAGTCAGTTCTTTGCATCACGTGGCCAAAGTCTTGGAGCTTCAACATCAGTCCTTCCAATGAATATTCAGGACTGATTTCCTTTAGGATTGATTGGTTTGATCTTGCTGTTCAAGGGACTCTCAAAGTCTTCTCCAACACCACAGTTCAAAAGCATTAATTGTTCAGCCCTCAGCTTTCTTTAGGGACTTCCCTGGTGGCTCAGACAGTAAAGTGTCTGCCTACAATGCAGGAGACCCAGGTCCGATCCCTGGGTCAGGAAGATCCTCTGGAGAAGGAAATGGCAACCCACTCCAGTACTCTTGCCTGGAAAATCCCATGGACGGAGGAGCGTGGTAGGCTACAGGGGTGGCAAAGAGTTGGACACAACTGAGCGACTTCACTTTCACTTTCAGCTTTCTTTATGGTCCAACTCTCACATGCATACGTGACTACTGGAAAAGCCATAGCTTGGACTAGACGGACCTTTGTCGGTAAAGTAATGTCTCTGCTTCACAATATGCTGTCTAGGTTTGTCATAGCTTTTCTTCCAAGGAGCAAGCATCTTTTAATTTCATGGCTGCAGTCACCATGTGCAGTGACTTTGGAGCCCAAGAAAATGAAGTCTGTCACTGTTTCCATTGTTTCCCCATCTATTTGCCATGAAGTGATGGGACTGGATGCCATGATCTTCGTTTTCTGAATGTTGAGCTTTAAGCCAGCTTTTTCTCCTCTTTCACTTTCATCAAGAGGCTCTTTAGTTCCTCTTCACTTTCTGCCATAAGGGAGGTGTCATCTGCATATCATTATTGATATTTATCCCTGCAATCTTGATTCCAGCTTATGCTTCATCCAGTCGGGCATTTCACAAGATGTACTCTGCATATAAGTTAAATAAGAGAAGACAATATACAGCCTTGACGTACTTCTTTCCCAATTTGGAACCAGTCCATTGTTCCATGTCCGGTTCTAACTGTTGCTTCTTGACTGGCATACAGGCATACTTGTAGCTAAAAGTAACTTTTTGTGTTAGAATATTAGAGTACTATATAAATCTGGTTAGATCATTTGTTTTAAGATTGCATTTAAAATTGTTTGCTAAAATGGTAAACTTTGGTTAAAGTTCTAGTATTAGAATGTTTTTGAAGAAATTCAATCTGGAATGATGGTTAGACTCTCAGAATCCCAGAATACTACAATCTCAGGTTTGCTAAGTACTTGTGAATATTTTATTTTAGCCCAGGGCATGAAAAAATGTGAGCTGGAGGTGGCAGTGACGGTGGTTCTGTGGTTATGGTGGTGGTGTTAGTCATGGTGGTGGTGGTGGTGGTGATGGTGATGGGGATGGTGCTGCTGTTAGTGATGGTGATGGTAGTGATGGTGATGGTAGTGATGGTGGTGGTGGTGGTGATGGGGATGGGGATGGTGCTGCTGTTAGTGATGGTGGCAGTGATGGTGATGGTAGTGATGGTGGTAGTGATGGTGGTTCTGTGGTTATGGTGGTGGTGTTAGTCACGGTGGTGGTGGTGGTGGTGGTAGTGATGGTGGTGGTGATGGGGATGGGGATGGTGCTGCTGTTAGTGATGGTGATGGTGATGGTGGTGGTGGTGGTGGTGGTGGTGGTGGTGGTGGTGGTGGTGTTGTTAGTGGTGGTGGTGGTGATGGTGGTGATGGTGATGGTAGTGATGGTGGTGGTGTTAGTGGTGGTGGTGGTGATGGTAGTGGTGATGGTGATGGTAGTGCTGGTGGTGGTGGTGTTGTTAGTGGTGGTGATGATGTTTTGCATGAGAAGAGACAGTGTTAGCGATTTATTTTATTATTCCACTTTGAAGGTGGGTGTTTCTTACTGTAGTCACAGAGGCCCGTGGAAAGTCCCTCCCATTCATTAGTCTTTAACTTAATGAACACGAGCTTTTTCATGCCGTGCTTCCCTCCAGATAAGGAGACGAGAGCTGAGGGACGTCAAAGGGAAGACGTGTGGTGACCTTAGGGAGGCTTTCCTTAGCTGTTACACATCAGGACAGGCCGTTGGAGGAGTGCACAGCTTCCGCCTTCGCTCTGTTTGTTGGATATGGTCGACAGTCTGCACATTTGATTCCGTTTTCTCTGTAACCCCTTCCAGTGGGAATCCCTGCCTCGTCTACACAGGCAGGGCGGAGACCGGAGGGGTCTCTGCAGGGCACTCTGTATCCTTACACGATCGTGGCCCTCGTCTGTGGTGGGTCTTCTAGGCTTTGTGGCCTCACTTGCCCTGCGTGGATTGCATAAAACATCCCACCACCCGGTGGGATGCTTTGAGGGGCTGTCAAGGGCCCCAGGTTCCCAGATGTCGGGAGCTGACCTCACAAACTCCAGCCTCGCCGTCAGTCACTGTCTGCTGGGCTCGGCGCCAACTCCTGCACCCACGTCCAGCACGCCCAGCCCTGCCACAGAAGCCCACTCGGACCCCAGCAGCTCCGCCTGCCCCACGCCATCCTGCTGGGTTCCTGCAGGAGCCCCATGCGGCCACCCTGTCTACCCTGTCTCAAGCCTGCAAGCCTCGTATGTTGTAAGTCAGTTGACGGCTCACTGCTCAGACCCGGCAGGGGCTTCTCATCCCGCTCAGCAGAATCCCGGGGCCTTGCTGTGGTTTGAGAACCTGTGAGCCCCCTGCGCTGCCGCTCCACTGCTCCGGGTCACCCTCTGGCCATCCTCCGTCCTTCCAGCCCCGTTGCTCAGGGCTTTGCACTCGTCTCCTCTGCCCGCAGAGCGTGTCCTCTGGGCGGTCCCTGGGCTCAGGACCCCCTCTCTGGGTCTCTGTGAGCTTTTCTCTGACAGTCCTGTCAGAGCATCTGCCCTTCCCACTGCCCTGGCCTCCAACTCTGGGTTATCATTTCCACAGCCCCATCAGCACCAGGCCCTTCCCTGGTGGCTCAGACGGTAAAGAAATCCACCTGCAGTGCGGGAGACCTGGGTTGGATCCCTGGGTTGGGAAGATCCCCTGGAGGAGGGCATGGCAACCCACTCTAGTATTCATGCCTGGAGAATCCCATGGACGGAGGAGCCTGGCGGGCTGCAGTCCACGGGGTCGCAGAGTTGGGCACAGCTGAGTGACGGGGCACGTGCAGCACATCACCGCCAGGTGTGTGTCCTGCTTCGTCTGCTTTGTTTCTCCCACGATGGGCGAGCACTCTGTGGTAGCAGGGGCTTTGCTGACTGCTTTGCTCCTGCTTCCTGACAGACCCCTGGGCACAGAAAATGCACAGAAGCATTTGAGGAGGGAAGGAGAAGAGGGCAGGGCGGGGGGCGCCCTGCTCCTGAGCACCACGGTTTAGCTTGAGCCCCTGGGAGGCCTGGGTCTCGTGCTCACAAGCCTCCCTTGTGACCTGGCCTCTGGCAGCCTGAGAGCCCAGTGAAGGGATGCGTGCGGGCAGAAAGGATGGAGAGTCTGCTGCACGGGGAGCTGAGACCCCGGCCGCCTCCAGGGGGGCGGGCACCAGGGAGGCAGGGGACGTGGACACTGCCACCCGCCAGCCGGACGTGCCCGCGAGACTGTGATGCCTCAACTTCTCAGCTTTGTCCGTGGCCAGTTTGCTGCAGCCCAGGGTCTGAGCTGTTGCCCTGACCCTCTTGTGCTCCGTTCTCATTACGGTTCTGACATGGTCACCCCACCCGGCCGTGCTCCAGGTCTGGAGGTGGGGCCGTGGACGGGTGCTGGCCCACAGTCTGTCAGGAGCCAGGCGCACAGCAGGAGGGGAGTGGCGGGCAGCGGGCCCAGCTCCATCTGCAGCTCCCCTCGCTCCCTGTCACTCACATCACCGCTTGAGCCATGCCCCCGCCCCATCCATGGAAAACCTGCAGGAAACTGGCCCTTGGTGCCAAACTGGCTGGGGACTGCTGCGGGTGGGAGGGGCTGGAGAGGAAGATCTGAGAAGGGAGGCCGGCCATCAGCACGGCTCGGGGGCGTCACTGGGTCGTGAAACGTCCTCGCGGGGCACAGTTGGGGCAGGGCTCCGCCTTTTGTGCCCTCACTGGGATGGGCGCCACCCTGTGCCGACCCGGAGTAGATCCCCAGTGAGCCCGGGGGCTCAGCAACAGAGCATCATCCTGGGCCGCCTTTCCGGGTTAAGTGTGCATCCAGCAGAAACGCACGTTGGATCCAACACTTGTCAAGACCTCTCGTTTGTGGACTGATCCATTTCCCGCCGGGGTCAGTGTGCAGGATGCCGTGGTGGGTCCGGCACGCTCTGGCCCCTGGGGGGATGGCGCCTGAAGGGCCTGTCCTGTCCTCTGACCCCAGGCCGTGTGTCTCCTCCCCTTTTCACCCTGGCCGTGACCAGACTGAAAGGTGACGTGTTTGTGAGGTAGGAGGCTTAAGAAACCGCTGCGCGTTGTTCCTCTCGCTTTTCACTGTGCCTTAGTTTTTCTCTTGTCTGTAAAACAGCAGGGGCCCTTGTCAGTCCAGAAGAGCGGGACTCCTGACCCTGCCGTGCGCGGTGGGCGGGGTGGTGCTCACCTGGAGCCCCCATGCCGCTCTGTGCCAGGCGCACTTCTCTGTGTTTCACAGTGTTTGTGGGAAATGGGATGTGTTCTCCCCGTTCACCCCTGGAGGTTATTTCTGAGCAAGCGTTTGGTCCCTGAACGTTCGGGGGCGTCTGTGGGGCTGCAGGTAGGGCTGTGGGGGCAGGGCCTCCCCAGGGTCTGGGGCGTGGCCCCTGGGGCAGCAGCACCGGGAAGGCATCCAGCTCACTTCCTTCCAGGGGGAGCTGTCTCGAAGCACAGGCTTTATTACTGTCCCGGCCTGGTGAGACCAGCAGGTCGGGAGAGGGTTCTGATGGAAGGTGCTGGCGGGGTGGAGGCAGGGAGCCACGGCGGGGCCTAGCGGTGGTTTTGCAGGAAGTGGGTGAGGCGGGCAGGGTTCGGGGGCGCAGGTCCGGCAGGTGAGAGTGAGCCCGGGGCTCTGGGGCACAGGGCGGCCCCAGCTGCTGGGACCTGGGCTGGGGCGGTCAGAAGGGCCGGCGGCCCAGGGGGGTGGGGCCTAAGTCTCTTTTTCAATAATATGAAAATGAATGTCTTTCTTCCACTCTGGCGTTTAAAGAATATTTTTGCTGGGTAACTAGACTTCTGAATTTAGACATCTTCCCTTTCAGTGGTTCAAATGCGTCCCTCATGTATAAATGGCCCAGTGTGTAAGTGTGCATCACATCACGTGTGTCAGTTAACACGTGTGTAAGTGTGCGTTCCCTGTCACGTGTCACAGTTACGTGTAATTCTGCATCATGTCACGTGTCACAGTTACGCGTGATTGTGCATCCCGTCACATGTGTCACAGTTACGCGCGTGTGTGTCCCATCACGTGTGTCACAGTTATGCGTGTGTAAGTGTGCATCATGTCACGTGTCACAGTTACACATGTGTAAGTGTGCGTCCCATCACGTGTGT
Organism: Bos mutus; assembly: GCF_027580195.1. NCBI lineage: Eukaryota > Metazoa > Chordata > Mammalia > Artiodactyla > Bovidae > Bos > Bos mutus. The sequence continues at coordinate 5,946,729 of NC_091620.1, read as the reverse complement.
CACAGTTACGCGTGTGTAAGTGTGCATCTGGTCACATGTGTCAGTTAACACGTGTGTAAGTGTGCATCATGTCACATGTGTCACACTTACGCGTGTGTAAGCGTGCGTTCCTTGTCACATGTCACAGTTACGCGTGATTGTGCATCCCGTCACATGTGTCACAGTTACGCGCGTGTGTGTCCCATCACGCGTGTCACAGTTATGCGTGTGTAAGTGTGCATCATGTCACATGTGTCACAGTTACGCGTGTGTAAGTGTGCGTCCCCTGCCACATGTCACAGTTATGCGTGATTGTGCATCCCGTCACATGTGTCACAGTTACGCACGTGTGTGTCCCATCACGTGTGTCACAGTTATGCATGTGTAAGTGTGCATCATGTCATGTGTGTCAGTTAACACGTGTGTAAGTGTGCATCATGTCACATGTGTCACAGTTACGCGTGTGTAAGTGTGCGTCCGGTCACGTGTGTCCTGCTTCCAGGGCAGGGACATGTCCTGGCCCCTGGGCGGTGTAACGTCTCGTCCACCTGGTTTTCTGGGGGGAGCCTGGCTGTGTGCTGCTCTTTGTTCCTCTTCCTGGAGCTGACCGAGGGCCTTGAGCCTCGGACTTGATGCTGGTCGTTGGTCCTGGGGGTGTGTGGGGTTGGTGCTGGTCCTGGGGGTGTGTGGGGTTGGTGCTGGTCGCTGGTCCTGGGGGTTTGTGGGGTTTCCCTTCCTCTGCCCCTCCCTCTCAGGTCCTGTCTCACCTCTGCTACCCACTGCCGTGCCCAGGCGCCAGGGTTCTCTCTGTCCTGCTGATCCCGGTCCTTCCTGCGGTCTGCCACAGACTCACTGGCCCTTGTTCCCCATCAGTCTGCCGGCGGCCTGTCCAGGGAGCTCTAGGCTTCAGACGCCCTGCTCCGCCCCCACAGAACTTCCGCTTGGGGGTCCCTGCTCCCACTCCATGGCTGTGCGCATCGTCCACCCGCCTGCTCCTCCGCCGGCCTCGCCTCCTTGTCCTAACGCTGCCCTTGCCTCTGTGTGTCTCCCTTTTGCGTGTCTGTTTAGAAGCTCGTGTTCAGATGCTGCTGAAGGACCTGCAGAAGCGCCCGGCCGGTGTGGACGGTCTGAGTGCCCTGGACGTAGATGAGGTGGTCCGCGCCCTCGCGATCGCGGTGCCGAGTGGGGGTGTGGCCGGGGCGCCGGGCGCAGCCGGGAGAGCTGGCAGACACGGAGCAGAGGTGAACGGCGCAGGGGCCGGGCTGCACAGAGACCGCGTGCCAGGTGAGCTCACACGCGCATGCATCTGGGCACGCGGCTGCAGGCTTGCCACATGGTGCTGCCTGCTTGCTGCTGGGAGGTGGGTCTGCAGTGACGACTTTGGTCCGTGTGACTCTGCCTCTGGACGCTCTCCTAACGGGCTGAGCTTGCAGGGCAGGCGTGTTGGAGGGTGGGCTGCGCTCTGGTGAGGGAGGGGAGGTGCCTCCGTGCAGGGGCAGGGCGGATGGAAGCACTTTGTGTGGGGTTTGTGAGTTAAAGTTAGAGTCAGATACTCCAATGGTCAAGTGAAAGGGTCTGTGCGAGGCTCACACCCTCCTCCGAGGGGCTCCAGCGAGAACGCAGAGACCCTCACACCACAGCACACACACATCCTTCTCACACACTCACACAACCCATATCACATACACAAACTCACCCACACAGTCTCACACACTTACAGATACCCCCCACCATATACACAGTCACACAACCCACATCACCCACACGCACAGACACACTCACCCACATACAGTCGCACACTCACAGAAACTAACCCACCATACACACACGCATACAACCCACATCACACACTCATACACAGGTACACTCACACACATATAGACACACACAAAGATGCACAAACTCACACAGTCTCACACACTCACACACACGCACACACAGAGACACTCCCTCACACCCCCAGCACACACACACATACACAAACACCCGGCAGCTCACGCACATGCACACTCATGCCCACTCACACACACTCACAGACAGCGGCCCGGCCCTTGGGGGTGGAGGGCTGACCCGGGCAGGCTCGTGTCCCCGTCTGGTCTGTGCCCAGGGTCAGGCAGTGACCCTGACCCCTGGGCGGTGCCCTGCACACAGTGGGCCCCAGGAGGAGCTGGGGAGGGCGCAGGCCCCCCTCTCGTGGGGGGACGGGCTCAGCTGGTGCAGGAGAGGATGCCTGTCGCTGTCTGGAGGAGGTGGTCTCGGGCGACGGTCCCTGTGCTGGGCTGGGGGGTCTCGAGGGCGGCCGCCCGGAGGAGCCACGCACCAGCTGCTGCTGTGTCTTTGGAGAAACGGCCACCGCAGAGAAGTAACGTGGCTGAAGGCGCCTCCAGCTGACGCGGCTGGGCCCGCACTCCGTCTCCCTCCTGTGACTGCTCTCTGCCCCACCCGGCTGCTCTCCCCACTCCGAGCAGACGTGAAGGAGCACCGTGACTCCCTGGCTCTTGTGTCCCGGCCCCTCAGCCGCCACCCCTGTGCCATGGCGCTTACGGAGGGCGCGCCGTCCCTGGTCTGTCGGGGGCGTCGGCGGTGGTCCTCACGCCGCAGCAGGACCCAGGCGTCCACCCCAGTGTGCAGTGACCTTGTGCTGTGTCTTCCACAGAGAGCAGACTGCGAGACGGCGACGAGGGACTCTACCGGGAGGTGAGGCCCGCCCGGGAGCTCGGGCCCCGTGCAGCGCGAGCTGCGTCGCCTGCGGTTCAGGAACATGGGGGAAATATGAGAACTCTTTTAGGAAAAAGATAGAAAAACCCTCATAATCTCAAAATTGAGAGAAATCATGAAGAGTACACACGAACTTGTATGTATTTTAATATATGCTGCTGTCTGTTTTCAGATGAGATGCTAATATGTATCCATTGTAGGAGTATGGAAAAGGCTCAATACAGGCAGCATGTTAATTCCCTTAGAACTTCCCACCCAGGGAGACGGGGGTGACGTCATGCGACAGCACCCCACACCCGCCTTGTCGTCAAGGCCGCCCTGCGTGTGCCGGTCACCGGGGTCCCTTTAATGGACATTAGCAGCCTCTGGATCCTTCAGACCTGTGCTGTCCACATGGCAGCCACCAGGCACGTGGGGCTGCGTGGACTCGAATCCACTAAAATTAAGTAAATAGAAACTCAGTTCCCCAGCAGGGCAGCTCCTGGTAGACGGGGGGTTGGGGGTGGCTTCCATCGTGTCCAGGTTTCCACAGCAGCGCTGGTCAGGACGGTCTGGAAAAGGCTGGACGTGGATGACACCTATGCACCATGGGGCCTGTCCTCCTGCTGAAGAGCCTTTGCTGGCCTGTCGTCGTCTTACGGACGCAGGAAATCTGTTCATAGCCAAGGGCAGTGCTGTGGCTCTAGACGCTCTGTTCTGTGGGTTGGAAAGAAGACCGTCTGGGTAGCGCTTCTCCACAGGTTGTGTTAGCGGATCCTAGCTCAGTGCCTGAGCATGAGTGGGGAAGAAAACACCCACGATTGTTCTAAATGTCCATCAGAAACACACCGTGGAGGGAGGTGTGGGGTCTGGGGACACGGTTCCTAATTCCAGTCACAGGGGACTAGGCCAGCGGAGCTCAGGGTCTCCAGACGAGATGCACACGGCCAGACCCTAATTCTGCCCCCTGTGGCCCTCAGGCCCACATACACGGCACCCCATCCCCTGAGCATCCAGGACAGACGGTCTCTCTGCCGCTCAGGGCATGTTCCCATGCTGGTTTCCTTTCCACCAGGTGAACCGTCTGGGTGTCCAACTGGGGGACCTCCTGCAGGGCCCTGGGTCTCCGTTCCTGCCTGCAGCCCCCCATCTCACAGAGCCCTTCAAGACGGAGAGCAAGAAGGGGGATGACGCCGAGGCCTCCCTGTCTTCGGAGGAGGAGCACGCGGGCGTGGAGAACGTGCGGAGCCAGACCTACTCCAAGGAGCTGCTGCAGAGGCCGCCGCAGGCACCCCCCGGCCCAGGCCTGCGGCTGCAAGTCCAGCCCCCCGAGGAGGAGTATGGCTACATCGTGATGGAAGATGAGTGAGTGGGCGGTTCCATCTCTCGTGGGCGTGATCTGGCGCTGCGGGCCAGGGACATGCCCTCGCTTTTCCGTGCTCACCTGGAGGCGGCCCCGCTCCTGCAGTGTGGGATGACGGTCGGCAGTCAGTCTGTCCCCTGGGTCCGTGTTCTGGGCGGGGACCCCAAGCCTGAGGTCAGTCCTCCACTAACAGCCCAGACAAAGCCCTGCAGCTCCCTGGCCCTGCCCACCCCCCCACCCCCCCCCCACCCTGCCGTAGCTCAGGGCGTGGGGCGCCTGCAGGGCCAGAAGCCCAGCAGGGTGGATGGGCCTGGGGTGCCCAGGGCAGCGGGCAGGGTGGGGGCTGTGCCGAACGCTGGCTCCACACCCAGGAAGCTCCAGAAGCTTTACACCAACCGCATCCCAGGGTATGCGGCGCCCTTCAGGGGAAAGACGTGCCTCACGGCATTGATGTCCTGGCCTCGCCTTAGTTCTGACGGGAGCTTGACGCGGGGCAGGGTGCGGCATCGCGTGCACAGCGAGCAGCGGGGTCGGGCTGTCCCCAGCCCTGTCGCTGATGAGTCTGACGTGGACGCCGTGCTGTGCAACCGTGTGCTTTCTTCAAGGGACGGGGGCAGTGTGTCCAAGGGGAAGCGTGTCTGTCTGTCTGCGTGCACAGGCGTGTGTACAGGAGCATGTTGAGGGGTGTGCAGGTGTGTGTACAGGTGTGCATGCAGGTGTGCACACAGCCCCACCTCGCATTGGGTCAGGGGTCGAGCGTCCTTCCGGGCTGACCCCCATGGAAGGGGCTGTGTTGGAGCCGGGACCCTCTCTGCTGACCCCGCCGTGGCCTCTGCACTCTTGCCTCCATGCGTGTTTGCTCTCGCTGCACCGCATGCAGCAGACCCAGCCCGGGTCAGAGCCAAACGGAGCTGAAGGTGCCGTTCTCGCCTGGGTTGGGCGTCGTCCTCGGGCTGTCATCTCCCAGGCCTTTTCTGAAGACCCGCCTGCCCATTCCGGCCTCGTCACCTCCAGACAGAGACTGCACTCTCTCTGCCTCCACTCTCTTTGCTCAGAACTGTTAGCTCCTGCTGCGTGTGTGAGAATCACGTGTGACACAGATACCCGGGGCCTGGACAGTGGTCCTGCCGAGGGCGCAGCTCCAGTTGTTGAGTCAGACCCTTCCGGCTGCCCGGTCAGACCTGTGCTGGGGGTTTCCATTTCGTGGCAAACCCTGCTGCCGTGTGCATGTGTGTGCTCTGTGTGTGTCCCTGTGTCTGTATGTTGTATGCGTGTTTCCATGTCTGTATGTTGTACGTGTTTACGCGTGTATGTGGACACATACGTTGTGTGTGTTGTGTGTGTCCCTGTGTGTCGTATGTATGTTTCCATGTCTATGTGTGTGCGTACACGTGTGTATACACGAGTACGTGTGTCCCCGTGTTTGTGTGTCATGTGCGTGTTTCCATGTCTGTATCTGTGTATGTGTGTGCGTACACGTGTGTGTACACGAGTACATGTGTGTGTCCCCGTGTTTGTGTGTCGTGTGCACGTTTCCGTGTCTGTATCTGTGTGTGTGTGTGAGTACACGTGTGTGTCCATGGGTACATGTGCGTGTCCCCATGTTTGTCTGTCGTGTGCGTGTTTCCATGTCCGTATCTGTGTATGTGTGTGCGTACACGTGTGTGTACACGAGTACATGTGTATGTCCCCGTGTTTGTGTGTCATGTGCGTGTTTCCGTGTCTGTATCTGTGTATGTGTGTGCGTACACGTGTGTGTACACGAGTACATGTGTGTGTCCCCGTGTTTGTGTGTCATGTGCGTGTTTCCGTGTCTGTATCTGTGTACGTGTGTGAGTACACGTGTGTGTCCATGGGTACATGTGTGTGTCCCCATGTTTGTCTGTTGTGTGCATGTTTCCGTGTCTGTGTCTCTGTGTGTGTGTGAGTACACGTGTGTGTCCATGGGTACATGTGTGTGTCCCCGTGTTTGTGTGTCGTGTGCATGTTTCCGTGTCTGTATCTGTGTGTGTGTGTGTGAGTACACGTGTGTGTCCATGGGTACATGTGTGTGTCCCCGTGTTTGTGTGTCGTGTGTGTGTTTCCGTGTCTGTGTCTGTGTATGTGTGTGAGTACACGTGTCTGTGTACGTGGTTACCTGTGTGTGTGTGTACCTGGGTGCGTGTGTGTAGTGTGTGTGTGTCCCTGTGTCTCCATGTGTCGTGCGTGTGCACAGCCGCTGGTGGAGCCACCGCCCGCTGCTCTGCGTGCTTTTCCTCCCGCCAGCATGTCCTGATGCTGGAGGACTGGTCCCAGTGTGGGTGCAGGGTTGCTGCTCTCTGGGGCGTGAGTGTGAGTCGTGAAAGTGCTGGAGGGGCCCCCGACCTCGGGAAGACTCTGAGTCTCCATGAACCACAGAGGACGGGATGGTGGGCTTCAGGGCGGGACCCTCCAGGCCGAGCGTCCTCTGCATCACAGGACGTCCAGAGTGAGCGGCTGGCACCTGGACACAGGGGGACCCTCACATCGGGCTCGCCACTTGCTCTCACTGACTTTTGTATAAGAGGGAACCGCTGTCAGAGGGTCTGTTCTCTGCATCCCGAGTCCATTTCCTTGGCTGCACCTCTGGGCCTGAGCACTTACTGCTCTGAGCGGCCAAAGTAAAAGACCATTGTTTTATCGTGGCTTCTTCTGCCAGGTGGAAGGTCTTTGGTGCAGACAAGAGCTCTGTGTCCTTAACTCGGTCTGCCCCAAGTGGGATGCTCACAGACACACGGAGTCTCCCCTCTGTTGTCAGATTATTGGGGATTTGAGGTTCTCTGGGGCGGGATTTCACCAGGTCTCAGCTTAAGCCTTAATGGATCAGCTATTAACTGACAAGAATCCGACACCATTCTTTTTTTTTTTTTTTTTTTTAATAGAAAAGGACTTTGTATGTTTGGTTGTTCACAAAAGGAGGAGCGTGGCGGGGAGCTTGCATTCTCTCTGAGGCTCACAGGGACCATGCCGCTGACCTCACTGCCTGCCTTGCCCTCACTCGTACATTTCCGGATGGGCGGGCAGGAGTCTGATCCTCCCCGTTTACGTTTTCACACTTGTCACAAACTGGGTGGATTCAAGACGTGTGAGGGGCAGGGTAGCCATCCCTGGTCCTCCCACGGTGATTTGAGAGTTATTTCAAGTCAGGCTGATGGCAGAAGACCACGGTGGACAGTGTGTGTAAGACAGAGAAGAGCCCCCATGCACGGCGGCTGAGCAGGCGCTGGGGCCCCCGATCCTGCACGGCAGCGACGCAGGTGCTGGAGCGCCGGCTGGCACGAGTCCTTCAGGGACCCCCAATCCTGCACAGGGGTCATCCCAGCTGCGGAGCCTGAGTTTGGGGAAGTGAACCCGTGGCCAGGAGCATGTGTAGAGGTCCTGCCCACCTCGAGTGGTTTGTGGATGAGGAAACCGAGGCATGGACCCTGTGAGCCCAGCAGCCTTCCTGTGGCTGCACTCCAGGGGCCCGGGAGGCGTCCCCACAGCCTGGGCTCAAGGACTCGGGAGCCCCGGTAACGGGACAGAGTCACGGGTCCCTGTCCGACTGGCTAGATGGGGGAGCAGGTTTGTGTTCCTCTTCCTCGTGCAGAGTTGAAACGCACACGAACAGGATGCTGACCCAGGCCCAGAGGCCCGGCCAGTCACCCACCCACTCCCCACTCTCCTGCTGCTCTGACACAAACCCCAACTATGGTGTCTCAGAGGCGTGCCGTGAAGTACCTCTAAAATAGCAGGATTCTTTCTTTCCAGCATACCATGATGCCACGTCACACCTGGAAAGGAGCCCAGATCCCTTACTATCATCACACGTGGAGCCCGTTCCCATGTCTGTGTCCAGAACTTGTGTGTCTGCTGGGTGACCTGGGAGGCAGAGGAGGTGCCCCTTATCGGTGGCTCTTTGCTCTGCGGTGGCCCAGGAGCCATGGGCTCATGTTCAGAGGGTTCTAGAGCTGGGCTGGGCCTTGCAGGCTGCTGTCGGCTGGAATTCTAGAAAGAACTGGAGGATATTTCACGTTGTCTGGGCTCTAACCATGGTGGTCGGGAAAATGAGAAAACGCCATTAAAGTGCAGTTATGACAGTGTCCCTTGGGCCCCAAACTTTCCAGGTCAGCGTGGCCACATCTGGCTGCCAGAAGGTGCCAGGAGGAACGGTGGTGTCAGGGGCTCTTGTGGTCTCTGACCGTGAGCCCCCTGCCCCCATTGGATCCTTCTGCTGCAGCAAAGGTCTGTCATTGGGGTGGGGTGGGCAGGGGACGGAAGCCCGGCCCGGCCCGCCAACCGGGCCTGAGCCTGGCCTCACCCTCTCTCTGTGCGTGGTCCCCACGCTGACTCCTGCCGGCGGCTCTGCAGCTCAGACTGGGAGCATGAGATGGAGCAGGCTCTTAGAGGGTTCTGGCGAAGTGGGAACCCTGTTCTCCTCTCGCTGAGCTGAGATGGTGGCAGGAGGGAGGTCACTGTAGACATGTGCGCCTGTGTGTGTGTCCCCAGTGTGCGCGCTGGCTCCTGTGTCTGTTCACCAGCATCTGTCGTCTGCTTATCTGGATCACCTGTACCTGTGTGTCTACAGCACGGGCCTGTCTGTGCCGACACGTCCGCGTCTACATCTGCACCCCCACTCACACCTGTTCCTGCATCTACACCCGCACCTGTATGTCTGCACGCACACCTGTATGTCCACACGCACATATGTATATTTATACACATCTTTATGTCTACACATACATCTGTATGTCTGCACGCACACCTGTATGTCTACACACACATCTGTATCATCTCTATCTGTATATACACCTGCACCTCAGTCTGTGTACACGCACACCTGTATGTCTGCACGCACATCTGTCTGTCTGCATGCACATTTGTATGTCTACACACACGTTATGTCTACACACATCCCTGTGTGTCTGCACGCACATCTGTATCGTCTCTGTCTACCTGCACCCACACCTGCGTGTATCCACACCTACCCCCGTGTCACCTACATCCATATCCACATCTGTATCTACCCAGCCATCGGCTTTGCTGTTGGATTTCCATAATCATCGGGAAAGTTTAGCTTTTCATCTTCAGTGGTGCCCTGAGCATCCACGGTAATCCCCACAGGCCCTCACCCTCTCACCCCTGCAACTGATTTTTTGCAAAGTGTGGTCTGTGTTATAAATGGGCTGAGACTAAATCTGCAAAGTTAAGAAGTTTAAATTCCACTTCTACATACAAAAGAGTAGGAAAGAGGGAGAAAATATGAAAAGATGAGATTTTCTTTGCTGTCAAAATAGTAGTAAGTCTGCAAACGAATAATGAAGCCAGAGGGAAAAGGGAAAACGGAAAACACTCTGTCCTGAGATGGCAAGTGTCCATTGGAAGTGCTGGCCCGTGGTCACATCAGGGTCGGTTTCAGGCTTCCGATGCTGGACGATCCCCCTTGGGGTCGGGAGGCACAGGCGGGTGCAGAGGTGCACAAAGGCCCCGCGTGACCCTCCCTGGGCAGGAGGAGGCTGGGGAGGGCGGTGCTCCCCGACACGCACTCCGCAGTCTGGGACACACGGTGTGTCTGGATCGCATCGTCGTGGAAGCAGGTGAGAGTGACCCTCTCAAGAAGAAAAAGGTCAATTTCCTTTAGCGGTACAAACTCCTAACAAAGCAGGTGTAGAGGGAACATCCTCAGCACAGTAAGGGCTGCAGCCACAAACCCCGGTAGCACCACACTCAACGGGGAAAGGCCGAAAGCTTTCTAAGATTGCACTACTGCTGACTGGCTCTGCAGTTACCATGAGGCTTACATAGAGCGTCTTACATTCACAGGTCTGTGTAGGTTGATAGCAACTTAACTCTGAATGCATACAAAAGCTTTACATTTTTGCATTACTCCCTTTTATGTTTTTGATTTCCATGCACTTTTTATAAAGATGACTCTAAGACATTTTGTACTTAGATTTGTATTAAGCATTTGGCAGATTTTTTTCCCCTGGAGAGTAAAATTGTTATGGAGACTATATTTGTGGAGAATATGTTTATTCAAATGTCCTATGGAGAAGATATTTACTAAAATTTTGAATATATTTATGTTGAGAAGCACAGTCTCATCTTGATGTTAAAAAATGATGTTGGAAAATAGCAGTTTTTTTCTTACAATTTTTTTTTTTTTTTACCTCTGAAGTTGATGGTTGTTAGCAGTCTTTTAGGAGAAGGCAATGGCAGCCCAATCCAGTACTCTGGCCTGGGAAATCCCATGGATGGAGGAGCTTGGTAGGCTACAGTCCGTGGGGTCTCAAAGAGTCGGTCATGACTGAGTGACTTCACTTTCACTTTTCACTTTCATGCACTGGAGAAGGAAATGGCAACCCACTCCATATTCTTGCCTGGAGAATCCCAGGAATGGGAGCCTGGTGGGCTGCCGTCTATGGGGTTGCACAGAGTCGGACACGACTGAAGTGACTTAGCAGCAGCAGCAGTCTTTTAAGGCTAATTTACTGAGTCGTTCAGGACTGTTAGAGACTCAGGTGAGTCTGCCTGTGTTCGGCCCTCATGGGAGTTCAGTTTGGCCCACAGGTTATCATGGGCTCACTCACCCCTGCTCTGAGAAGTGGGTCTTTGTTAGACTTCTGCAGGGAAGGAAGGTGGTGCACCCTGGAGCTGGAATTCTGAATTATCACCGTGCCCTCCACCTACATCCCTGTCCTTGTCAGAAGCATCACTCGTCTGCACTAGAGAGAATTCTTGTAGGTTAACGAAAATGCTAGCTACCTTGGAAGATGATTTTAAAAGATAAACATCATAATTTTTATAGAACAATCGGTGAATCCCATGAAAGTCTCATTTTATTGACTGATTTCAAGTATCTCAGCAAAAACGTTGGTATCGAGGCCGACTTGTTTTCGTGTTTTGTGATCCATCACTCAGTTAGTTTCCGACCTTTGGAGAATTTTTGAATAAACCGTGACATGTTCACAGTTGGGAAGTGAAGCAGCCGAAGCCCCGCCAGCCCTGGGATGCAGCACCCCCCGAGGTGGACGTCTGTGGGCGGGAGGGACAGACCGCTTGGAGGTGGATCTCATCTGTCTCAGAAGAGGCGGTGACACTAAGAAAAGAAGACGTGAGGGACTGCGGGAGCGGACGCGGTTCCGTCTGCTTGGGGTGGGGGAGCCTTGGGGTGGGGGAGCCTTGGAGTGGGGGGCGTGGTCTGGTGAGGGCGTGGTCAGTGGAGGGCGTGGTCTGGGTGAGGGTGTGGTCAGAGGGCGTGGTCTGGTGAGAGCATGGTCAGAGTGAGGGCGTGGCCAGGTGAGGGCGTGGCCAGAGGGCGTGGTCTGGTGGGGCGTGGTCTGGTGGGGGCGTGGTCCGGGGTGAGGGCGTGGCCTGGTGAGGGCGTGCGGGCAAGATGCGTGTCTGCCCCACAGTCCCGAAGCTGACACACCAGGGTGCACTTGACCCTTTCAGTTTGTGTCTTTCTTTGAGGATTTACTGGTAGTGTGATCTTCGGCACTGAATTTAATTTCTGGAGTCTCAGTTTCCACCTCTTTCAAGGGAGGTTAATACAGGCCCTTCCTTCCAGGTTTGTTGTGAGCAATGAATGAGATAATTTCCATAGAATCCCTTGTAGTTGAGGGCGGAGAGTTGCTTTTAAGTTCTCACTGGTCTTAATGTTTCTGAAAAGACCCTGATGCTGGGAAAGACTGAAGGCAGGAGGAGAAGGGGATGGCAGAAGATGAGATGGTTGGATGGCATCACTGACTCGATGGGCATGAGTTTGAGTAAACTCTGGGAGTTGGTGATGGACAGGGAGGCCTGGCGTGCTGCAGTCCATGGGGTCACAGAGTCGGACACTACCAAGCGACTGAACTGAATGTTTCTGACCCTCAGGTCATGGTCCCTAGTCTTTGTTTTGAGAATGGCCTCAACACTCCCCTGACAGACTTGGATTTCCTCATTTTGACCCAGTAGTGATCTAGGCTGTGCAGGGGTGGGGCGGCTGCCATGAGAATGGGGTGTGGCAGCCTCTCGCATGCTTCCTGTACGGGATTACGGGGCCCTTTCCCCGTTTTGCTGATGTACAGGCTCCCCAGCACACGCCTCGCTTAACGAGCAGGCTGTCTCAGGAAGGAAGAGGGGCCTTAGAAGGGAGGCCCCGCCAGCTCTTGACGGTGACCCTTCCTGCCCTGACGGCGTGGCAGGCGGAGCACCCGCTGCCACTCCCGCTCCGACCTCTGACCTCCGGCTGCTAGAAGCGCGCCGTCTCTGTTCCAGGCGGCAGGCGTCCAGGAGACCCCGCGGCAGGTGTCACAGTCGGGCCCTGGAAATTACAAGTGTCCGTCCAGTGATTTTTGAGATTGACTACAACTACTTTCTAAGGAAGTTCAGACCATGAAGTGACAGATGATGGCCACGTAGTTTAAAAACAAAAGAGAAATAATTGCGCGCTGGGTTTGAGTACAGTCGACAGCCTCTCATTTGTCTGACTTGAACAAGAATGGGGCCACCGTTGTCACGAGCCATTTGCCCTGCTTGCCCTGACAGTGCAGCAGGAGGGGCTGAGGTGTCCCCCTGCAGCTCCTGGGAAGTGTCTGTGTCTACAGGTGTGTGTGTGCACACCTGGGGAGTGGCCATGTCCGCAGGGGTATGTGTGCACACCTCGGGAGTGACTTCAGGGGTGTGTCTGTGTGTGCACACTGGGGGATGTCCTTGTCTACAGGGGTGTGTGTGTGCACACCTTGGGAGTGACTGCAGGGGTGTGTCTGTGTGTGCACACCTGGGGGATGTCCTTGTCTACAGGGGTGTGTGTGTGCACACCTCGGGAGTGACTGCAGGGGTGTGTCTGTGTGTGCACACCTGGGGAGTGTCCTTGTCTACAGGAGTGTGTGTGCATACCTTGGGAGTGTCTGCAGGGTCGTGTCTGTTTTTGCATACCTGGGGAATGTCCTTGTCTACAGGGGGGTGTGTGTGCACACCTTGGGACACACACCCGGGGAGTGTCTGTGTCCTCACGCATGTGTGTGCACACCCGGGAAGTGTCTGTGTCCACAGGGGCGTGTGTGCACACCCGGGGAATGTCTGTGTCCACAGGGGCATGTGTGCACACCCAGGGAGTGTCTGTGTCTGCAGGGGTGTGTGTGCACACCCGGGGAGTGTCTGTGTCCGCAGGGGTGTGTGTGCACACCCAGGGAGTGTCTGTGTCTTCAGAGGCGTGTGTGCACACCCAGGGAGTGTCTGTGTCCGCAGGGGTGTGTGTGCACACCCGGGGAATGTCTGTGTCCGTAGGGGCGTGTGTACACACCCAGGGAGTGTCTGTGTCCTCGGGTGTGTGTGCACACCGGGGAGTGTCTGTGTCCTCAGGGATCCGTGTGCACACCTGGTGCATCCGTGGCTGTCCTCAGTTGCCGCCTTCTGGGCTCAGCCCCACCACAGAGCCAGGGCTGCAGCTGTGGTTCTGTTCAGGGCAGCCGGTGGGAGGACTGTAGGGTAGCCACACATGCAGATGCACCACTTTTAAAACATTCTTATTTAAAACCTGGTGACATAAAAGCCTGTGGAGAGTGTGTCTGGGAGGTTTGGGGGTGTCATCCATCCTTGTTGCGTGGGTTCCCAGCCCTGAGGGTTACTCACTGTCTCAGGAAGCAGGATGGTGGGGGTGGGGGGGCAGTCCCCCATCGCAGAGGGACCAACCTGCTGCTCCCTGGGCCCATCTCACTCTCCAACACACCCATTCGCACTGTGTTGCTCCTCTTACTGGTTTAAAGTGCGGTGATTCATCCCGGCTGGAGAGACACTTGCTCCCAGCTGCCCCCTGCCCCACCCCAGGCCGAATAATGGAAATACAGGCAGGGCGGCTCTTGGATCAAAACGGGGTTGGGGCGCGGAGTCCCAGGGGGTGCGGGGTCGGGTTCCTCAGAGTGAGGGGGCGGGAGGGGGCGGGGCCCCATTCCTCGCAGTGAGGGGCTGGGGTCCGGGGTCCCCGTTCCTCACAGTGAGGGGGTGTGGGGGTCACGGAGCCCTGTTCCTCGAAGTGAGAAGCCCACCGGGTAACCCTGCCGTCTCCCCACAGCTCCCTGAGCCTGGACGAGGGCACGCAGGCGCTGGAGGGCGTGGCGCGGCTCCTGGAGGTGCCAGCGGGCGTCTTCACGGACGTTGAGTGAGTGCGGGTGGGGCTCGGGTGGCTCCTCCTTCTGAGTGTCCCTCCAGCAGGTTACCAGTGGGGTGTGTTCACTGTGCCACAGAGGCTGGTGCTGGAGGAAGAGAGGGGAGCATCTGGGGGGTCCGGTTAGCTCTGTAAGCGCAGCAGAAACCCGAGTGTCAGCAGGAGGGCGATCCCTAGAGGGCCCCGCTGACCCGGAACTCCCGGGGGCTCTGGATGGTGGGGCGGGCCCACCGCAGGTGTGCCAGGGCCTGGGGAACCACTGGGGCTCTGGATGGTAGGGGCGGGCCCACCGCAGGTGAGCCAGGGCCTGGGGCTGGCACCTGCAGTGTGCAGGCCCCAAGGAGTGGGCCCTGAAGTCCCCGAGTGCCCCAAGCCCGCCTCGCCCTCAGTGGGCTGGGTTTTAGAAAGAGCTGGTGACACGGAGGCCAGGGCTGGCACGTGACAGGTGCGTGGGTCTGGGGCCCAGCCCTGTTTCCTGATGGGACCGAGGCTGGGAAGAGCGTGAGGGGCCGTCGGAAATGCACTGGGGCCCGGGGCTCCGGTGGGAGGGGCGGGGTCTGTGGGATCCAGGGGGCGGGGGGGGGCCCTGGGGCTCTGGTGGGAGGGGCGGGGTCTGGGGGATCCAGGGGGCGGGGCGGGGCCCGGGGGGCTTCGGTGGGAGGGGCGGGGTCTGGGGGATCCAGGGGGAGGGGGGCCCTGGGGCTCTGGTGGGAGGGGAGAGGCAGGGCCACAAGGGCTCCAGGGGAAGGGGCGGGGTCTGGGGTCTCCAGTGGGAGGGGAGAGGCGGGCCCCAGCACTTCAGGAGGTGCAGCTTTGACCTGGTGCCTCCTCTCCGGCCCCTCACCTTGCTCTGCTCCTCACTTCTTGGCTCAGTCCCTCCCAGACACACCACCTCCAAGTCTGGGGGTATTGGGAGTTTTCCCGCCTTCAGAGGTGGGCTGGTTATCAGCTCAGCTCTTTTGTAAATACCACTTGCTGGGGTCTCTTTCTTGCTTGGTGAACGCAGGCCTCCTGCGTCCCCTGGGGGCCACAACGACGCCACTGCCCTCTTTCAGCCTCTGTCAGTCTTGGCCACAGCTCAAGGTCCTACCCCGAGGCCTCGCCCTGCCCTGGAGCCCCGAGCCAGCCCGCACATCTGTGCCTCGGGAGCCCGGGTCCTGCCCAGTTGATGCGGGGCCGGCACCTCTGGGTCTTTAATGCTGCACGCGTGTGGGGTGCATGTGGCATCCCAACGAGTCCTGTATGTCGCCCCCAGGACACAGCACGTGCGGGTCCACAGCACCTGCAGGGGTGACCGGGCAGGGCCCTGGAGGGGACGACCGCACGGCCGCAGGGGGTCTCTGCGTCGCGTTGCTGGCGCGGCAGATCGTGGCTCCTGGAGAGGTGTGGAGGGCGCCGCTTGGAGCGCTCTTTCAGGGCTGTGTTTCTGTGGAAGGACTAGTTATGCTTAATATGTTTTGTTAATGGCTCTGTAGCTGTCAAGTAAATTCCATTATATCTTACTACATCATTAGAGGCCATTAAGACGCCAACGGCATGCCGCTGTAATTATGCCGGCAGATGCCCGGCCACCGCTCTTATGGTTTTATAATCGAGTCCCGGCTGTCGATGGTGCCGATGGATGCGCTGCTCTGGGCTCTCGCCGGGCGGGTGGACAGGAGGCCGTCTGCTTACCGGATCCCCAGCCCGGGCCTTCAGCTGAGCCCGAGGCCAGCCCGGGCGGCCGGCGCTGCCTCAGCCTGACCGCTCCCCGAGTTTGCAGCAGGCCAGCAGGGTGCGGTCTACTGTCTGTGTGGTGTCCTGCGTGGTAGGAGGGCAGTTCCTGAAGACAGAGCGGGAATTCACCACCGGACTCGTCGGGAGGTCTCCTGTGTGCAGGCCCAAGGCTCCCTCCTGCAGGGGCCCGGCCCCCACCCTGCCCCTCCCTCCACGTGAGGACCCCTGGGGGAGGGAGGGTCCCCGAAGTCGAGTTTCAGTTTCCCGCTGCGGGGTCTGTGCTTATTTGCCCCTTATTGTCTCCCTGGCTACTTGAACCACCTCCCGTTTTACAGCTGAGCCTCCGGAGGCCTCGGAGCTTAAAAGGCTCAGCGGGGTGACAGGTGGTGACCTGGGACACGGACATGCAGATATTTATGTGCAGAGACTCCATGTGCCCACCCAGAAGAGCAGGTGCGGGGAGAGAGCCCTGAACTCACGCCGAGGCCAGCCGGGAGGTCGGATCTGCCTGGCACGGCTGGTCATCTTTCCTTCCTTTGCTGACGCCAGGGCAGAGCTCGGCCACATGGGGCTGGGCGGTCAGAGACGCGGAACCTCCCTTCACGGCATGCTGGGCTTTCCACGCTGGGCGGTCCCAGGGTCACTGTGTGCATGTCCTAAGGCCAAGTGTGCAGCATCCCAGGGTCACGTGTGTGCACGTCCCAGGGGCTTGCACATGGTGTCCTGGAAGGAAGGAAGGAAGGAGGGCGGGCCGTGGTGCTGCAGGTGAGGACAGGTGAATGAACCGCATGCTCTGTCTTTCGGGAACTAGGAGCGTCCACTAGATCTTCAGAGAACACTCTCAGCACCCAAGGGAAGGTTAGGTTTGGGGGGCCCTACTTACCTGGGACTCTCCAGATGTAGGTTAGAGTAGAAATGTCACCTCACTGGTCACCAGAAGAGCAGCTATCCTGAGGGCCCTCCTGGTGGCAAGGGCCACTGGCGTGGTTCCCGCTCCTGGCACACCAGCCCCTGGGGCGTGTCCAGGGGGTGACAGGCCAGGAGACGCGGAGCTGGGGGAGTCCTGATGGAAACAGCCTCCTGCCCCCCCAGACAGATCAGTTGTTTAAAAACGGACTCACTTTTCAAAGTCATGTTCAACAAAGTATTTAAAATGCTTTGAACAGTCTTGATAACTCCTGGCAAGCAGTCCCCTGCCAGTTATTTTTATACTGAGTAGTTCTTAAAGATTTCAATAAGTTTTCAAGAGAATTTTAAAAATACTTGTCTCTTTCCTGTCTGTTCTTGGCTTCTGTGGCTCCCTGGGGAACTGACTACTAAAACCTGTTTCCATAACAATTTTCTTTTTCCACACAGGAGTGTCTGCTGGTTACTGTTGGTTTATTGGGGTTGATTTGAATTTTTTTGTAAGAGCCCTGCCACATGTATTTCTAGAGTAGCAGAGCCTGTGGGCAGAGCCCCTAGGACCCAGGGTGGCCCTGGGATGTGTGGGGTGCCTGAGCAGTCCTGACGCCTCCTCAACGGTCTCTTCCAGGGTCGAGGGGCCAGCAGTGACCTTCAGGGTACGCGCCAACGCCCAGAATGTGACCGCAGCGGCGGCGGCGAAGGCGGCAGGTAAGGCTTCTGCGAGCGCTGTGCTGGGCACAGGATGCCCAGGTGTAGCACAGAGTGACTGTTTCAGCCAGCCTCAGCCAGTCCTGTGCGTCGCTAAGCATATAAACTACTTTAACGGAATTGACACTTCCTCCCAGGGTGCAGTGCAGCGCGGGTCCTGGGTGACTGAGGGACAGTTCCTGGCAGTTGAGGTGTCGTCATATTGTGTCTGTTAACTTAAAGTTTCTTTGTCCACTGACAGTAAACAGGCATAAAACAGTGGTAATGCCCCCTTTAGAGGAACAAACCCCAGGCCGTCTTGATCTCGGTCGCTGCTGGCTTGTACTTGCAGGGATTCTGGGGCCCTTGGTGGCGCTTGTTTGTTCAGAGTGATGATTGGGGGCCTCCCAGGTGGCGTTGGTGGCACACATCCCACCTGCCAATGCAGGAGACACAAGAGATGTGGGTTCCATCCCCGGGTGAGGATGCTCCCTGGAGGAGGAAATGGCAGCCCGCACCAGTATTCTTGCTGGAGGATCCCACAGACAGAGGAGCCTTGCAGGCCACAGCCCATGGAGCTGCAAAGAGTCAGACAAGACTGAAGCAACTTAGCACAATGATTCTGGGGACAAGAATTGTCGGTTAAATAATTCCTTGCACAGTTGTACCAGTTCCCATAAATCTGACAGATCTGCCTGTGGAGACTGAGCCTGCTCCCAGGCTTCATTCCACTGCGGGGGTGGAGCTCAGGGTGGACCGACCCGGCCGGGCAGTCTCCCCGTCCGGCAGAGCAGCCAAGCGGGCCCTGGGGAGCGGGCAGCAGACTCTGGTCTGAAGTCTCTGCGCCCAAGTGGCCACGGACCCCCTCGCTGCATGGACTGGCTTCATGCCCCTCCTTCCTCAGTACAAGAGGTTACTGAATATGCTTGAGTGGACTGGCTTCATGCCCCTCCTTCCTCAGTACAAGAGGTTACTGCATATGCTTGAGACCAAAACAAGCATCATTGTTTTACCCAGATATGCACTAATCGTTCCGTGAGTGGCAGTTCACCCCAGTACTGGGAAATGATACTTTCAGAACTGGATTTGTTGGAACCTAACGACAATATGAATGGAACGAAATGAAATGAAATCTTTTTATCTTTTTAGATTTGTGACCATGTACTTGTGACAATGGCCTTTCATTATTTTGTCGCTCTCTGGGGGAAGTGAGGTTGACTGTTTGAAACCTGGCGTCTTGGTTTTGTCTCATGTGTCCGTGTCAGGCGTGGAGAGGGAACGGCACCTGTGGCTTGAGCGTTGTCACGGCCTCTAAACTCAGATGTCTACATCACACCAGCGTGCCCGTGAGCCAGCGTGGGGTGCCGGCCGCCGTGTGTCCTGCAGGCCCTGCAGGCTGGGCAATGACACCTGTAGTTTTAAAAACGTGGCTCCTTTTTATATTTTAAGTACTTTCATGATGTTCTGAACGTACTTGATGCTATAAGGGAAGGACTACAGAGAATTAGCCTGTGACCACAGGATCGTAGTATTTGGTGCTGAAATACCAAACTGCACAGTCAGCTTGACCCCCTCCGACTTGCGGGCATGTCTGTGGTCACTGGCAGACGAGGCCTTCCACCGGTACAGAGTCCACACGGGGGTGGACTTGATCCCATGCTATCAGGGAGGTTAGAGCCCTGCTCGGGAGGTTCCTGATATAAGTGGATTGATCCCATGCTGTGAGGGAGGTTAGAGCCCCGCTCGGGAGGTTCCTGTGATGACATGTGGTGCTGCTCCCTCTTCATACTTATATGATGATGAAATTGCTTCTGTTTTGAAAGACTTGAAGGCGCTTCTGTAATGAGGCTCCTCTCTCATCCTCAGCCCCAGGCAGGTATTGGGGCTCCTTGTTCATGTCTTCACCACTGCTGGAGCCCCCGCGGAGCGGATGGGGGGACGGAGGCCACTGCTGGAGCCCCCACGGAGCAGATGGGAGGGGGACGGGGGACCTTCAGGGCTGGGGCCTCACTTTCCTCCTGGAATCCTGGTCAGGTGTTGGATGCCGTCAGGGCCGAGGGCTGTCCATGGGCCCCGTCGCTCTGGACCGAATGCTGACACAGGTGACCCTGTGGAGGGGGAGGTGGAGTCGGGGACGGCAGTGGGGACCAGCTCAGGGCTCCTGGAGGTCAGGCCCGTGCAGGTCCTGGGCGCTGCAGCCCTGCCGGGGCTGGGCACATGGACCCTGGCTGGCACGCCTCGGGCCCAGTCACGTGTGGGTGCGGAACTGGGGCATGGGGAGGGGCTGGCGTAGCTTCAGGGTGTCCACGCCAAGGATGCTGAGCCTTGCTGTCTCTGAGGGCCCAGGCGTCTCCTGGAGATGCCTTCAGTCGAGGCCAGTCCCCCCCTTAGGGATCGTTCGTCGGTACCAATGTGGTTCGGTCGCGCCAGGCCCTGTGCGGGCCGGGGTGTGCTGCGGTCTGACCGAACAGAGACTCGGCCCTGGTGAGGGTGCAGCCCCGCGGGGGAGGCGAGGAGAGGGCAATGTGGAGCATAAAGCAACACCGTGTGGCTGGGGACGCAGCGTGCGCTGTGTGTGATCGGCGAGGTATCAGTTATGCGAGGGAGCCTCACACGTAACATCACGTAATGTAGTGACGCTGTTCCGTGACTGCACAGCGTTGCCCGACGTGCTGTATAACACGTGGAGAGTGTGGCACGGGGCGTGGCATGGCGTGGCGTGGCGAGTGGCAGCGTGCGGTGGTGAAGCGCGGGGCCCTGTGCTGTCGTGTGGCGCCCATCGCATCGTGTCAGGACACGGAGAGGGTTCTGAAAAGACACCAGGCCACAGTGGGCCTGGACAGATGCCGGCCAGCCGAGGCCGGGGCTGCCAGGCACCGGGGGGCTGGGGCTGCGCTGCTCGGGGACACGGTGGGGAGGCCGGGTCAGGAGGCTCAGGGAGACGGTGGGGAGGCCGGGTCGGGCGGCCGGGGAGACGGCGGGGAGGCCGGGTCAGGAGGCTCGGGGAGACGGCGGGGAGGCCAGGTCAGGAGACTCGGGGAGACGGTGGGGAGGCCGGGTCAGGAGGCTCGGGGAGACGGCGGGGAGGCCGGGTCGGGCGGCCGGGGAGACGGCGGGGAGGCCGGGTCAGGAGGCTCGGGGAGACGACGGGGAGGCCGGGTCGGGCGGCCAGGGACTCGCCATGCTGGGCTTGGGCCCCCGGGGACGAGCAGCCGGGTGTCTGCGTGGGTGGCCAGGCCTGACTGGGAGCCGGCAGCGTGGCACCCAGCCCATCCTGGAGCCATCTGTGGTGTCCAGGCGGGTTTTGTAGTCTCGCCTTCATTGGCCCCTCACCTTCCTTCTCTTTCTGGCTCTGTGCTGAGTGCCACGGGCCACAGAGAACCAGACAGAACCACCCTTGTCTTCACTGGGCCTGCAAAGAGACGTTTGGGCCCAGACATCCTGAAGAGGCAGGGAGGGCGTCCTGGAGGAGGCAGCCTGAGGAGAGAGCACTGGGGCTTCACGGGCGACGGTGGGGTGGGACCTGCAGTGTTAACTGTGATACCCGAGACTTCGGACAGCTCCCGGTTTCCGCGTGAGGGACATCCGGTGGGTGGGGTGGCCTGGCGGGGAGATGGGAAACACTCTCGAGGCATTTGGGTGATGGGGCCTCGCGTCACGGGTGGGACATGATGGCATCATGGATGAGCTCGGTGCCGAGGAGCTGGCTGTGGGCCCTGGAGACACGGCTGGCGTGTGCTGGCATGCGGGAAGTGCCCAGGCCGAGGGCCCCTTCTCCGGCTGGGCCTGCTGGAGGGGAGCTTGTCAGGGAGGCAGGAGGCGCCGTGCGGACGGGCGCGTGCAGTCTGGCCGTGTTCTCTGGGGCCTCGAGTCTCTGAGATGAGATATGTCCATGTGGCTGGAGAGAGGCGGCCCCTGTGGGTGAGCAGGTGCCCAGCAGGGTCTGCGTTGAGGCTCGCAGCCTAGCCCTGCCAGGCTCCACTGGCGCCGGGCAGGGGAGCCTGGGCCCATGTGGGAGTGGGGCTTCCTTCCTGACACGAGGTGATGCTCAGGTCTTTGATTCTCAAATCGTTCCGATGCGGTAACTTCAGAAGCCCTGTGACGCCCAGCTAGTAACATCTAACGGAGTCTTCCCACGGGCGCGTCGGCGTCAGCAGTCCACCCGCTTTCTCCCGGCCTTACCCGCAGCGCTCAGCCCGCCTGGTCACCTGGCTGGCCGGGGCAGGGCCTGCGGATGTTGACCCCCTTTCTCCTGGCCTTACCCGCAGCGCTCAGCCCGCCTGGTCACCTGGCTGGCCGGGGCAGGGCCTGCGGATGTTGGGACGAGCGACAGGGAGAAGCGCCGCCTGCTGAAGGCCTGCGGGGAGGGGGCCGGGGTCCCGGCCTTGGGGGCCAGCCTGAGTCTGTGGCGCTCGGCAGGAGGCCCTGGGGAGCTGGTGGGGATGGTGGGCACAGGCGGGTCTCGCTGTCAGGCTGCTGCGGCCAAGGCTGCCTCCCGGGGCTGGCTCCCGCCACTCGCTCATTTCCTCCCGCATAGCAGCCCTGATGCTCTGACAGCCATTCCTGAAAGTGAACTTCTAATTCACAAGGCACGCCGTACCCCAGGTTCACAGGTCACGCTGGTACCCCAAGTCCACACAGTTCACAAGACACGCTGCACCCCAAGTCCATGTATCTCACAGGGCATTCTGGTACCCCAGTCCATCTAACTCACAGTGGACACTGACACCCCCAAATCCATCTAACTCACAGGGGACGTTGGAACCCCCGTCATCTGGCCCTGAGACACAACTCTGTGATAACTCAGCGTGTGCCTCGGGGCATGAGGGTGACACTGTGCGTGGCTGTGCTATGGGACCACACTCTCGGGGTGACGCTGAATGTGTGAGACGCAGATCAGTCAGCAAACGAGTCGCCCGTGGTCCGCAGGGTGAGGGCGGCCGCCCACGGAAGAGCCGGGAAGCAGGCCCACAGGGTCGGAGCCCTGGGGCTGATCCAGGTGCTTGTACGGCGGTTCCTTTCTCCTCTGAAGACGGTTTGCTCTTGGTCAACACCTCACATTATTACAATTGCACAGTCAGAAAAAGCCAACTCAAAATGAAAAGTCTTCAGCAAAAGCAGCGATAGGCTTCCCTCCCGCGGGATGAAGCAGCACAGGTAGTCTCTCAGCGTCGCAAGCAGCCCCACGTCCTCGGGGAGGCAGCTCGAGCTTGCCAGGGGAGACCCGGCGGTGGTGAGCCAGCGCAGCCGTCCCCGCCCGCGACAGCAGCCTCATCCTGCGGGGCTCACCCGGCGCGGTGACCCCCGGACCTGTGCCTGGGCGTGGGCAGCGGCGCCGTCTGCGAGCCTTCCCACGGGGCGCCAGCTCCTTCTCCTGGCTGCCGAGCCTGGAGCAGGGCGCGGGTGTGCACCCTCTGTGACCTTAGGGCCCTCGGCAGGGGGGGCAGACCGCGGGGCTGACACGCACAGCCAGTTTTCCCCCGCCTCCTTGTTGCCTTCCCTTGAATGTCCCGGGGTGAAAGTGAGGGTCGGGCGGGGCCCAGCGCCCCTGCTGGGGTCGGGGGGGGCCTGCTCTTGGGCTCTGCCCAGCCAGGCACCCACTGTCCTGCCCACCGTCCACTGGGAGGCCGCCAGCCCTCCCTGCCCCTGCCAGCTCTTCCCCCAGCCCCCCCGGAGCCACTCGACCATGTCTGCAGCCCATCCTCCCCAGGGCAGCCAGACAGAGGGTGGGCAGTGCGGAGCGGGCCCATGCAGAGACAGGGCCCCGGCCACAGGGGCCCGCAGAGCCGGGTGCCCGAAACGAGGCTGCCGGGCAGGCAGAGCTGGATGGGGCCTCCCTCCTCGGGTCGGTTACAAGCGTCCCCCCGACCACCGACCACCGTGGGGCCTCTGAGCAGACGTAGGAGTGGACCTCAGGCCTCTGCCTGGACCGGCACCCGGACTCGGAGCACAGACGCGGGCAGCTGGTGAGGCCTGGGGGCTGGCAGGCTGGACGGAGGGGCAGAAACGCCGGGCGAACGGCGCACAGGCTCCCAGGTTTGTCAGCAGGCACATCCGGGGGGGTGTCAGTCCAGGGTGCTGCCTGCCATGGGGCCCCCATGGTCTCTGGCTGCTGGAGAGCTGTGCTGCCCAACAGGCCTCTCCCACCAGCCACGGGAGGTGTTCAGAAACGTCAGTCAGCTCAAGACTGCATCTCAGAGTGATTCCACATCTAAGACTAGACGCAGGGGGCGGTGCGGACGTGAGCCCCGCACAGCCCGACGGAGGGTCCACTCCCCCGAGCCGCCCCGGAGCGGGGCACCCACCGCCGTCGTCCTTCCTTGAGTGGTGGGTTTCCTCCTGGTTCTCAGGGTGCGGACTGGCCGCAGCAGCCCTGAGTGGAACAGGTGGCACTGTGGGGCAGGCGGGCCCCGTGGGGCAGGGGGCTCCCTGTGGGGCGGGAGGCCGTGTGGGGCAGGGGTCCCATGGGGCAGGGGCTCCTCCCCAGGTGCTCCCCATCCAAGGACCCCATCCAAGCCCCCTTCCAGCTGGCATCCTCCCCACAGGGCCGCATGCTCGCGCTGGGGGTTCCTCAAATCCTCCGCTGGGCTCACACACCCTTTCCATGAAGAAAAGCTTCCTTACGGCGGCCTCCGGAATGCGCCTCTGTTCTGTATGAATGTTCTTCTTTGACCACATTAAACACGTTTAGCCCCTTTGGTGGTGGTTTAGTTGCTAAGTCGTGTTCAACTCTCGAAATCCCGTGGACTGTAGCCCGCCAGGCTCCTCTGTCCATGGGATTCTCTAGGCAAGAATCCTGGAGTGGGTTGCCTGCCCTCTCCCAGGGGCTGTTCCCGACCCAGGGATCAGGCCTGGGTCCCTGCACTGCGGGCGGGTTCTTGGCCACTGAGCCCCCGGGGAGGCCCTGCTCCAGTCTGTAACGCAGCTCACCGGGCAGCATGTCTGCATCTGGGCACGGTGCTTCTCTCTCCGGAAAGCCCACTGGGGCAGAAGATGCGACTTTCTCTCTTCCTTTGGAATTCTCTCTTCTCCTCTGTCCCACTCGCTAGCGACCCTCCCCCAGAGCCACCCAGCATCACAGGCCCCCTGCTGCCCTCTCCTGTGGGGACTCCCAGAGCTGCCGCAGTGCTGGCCCTGAGCCCACGGGCACCGCTCTGTCAGGTCCTGAGTGGGTAGGAACGGAGCAGGGTTAACAGCCGCCCACAACGTCTGTCCCCGTCCAGGAATAGCCAGGACCCTGGACTTAGCGGGAGGACTGGGCCGCCAGCTGGCCGTGCCTCTGTGGCAGGTCCCCAACAGAGATCAGAGACCCCGGGGGTGAGGACACCTGCTCCCAGTGGGCAGGACCAGCTCTCCCCCAGGTCTGGTGGTGAAGGAATGGCTGAACCATTTCATCAGTTTAAGAATCTCCCCCAAATCACTCGCAGACCCCTTAGTCACTGATTTTGGAGGAATCTAGCGAGGGCTGTCCGTTCTTCCTTAACTTTCAAAGCCCAATTTCCAGACTCCGTTTTTGCTCCCTTCTGAAGAGAAAGTCGGAAACCAGGGGACAAGCGACCAGGAGGTCAGAGATCACTTACGTTAGAAGATGCTGCACCTGCTCCTTGGCATCGTTCCCACGTTCATGCCGCTGTCTGCGAGAACGTCCTTCCTCTGAACCAGCCCCTCTATTTCTCTGCCCGGGACTCTCTGATCAGAGGTCGAGCGTCCACCCCCAACAGGCCCGTCCAAGGCAGCTTCTGATGCAGGTGGGGACCCTTCTGCCAGAGATGGAGAGAGGCTTGCACGTGTCTTCATGCCTGCCCTTTGCACGAGTGATGCCCGCTCCAGGCCCTTGCTCCCTCGCGCCAGGCACTCACAGCAGAAGCAAACTTCAGCCTTTGTGTTTGGAGCTGGCTGTGCCCGCGAGCTGTTTAGGGAGGCCTGGAAGCCGTGTCCAAGTTCAGTGTGTTTTGACATGTAAATTCACACGAGGCATATTTAATCAGTCACAGTGATACGCTAATTGGATTCATCTGTGGACTGAACGAGACACACATTTGAAGAAAAATGAAGAGAACACATTGCCAGCTGAGACAGTTTGTAACCAGTGCTCTGCATCATCAAAGTGCGAGAAGGCCAAGGCGCCAGGTACGTGTGGGGCCTCGGCCGCGTGTCCTGCCTCACGGCGCGCAGCGGGGCTGTGACGCTGTCCGCGGTGCTGAGTTTAGGAGCCCTGGGGCGCCTGACACCCCGGAGACCCAGGAGTCCATGATGGAGTGTGTGTGTGAGCACAGCCGGAGACACTGTGCAGAGCATGGGCATGAGTGTGCAAACCCAAGTGCGGGCATGTGCGAGTGTGCAAGCACCAGTGTGCAGGCCCACAGAAGTGGAGAGGAGGGGGTGTCACCGCCTGTCCCAGCGTCTCCCTGGCTCAGATGGGGCTCCTGCCCTCCACATACGTGTAGCGTGTTCAGAGGGGCCTGGGGTCCCCCTCAGGGAGGTGCACGGGGGCCGCGGGTGATCTGCCTGCATCTGGCTCGGGGGTGACAGTGACTGCCCTTGCCCCTCTCAGCACGCCCTCCTGTGCCACCGTGGGCACCCTGCTTACCATCACGTCTGCCTCGTGTCCTTTCACACAGGCAGAGGGAGGCTGGAGCTCTCAGGCATGAGGGCCCCTGGGCCCGGGTGCCCCATGGGGGCAGCATCTCCGGGTCCCACCCTCCCGTCCTTACCAGCCCCCCCGCACACGACCGCAGGTGGGGGCTTACCGCGCTTTCCCCTGCAGCAGAGGGCAGGGCGAAACTTACCCCGCGAAGCCGTGGTGCACAGGGAGGGTCAGTGCAGCCGGTTGGAGCCGGGTTGGCGGGGCCTCTGCTGTGTTGAGTGTCTTTTTGCAGGAACAGGGGTGCATGAGCGATGAGTAGGCTTTCCCTTTCTGGTGGGCAGGCACTCAGCAAACAGACTCACCCAGCCAGGAGCAGGCAAGCAGGGTGGTGGGGGGTCAGGGTGGGGCGGGGTCTGGGCCATTCTCCACAGGGGATGCCTCTGAACCCTGTGGAGGAAGGAGCCCAGCCTGGCTGCGGAGACCAGGAGGGTGTGCGGGGGGAGGGGGGGGCCTTAGGGGTGGGAAGCAAGAGGCCAAGAAGCAGGTGCATAGCCTGTGGGTGGTGGGGATGCCCGGGGAGAGGGCCTTGGGCCGGTTCTCCATCCCCAGAGGACCCGGAGCAGCAGGAGCTTCTGGAGTGGTCGGCTCCCGGCCCGCGGGGTGAGTCATGCAGGCAGGTCAGGGTTGCTGCCCGATTCCTTTCTCTGGTTGAGCGAGAGGGCACGTGTGGGCGTGGTGCCCCGGTAGTGACCATGGGGTGTGGGGCAGGGCTTTTACTTCCATTCAGAGAGGACAGGAATAGAAGCATGATTGCTGCAAAACACGCGTGATTCATGAAAACCTGCGTTCTGGGTGGTTCTACTCTTCAGAATGATTCTGTGCGGTTTTCACCGTGACTCCTCTCAGGCGATTTAAGCCGTGGTTTGCGGGGACAGTCTTCCCAGGGATGCGCTTGCTCCAGGTCTGGGCAGCCGCTGGGGCGTTCGCAGGGGTTCCTCGGCGCACTAACTCCTGGGCCCGGGAGGTGGCCGGGCACCAAGAGTCTGCCCGGAAGCGAGGAGTCGCCCGGCTGTGCGGGTAAGCCTGAGCCGGGCGCTCAGGGCTCAGCCGCAGGTTGAGCCCCAGGCCTGCTGGGGCGGCCGTTTGAGGGTCTCCGTGAGCAGGCGCAGACGGGGCAGCGACCGCCAGGGAAGCTGAGGGCCACGGGAGCTGAGACAGTGGCCGGGAGGCGGCGGGGGCGGCCGGCTGAGGGCGAGGAGGTGGGCAGGCGGCAGTCCCGGGAGCGGCCGGGCCCCGCGTGGGCCGGCAAGACGTTGGGGCCTGGGCCCTGGCAAGAGGGCACCTGCGCTGCCTGCTTCACCCACCCCGGCCCCCAGCGCAGCCTCCTTTATCCCCTGTGGCTCAGGGGCGTCTAGGCGGCCCGGTGTCCTGCGGAGTCCCGCCGTCCGTAGCTCCGCCCCTCGTCCCGGCTCCCCTTCCGGCTCCGCCTCTATTCCCGGGCCCTCCCGGTGCTGCTCTCGGTGGGATCACTGTGCTGGGCGCAGGCAGGCGGGATGCTCCAGCCCCTCCCGGGCTCCCCGCGCACCTCGGACCTCTCTCTCTTTCTCGTGAGCGTCCGCACGGCTGACCCGGGCCGGCCCCACGGGTGATTCGGGGTGCCTCCCCAGCGTTTGCGTGCACGGTCTTTACCGCTGGAAGGTGGAAAAATGGAAATCCGAAGAATGCAAACATCTTTCCAGTTTTCTTTATTAAAAATAAAAGCAATTATTTCTGCAGCCACTTGGAGCCGCCTGACACGGAGGCTGGCTCAGCTTCCCTTGTTCTCCGCGTCTTCGCCAGAAATAGACGCTGGTGCTGCAGTCCAGGTTTCTGAAAAGCCTCAGCTCTTGCGAGGCGGGTCCACACCCCGAGCTGTGCGTTCGGGTGGTTTCAGCGTGAGCCGCTGGTGGATGTTGGGGTCGGTGCTCGGGTGTGGGCCTGGCACCGGGCATTCGACAGGAGGCCCCTTTGGTTCTGAACGCGGGAGGTGTGGTCGGAAGTCGCCCTACAGGGCTCATCTCCTGTGGTCCTGCTTCTCCTCTCGGCTCCTGCCCGCCCCACTGAGAGGGAAGGGCGGCCCCGGTCTCCTCCTCAGGGCTTCCTCTACTTAAGCCGAACGTCTGGAGGCTTGTGTGCGGCACAGGAAACCTTCCCTGGGCATCCGACACCCCACCTCCAGCGCCCAGGCCAACCCCCTCGTCTGGGTTGGGGTGAGGATTAGGGTCATCTCAGCTTCTCCCCTGTGCCTTGCACTCCACTGATGAGTCTGATTTAATAGGCATCTTTGCAGTGATAGCTCAGCTGGTAAAGAATCCACCTGCAATGCAGGAGACCCCAGTTCGATTCCTGGGTTGGGAAGATCCCCTAGAGAAGGGATAGGCTACCGACTCCAGTATTCTGAGGATTCCCTAGTGGCTCAGCTGGTAAAGAATCCGTCTGCAATGTGGGAGACCTGGGTTCAATCCCTGGGTGCGATCCCTGGGTTGGGAAGATCCCCTGGAGGAGGGAACAGCTACCCACTCCAGTATTCTGGGCTGGAGAATTCCCTGGACTGTACAGTCCGTGGGGCCGCAGAGTCGGACAGGACCCAGCGACTCTCACTCACTCGGCCCCAAGTCCTCACGCAGGGTCATCCTCGGCACTGGCTGAGCCCTCCTCCCAGCCCCTGATGTCTGTTCCCCCCCTGGGGCTGCGAATGATTTAAACCCGGGAGCCGGAGAGACCTACAGGTGGGGCGCTCTTTGCTTTGCGTTTTCCGGTTCCTGCAGACGGGCGGCGCCTGGGGGCGGGGCGAGGGCAGACGCGGATGGAAGGGTCACTGGCGCTCGCAGCCCCGCCCCCTTCCTGTTCTGCACGCTTCATCCTGCGAAGTGCCCCTGACGCGTCGGCGTCATGACTCCTCTCGTTTCCCGTGCCACTCGATCACTTTTTATTTAACCAAAGACTGCTTTGGGCATTTCATGGGCTGTTGGTTTGTCAAACCTTGTAACTCAGATGAAGTGTTTTGAAGATTTTCTGATCTTAAGGATCCTATGGGGTGCTTTGGGGGTTAGTTAACTGTATGGAAAGTGTGTGCCTGGTGGTGCAGGACAGCAGTGTGAGGCGCGGTGCTGGCGGCCGGTCTGTCCTCTTCCCAGAGTCCTCCCCCTCCCCCCACCCCTGCCCCTGTCCCTCCCCCTCCGGTGCGCAGCGAACCCTTCTGTGAAAGAAGCAAGTTAACCTCATAGGTTCCACGGAGACTGCGCTGGCCTGCCATGGGTCCTGGTGGGGGCAAGTGTCTTCTCGGGGCAAGTGTCTTCTCAGGTCGCGTGTCCAGCTTCAGGATCTCTTGGCGTCTTTAATTGCATGTTCCTTTCAGTTCAGTCTAGTCGCTTAGTTGTGTTCAACTCTTTGCGACCCCATGGACTGCAGCACGCCAGGCCTCCCTGTCCATCACCAACTCCCGGAGCCTGCTCAAACTCATGTCCATCAAGTCGGTGATGCCATCCAACCATCTCATCCTCTGTCGTCCCCTTCTCCTCCTGCCTCCAATCTTTCACAGCATCAGGGTCTTTTCCAGTGAGTCAACTCTTCCCATCAGGTGGCCAAAGTATTGGAGTTCAGTTTCAGCATCAGTCCTTCCAATGAATATTCAGGACTGATCTCCTTTAGGCTTGCTTCTGTTGACTTTGCTTTCCAGGAGGCTTCTAACAAATGCTATGTATACAGGAAGCCCCCAAACCGTGTGATGAGTAAGAGCTTTGCAAAATGGAAGCATTAATAAAGGAGCTAGTAGTAGCCTGTTAGTCGCTCAGTCGTGTCTGACTCTGTGCGACCCCATGGACTGTAGCCCACCAGGCTCCTCTGTCCATGGAATTCTCCAGGCAAGAGTACTGGCATGGGTTGCCATTTCCTTCTCCAGGGGATCTTCCCAACCCAGGGATCGAGTACCTGTCTCCTACACTGTGGGCATATTCTTTACTGTCTGAGCTACCTCCTCAAACATGAGCTTAGTCATTGGCAGGAAAGGGTGTCACTGGGAAAAGTCTCGTGACAAAGACTTAGGAAGGGCTGAGAGCTGACCTTACAAGAGCCAAATCCACAGAAACTTGATTCCTTTTTCTGGACCTAAGTACTCAGGTGTCTCTCTGGCCAGAGGTTTTCCCAGAGAATAAATATTGACTATTTGTAGCTTTCAATTGTTTCTTTATATTAATGGTATTAAGAACCACTTCAGGGGAAAGCAGGCAAGACATTTTAGGGGATAATGTACTTTTATCCTTGCTTTCCTCGGCCCTTAATAACGAGCAGGTGCATCTCAGCTTCCGGGTCCTCCTCGGACGCTCCTGGCAGGCTCCCTCGGGCCCTGCAGGCGCCTCCCTGACACTTGCATTTCTTTACATGGATTCAAGTTTCTCACCGACTTCACAGAGCAATGGGCTTCCCTGGTGGCTCAGATGGTACCGTGCCTGCAACGCCGAAGACCTGGGTTCAATCCCTGGGTCGGGAAGATCCCCTGGAGAAGGAAATGGCAACCCACTGCAGTATCCTTGCCTGGAGAATCCCATGGACGGAGGAGCCTGGTGGGCCACAGTCCGCGGGGTCGCACAGAGTTGGACGCGACTGAGCGACTTCACTTTAAGTTTCTCACCCACGTCGCTTCCCTTCTCTCTAAGGAGCTTCTTTCAACGTTTCTTTCAAGGCGGCTCAGCTGTTGGCAAGTTCGCTGCTTTCTCACGTCTGAGTCTTCGTTTCTGCTCTACTTCTGATGGACGCAGAGCTGCGCGGATGGTGCGGGTGCCTTCTCTCCGGCTCACTAAATGCTTAGCTCCGTTCTCTGCTTGCTCACATGGGGCAGGTCTCTCCTTGTGCCCCGGAAGCTGCTCTTTTCTGTCTTGGATGTTGTGCAGTTTGCGCTGCCGTGTGACTTTGAGGGCGCGCGCCCTGCTGGGTGCTCCCTGAGCTCCCTGGGTGTGTCCCGTGGCACGCTCACTCGGAACCTCTCCAGCTGTCCCGTCTGCAGTGGCATCCTCTCCCTTTCGGAGGTGCGCCTGTGCAGCCGCCCCTGGCTTGCCTCTCCTGTCTCTCTCTCTCTCTCTCTCTCTCTCTCTCTCTCTCTCTCTGCAGAGCAGCTTCGAGGCGTCCCCCTCAGCCCTGTCCCGCCCAGGCGTTCGACATCTCCACTGCAGTGCTCCAGCTTCCAGCATTTCTTTTTGGTTCTTCTTGAGCATCTGCATTTCTCTACTTTGCCCAGCGGTTGTTACACGCTATCCCTTTTTCCATTAGCGACCTTAGCAAATTGATGACAGTGATTGAAACCTGTGGCCTGGTCGTCCCAGTCTGTTCTGCCTGAGTCTCGTTCTGATCTCACTGTGTCTTTTCAAACTGTGATGTTTCTTTCTGTTTTGCTTTGTTTGCCGTGTAATGTGCTTTGTAATTTATTTGTTGTTGTTGGAAGCCAGCTGTGCGTGCGTGCGTGCATGCTCAGGCCTTCAGGCGTGACTGACTCTGTGCGCCCCCGTGGACTGCAGCCCGCCAGGCCCCTCTGGCTTCTCCAGGCAAGAACACCGGAGTGGGTTGCCATGCCCTCCTCCAGGGGATCTTCCCGACCCAGGGATCGAACCTGTGTCTCTTACATCTCCTGCATTGGCCACCAGGTTCTTCACCGCTGGAGATGGGGCAAAATGGCCCAGGGTGCATAAGCCTTCAGCGTGAGGCCTTTGCCCCTCTGCGTGGGTGTCAGGAGGGGTGCGCTGTCGACGCAGCCGCGGCCGCCAGAGCTGATAGTTTTCCAGTGTCTTTGTTTTGTCTCTGTTTCCTTTGGGTCTCCCTCGGGAATCCTCCTTCTCAGGGGAGTCTGAGGTGCACACTGGCTTACCTGCGATTCCCTGCGATGTGGGGGGTGGGCAGCCCAGGCCCTGGCCTGAGGGTGAGTCTCGGTCTTCAGTGAGCCTGGGCTGTGCGCCCCACTCAGCTGCTCCGTGTTTCTGTCCCTGAAGGGAGGCACGAAGGCTGCAGGGGCTGGAGTCGGGAGCACGTGGGCACACTTGGTGTCTTATCTGTGGTGCACACATGGGATTTGCAGCGTCCTGTATATTACACGACGTGTGCATTATCAGTGCTAGACACGTTTTACATAAGCACACGAGCTCACCCTTGAGCCACGTGCGAATCATGGTGCCAGTGCTCCCACAGGCGAAGCTCTGCAGGTGACTGAATAGTTGCTCCATCGTGTCTGCGGATCCACTTCTATGGCTGAGCCAGCCACCACCCTCTGGTATTCACCACCGAAAACCCTGCAGTTCAAGCCTGTGCTGTTCAAGGGTCAGCTGTATTTTATTAAAATACGTAAGTTTGACTTACGTACAAATGTCATATACTTTTACATAACTGTATATTGTATATAGTGTAATACTGTTAGATAATCATACAAAGTATCACATATGACTACTAATTCTTTTCAGTTCATTCTGTATGTTACAAAGACAAACATATAGCTTAATTTTTACCTATTTATATGGTATCTTCTTACTGGATAGAATTTAAAAATTAATCTCATCAAGCCTATCAGTATTTTTCTCTATGACGTTTCATTTTATGTATATGCATGGATTATTATTCAGCCATAAAAATAAGGAAGCCCTGCCACTGGCAACAGTATAATGAAGTTTGAGGGTATTACGGGAAGTGAAATAGTCGGGCAGAAAAACACAAAATACAGCGACTGTATGATCAATCGCTCCTCCTCGTCGTTTCCGGAACACCAAACCTGGAGAAACAGTAGACTGCCGTTTACCAGGGTGGGTGGGGGCAACAGGGAGACAGGCAGAGGCTGAAGTTTTCAGCTGGAAGATGAGTAACTGCTGGAGACCTCGAGTCAGCCTGGTGAGCACGGTTGCAGCGTGTGTTACAGACGCGTGTGCTGACAGCAGGGCTCACGTGCTCCACCACACACGCACGCACGCACGCACGGTAGCAGTGTGAGGTGGTCACACACGCACGCACGCATGGTAACAGTGTGAGGTGGTCACGCACGCATGCACGGTAACAATGTGAGGTGGTCACGTACGCACGCACGGTAACAGTGTGAGGTGGTCACGCACGCACGCACGGTAACAGTGTGAGGTGGTCACGCACGCACGCACGCACGGTAACAGTGTGAGGTGGTCACGCACGCACGCACGCATGGTAACAGTGTGAGGTGGTCACGCACGCACGCACACATGGTAACAGTGTGAGGTGGTCACGCACGCACGCACGGGTAACAGTGTGAGGTGGTCACGCCGCGCCGCACGCGCGCGGTAACAGTGTGAGGTGGTCACGCACGCACGCACTCACGGTAACAGTGTGAGGTGGTCACGCACGCACGCACGCACGCACGGTAACAGTGTGAGGTGGTCACACACGCACGCACACATGGTAACAGTGTGAGGTGGTCACGCACGCACGCATGGTAACAGTGTGAGGTGGTCACGCACGCACGCACACATGGTAACAGTGTGAGGTGGTCACGCACGCACGCACACATGGTAACAGTGTGAGGTGGTCACGCACGCACGCACGCATGGTAACAGTGTGAGGTGGTCACGCACGCACGCGTGGTAACAGTGTGAGGTGGTGGCGTGTTAACTAATATTATTGTGGTCACCATTTCACAGTGTGATTGTACATCACATCACCACGTTGTACACCTCAAACTGAGACAATGTTGCTTGCCAATTATATCTTAATAAAGCTGGGAAAATAGTAAACATTCAGTTCAGTTCAGTCGCTCAGTCGTGTCCAACTCTTTGCGACCCCATGAAGCGCAGCACGCCAGGCCTCCCTGTCCATCACCAACTCCCGGACTTCACTGAGACTCACGCCCATCGCGTCGGTGATGCCATCCCGCCGTCTCGTCCTCTCCGTCCCCTTCTCCTCCTGCCCCCAGTCTCTCCCGCATGATACCCAGTAGCTCACCTGAGAGCAGGATGCAGTTATTTCTGTCTGGTTGTTGCTGGTGTGCAGGCGCATGGTTTTGTATTTTGACCTTGTGTCTTTCATCCTTGAAAAAGGCCTCTTAGTAGTTATACTTGTTTGATTACAGATTCTCTTAGTGTTTTCCAGACAAACATATCATCTACAGCTAAGAATATTGGTTTTCTTCCTTTCTAATCCTACATATCTTGTTATTGTTGTTCAGTCGCTCAGTTGTGTCCGACTCTTCGACCCCATGGACTGCAGCACGCCAGGCCTCCCTGTCCATCACCAACTCCCAGAGTTCACTCAAACTCATGTCCATCGAGTCGGTGATGCCATCCAACCATCTCATTCTCTGTCACCCCCTTCTCTTCTTGCTTTCAACCTTTCCCAGCATCAGGGTCTTTTCAGATGAGTCAGCTCTTCGCATCAGGTGACTAAAGTACTGGGGCTTCAACTTCAGCATCTGTCCTTCCAAAGAGTATTCAAGATTGATTTCCTTTAGGATCGACTGGTTTGATCTTGTAATTCTTCTTACTTTAAGTCTTGTTGGATCCTCTGTTAAATAAAAGGACTCTACTCACCCATCACTTTTTCAGTGTTTCATTTTCCAAAGGAATGAGGTTTGCTGAACGATTTTTAGCCAAAAACCTTTATTGAATTAAGGAAGTTGTATTCCTAGTTTCTTAAAATTTTTAAAATTCTGAATGGATGAAATGCTTATTCTTGACCTCTGGAGTGTTACTGGATCTTTCCCCTCTTTATCTCTTGGTAAAACAAACGGCATGGACACACTTCCTGCTGCAGGAGCATTTTTGCAAGTCTGCGTTAGACGCTTTGGTTATGAACTTTTGTTGAATTCAGTTGCTACTATTTTTTGAGGAGTGAGATTCACTTATTTTTCTTTCTCATGTTTTTGTTGTCCAGTTTTACTATCCAGGTGTCTCCCGACTGTGGGAAAACCCGAGTAAGACAGGGAACAGATGGTACTGGGGTGCCGGCCCCCCGGGAGCCGTTGGGTGTTGTGACAGCAGTCAGGTTCTAGTCTCCTCAGTTCAGCTTTGGAACTTTGCATTTTTTCCTGAAAATGATTCATCTCCTTTATGTTTTCCAATTATGTTTATTTTGCATTATTTACAATGTCCTCTCATGATTTTGAATCTCTGCTGTGTCTGCTGCCACGTCCTTTCTTTGTTCCTGACGGTGCTTATTTCTGCTTTCTCTTCTCTCCTGATAATCCTGATTGGATGTCTTCTGAGTTTACTGTTCTGTCGACCAGCCCTGGGTTTCTGTCAGCGTCCTCTATTGTTCACATTTTCATTAATTTCTACTGTCTGAGTCTCTTTCAGATGATGACACTGTCTCAGTTCTATGGTGTTAATTGTCCTGTTTGCCTTTTCTTTTGAATCTTGCTGACATCTCCTCTTTATGGTTCATGTTCCGTGTGGCTTATAATTTTCACTGTAAACTTACCTTCAGTGTTTCCCTTCTTGGGAGAATCATCTGGGAGACCCCAAACCCCTCACTGTTGGAAACGTTCCTCCAAGTGGTTTTAAGGAGAGTGATTCCAGCTGGAGTGTTAAGTACACGAGAGTCCTACTGTGTGAGGACGTGATTGCCTATGTGGTGCACATACTGGGGCTCTTTCCCACCAGAGAGATTCCTGCTTCCATCCAGAGCCTGAAGACAAGGGGCCCCCAGCCCAGCGAGGGCAGGCCTTTCTGACCCACTTGTGGGTGGAGGCAGTGGTTCCTCCCTTGCCTGGCATCCCCGAGGCCATTGCCCACCTTTGTGTAGGTGTCAGGACCCACGTCTGCACCCCCTGCCTGTCAGCGCCCCGCCGTCCGGGGCCTGGAGCCCCTCGTGCTGACTAAGTCGCTCCAGTGTTTGGCTGCATTTCTGGTGCTTCCGGGAGCAGGGCCACAAGCTTGGCACTATCGTGAAGGGCAGGACAGGCCCTGCTTGTCCGAGACCCTTGTGTCTTGCTGTGTGATTATTCTGGTGAATACTTAAACCACAGACACTCGAGGACTTGTTTAGAAAACACACTTTGGGGTGATTGATTCGTAGAGCTGTATTCTGTGTGCATTAAGTGGATGGTAACCTCAAGCATCTGCCTGGCACTGTGTCCTCCTGGGGCCGAGCTAGCCGCCTGTTCTGTGGCCTCGTCATTTAATTGTAGGTAAGCTGGGACCTTGTGCCTGAGTTTGGGGCATGTCTAGTGCAGCTGGCGGAGAGCAGGGTGGTGGCTGCACACATGTCCTGGGCTTCCTCCGGGTCCCTCTCAGCCCAGGAGGACGTGTCCTCTTGGACATCACTCCACACTCCTGCCAGGACTCTCTCAGGGGCCATGGACCTATATCAGAGCCCCCACCACTGGCCTCTGCCCTCCCGAACCAAGGGCATCTCACGCCCCAGGAGAGGCAGTGATTACAGAAAACAGAGACACCCGCTGGCTCAGATGCTCCAGAACGCGAAGCGGAGGAAACCGAGGAACCTGAAGGGTGTCTGTGGGCGGCGCCCCCAGCCCTCGGGCCCTCCTCGTCTGTGGTTTCACCGGGACGTGCCTGACAGGGTCGGTGTCCTGCTGCGTGGAGACAGCCCGCCCACACGTGCCAGCCCCTTCTCCACACGGTATATGTAGCTCCTGTGGTGTTATTTAGTGACTCCTGACCTTGCTTCCTTTCCCTTTTTAAAAAAATGTGAATAGTAACAAGCATTTCTATGTGACTCAACCATTACTATGAGGACTCAAGCACCTTTTGAAGGTGTGAGGACGCTGTTCCTACAAATAGCTTCTGCCTCCCCTTCAGTTATTTTATCTGAAGTCAGAAAAAACATCAATTTACCAATTCCTGAATGTGCATTGCTAGTGTAACTTTTCATTTAAAAAATAAAGCAGCTTTTACACACTCTTATTTGTGGACAACATTCTATCTCAGAGCAACGGTATTTCATGCAAACACACTGCTTATAGGTGAATATCTTATTATAATTAAGGACATTTCTGTGGCTTTACTGTCTGCTGTTGTACCCTTGGCAAGACCCATCCTTCCTTGAAAACAAAGTATTAATAGACCTCAGATGTCAGACATGGGAACCTCTGAGTGCAGAAATCAAGAAAGCTCAGAAAGGTGTGATAGAAGATTTATTGTGCTGGCGTTGCTGTTTGTGTCACTGCAGGATCAAGGCTCCTGTCAGATCACAGTCTTCCAGAACAGATGTTTGGCTTTGCTTCTGAATTTTAGCAAAGCCGGGCAGACAAGGGAAATATTAAAGAAAGCAGCGGTTCAGTAAGCAAGCCATGTTGTTTTCCATTCTCCACCCACGGCTGGCTGATTAAATGCATTACCTCAGATCTTGGGCGTATATTGCGAAATACTCAATGGCATTATTTAATGTAATTCTGCTTCCAGCTTGGAATTTTCCAGGCAAGAACACTGGAGTGGGTTACCATTTCCTTCTCCAGGGATCTTCCTGAGTCTACCCAGGGATTGAACCTGGGTCTCCTGCATTTCAGGTGGTCTTCTGCATTGCAGGCCGATTGCTTACCAGCTGAGCCACGGGGAAATCCCTGACCACCACAGGGTGGAACGTAAGGCGAGACCCTGGAAGGGAGCAGCTGTGGGCCAGGAGGCGGCCCCGGGTGTGGGTGGGGTGGCCGCGTTGGCCCTTCCGCCTCTGTGTCTGTGGTTATATTTGAAATTGGTTCCTAAAGGGTGGTTTACGCACATCACGTCCTCCCAGGCATCTGACTGCTGATCTGGGGGTTGTGCCCGGCGGGCCGAGGCACCCAGCGCTCCCCGCACGTGTGGTCGGAGCTCATGGCCGGCCGGGCTGTGCTGGAGGCGGGTGTCGGTGCCTCACACAGGCCGTGTGCTTGGTCCCCTTCTCTTCTCGGGCCGACTGAGCTTCGCCCCCATTATATTCCACGTTCTAAAGGACACAACTCGGGGAAATGCAGACGGAGGGGCGGGGACGGGCAGGGACGGGGCTCCAGCCCCCATCCGCACCGCCCACCAGCCCGGCCAGCCCTGCGGTTGGGGGTGTCCTGGACTCCTGTGCTGGGTCTGTGACTGACTGGCTGTGTGACGACCGGACCCCTGCTGTTGGTGCTGAGCTCAGTGTCCACCCTCTGCCCCAACCCCCAGACGTGGAGACTGCAGCTGAGAGTTCAGGCTTCCGATCGAGGTTTACTCTCTCTGGTGACCAGCCTGTCCTGAAGCCCCCAGGGACCCCGAGAGCCACCGCGTTAGAGCAGAGGTGCCGTCGTCCTTGTCCCTCAGGAAATGTGGGGGTATTAGGAGCTTGTGTCTGGAAACGGGGGCATGGACCAATATCCTCCCCTCGGGCAGCTTCAGGCTTCAGGAGGGCTGGTGCTGAGATGCACGCAAGGCTGCTTCCCCCTGGGGTCGGGGGCGGTGCTGGGGGAGGAGGGTCACAGGAGCGCCTCTCTGTTGAGGGAGGCACCGAGCAGACAGGACGGGGCCAGGGACTTGCCCTCCTAGAGGCGGAGGGAGGGCTGTGGGCAGTCTGGAGCAGTTTGGTCTTTCCACCCAGTTGCTGGGGCACTTTGCTCCCAGTGGATGACTGGTCTGAGCCCACAGCGGGATGTTCTGATGGGGTGTTAGACAGCTGGTTTCCCAGGGTTGATGGATCTTCGACCAGGTGGGCCTTGTGTGGTCCTCACCTGCTTCAGGGTCCTTTCCCCGGCTCGGGAAGGGGGTCTGGCCCCCTCCATGCTGCTGTGTGCTGCTCCCCTTCCGTGGATCGTGATTCCTTCCTGAGGGGCTGGTTTAGTCCGTGATCCCTGCTGCCCACCCGTCCCTCGAAGGTGGTGACCCTGGGGCAGGACACACAGGTCTGAGGGGAGAACAGCCCATGGGTCAGTGTTTCAAAAAAATGCAGGGCCTTCTTCCTAAGCTTGCAGTTCAAAACTGTTTTTTTCTTCCAAAACTCTACTTGAAGCCGACCCCAATTCCTTTTAAAGTTCACATGAAAACTTAGCCACCACCTGGGAAAAGGATGTGAAACTTGTAACCTCTGCCTGGGACTGGTGTTTGAACACAGAAGCTGAGGCAGCTCACCAGAGTTAGAAGTCTGTCCCCTGAGACATGCGTGCTGAGCGTGTTGGTGTAAAACCTCCAAAGACCCAGCGCTGTACCACTGCGGGCAGGATCCGTGTTCCCTGTTCAGTTACCGGTATTTGTCTTCCTGTGTTTCCCGTAAAGACTTCCTGTATTCTCTTTCTTAACATGCAGTTGTCTTGGGCCACATCACGGATTCTCTTGTCATCTTGTTCTGAATTAGGAAAGTTGTCGTCTGTTGGTCATTATTGTGATTTTTCTTCCTCTCCCTTTTCCTTGGTTTCATTCAAGTCTTTTGAACTTGGTTTCCTATGATTACTGTGGCTTGAATCTCATCCAACTTCTTTCTGATACCTGCTGTGTCCTAACAAGTAAATACAAGCATTTAAAACCTGAGAAGCCAAAAAGGATGTTGGCGAATTGGAGGAAATTCACAGCAAACCACAGAAATGATTAAGAGGTTGGAAGGTCGACTTGTGAGGAAGCTGTAGAGGAGTTGAGTGTGTCTGCCTTGGCAAAGCCGCAGCCGCGGCAGCAGGAATGCCGCGGGGGGCGTTGAGTGTGATGACGCAGAGAGAGACGGCTGTTGGGGCTGCAGAGGGCGTTTTGTGATGGAGAGAGACGTGTGGAGGGAGGTCTTCTGCGAAGGTGGGCCCGGCAGAGGGGAGGGGGCATGGGGTGGGCCCGGATGTGGCGGGAAGTGAAGTCGGGTCGGGGGTGACGGCCTTACTGAGTGTGCCCACCCGCCCCTGCTCCTCGGGGCAGAGGAGCCCTCTGCCTTCACCTCCTGCAGAGCACACTCCTCAGCCCACCCCCCCACCCCCAGGCATGGCTTCTTCCTGCTCTGCCCTCGTTCCCTGTGAGGATCATTTTTGCCGTGGTCTTGGGAGCGCTGGCGAGGCGGGTTTGGTGCCCTCAGCACACCACGCTGACGTCGGGCACGCCATGCTGACATCCCCTTAGAAGGACCCTGTGCCAGCCTCTCAGCTGCCGACCCAATACCACGTGCAAAGACATACCCCCCCAGTCTTGGCCAGCTCTTCGCAGATCAGAGCCCGCCGGGGGCCGCTGGACGCAGATGGAGCCCCAGGGTCCCCACTCCTTCCCGGGTCCCTTCCCAGGCTCCCAGCAGCCTCACGTGCTACGTCGCTCCTCCAGGCTTCGACCCTGGGGGTCTCCTGCCTGGAATCCCCCCCCTACTCTACCCTACCCTCCCTGAGGGAGCCACTGCTGGTGTCGGAAGCTCAGTGTGGGCAGGGCAGGAAGACCTCCCAGGACCCCGGGGCACGTCAGAGGTGGCTGCCGTGGGCCCCTCGCTCTGCGGCGTTGCCCCCAAGGAGGAGTCGTACTGGCCCGTAGTGGAAACAGCACAATGTCACGGGCAGGAGAGGGCGGCGCTGGACACTCAGGGACACCACTCGGTCCACACAGCACAGAGCAAGCGTGGGGCCCAGCCCCGGCCCTCTGGGAGGAGGACTGTGACACAGAAGTCCCCGGTTAGCACAGCGCTGGAATTCCCAGCGACCCTGGGCCATGGCCTGGACGTGAGGGTCAGGGTCCGGCCTGCACAGCATGGTCTGGGGAGGCCAAAGGGACGGTGGGAGCAGCGGAGGTCCTGCACCGGACCGGCCTGACTCCCGGAGGCTCCTCATCCGCGGTCAGCCTTTGCCGCCGACCCGGCCGGCGAAGGTGTTTAATGGGCCTGTGGGCGGAGCCGATGAGACCCCCTTCCGTCAAATGTGTGTCACACACGCCTCAGGTGGTCCGCGGAATTCGAGTCTTCTGCATGCGAGGCTCTCGGGAAACTCTAGTTTCTCTGCTAATGTTATGTAAGCTCCCCATCTCGTCCTTGGAATTCTTTAGAGAAAAGAGACCAAGGAAGAAAAGAAGCCTCATAAACACGATCACTCTGCCGGTGGGTCCCGCAGGCTCACTGCTCTCCGGCATCCTAACCTTCAGCGGGGGCCCGACCACCGGGACCCTCCCATCCCCAGAGTATCTTCACCCATCTTCTGTGCCCACTCCCAGAGGAAGGGGGCTTCAAAGACTCACCGTCTCCCCGCTGCCCTTACATATGTCCAGTCCCTTTGCTGTTTATTTACAGTGCTCATTCATTTATAAATATTTGTACATGGAAAACACGGACACAAAATAAGCATTGTTACAACCACAGACTCAGTCCTGGAATCAAGACGGCATCCCCTGCGTCTGGAATGCGTGTGGGCTCTTGTGTGCAGGTCAGGATGACCTTTGCCCTTGAGGTCCTTTCTGGGAACAACTCGGTGGGTGGACACTGGCCCGAGGCCCTC
Organism: Bos mutus; assembly: GCF_027580195.1. Taxonomy (NCBI): domain Eukaryota; kingdom Metazoa; phylum Chordata; class Mammalia; order Artiodactyla; family Bovidae; genus Bos; species Bos mutus. The sequence goes on along the minus strand of NC_091620.1, from coordinate 5,905,274 downwards.
TCTGTGTTTCTCCCCGCAGCTCAGAAGGATCTAGACCACTTCCATCACCCTGTTACAGATGATCACACTCAGGTTGTAACATGTTATGCTTCCTAATTTTAGTAAAGTAATTTAACTGGATTTATTCTTTTCTTATATTCTTTAAAATATTTTTTAAAAATTTTATATAACTTTATGAATTGAGGTATAGTTGATGTTCAGTGTTTCAGATACAACATAGCGTTTCACGACTTTTAAAGATTACACTCCATGTACAGTTATCATCAGGTAGAGGCTGTGTTCCCTGTCCTGTATGATGTCTCCTCACAGCTTATTCACACATAGTGGTCTGGGCCTCCCGTCTCCTGCTCCTGCCTGGTCCCTGCCCCTCCCACCCCCACTGCGACCCACTGGTTTGATCTCTGTCTGTGAGTCGGCTCTGCCTTGTTAGAGTCAGCCAGTTCAGTTCAGTCGCTCACTCATGTCTGACTCTTTGTGACCCATGGACTGCAGCACGCCAGGCCTCCCTGTCCATCACCAGCTCCCAGAGCTTGCTCAAACTCATGTCCATGGAGTCGGTGATGCCATCCAACCATCTCATCCTCTGCCATCCCCTTCTCCTCCTGCCTTCAATCTTTCCCAGCATCAGGGTCTTTTCCAATGAGTCAGCTCTTCGCATGAGGTGGCCAAAGTATTGGAGTTTCAGCTTCAACATCAGTCCTTCCAATGAACACTCAGGACTGATTTCCTTTCAGATGGACTGGTTGGATCTCCTTGCAGTCCAAAGGACTCTCAAGAGTCTTCTCCAACACCACAGTTCAAAAGCATCAATTCTTTGGTGCTCAACTTTCTTTACAGTCCAACTCTAACATCCATACAGAACTATTGGAAAACCATAGCATTAACTAGATGGACATTGGTGGGTAAAGTAATATCTCTGCTTTTTAATATGCTGTCTAGGTTGGTCATAGCTTTTCTTCCAAGGAGCAAGTGTCTTTTAATTTCATGGCTGCAGTCACCATCTGCAGTGATTTTGGAGCCCAAGAAAATAAAGTTTCTCACTGTTTCCACTGTTTCCCCATCTGTTTGCCATGAAGTGCTAGGACTGGATGCCATGATCTTAGTTTTTGAATGTTGAGTTTTAAGCCAACTTTTTTACTCTCCTCTTTCATTTTCATCAAGAGGCTCTGTAGTTCTTCTTCACTTTCTGCCATAAGGGTGGTGTCATCTGCATATCTGAGGTTATTGATATTTCTCCTGGCAATCTTGATTCCAGCTTGTGCGTCCTCCAGCCTGGCATTTCGCATGATATACTCTGCATAGAAGTTAAATAAGCAGGGTGACAATATACAGTCTTGACATACTCCTTTCCCAATTTGGAACCAGTCTGTTGTTCCATGTCCAGTTCTAACTGTTGCTTCTTGACTTGCATACAGATTTCTCAGGAGGCAGATAAGGTGGTCTGGTATTCTCATCTCTTTAAGAATTTTCCAGTTTGTGTGATCCACACGGTCAAAGGCTTTGGCATAGTCAATAAAGCATAAATAGCTGCTTTTCTTGAACTCTCTTGCTTTTTCTGTGATCCAGTAGATGTTGGCAATTTGATCTCTGGTTCTTCTGCCTTTTTGAAATCCAGCTTGAACATCTGGAAATTCACAGTTCACACAATGTTGAAGCCTGGCTTGGAGAATTTTGAGCATTACTTTGCTAGCATGTGAGATGAGTAAAAATGTGTGGTACTTTGAGCATTCTTTGGCATTGCCTTTCTTTGGGATTAGAATGAAAACTGACCTTTTCCAGTCCTGTGGCCCCTGCTGGGGTTTCCAAATTTGCTGGCATATTGAGTGCAGCACTTAAACAACATCATCTTGTAGGACCTGAAATAACTCATCTGGAGTTCCATCCCCTCCACTAGCTTTGTTCATAGTGATGCTTCCTAAGGCTCACTTGACTTAGGACTCCAGGATGTCTGGCTCTAGGTGAGTGATCACAGCATCATGGTTATCCAGGTCATTAAGATCTTTTTTGTACAGTTCTTCTGTATATTCTTTCCACCTCTTCTGAATATCTTCTGCTTCTGTTAGGTCCATACCATTTCTGTCCTTTATTGTGCCCATCTTTGCATGAAATATTCCCCTTGGTATCTCTAATTTCCTTAAAGAGATCTCTAGTCTTTCCCATTCTATTGTTTTCCTCTGTTTCTTTGCATTGATCACTGAGGAAGGCTTTCTTATCTCTCCTTGCTATTCTTTGAAACCCTGCATTCAAATGGGTATATCTTTCCTTTTCTCCTTTGCCTTTCGCTTCTCTTCTTTTCTCAGCTATCTGTAAGGCCTCCTGAGACAACCATTTGCCTTTTCGCATTTCTTTTTCTTGGGGATGTTCTTGACCACTGCCTCCTGTACAGTGTCACAAACCTCTGTCCGTACTTCTTCAGGCACTCTGTCTATCAGATCTAATCCCTTGAATCTATTTGTTACTTCCACAGTATAATTGTAAGGGATTTGATTTAGGTCATACCTGAATGGTCTAGTGGTTTTCCCTACTTGCTTCAATTTAAGTCTGAAGTTTGCAACAAGGAGTTCATGATCTGAGCTATAGTCAGCTCCCGGTCTTGTTTTTGCTGACTGTGTAGAGCTTCTCCATCTTTTGCTGCAAAGAATATAGTCAGTCTGATTTCAGTATTGACAATCTGGTGATGTCCATGTATAGAGTCTTCTCTTGTGTTGTTGGAAGAGGGTGTTTGCTATGACCAGTGTGTTCTCTTGGCAAAACTCTGTTAGCCTTTGCCCTGCTTCATTTTGTACTCCAAGGCCAAACTTTACTCCAGATATCTCTTGAATTTCTACTTTTGCATTCCAATCCCCTGTGATGAAAAGGAAATCTTTTTCTGGTGTTAGTTCTAGAAGGTCTTGTAGATCATCATAGAACCATTCAACTTCAGCTTCTTTGACATTAGTGATTGGGGCATAGACTTAGATTATTGTGATATTAAATGGTTTGCCTTGGAAATGAACAGAGATCATTCTGTCATTTTTGAGGTTGCACCCAAGTACTGCATTTCCGACTCTTTTGTTGACTGTGAGAGCTACTCCATTTCTTCTAAGGGATTCTTACCCACAGTAGTAGATATAATGGTCAACTGAATTAAATTTGCCCATTTCAGTCCATTTTAATTCACTGACTCCTAAATGTTCATTCCTAAGTGTCAGTGTTCACTCTTTTCATCTCCTGTTTGACCACTTCCAATTCACCTTGTTCCATGGACCTAACATCCCAGGTTCCCATACAATATTGTGCTTTACAGCATCGGACTTTACTTCCATCATCAGTCACATCCACAACTGGGCGTTGTTTTCACTTTGGCTCCATCTCCCACAAGTTTGTTTTACTTCTTAGGTTTCATGTGTAAGGGACACCATATAGTGGTTGTCTTCTCTGTCTGATTTATTTCACTAAGGATTATGTTCCCCAAGTCCATCCATGCTGTTGTAAATGGCAGAATTTTACCCTTTTAATATCTGGGTACTATTCCATTCTTTATGTTGCACACACCCCACATCTTTATCCATTTATCTGTCTGTGACACTTTAGATGCTCCCGTGTCTTGGCAGTTGTAAATGATGTTGCAGTGAATGCTGGGGTGCATGTGTCTTTTATAAGTAGTGTTTTCATTTTCTTCAGGCAGATACCCAGAAGTAAAATTGCTGAATCATGTATTAACTCTATTTTCATTTGTTTGAGGAACGTCTGTACTGTTTTCCACAGTGGCTGCACCAACTTCCATTCCCACCAGCAGTGTAGGAGGGTTCCTTCTCCACGCTCTCTCCCACATTTGGTATTTGTAGGCTTTTTTTTTTTTCCAGACTGCCATTCTGACAAGGATAAGGTTGTACCTCATTGTGGTTTTGAATTGTTTTCCTCTGAATATGTTGGACACCTTTTCATGTGCTTGTTGTTAATCTGTGTGGCTTCTTTGGAAAAATGGCTATTCAGATCATCTGCTCATTAATTGAGTTGCTTGCTGTTTTGATACTAAGTTATATGATCTGTTTATATATTGGGGATATTAACCCGTTATTGGTTATCTCATTTGCAAATGTTTTCTCCCATTGAGTAGGTTGTCTTTTTGTTTTGTTAATGGTTTACTTTGCTGTACAAAAGCTTCTAAGTTTAATTAGATCCCATTTGTTTATTTTTGCTTTTATTTCCTTTGCCTTTGGAGACAGATCCAAAAAACACTGCCATGATTCATGTCAAAGAGTGTTGTGCCTGTTTTCTTCTGTGGTTTCGTGATTTCTGGTCTCACACCTAAGTATTTAATCCATTTTGAGTTTCTTCTGCATGTGGTATTAGAAAATGTTCTACTTTCATTCTTTCACATGAAGCTGTCCAGTGTTCCCAGCACCACTTGCTGAAGACACTGTCGTTTCTCCATGGTGTATTCTTGCCTCCTTCATCATAGATTAACGGGCCATAAGTATCTGAGTTTACTTCTGGGCTTTCTCCCCTGTTCCACTGATCTGTGTGTCTGGGTTGTGCCATACCATGCTGCTTTGGTTACTGTAGCTTTGTAGTATAGTCTGAAGCTAGGGAGCATGATGCTACCAACTCTGTTCTTCCTTATCAAGGTTGCTTTGGCTATTCATGGTCTTTTGTGTTTCTATATACATTTTAGAATTTTTTGTTGTAGTTTTGTGAAAAATACTATTGGTATTTTGCTAGGGATTGCATTGAATGTGTAGATTATCTTGGGTATTATGGTCATTTTAACAGTATTAATTCTTCCAATTCATGAGCACAGCATATCTTTCCATCTGCCTCTCTTGTCTTCAGCTTCTTTCATAAGTGTCTTAAAAGTTTTCTGGGTAAGATCTTTTATATCCTTAGGTAAGTTTTTCCCTGGGTGATTTATTTTTTGGATGTGGTCGTAAACGGGATGTTTCCTTGATTTCTCTTTCTGATAGTTCATTGTTTGTGTATGGAAATGGAGCCGATTTCTGTGTATTAGTTTTGTATCCTGCAGCCTTCCTGAATTCATTGATGAGCCCTAGTATTTTTTTTTTTTTTTGGTGGCATCTTTAGAATTGTCTGTGTACAGTATCATGTTATCTGCAAACACTGACAGTTTTATACCTTCCTTGCCAATTTGGATTTTTTGATTTGTCAATGTTGTCTGATTGCTATGGCTAGGACTTCCAAAACTGTGTTGAATGAAAGTGGTAAGAGTGGGCATCCTTGTCTTATTCCTGATCTTAGAGGAAATGCTTGGTTTCTCATCCTTGAGTGTGATGTTAGTGATTATCTTCAATGGCCTTGATTATGTGAGATATATTCCCTTTATGCTCACATTTGGGAAAGTTTTTTTAATCATAAATAGATGTAAATATTGAATTTTGTCAGAAGCTTTTTCTACATCTATTGAGATTATTGTATGGTTTTTATTCTTCAGTTTGTTAACATGGATTGATTTGAAGATACTGAAAAATCCTTATATTTCTGGTATAAATCCCACTTGACTATGGTGTATGATTCTTTAAATGTATTGTTGGAGTTGGTTTGCTAAGATTTTGTTGATGATATTCGCCTCTGAATTCATCATTGATATGGGCCTGTGATTTTCTTTTTTGAATATCTTTGTCTGGTTTTGATATCAGAGTGATGCTTGTCCCAGAATGAGTTTGGAAACATTCTTCCCCTCTTAATTTTGTAGAATAGTTTAAGGAGAGGCATTAACTCATCTATTGGGTAGAATTCACCTATGAAACTATCTGGTCTTGGATTTTTGTTTGTTGGGAGTTTTTTTTAAATAACTGATTCAGTTTCATTACTGGTAATTTGGTCTGTTCATACTTTCTACTCTTCCTGGTTCAGTCTTGGAAGATTCTCTGTTTCTCAGGATTTTTCCGTTTCTTCTAGGCTGTTCCTTTTATTGGCATATAGTGCTTGTAGTGGTGTCTTATGATCCTCTGTGTATCTATGGCATAGATTGTAACTTCTGCTTTTCTATTTATGATTTTATTATTCATTCTTCTTTTCCTAGTTCCTTTAGGTATAATGCTGTGTTGTTTATTTGAGATTTTTCTTGTATGCTGAGACCAGCTTTATCGCCCTAAACTTCCCTTTTAGAATTGCTTTTACTGTATCTCATAGATTTTGGATCACTGTTTTTGTTTTCATTTGTCTCTAGGTATTTTTTATTTTCTCTGTGATTTCTTCAGTGACTCATTGGTTGTCTTGTAGCACATTACTTAGTCTCTGTGTGTTTGGGTTTTTTTGAAGTTTTTTTCTTATAGTTGATTTCTAGTCTCATAGCATAGTGGTCATAAAAGATGTCAGAGATGATTTTAATCTTTTTAACTTTATGGAGACTTGTTCTATGGCCTAGCATGTTATCTATCCTGGAGAATGCTTCATATGCTGTTGAAAAGAATATGGATTTGGCCGCTTTGGGATATGGTGTTCTTTATGTGTCAGTTAATCTCATTTGGTCTAATGTGTCACTTAGAGCCTGTGGTTACTGACTTTTTGTCTGGGTGGTCTGTCCTTAGATGTAAGTGGGTGAGGAAGCCCCCTCCTGTTATGGAGTTACTGTCGGTTTGGCCTTTATGTCAGCGAATCTTCCCTTTACGTAGTTAGGGGCTCCTATGCTGGCTGCACATATGCTTACAGTTGTTATATCTTCTTGGATTGATCATTTGATCATTCTGTAGTGTACTTCTTTGTCTCTTGGAACAGCCTTTGGTTTAAAGACCATTTTGTCAGATATAAATATTGTCAACCTGGTTTTCTTTTGATTTCTATTTGCATGGAATATCTTTCCCATCCCCTGACTTTGAGTCTCTGTGTGTCTATAAATTTGAAGTGGTCTCTTGTTGACAGCTTATATGTGGGTCTTGCTTTTATAGCCATTCAGCCAGTCTGTGCTTTTGGTTGGAGCATTTAGTCCATTCTCATTTAAAGTAATTGTTAATATGTTATGTTTTTATTGCCATGTTGATAATTGTTTTGGGGTGGTGTTGTAGTTCATTTTGGTTCCTTTCTTCTTCAGTTCTCTTGTGATTTGATGATGATTTTAGTATTATGTTTGGATTCCTTTCTCTTTTTGTATAAATGCATCTATTACAGATTTTTGGTTTGCAGTTACCATGAGGTTTATATATAGCCAGCTATTTACATATGTGATTGTTTCAAGTTGCTACTTCTTAATTTCAAATACATTTAACAACCCTGCATTTGTGCTCCCTTCCCCTCATAATGACTGTTTGTATCATATTTTTCATCTATTTTGTTTATCCCTCAACTACTTGTTGTGGATATAAATGATTTTGCTACTTTTGTCTGTAACCTTCCTACCAGCTTTCTGTGTGCATGATTTATTACCTTTACTGTGTATTTGTCGTAATCAATGAACTTTTCCTTCATAATTATTGTATTTCTAGTTGTAACCTTTTCTTTTTCATTTAGAGAAGTCCCTTTATCATTTGTTATAAAGCTGGTTTAGTGATGCTGAATATTTTAGCTTTTTCTTGTCTATAAAACTTTTACTCTGTCCATCAAATCTGAATGAGAACCTTGCCAAGTAGAGTGTTGTTGGTTGTAGATTTTTCCTTTCATCATTTTAAATGTATGTGCCACATGCTTCTGGTCTGCAGAGTTTCAGCTCACAGGCAGCTGATAGTTGACTACAAGGCAGTTCCCTTGCACGTTATTTGTTGCTTTTCTCTTGCTCCTTTTTATCTTTAGCTTTTGTCATTTAAAATACAGTGTTTCATGGTGTATTCCTGTTTGGTCTAATCCTGTTTGGGACTCTGTCTGCTTCCTGGACTTGGGTGACTGTTTCCTTCCCCAGGTTAGGGAAGTTTTCCAGCTATTATGTCTTCAAATATGTTCTCAGCCCTTTTCTCTCTGTCTTTTCCTTCTGGGACCGCTATAATGTGAATATTAGTATGTATGATGTTACCCCAAAGTCTCTTAAGTTGTCCTCGTTTCTTTTCATTCTTTTTCTTTTTTTCTCTTCAGCAGCACTGATTTCCACTGCTCTGTCTTCCAGTTCACTAACCCTTCTTCTAAAAACTTGGTCTGCTACCGACCCCTTCTAGCGTGCTTTCCATTTCGGCTATTGTGCTCTTCACCGCTGCTCTTCGTATTTTCTTTTCTTCGTTAAGAACTTCTCACTTCTCACTTTGTGTACCCATTCTTCTCCTGAGTTCCTTGACCATCTCAGGTAGGAGGCCTATCTCCACTTCACTTAGTCCTTTTTTCTGTGTACACGGCAGGTCGTTTATGTTTCTGACCTTTTGTCTTCACCACCTGCTGTGAAAGTCTGCAAAGCATTGTCCATCTTGACCAGATGATCAGAACTCTGCAGGAGCCCTCCAAGGCCTCTGGGGCAGTGATGGCCACACCTCACACGGGCACCCAGGAGCCCACGTTGTAGGGATGCTGGGGAGGATGCACCATCACTTGGGCTTAAAACCACTTACCTCCTGTCTTCACAGTGATGTTTCTGCAGTGAGAGAAAACAAAGAGAGGAAAGCAGTTTACTGAGAGGCAGTTTGTTGGCACAAATGAGTCACGTTTGTCTCCCATCTCTGTGTCAGGTTGCCTGGCCAACTGGTTGCTTGCGTGTCAGTTAGAAAAGATGGTATGTTCATACATGGGGCGGACATGGTGCATATGGGCTTCAGAGACCTTCTGTGTGAGGTCAGATTGCTGACACTTGAGTTGGAGGGACCATGGGGCTGTGTCCCTCCTGCCTTGCTTCCCCATCCATCTCCATGGCCTGCTTTTTCTTGGCTTTATTAGGAAATCATTGACAAACAACATTAAAATATATGATGGTTTGACATATGTATACATTGTGAAACTGTTCTCCAAGTTAATTAGCACTTCCATCACCTCACACCATTGCCTCCTACACTTTTCTTGGTGAGAATGATTGCAGGCTGCTCTCTTGTTAGCCCATTTCAAGGACATGACTCAGTGTGGTTAACCAGTCTGCGCTGCATCTGCAGAACACCCAGCCACTCACTCTTGGGACGGGGCCCCAGTGACCCCTGGGAGGGCCTTCCGCAAGGACCTGGCGTCCAGATGAGGAGTGAGGGCAACTGCCTGCACCCCGCCCTTTTCTTGGTTCCTGGCTTGTTCCTCAATCACTGCCCATATACTGTAACATGAACTTAGGCAGAAGTGGGGCAGGTAATTTGAGAAATGAGAAAAAGAGCATAAATCCTTCTGAGGCACTTTAAAACCAAGCCTAACCCAGATGTGGCCACCCCAGAAGCCCAGGACGGCTTCTCCTCAGACCTGGACTCGCCATTCGAAAGCCCTGAAGCAGCGCCAGTGTGGCCAGGAGACCTCTCTGTGTCCTGGGTCTGGGTCCAGAGGTCCACCCGTCCCCAGCCTGGCTGCTGGGCACTGACTCAGCTGGCTCCCAGGACCTTCCTTCTCCCTGACTCGAGGATGGCCTCTCTGTCTGATGTTTCTCGTTGGGAAAATCAACAGTGGATAATTATCACAACCTTTCTTCTCTAACAAGTTTAAGCCACACTTGTCAGGAGGCGCTGGCGTTCATCTGCAAATGCACCTTTCTGTAATTCTGAGGCGGAAAATGCGTTTCAAGAGACACCATCCCGCCCTTTGCCTTGGTGTTTGTTAACATTATTAATCTGATTTAAGTGAAGATTATCCTTCATATTGCTTCCCACATATGCACATTTTTCCCTTTAAAATTGGGAGGTTATGCCAAATGCTATGTTGTCCTTTCCTGCGAGGATGTACGGGGCTGTTTTAACACAGATTAGTCCGAGTGCAATGGCAAAGCTCTGTAGGTGGTGAAACTCACTTATCATTTGTATGATTAGTTTCACCTTGTAGCTGTGTCTCCGAAAATGCAATTAACAGTTTCATATTCAGCTTAGCCAGCTTTTATTTCTGCTGCGTGCTGTGCAACATTTGCATCATAAAAAAAAACTAATTGGTAAACACAGTCTTGCCAGCTTCTCTGCAATCCACCCAATTCTCTTCACGTTAATTGGCTCAGCTTCAACACACACTGGATGGAATTTCAAAGGCTGCTGCAGATGAGAGAGCTCGGCGAGCACTTGTGTTTCACAGAACCGACTCCAAGGAGACTGGGGGAAAGTATTTTAAATTAATGCCGAATACAGGCAACTCTTGTCCAGCCGTTGCTATGGAAACCATTTTGTCTGCTAATCTGATGGGGGTGTGTGTGTTTACTGGGATTGGTCCCCAGTGACCTTCAGAGAGGAAGTGGGCTCCGAGGGCCCCCTGCCCTTGGCTGCTGAGGGGGGACCCTGGACCCCTGTGTGTCTCTCAGAGGCGTCCTCTCTGCCCCAGCTCAGCCCGGGAGTGCATGGCCAGTCTGCCCGCGTGTGACCCCAGGTTGCAGCGCTGCAGTGGAGACACGTCCATCCACATGGAGACGCGGTTCCCCGGACAGCACCATCGCCCGCTGTCCCCTCCTCTCCATGGCCCTCCTGCGAGCTTTCATGGCACCATTTGGCGCCGTAGAGATATGCTTGTGTTTTCTTTCTCGCAGAGAAATGCTGATGGTTGGCCAGAATGGGCCAGGTCTTGAAAGCAGTTCTCAGTCCTTGAGTGGGGGCCGGCCTGCGGGACGTGTGCTGTGTCTTCCGCGGAGCTTCACAGAGCCTGAGCGGCTGTGGCGAATGTCCACTCAGGGTCATTCCCTGCAGCCCCGAGGCATTCAGCAGTGCCTGATGATGGGAGAATCCGCTGGCCTTAAAGTTAGACTCTTGTCTGCTGTCCTGCCCTCCTTCCCGCCCCATCCCTCCCCGTGGCTCCTCCTGCTCCTGCCTCGTAGACCCTAGACTCTGTGCTGCTCTGTCTTAATTGCCAGGATCTAAGGAATAGATGTTTTTCCTGACGGTTTACCATGAGGACTGTCAGACAATTGTAATAGATGTATTTGTTGTCTGCTTTAAATTCATATACATAGCTTTTTTGCTTCATTGCAGAAAAAAAGGAAGAAAGACCCCATATATTCAGCTTCCTTTGAAAGTGGATTCTGACATGTAGATAGGGGGTGGGGGTGGGGGTGGCAGAAGCGGATGCTGCCCCTGCTGTGGGCAGGTGAGAGTGGAAGGAAGTGTGAGATGGGGTCACAGTGCCAGGGTGCAGAACCAGGAAGGATCCAGACCGAGCACACGGGGTCTCCAGCATCCATGCTCCCCATCATCGGTCGAAGGTCGTGCCCCACCCCATCTCTTCCAGAGACGTGGCTCATGCTCCAGGCCTGTGAGGACAAATGGAGAAAAGGTAACTGAAGCTGTTATGGTTGAGAGGAGCTCGAAGATAGACAGGCCAGTCACTGGATCCAACGCGAGGGCAGATGGGGCCGGGCTGGTACTGGGCCCTGCTTGTGCGGAGAGTTCAGCTATGTGCCGGGCTCCCTGGGCATTTGGAGCTAGAATATTTTTTTTTGCTCTGTCCAAGCCTCCAATTTCAGCTACCTACTTTTCTCTGTGGAATTTGCAAGATAAAAGGGAAGAAAAAAAGAATAGAAGGGGAAAAATCTGAAAAGTTTTATTACATTAAATATTAGGAAATGAAAGTAAGTTTTTAATTTAAAAAAGAGTTTTCATGAAAAACAGTAGGCTTAGCTTATTTTTTTTCAGAACAAAGGGAAAGATAGATGAATATCATAGAAGTACACAATGGATGGATGGAAAGATGGATGATGGATGAATGGATGAGTGGGTGGGTGGATGGATGGATTGATGAATGGATAGATGATGGATGGGTAGGTGAATGGATGCATGGTGGATGGGTGGATGGATGATGGATGGATGGATGGGTGAGTGGGTGGATGGATGGATTGATGAATAGGTAGATGATGGATGGATGATGAATGGATGGTGGATGGGTGGATGGATGATGGGTGGATGATGGGTAGATGGATGGATGATGGATGGATGGTGGATGGGTGGATGGATGATGGGTGGATGGGTGAGTGGGTGGATGGATGGATTGATGCAGGGATAGATGATGGGTGGATGGGTAGGTTGATGGATAAGTGATGGATGGATGGATGATGGATGGATGGTGGATGGGTGGATGGGTGGATGGATGGATGATGGATGGATGGTGGATGGTGGATGGATGGATGGATGGATGGTGGATGGGTGGATGGAAGAATGGATGAGTGAAGGGATGGTAGGTGGATAGATGAATGGATGGAAGATGGCGGATGGAAGGAGAATATTCAACAGCGGCTAATCCCCATAGAAACTGTGCCTAATGGATTGGTAGTTTGGCAACTTGCCTAATCTGCTCAGGAGCTGCCTGGCTGAGAGAGAGGGCACTGGGCTGTGATTCTGAAGTGGAATTCAGGGAAGACGTTTTCTTCTAGAAGCATGCCATTAGGGCGATGGGAACCTTAGTGAGCTGGAGCCTGAGTGGTAATGTGAATTTTCCTCTTTGGTTACATCTTTGGCAACCCCATGCATTTCCTCCCGTCCAGCAGAGCAGCTGTCCATCAAGCGAGGACAGACCAGGTCTCCGTTGTGAGCATCGTGGGCTGAGCGTGCAGGTGGTTGTGAGCAGTGTGCCCTCCAGACGCGCGTCTCCTTCAGATCATTGCAGGCGGGCCACTTGACTAAGTCCTGCCCAGTAGGTATCAGCCAGAGTGTTCTGCGCACATTCTCTGTTCCTCCCTCATTTCCTCTGTCTCATTCCCGCTTCCAAAGTATAGATGTGATGGCCGGAACTGCTGCCACACCATGGTCCATGAGGTGACTTGGGAGTTGAGGCCACACACCTGAGAGCAAGAGAGGGAAAGGAGGACTCATGATGTCAAGTCCCGGTCTTAGCCCTGAATTACCAAGTTCCAAGTTTACATGAGAGACAAATCTGCCATATTGCTCCCTGGGCCGTCACTGTCAACACGCAGCCAAAGTCAACAACAGCAGACACTGATGCACATGGAACCCCACCCACCCCACCCCACACCGATAGCTTGATCCACCTTTAAAATCTCCCTTCTGCTCGTTGTGAATTCTGGTTTCTCTTCCATGGAGATTTGTTATCCTTCACTTCAGAATTTTTCCACTCTGGTTTACCAAACACCATAGGGTTTCTTCTTTGAAAGGCTGCTGCCTAAACTCTGTGGCTTGCTTACGGCTGCCTCACCATGACTCACTTTACGTCCTCTGGATATGACACTCAGTCCCGGCCTTTCTCTCCTCTCCCGTCACTCATCCACTCACACCAGGCAGATATGTTCAGATGTCCTCTCGGTAAACAGTGTGTATCAAGCACCATGAAAAATCCACAGACGGATGGGCTGTGGGCCCTGCCTCTGGGCTCCTATAACCTGTTAGGAAAGATTCTAAAAGAAACAGATATCTAATAATTATACAATAAACAACTTCTACAAAGCAGAAATGAGAGTGACTTTCATAACAACCTTGAAGTCACCCACATGCATCAGTTCAGTTCAGTTCAGTTCAGTTGCTCAGTCGTGTCCGACTCTTTGCGACCCCATGAATCGCAGCACGCCAGGCCTCCCTGTCCATCACCAGCTCCCAGAGTTCACTCAGGCTCACATCCATCGAGTCAGTGATGCCATCCAGCCATCTCATCTTCTGTCATCCCCTTCTCCTGCCCCCAATCCCTCCCAGCATCAGAGTCTTTTCCAATGAGTCAACTCTTAGCATGAGGTGGCCAAAGTACTGGAGTTTCAGCTTTAGCATCATTCCTTCCAAAGAAATCCCAGGGCTGATCTCCTTCAGAATGGACTGGTTGGATCTCCTTGCAGTCCAAGGGACTCTCAAGAGTCTTCTCCAACACCACAGTTCAAAAGCATCAATTCTTCGGTGCTCAGCCTTCTTCACAGTCCAACTCTCACATCCATACATGACCACTGGAAAAACCATAGCCTTGACTAGACGGATCTTTGTTGGTAAATTAATGTCTCTGCTTTTGAATATGCTATCTAGGTTGGTCATAACTTTCCTTCCAAGGAGTAAGCGTCTTTTAATTTCATGGCTGCAGTCACCATCTGCAGTGATTTTGGAGCCCAAAAAAATAAAGTCTGATACTGTTTCCACTGTTTCCCCATCTATTTCCCATGAAGTGATGGGACCGGATGCCATGATCTTTGTTTTCTGAATGTTGAGCTTTAAGCCAACTTTTTCACTCTCCACTTTCACTTTCATCAAGAGGCTTTTGAGTTCCTCTTCACTTTCTGCCATAAGGGTGGTGTCATCTGCTTATCTGAGGTTATTGATATTTCTCCTGGCAATCTTGATTCCAGCTTGTGTTTCTTCCAGTCCAGCATTTCTCATGATGTACTCTGCCTATAAGTTAAATAAGCAGGGTGATAATATACAGCCTTGACGTATTCCTTTTCCTATTTGGAACCAATCTGTTGTTCCACGTCCAGTTCTAACTGTTGCTTCCTGATCTGCATATAGGTTTCTCAAGAGGCAGGTCAGGTGGTCTGGTATTGCCATCTCTTTCAGAATTTTCCACAGTTTATTGTGATCCACACAGTCAAAGGCTTTGGCATAGTCAATAAAGCAGAAATAGATGTTTTTCTGGAACTCTCTTGCTTTTTTGATGATGCAGCGGATGTTGGCAATTTGATATCTGGTTCCTCAGCCTTTTCTAAACCAGCTCGAACATCTGGAAGTTCACGGTTCACGTATTGCTGAAGCCTGGCTTGGAGAATTTTGAGCATTACTTTACTAAAGGCTTCTATTCTCTGTCCTAGGTCGAGTCTGAAGTTCTTTCCAAGTTATGAAATGGTTATTTTGATATATTATTGTTATAGTTTTCTGAAGAGAATGAAAGAAAGGAGGAAAATGAAAGAAAAAGAATTTACACCATGACTGGACTGAGGAAGAGCTGGAAAACGTGCCTTGTTATAAAATATTACTAATTACCTATGACCAACGAAACCAACTAGACTTAAAAACTAATAATATTATTTTTTCACTTAGTGTTGTGCCCTCCAGGTCCATCATGGCAGAATTTCTTTCTTTTTAAAGGCTGAATAATATTCCACTATATGCAGATGTAATTTCTTTATCCGTTCATCCATTGACATACAGTTAGGTAGTCTGCACATCTTAGCTATTATGAATAACGCTGTGATGAGCAGGGGTGCAGAAGTCCCCTACAGACGTGATTGTGTTTCCTTAGGACTTTGACCCGGAAGTAGAATTGCTGGCACTTCCGTTTTTAATTGTCTGAGGAACCTCCACACTGTTCTCCCCAGGACTGCTCCGACTTACATTTCTTTCAGTGGTGCACAGCAATTGCTTTCTCTCCACGTCCTTCTCACAATAAAACAAAAGATAAGATTATTCTTGCTCTCTTGTTAAAAAGTAAGACGGGTCTTGCACACATCGTCTTTCAGCTGTTTAGCGTGTCGTCTCTGCGGGGCACTGGTCAGCTTGCACCACTAGGCCCTGACCCCCCTTGTGTCATGGTCACTAGTCTGTACCCCAGTGTCTGCAAACAGCAGAACGGACAGAATACAAGGCTGGGCTCCTACTTTCATCTTGTTTATGGCTGAGTAGCAGTCCACTGTGTAAATGCATCACATCTTCTCTATCTGCTCATCTGTCCACGGCCATGAAGGTTGTGTCCAATTCCTAGCTATTGTAAATCGTGCTGCAATGAACATAGGAGTGCATGTATTTTTTCAGATTAAAGTTTTCTCTGGATATATGCCCAAGAGTGGGATTGCTGGATCATATGAGAATTCTATTTTTAGCTTTTTAAGAAACCTCCATATGCTTCTTCATATTGTTGCACCAATTTACATTCCCACCAATAGTACTGGAAGGTTCTCCTTTCTCCACACTCTCTTCAGCATCTGGTATTTACAGATTTTTTTGATAATGGCCATTCTGACCCATGTGAAGTTGTAGTTTTGATTTGCCTTCTCTACTAATTAGTACCCCTTCATGGATCACAGCTTTGTCATGGGAATAGGACTTGTGTAACTCAGTGAAGCTATGAACCAAGCCGTGCAGGGTTACCCAAGATAGATGGGTCACAGTGAAGAGTTCTGACAAAGTGCTGCTCACTGGAGGAGGGAATAGCAAACCACTCCAGTATTGCCGTGAGAACCCCAAGAACAGTATGAAAAGGCAAAAAGATATGACACCAGAAGATGAGCCCCCAAGTCGGGAGGTGTCCAACATGCTCCTGGGGAAGAGCAGAGAGCAATTATTAATAGCTCCAGGAAGAAAGCAGCAGCTGGGCCGAAGTGGAAGTGACGCTCAGTTGTGGATGTTTCTCGTGGTGAAAGTAAAGTCTGATGCTGTAAAGAACAACACTGCATAGGAACCTGGAACTGTAGGTCCATGAATCAAGGGAAATTGGATGTGGTTAAGCAGGAGATGGAAAGATTGAACATCAGCATCTTAGGAATCAGTGGACTCAGATGGACGGGAATGGGTGAATTTAATTCAGATGGCCATTATATCTACTACCTGGGCAAGAATCCCTTAGAGGAAATAGAGCAGCCCTCACAGTCAACAAAAGAGTCTGAAATGCAGTTGCTGTTGGTCAGTCACTAAGTTCGGTCTCCCTCTTTGCGACTCTGTGGACTGCAGCATGCCAGACTTCCCTGTCCTTCACTATCTCCTGGAATTTGCTGAAATTCAGTTCTTGGGTGCAGTCTCATAAATGACAATGATCTCAGTTCGTTTCCAAGGCAAACCACTCAACATCACAGTAATCCAAGTCTGTGCTGCAACCACTGATGTCAAACAAGCTGAAGTTGATCAGTTCTATGAAGACCTACAAGACCTTCTAGAACTAACACCCAAAAAAGATGTCCTTTTCATCATATGGGATTGGAATGCAAAAGTAGGAAGTCAAGACATACCCAGAATAACAGGCAAGTTTGGCCTTGGAGAACAAAAGGAAGCAAGGGAAAGGCTAGCAGAGTTTTGTCAAGAGAACGCACTGCTCATGGCAAACACCCTTTTCCAGCAACACAAGAGATGACTCTACACATGGACATCACCAGATGGTCAATACTGAAAGCAGATTGGTTATGTTCTTTGCAGCCAAAGATGGAGAAGCTCTATACAGTTTGCAAGAACAAGACCTGGAGCTAACTGTGGCTCAGATCATGAGCTCCTTATTGAAAATTCAGGCTTAAATTGGAGGAAGTAGGGAAAACCACTAAGCCATTCAGGTCTGACCTAAATCAAATCCCTTATGATTATACAGCGGAGGTGACAAATAGATTCAAGGAATTAGATCTGATAGGCAGAATGCGTGAAGAACTATGGACAGAAATTCATAGCATTGTGCATGAGGCACTGACCAAAACCATCCCAAAGAAAAAGAAATGCAGGAAGGCAAGATGGCTGCCTGAGGAGGGCTTACAAACAGCTGAAAAAAGAAGAAGCAGAAGGAGAAAGGGAAAGGAAACCCTGACAATGCCGAGTTCCGAAGCATAGCAAGGAGAGATGGGAAGGCCTTCTTCAGTGAACAATGCAAAGAAGTAGAGGAAAGCAACAGAATGGGAAAGACTGGAGATCTCAAGAAAGATTGGCAAGATCAAGGGAACATTTCATGCAGGGATGGGCACGATAAAGGACAGAAGTGGTAAGGACCTAACAGAAGCAGAAGAGATTAAGAAGAGGTGGCAAGACATGGATGGGCCTAGAGAGTGTCAGACTGAGTGAAGTAAGTCAGAGAAGGTAAAATATGGTATGACATCCCTAATATGTGGACTCTACAAAGAAATGATACAATTGAACTTACTTGCAAAACAGACGGGACTCAACAGACTTAGAAAACAAATACATGGTTGCCAGGGGGAAGGGACAGTGAGGGAGTCTGGGGAAGTCATGTACAAACTACTGTATTTACACTGGATAACCACAGGACCTAATGCACAGCACGTGGAGCTCGCTCAGTGTCGTGTGCCGGCCTCGGTGGGAGTGGGGCGTGGGGGGATGGGCACGTGTGTGGCTGACTCCTTCACTGTTCAGCTGAAACTCCCGCAGCGTTGGTGATCGGTTATATCCAATACAAAGTAAGATGCTTAAAGTTTAAAAAAAGAAGAGGTGACAAGGATACACAGAAGAACTACACAAAAAAGGTCTTAATGGCCCAGATAACGACAGTGGTGTGGTCACTCACCTAGAGACAGACATCCTGGAGTGTGAAGTCAAGTGGGCCTTAGGAAGCCTTGGTACAAACAGTGCTAGTGGGTGTGACAGAATTCCAGATGAGCTATTTCACATCCTAAAAGACGATGCTATTCAAGTGCTCATTCAGTGTGTCAGCAAATTTGGAAAACTCAGCAGTGGCCACAGACTGGAAAAGGTCAGTTTTTATTCCAACCCCAAATAAGGGCAATGCCCAATAATGTTCAAACTACTGTACAATTATGCTCATTTCACATGCTAGCAAGGCAATGCTCAAAATCCTTCAAGCTCAGCTTCAGCAGTGTATGAACTGAGAATTTCCAGAAGAACCAGAGGTCAGATTGCCAACATTCACTGGATCGTGGAGAAAGCAAAGGAATTCCAGAAAAACATCTGCTTCTGCTTCATTGACTATGCTAAAGCCTTTGACTCTGTGGATTACAACAAACTGGAAAATTCGTAAAGAGATGGGAATACCAGACCACCTTACCTGTCTCCTGAGAAACCTGTATGCAGGTCAAGAAGCAACAGAACTGAATATGGAACAACTGACCGCTTCAAAATTGGGAAAGGAGTACAAAGCTGTATATTGTCACCCTGCTTATTTAACTTCTGTGCAGACCACCCTAATGGCAGAAGGTAAAGAGGAACTAAAGAGCCTCTTGATGAAAGTGAAAGAGGAGAGTGAAAAAGCTGGCTTAAATCTCAACATTCAGAAAACTAAGATCATGGCATCTGGTCCCATCATTTCATGGCAAATAGGTGGGGAAATGAAACAGTGTCAGACTTTATTTTTCTGGGCTTCAAAATCACTGAGGATGGTGACTGCAGTCATGAAATTAAAAGATGCTTACTCCTTGGAAGGAAGGTTATGACCAACCAAGACAGTGTATTAATAAGCAGAGACATCACTTTGCCGACAAAGGTCCATACAATCAAAGCTATGGTTTTTTCATTAGTCATGTACAGATGTGAGAGTTGGACTATAAAGAAGGCTGAGTGCTGAAGAATTCATGCTATCAAACTGTGAGGCTGGAGAAGACTCTTGAGAGCCCCTTGGACTTCAAGGAGATCAAACCAGTCAGTCGTAAAGGAAATCAACCCTGAATGGTAACTCAGCTGGTAAAGAATCTGCCTGTAATTCAGAATACCGTGGTTTCATTCCTGAGTTGGGAAGATCCCCTGGAGAAGGGATGGGCTACCCACTCCAGTATTCTTGGGCTTCCCTGGTGGCTCAGATGATAAAGAAACCACCTGCAATGCGGGAAACCTGGGTTCCATCCCTAGGTTGGAAAGATGCCCTGGAGGAGGGCATGGCAACCCACTCCAGAGTTCTTGCCAAGAGAATCCCCATGGACAGAGGATCCTGGCAGTCTACCGTTTATGGGGTCGCAGAGAGTCAGACACAACTGAGCAACTAAGGAGAGCACATTCATCGGAAGGACTGAAGCTGAAGCTCCAACACTTGGGCCACCTGATGTGAGGAGCTGACTTATTGGAAAAGACCCTGATGCTGAGAAAGAATGAAGGCAGGAGGAGAAGGGGACAATGGAGAATGAGATGGTTGGATGGCTTCACCAGCTCAATGGACTTGAGTTTGAGCAAACTCTGGGAGATAGTGGAGGACAGAAGCCTGGCAGTCCACCGGGGTCACAAAGAGTCAGACACGTCTTAGAAACTGAGCAGTAACGACAACAATTAGTGATGTTGAGCATCTTTACTTGTGTTTGCTGGCCATCTGTTTGACTTCTTTGGAGAAACATCTCTTCAGGTCTTCCGCCCATTTTTTAAATTGTATTGTTTGTTTCATTGTTGCTGACGTGCATATCCTGTTTGTATATTTTGGAAATTAAGCCCTTTTTGGGCACATCATTTGCAAGTATTTTCTGCTAGTCTGTGCGTGGACTGCTGGTTTTGTTTCTGGTTTCCTTCACTGTGCAGAAGCTAAGTTTGATCGGGTGCCCCTTGTTTATCTTTGCTTTTATTTCTGTTGCCTTGATAAACTGACCTAAGAAAATGCTGGTACAATTTCTGTC
Organism: Bos mutus; assembly: GCF_027580195.1. Classification (NCBI taxonomy): domain Eukaryota; kingdom Metazoa; phylum Chordata; class Mammalia; order Artiodactyla; family Bovidae; genus Bos; species Bos mutus. Next base: position 5,885,089 of record NC_091620.1, on the reverse strand, counting down.
AGAGAATGTCTGCCTACGTTCTTGTCTAGGAGTTTCCTAGTGTCCCGTCTTCTGTGTAAGCACTTAGGCCATTCTGAGTTTATCCCTGTGGATGGTGTGAGGCAGTGGCCCAGCTTCATTAGTTCACGTGCAGCCGTCCAGTTTCCCCAGAACCACTTGCTGAAGAGACTGCTTTTTCTCTATTGTGTGTTCTTGTCGCCTTTACTGAAGATTAATTGGCCATCGATGTATGGGTTCATTTCTAGGCTCTCTGTTCTGTTTCATTGATCCACATGTCTGTTTTTTTGCCAATACCAGGCTGTTTTGATCACTGTAGCTTTGTAATATTGTCTGAAGTCTGGGATGGTTATGCCTCTAGCTTTGTTTGTTTCCTTCAGGATTGCTTTGGCAGTTCTGAGTCTTTTGTGGTTGCATATAAATTTTAGGATTATTTGTTCTATTGGTGAAAAATGTCATGGGTAATTTGATAGTTGTTGTTTGTTGATATTATTTAGTTGCCAAGTCATATCTCTATTGTGACCTCATGGACTGTAGCCCCCCAGGCTCCTCTGTCCATGGAATTCTCTAGGCAAAAGACTGGAGTGGGTTGCCATTTCTTTCTCCAGGGGAATCTTCCCAACTTAGAGATTGAATCCATATCTGCTATGTTGGCAGGTGGATTCTTTACTCCTGAGCCACCAGGGAAGCCCTATGTGATGGGATAACACTACATCTGTATATTGCTTTAGTAGTATGGCCATTTTGACAGGATTAATTCTTCTAATCCAAGAGCATGGGATGTTTTCCATTCTTTGAAACATCTTCAATTTCCTTTATCAGTGTTTCATACTTCTCAGCATATGAGTCCGTACCTCCTTGGTCAGGTTTATTCATAAGTATTTTGTTATTTTTTTGATGCAGTTTTAAAAGGGATTGTTCTTCTACTTTCCCTTTGTTATATTTCTTTGTTAGTATAAAGAAATGCAGCCGGTTTCTGCATGTTGGTCTTGTGTCCTGCTACCTTACAGAATTCATTTATTAGTTCTAATGGTATTTGTGTGCAGTCTTTAAGGTTCTCTATATATAGTATCATGTTGTCTACATATAATGACAATCTTACCTCTTCTCTTCCAATTTGGATAGTGTTTATTTCTTTTTCTTACCTGATTGCTGTGGCTAGGATTTCCAATAGCATGGGGAATAGAAATGGGCATCCTTGTCTTGTTTCAGATTTTAGTGACAAGGCTTTCAGCTTTTCACTGTTACATATTATATTGGCTGTAGGTTTGTCATAAATAGCTTTTATTATGTTGAACTCTGTTTCTTTTACACCCACTTTGGTAAGTGTTTTTATCATGAATGGATGTTGAATTTTATCAAATGCTTTCTTCTGCGTCTATTGAAGTGATCATGTGACTTCAGTCTTCTCTTTTGTTCACGTGGTGCACCACATTGATTGATTTGCGTACGTTGAACCATCCTTGTGACTGTGGAATGAATCCAGCTTGATCATGGCGTATGATCTTTTATTGGATTTGGTTGGCTAATATTTTGTTGAGAACTTTTGCATATATATTCATCAAAGATATTGGCCCGTAATTTTCTTTATTGGTAGTGTCTTTGTCTGATTTTGGTGTCAGCATGATGGTGGCTTTATTGAACGACTTTGGGAGTGATCCTTCCTCTTCAGTCTCTTGGAAGAGTCCAAAAAGGCTCTGTATGAATTCTTTGTATGTTTTGTAGAATTCACCTGTGAAGCCATCTCGTCCTGGACGTCTACATTCAGAGAGTTGTTGTTGTTTTCCTTTAGTTACAGGTTGCGTTTCACTTCTAGTGACCAGTCTGCTCAAAGTATCTATTTTTTTCTTGATTCAGTTTTGGTGGGTTATATGTTTCTAGAAACTGTTATATTTCTTCTAGGTTGTCCAGTTTGTTGGCATATAATTGTCCATATTTTTTTTTTTTTGGTATTTCTGCAGCACAAGTGTGATTTCTCCTCTTTTAGTTATTATTTTATTTGTTTTGCTGATCTCCCTTTGCTTCTTAGGGAGCCTGGCCAGAAGTTTGTCAGTTTTGTTTACCTTCTCAATGAGCTAGCTCTTGGTTTTATTGACTTTTACTTCTGTTTCTTAATCTCTATTTCATCTCTGATCTTTATTATTTCCTTTCTTCTACTGCCTTTAGCTTTTGTTTGTTCTTTTTTTCTGCTAATTCTTTTAGATGTTAGGTTAGGTTGTTTACTTCAGATTTTTCTTATTTGTTTGAAGAAGACCTGTATTCCTGTGCACTCTCCTCTAAACACTGCTTTTGTTAATCCTGTAGGTTCTGTGTGCTTTTGTTTGTTTTGTGTTGTTATTGTATTTCTCTTGGCCCACATCTTCTTGTGAACCCAAGCACATAATGTGTGCTCAGCCTGGTCTGCAGTTCTGTGTTACCAGACGCTGTTATTCTGGTTGTGATGACTGGTTGTTCAGGGCTCTTGTGAGCACGTGCTCCCTCTTCCAGCTGGATGGATGCTTTGAACTGGGGTGGAACCAAGCACCTGTGCCCGCGACTGAGGGTGATGGCGCTCTTAGAACCGTTCCAGTAAAGGGTTTCAAAGACGAAGGTAACAGAGAAGAGCTTCTACCAGCCCTTAATGCTAATTGGGAGATATGGACAATGGTGCTGTTCTTTTAAAAGCCATCTGTAGGCTTCCCAAGGAAGCAGAGGACACTGTGAGAGTCATTTTCAGTGTCACAGAGGCCCATTCTGTCTTCTTTAGCAATGGCATGCAGACAGGATCTTGTGTTGGTGAAGACACCATGGAGACCCCATGATGAACATCTTCAGTCATTTTCAAAGACGACTTGACTGTCACATTCCATGAGCCCATCTGTGTTCATAAATTGGTGAACTTCTAAAATCTTCTGTGTGTAGAGGTGGGCTTTATTCAAAGCAGAAAGATGCTATTAAAGTAGGGATGGGCCTTCCCTTCCACAGCCAAATAGGACCATTGGAATGGGGGCAGCAACCTCCTGTCCCACAGCATCTCAGGCCTTGGGTGTGACCAAAAGCCCTGTGCTGATATGTGAAATGAGGCCTCTGGTCGTCAAGCGTGAATGAGTGTCTATTTATTCTGCCAGGCTCAAGGCATCAGAGAAATAAGCAATCCTTTTACAAAAGACTTTAATTTAAAGCCTCTCAAATGGGCTCTTAGTATGTATGTTTAAGTTACCCTGGAAATACATTTTTTTGGAATAACTTTTACCTACTTTATGCTAAATGAATTTATGCTAAATGAATGAGATGCTACTGCACCATCTCTAAAACTGAACTTTTCTCTGAAAATGAAAGTTGCTCAGTTGTGTCTGACTCTTTGCGACCCCATGACTATACAGTCCATGGAATTGTCCAGGCCAGAATACTGGAGTGGGTAGCCTTTCCCTCTTCCAGGGGATCTTCCCAACCCAGAGAGTGAACCCAGATCTCCTGCATTGCAGGCGGATTGTTTACCAGCTGAGCCACCAGGGAAGCCCAAGAATACTGGAGTGGGTAGCCTATCCCTTCTCCAGGGGATCTTCCCGACCCAGGAGTCAAACCAGGGTCTCCCGCATCGCAGGAGGATTCTCTACCAGCCGAGCCACCGGCTGGGACTTTTCCCTAGTGGTCAGCATTTGCAGGACTCCTCCGTTGCTGGTTAACTGCATGCGTGGGGTCAGCGTGGAATGGAGCTGGTCTCACTCCCCACTGGAAGCACTGATCTTGGGGTTCTTACTTTTTCAAGCGCAGAAGAGATGTGTGTGTGCCTGACTGGATCTGCCGATGATGCCGCTCAGGCGGCCCTGTCAGCAGCTCCAGGTTTCTGTCAGTGCTGGATCGGTGGGTTCCAGACAAGGCTTGGTGACCTTTCTCTCCTCTGCATTTTCTAGAAGAAATCAACAGAGACAACTATGGTAACCTTTCCATGCTCATTACCGTAAGCTGTAGTGCCCTTAGGAAGAGGCCTGGCACTCACAGCGGCCTGGACGATGGCCGCCTCTCCTCGCCTCTCGAGCAGGCCATCCTGCAGCTTCCAGGCCGAAGGGAAGCGACTGTCGCACATCTTGTTTACGAGGCATTGGCATTTCTGCAGCACGTCTTACGCTCCTAGAGGCTCTAAAATCATCATCGTGGGTATCTCTATTGTGTGAAAAACAGAAATAAGCATTTCAGACATAAAATTTGGCGAAGTGGATGTAACACTTCTCAAGCCATTCTTTGAAAATGAACTCAGAGTCAGAGTGAAATTTACATTTATTTGCTTGAAGGACATGGTTTATAAAACCTCCAGGAATAATATATTGTCACAAATTTTTAAAAATGGAAACAAAATTTAGGGAGCACAGAAAGCAAGGGGATAAACATTCTCACACACGAATGTCGTGTTACACGGTCCTGAAATTAAACTGTCGGCAGATGATATGATTTGTCCGATTCTATTACCTCAGAGAAATATAATGTAAACAAGCAGCAAAACAGGCTCGATTTTTAACCCCTTCCTGTGTGAAAGGTGAGGCATCGACGACAGCAGAGGGACGCGTCCAGTCCATTTGGAGCACCTTGGTTAACGTGACATTTGCCGGTACGAGCAGCGGCCCTGTGGTGGAGGCTGAGGCGGGTCAGGGAGGGGTGGGATGGAGGTCTCTCGGTTTCGATCAGAGCTTGTCTCAAGGGTGTGAGAGTTCTCCTGGGGCGGGATGGGGCGAGTGGACGTGTCCAGGAGACACGCAGCGGTAGCTGAAACCCATGTGCTTTTCTCAGGCTGATATCACATTGGTCTCTTTCAGGTGATAATATTCATTCTTTTCCCCAAAACTGGACACTGGAAGCATTAACAGAGCGATTGTGTGCCTTTTCCACATCTCCGGGTCACAAAGCATTTTACGTGAGGAGCTAAAACACAGCTTCCACTTGGACCAGTTTATTTTAGCTCAGTATAAATTTTCCGGAACTCGGGGAAATGAGAAACATCAAATGGGGAACAAGGTGCTGACAAGTTGGCCATAATGCATGACAGTAGGTAGCAAATGAGTTTTGCAGTTTATAAAATTGTAAATGAAGTTTCTGATTAAGTCAGCAGCAGTGATGAAATTAATAGATACACTTGAAGTAATTAGACAAGCAGGCTATTCTTTAAACAGGAGAGAACCTGGGAAACTTTATTCCATTTTGTCAGGGACCTCAGACACCAGGGGAGGGAAGGGCTAATGAGCCCAGAGGGGAGGCTGCTGCCTCCTGCGAGGGTTCTGAGCCATGGTCTGCCGCAAAGACCGAGGAGTCTGTGCTGTGCTGGTCAGCTTCCCGATGGAGCCCACAGTCCCAAGAGGGCGGCACGCTGTTCCCAGGCACCTTCAGGCTGCTGCCTCCATCCATGACCAGTGAAGGGAGGGTGCCCCGGCCTGGCCCCACACCTGGGTGGAGCAGCTGCGGCCCAGCATCTGTTGGAGGCCTTCCGGGCCCTGACCCAGCCAGCGCTGTCCCTCCCCACCCCTTCCTCTCGCTCCCTGCAGGCTGGACCCCACGGCCCAGAGGTGTTTCTGTGAATGACCACCGGGCCTTGAGCGCCTGGCCCTCTGCTCAACAGGCCGTGTGCTCCTGGAGGGGCTGGGCAAGGAGATTCCCTTCCTACATCCTCCTCGGCTGTGCGCTTGGTCTAGGCCTCACGTGCTGTGTGGGGATTTCAGGGGCTCTTCGTCCACCTCATTCCTTTGGCATCCTTAAGCTTTCTGGGTGCAGTCTGCTGTGCAAAGCATCAGGCCCAGAGTGGTCATCCAGCGAGAGGCTGCAGCATCCAGCATTCTCCTCCTCACTACCTAACACAGCCTCTTAACCAGGCACAGGGGTCCTGGTGTCCTCCCCCTCCCCAGGGGCTGAGTCCTGCACCTTCTGTCCTCAACTGAGCTAGCACTGAGGACAGCTGAGTGAGTGAGTGAATGAATGAATAAGTGAATGGGTGAGTGAATGAGTGACCAGGTTAGTGAATGAGTAATGAATGAGTAAGTGAATGAGTGAGTGAGTGAATGAATAAGTGAATGAGTGAATGCATGCATGAGTGAGTATGAATGAATGCATGAATGAATGAGTGAATGAGTGAGTAAGTGATGAGTGAGTCAGCAAGTGAGAGTGAGTGAGTAATGAATGAGTGAGTGAGTGAACGGTGACAGCACCCGCAGGGGGCTTGCAGGAGCCGGGCACCGCGTCCCTGAATGGGGCTTCCCCGTGGTCAGTGCTGGCCACTCCTGCTTGGGTGGCCGGCAGCCCCGCCAGTTTGCAGGCTGTCTCTCACAAGGGCGTGTGGGAAGGACGAGGCTCCCACCTCACCCCGAGGTGCTGGGGGGCCGCCGCGTGTACCCTGGGGCTGCTGATCTTACTCCGAGAGAAACGGCATCGGATGTTTCTTGGTGTCAGTCTCGCAGCCCATGTCTTTACTTACAACCCCTGTCCTGGTCGTGGAGATAGTCTGTCTCGTCTACGGTGCTCCTCTGTTTTCTGACTCTGAGGGGCAGGGCATTTGTGTCCGGACTGTCTCAGAAATGTTGCCTTAACCCAGTGGTCTCCTTCAGACAGATCTGGTTCTGGGTGAGACGCCGCAGTGAACACGGCAGATCAGCTCTCTAAACACGTGAACAGTCTTACTGTGTTTTAAGCGGCTGTGCACCTTTAGAATCGCTTGAGAATTGCGTCACGGAAGTGGCTGGACTCCCGCTCGCGCTTTCACAGCTCGTACCCCACCGGTTACAACACTGCCTACGTGTCTGCACATCCAGCCCCCAGTAGGTGTGGGGGTCTGCTCTGCCACCCTCTGGCCCCTAGGAAAAGCCCTGGCTTCGCAGCCAGGATTCCAAATTCTGGCTCTGGTTGTAGCGAGAGCTGAGGCAAGTCCTGTAGGTGTCTGAGCTTCAAGCGCATCAGTGGCCGAGCGCAGACCCCCTTCCAGCCCACCCCTGCCATCGCCCCCATGGCGGTGGAGGCCCCGGGCACCTGCTGGTCCAGAGTCTCCACTGCGGCTCCTCTGTGCCTGGTGGCCTTGAAGTTGTTGAGAAACCAGGGAGCCAGCACTTGACAGGTCCATTTGGGAGACAAGCTGTGAAGATGGCTTGCTGTTTATCTGAAGGAGGACGAAGATGGACAGACAGACTAAACCCCAAAGGCCGGAGCAACATCGACTCGGGCGGATGGAGACCTCTGCCAGCAGTTGGAGCCTGGGAGATCCGACCCGCAGAGCCGGTGCTGCCATTCTAAGACAACCCCGAGGTCCCTTCCCGTCCTGAAGAGGAGCACGGATGGACTGCGGGGCCCAACGGGAAATGGAGGCGACGCGCGCGAGGAGCCCCGCCCCCACAGCGGGCACGCCTGCGGAGCTCAGTGCGTGCATCAAGCACTCCCTCCCACCTGCCCCACCTTCCACCCCAGTCGTCTAATGGTGCCTGCGTCTCATCGCCCCACCGCCTGCACAGCCGAGCTTCCCGCTGACCAGGGGCGTCCTGGGCGCTGTCCCGGAGAACTTCTGGGGGTGGCACCCCAGTGGACGCCTCTCGCCACAGGTTGTCCGAGGCACTGGCCCTGTGGGTGGTCGAGTCAAGGGACTGAATTTTTACTTTACATTTAAATAGCCACGTGGGGGTTGTCGCTCCCGATCGAATAGGACAGGCCCCGCATCTCTGGCTGTATGGGCTCAGTTTGATAAAGTGCAGTGTTTGGAGCCAAGACCGTGGACAGAAAGCGTTAGAGCTTCACCATCCACCACCCTGCAGCCACGGGCCCGTCGACTTCACTGTCTCCTCTCCCCCTCCTGCGGAAGGGGTGAGGGGAGGAGGGGGCCCCGCACCAGGCCCCGTGCGGTGTGGACGTCACGGCAGGCACTCAGGGAGTGAGTGGCCCGCCAGGGAGTGAGTGGCCCGCAGAGCTCAACATGGACTCACCAGGACCTCCTTGTCTCCATTGCTGTTGTTACTGTTCAGACGTTTGATGGTGAAGCCTGCATGTCTTCCGAGGTCCAAAGGGAAAACCCTCATCTCAGAACTGGAAGCAGATCCCCAGCTCCTAAAAGGCCGTTTTCCTGGAGGCTTCACCCAAGAAGAAGACGGGTTTTCTGAATGTTGGGATCCTTTTTGGCAGATTCATCACCAGGCTCTCCATCAGATGAACAAATGATGAATCAAAACAGAAGCTGAAGTAGCCACTCCCCAGCCCCCGCAGGTCATTCATCACCCCGAGCAGCACAGACTCGGATCGTTTCCATCAGAACCCCTCATCCACTCGTGGGAGTGGAGCCTCAAAGATGCTGGGTCCTCGGGGTCGGGGCACATTGTAGAAGCAGGTCAATGACTTTTGAGAGAAAAGATGTAATCGTTTTTCTCTCCAAGTGGCCCCTACTTTAACAATGTTGTCCGGTCAGTCCCTGTTGGGCACCCAGGTGACCCTGCCCTCAGCAGCGCTCAGCTTCTCCTGAGACCAAGGACGAAGCGTCTGGAGGAAACGCCGGCTGCTTCGCTTGGGGATGGAAGCTGAGCGCCCTGCCTCCCCACGTGCAAGGCAGAGCACCAAGCCGCATGACTGCTCTGTGAGCTGGAGCCCTGATCCCTCGGATAAGGAGCCCACGGCGTGCTCTGACTGACCAGAGCCGTGTGAGTGCCATGCAGGCTCTGACGCCTTCGCTTCATCAGAGCCTCTGCTCAGGCTGGGAAGCCGGTTGGAGTTCGTGACCAGCCCCCAGCACGCCAGCACCCAGGCTGGCCTGGGATCACGGGGATTCCAGGCTGGGCTATGGGAAGCTGTGACGTGGAAGAGGGAGCCCACGGGCCTGCCAGCCCCTCCTTTGGCAGGGGAGGCAAGGGCCTCTCATGCCCGCTCACCACCACCCTCACCCCGCTGACCGGCTGGCCCTCCTTCCAGCCTTCCTTGAGGGGGGCCCCAGCTCCAGACAGCTCCTGACCGCCTGTCTCCCCTCTAAATAGTAGCTGCCTGGGGCGAGGGGGAAGTCTGCCCCCTCTGGTCACTAATTATTGAGACACGATGGTCAAGAGGGAGAGGCAGACACGTGGACGCTTCCCAGGGCTGCCGGCCAATCCTCATAGTGAGGACAAAAGCCATGACTGCTGAGGCTGGTCCCTGAGATGCTGGGGCTGAGAAGACCACAGTCAGGGCCCTCACGCAGACTGCAGGTCCCTGTGGAGAGTCTGAGGTTCTTGTTTGGGGCTGGACGCTCCACTGACAGCCTTTCCCCTTGAATCTGATGGAAATGACTGAGGCTGACAGCCAGGCAGAGCCGCTCGCCCAGAAGAGGGGCTGGAAGGCATGGATGTTTGGAACCACCCCCACCCCCCAAGCTGTGAGACTGTGTTTTGTGAGGAAAGAGCCTGGTCTGGACCACGGAAGTCCCTCCTCAGAGCGGGAGGAGCCACAGGGGCCTCCACTGGCCCTTGGGCCTGAGCTGCGGACCATTCAGGGTAGCAGGGTGAGCCCCGGGGAGCGGGCTGAGTCGAGGGGCAGGTCCCTCCCAGGGACATGGGGGCCAGTGGGGCATCGAGGCTGCCGCAGGACTGGGGACCTGGCATGGAGCCCGAGGGCGTGGCGGGCACTGGAAGGTCAGGCCTCTCCTGTGGTTCTGTCTGGGGTTCAGCATGGCCAGGGAAGGGGAGGACCCAGGCACAATGAGGTCACACATCTGTGCACACACAACAGTATATGCGTCAGGAATAGGGGACCCTCACCAAAGCCATCCGATGGGGTCGTTACTAATCCTAACCATAAATGGGAGACTCTGACTCCGGGCCCCCAGGGTTGAGCAGGCAGAACCCTCCTCCTGTCAGGAGTGGAGCCCTGTGTAGGGCGGACCCAAAGCCCGCAGTCAGGGTCAGATCATGCTTCTGGACTCCTGAAACTTTGGAGCCCTTGCCCTATGGGGGTCATGATTCCAGGCTGTTGGGTGTGTTTAATAACTGCTAGTTGAGTTGAGATGGACAATTATCACTTTCCAGACTTGTGCCTTTATCTTCCAGATGCGGCTGGACTGGCCAAATAGTCTCCGAGTGACAGGCAGGCCCCAGGACAGTCAGACGGGAATGAAACGGGACCGAAACCGCAGAGCATGACTGGGCGTTTCTAAGTGGGGAGGCTGACCTTTGGGGTTCGTGACCACTGTGTGCAGAGAGGCCGGGCTGGCTCCCGTGCCCCGATCCCCCTCCTGGGCCTGGATGCTGTCTTCTGTTGGCTTGTTTATGTTTCGTCAGTTTTAAGGACAGAGATCTTGGAAAACTCCATGATTCTTACTAAAGTAAATGAAAAGGAAAAGCTGGGGAGGATGTCACGGCCCGCAGTGACGCCGGCTGTATGTCTCCTCAGGCCCCGCCTCTCAAGACGCCCTGGAGCCTCCGCAGGCCCCGCCTCCCAGGACTCCCTGGGGTCTCTCAGGCCCCGCCTCCCAGGACGCCCTCGGGTCTCTCAGGCCCCGCCTCCCAGGACGCCCTGGAGCCTCTGCAGGCCCCGCCTCCCAGGACTCCCTGGGGTCTCTCAGGCCCGCCTCCCAGGCCCCTCCCAGGTCTCTCAGGCCCCCTCCCCCAGGACGCCCTGGAGCCTCTGCAGGCCCCTCCCAGGACTCCTGGGGTCTTTCAGGCCCGCCTCCCAGGGCCCCCGAGTCTCCTCAGGCCCCCCCCAGGGCCTCCCAGGCCCGCCCCAGGGCTCTCTGGGGTCTCCCTGGCCCCTCTCTCAGGACGCCCTGGCCCCGCCCCCTCATGTGTGCGGGTTGGGCTGGGAAGGGAGGGCTATTCTTGGCTGGAAGCGGTGGTCCTCTAGGCGGGCAGGTGATTGAAATGGCATCTGCCCTCTTTGTTGAGCGTTTCCGGAGCCTGGAGGTTTCCTGCTGCGCTGTCTCTTTAGCAGTCCCCAGTCCTGCGTGGGTACAACATGGAAATTACTTTTCTGAAAGGAAAAGAAAATTGACACCCGCAGTGAGCATGTCAGCTCTGCCAGAGCGTCGGGCCGGGCTTGTGGGTCTGGTGGCTGCTCAGATGCTAATATTTTTTAATGTCAAGTCGTACCACCTAGAAAAAAGTCTATTTTCCTCTACGTCCTTGGACTTAACCTGGACTGCTGCACTGATATGGGAAACCTGCTCTTCAGAGAAATCTGAATCTATTTAAGTGTGATGGAAAATCTTGCGAGCCGCCTGTAATACATTGTGGGAAAATGAGTGCGCTGGCCGTCGGAAAGTGGTCCCTGTGATACGCGGCCCGTTGGAAGCACATGGCGACGATCAATGATCGGGGTCAGAGCCGAGAGCAGGGGGAGGAGGGGCCGAGAGTCAGCCCCGCGGCCCGTGGGAGGGCGCCCTGCCCTCCTGGGCGCTGCGGCTCCTCCACCGGGAGCTGCTGACTCCTTGGCTGTTTATCTCCTTCAAGGAGCCTGTGTGGCAGATACAGGGCTTTCCAGTGCTTCCTAAGTGAAGACGTCCCGGGGTCGTTTTATTTGGTGTTCATTCCTAACACTTAGGTGTTTGCAGTGATCAAGCCTAGACTCTGGAGACACCTGCACGATTGTTTGGAAACCATAGGGCCCTGATCAGCCGTGACCCCCGGGTCCCCAGGCTCCTGGTGTGGCTTGGCCTCGGTCTCGCCTCCCGCCTAAGCCCGGCTGGGATGAGAACTGAGCCTGCCTCCACAGGTGTCTTCCAGGGGAAGTCGAGTCTGGCTTTTATTTTAGCTTCTCTGTGTTAATGTGTGTGGAGAACCTCACACTGTGAACCACGACTTCACCAGGACTGAGTGGACACGGGGCTGTGAGGTTCTGCTGGTGGACCTGGATCCTGCCTCTGCTGGACAGCTCAGCATCCCACCCAAACTGCCCCTGCAACTCCTGCCTCCACACCCCACATGGGCCAGCACTCAGGATCAGCTGCAGACCCTGCTTAACTCCTTAGCACAGCCCGCCCTCTTCTTGTTGAAAGAGGGTCCTCCCCCAGTACTTTACTGTTTTTTTAGTGTAACGTGACACTGTGTTTTATTTTCATTGCTCTCCTCTTTAGAATCGCTTTCTTGCGGCAGTGATGCTGGTTTTCACTAGCAACAGTGGTATGCACTTTTCCTACAGTCCTAATGTGTTCAATTAAAGAGAAGCCATCGTGCACGCGGTAGCTCAGGGGGCGGGTGAGAGGCCTGAGGAGCAGGGTCCACAGGTTTATTCTGTTTATTCTCAACACCCACCTGGAGGCTCCTGTGTGCCCGGTCAGTGTGCCGTGACCACAGGCATCTCTGTGGGCTTCCGTCTCTGCGTTCATAGAATGAAGGGATTGGATGCGTGGGCCGCTTGGGCCTTTATCTGCTCCGGAGTCCCATGATTTTAAAGACTCTAAAGCTAGAGATGTTCCAGTTCTGCCCGAGGCCTCGTGGTAGAAACTGCAAGCTGCTCAACAGGTGATAACGAGTCAAATGGTTCAGCCTCCCCAGCTCAGTGGCTCCTGGCTGTGGATGAGGTAGTCTCATGGCTCCTCATGTGCTCGTCTCCCATGCAGGTACGCTCACCCCTCCTGTCGGTGCTGGAGTCCGTGGTCACATTTCCAGGAGGGGCCTCATCCACGGGGGCTCAGGAGTCGCCCTCCCTGAGGGACCTGGTGGGATGGCTGGCTGGCTCTTCTGCTCCCAGTATCTGGGCTCAGGGCTTGTTACTTACATGTCTCCCAGGACTTTGCTCAGGAGGGAAGCTGGCTTGCAACACGTAGAAGACACACTTGCTGTGTCCCACACAGAAGGAATAATTAAAAAGAGCAGCAGAAGGATGGAGCCTTCGAGACCACAGTGATGGATCTGAGGGTGGTTGAGTCTTCAATACTATACATATTCCTCTCCGGCCAAGGCCTTCCATGGCATCACGGCATTTCTCGTCTCTAATCACTAGTGCTATATGGCAGTATCCTTTATTTCTTTCCCATTTTGAGTGACACAGTGTGATATGTCTAATGACAACTAGAACAAATTCTGGTAATGAGGTCACCTTGGGCCTGTATGACTGTCTGACTGCTGTTTTCCATAGAAATTATTTGTGAAAGCACCCCACGTGCTCAGAATAACTTCCTCTACATAAGTGTGGGTGTCGACAGGCAGATACGGTAAAACTCGCAAGATACAAATGGCTTGCTTTGGCCTCTCCAGTTTAGAGTGTAAATTGGTCTGTAATGAGACAGCTTCTGCTTTCATCGAAAGGAAAGAGTGATTGGTTGTGATTAAGTTATTTAGTGTCCTTTAGATGCAGGCTTCTTATGCAGGATGTACTGAGTGGTTTAAATGTCAATTGGGCCCAGAACATCTTATTAATTTTTTAAGAGGGAGTTTTTAGTGAGCACATGCCATGCTTCCAGAATTCTGGCAAGAACTGTAGTCTCGATGGGGGTCTGGTGGGGACAGAAGGAGGCCGTGGGGACCTGGGGAGAGGGGCAGGACTTGGGGAAGGAGGGGGGTGCGCGCAGAGGGTGCTGTGGGCCAGGACCGAGCAGAACACAGGCTGGGGGATGGGCACTGTGAGGAGCCACGGCAGGTCCCAAGGCTCGAGCTGGGAAGGTGGAGTATGCCTGGGGCCGGGCGTTGCCCCGCAGACACGAGTACTGTAGTTGCCACATTGTGCGGCAGGTATGTGGGGCGCGTGGCACCACTCGAGGCGGGGGGACCGGCCTGTAGAGGGGCTGCTCGGAGGCCAGAGTCACGGCGAAGGTGTCAGGAGGACCCCGCTGCTCCCTCCCCAAGCTGGACGCCGCGTGCAGGGTGACGAGGGAGCGCAGGCTGTGCACGGACGCCACTGCTGACGCCGGCTCCACAGCTCCCTTTGTGCGGGGCCACGCAGGTGCCTGCAAACCAGCTGAGTTCTAATCCCGAGGGCCAGGCAGCACCTGCTGAGCACCCGACCGCTCTCACGACCCGGGACACGTCTCATCCTCACCGTGTAAATCGCCCGTCAGGGCCCAGGGCCACACGGAGGTGATCAGGGCAGCGGTCAGCCAGGTCTGCCTGCAGACACTCACAAATATGGGCATCTCGCCCCTGCACACACACGTGTGCAGCACGGACACACGTATGCCCACCATGGACACATGCACATGCACACACGTGCACATGCTGGCTGCCGTCCCTGCTGGACGCAGGCCCACCGGGGACTGTGAGGCCGTGGCTGGAGGCCCTCTGTGCGGCGGAAGGTGGAGCGTGCATGAACCGGCACATCCTTTGAAATCACGTTTCAGTCTCTCCTGTGTCAGGCTCGTGAGAACACCGCTTGCTCTCCAGTCTCCCGAGTGTGACTCGCAGGTCTGGGTGAGGCGGCAGTTTGCATTTCTAACTGATCCCAGGTGATGCCTGTTGGGAGGCTATACTCGGATTACTTCTGCCTCCCAATAGGCATCACTTGTGAAACCTGTGAAGAACCGCTTCACTTGATCAGGGAGCTTGAGGTCTTCAGATCGTAACTGTGCCATTCCGAAAGTGTTGTCCGTTAATCAGCTTGGTCTCTGGCCACTTGTAACAGCCAAGGCGGTTCTGGAGCAAGCCCTGCTGATGCAACAGACATAGGTGCTGAGAAGTTACGAGCCAGAAGGACTTTAGAACATTGGATCGTTAAGTCACTTGGTGTACTGATTTTGTTTAATTTTAAAACTGAATTATTAAAAAATAAAGAAATAGAAGGACTTCCTGGTTAAGTCAAAGGGAAAAACTCCTTTTAACACAGAAAATTATTATTTTTAGAAAAAAATTATTGTTTTTTTAAAATCTTCTCCTTTATCCATGATTGGAGTCAGATTTCTTTCTGTGTTAAAGTTTGCAAGCTGAGTTTATTCCAGTGAGTTCCGTCTGTGCTGGAGTAGAGTTCCACCACCCACTTTCCACCAGCACAGGGCGGCCTTGGAGGCGCCCTGCCACACCTCTGTCTGCAGGGCCTCCTTGGAATCTCTGTGGGGCTCTTGCAGGACGTGAGGTCACTCCTTGGGTAAAGTCTGTTTATCCAGTGGATGTTGGCATATGTTTTCTGCGTGTTCCTGATCCATACATTTTGCCTGAGGACTGTGCCGTGGGGAGGCTGGGGGTCAGGGGCGTGCATGGGGGCCTGGGATTAAGTGGCTTTCCATGACCCCGAGGATGTTAGCATATCTTTTCCCACCTTTTGAGCCAACTCTAGTCGTTCAAACATCTTCATCTGTGTTATTTGTACAGATTCAGAAGAGAACGCCTTCACTCTCCCTTTTCAACCCAAAAGCCCAGGGTAGAAGTTACTGTTTTTAAAACACCTTCTATTTTATCTATGACTAGAGTCAGAACTTTGTGTGTTTAAAATGGCTTAGCTGATTTGTTGACCTCAGGAGGGCAGATGCTGGCTGCTTGTGCCATTGCCTTGCTCTCAGCTCCTCCATGGAAGGGAACCTCCCCGACACCTGGGGCCACTGCAGGCTAAGTGCTGACCCTGCATGGGACCGAAGATCTGCTAAGCCGGATGGTTCTGGCTCAGAGTTGCTTGGGAGTCTAGCTGTGCCTGAGGGCTTGACTAGGGCCACTTCTGAAGTGACCCCTTCACACACCTGTCGGCTGAAGGCCTCAGTTCCTCACTGCACAAACCTCTCAGAGGCATGTCCATGGCAGAGCGCTGGCTGCCCCCGGGGCAAGTGATCCCGGGTGTAGAGAGCCAGCAGGCAGTCACAGCACCTTGGAGACCGAGTCTTGTCCATTTTATTCTATTTGCTGGACATGGATTTTTAGATCCAGGTCACCTTCCACAAGAGGGGAGTTTGGCTTCTCCTCTTGAAGGGTGCAGCATTGAGCAGTTTGCGGACATCATAGAAACACCACACATACTGATAATAAATCAAGGAACTAAAAACATAGTGCTCCTCTGCAGCGAGTTACCTGGGATAAGGTGCTGGCTTTTCTATGTGGTGAGCAAGTAATCTTAGACAAGCTTCCTCAGTTTCTCCACCTACAGAACAGTTAAAATAGCACCTCCTTCACAGGATTCTGATGAGTGAAATATGACGTGAACACTTAAGGTAATAACTAGTACATAGCAAACACTCCGCAGGACAGTGTTGCTGCTGACATCGTCATCACCACCATCACCACGATCACATCAGCGTCGCCATCCCACCATCACTATCGTAACCACCATCTCGATCAACACACCATCCCCACCACCACCACCATTAATATCATCACCTCACCGGCATCAATCACTGTCGTCGCCCCCACCACTCTCACCAGCATCAGCAGTACTATATCCTTTGTTATTACTGCTTCAGCCACAGTCACGCAAAGAGTGTTTTCTCTGATGTTTGAAATTCTAGAGTGGTGGTTTTTCCAGAGAAAACCATGGAATAAGGATAGTATTTTTTAAACTATACTATATAGTTAACATGTCTTTCTATTGGGAATTTTTTCCCTGCTAAATTAAATAATGGACATCCCTGGTGGCTCAGATGGTAAAGCGTCTGTCTACAATGCGGGGGACCCGGGTTCGATCCCTGGGTTGGGAAGATCCAGCCCTTCATTCTTTGAGTATTTCAAATATTTAATTTTTTTCCTTTTTCTTTGTTATCCATTCAACACACACTCATTAACCACCTACTGTGTACGGAGTCCTCTGGTAGATTCTGAGTGTGCAAAGAGAAATGGTTTCTTCTGCCCGGGTGCTCCCAAGGCCATGGGGTGATAAACATGAAAGCCGGGCAGTGGGGCTGCACTAGGGGGTCGGGGTGGGGTGGCCCCAGGCACACGTGGTCCATTTTCCGGCTGTAGCAGCATCCTGGCTGAGTAAGCTTGAGGAAGCCGCTGTGCCTCCCCAACGACCAAGCCCCCTGCCTGTAACAGAGCCGAAGCTTCCAGCTTCATGGGGCACTCGTGAAGATCGGGCCGTGGCCCAGGGCGTAGGGTCAGGCCCTGCTGGGCTCTGTCCATGGTGGCCAGGCGGCAGGGGCCTGAGGAAGCACGCCGGCACCCCGAGGACGAAACGCTGCCTCACGCCCCGAGAGAAGCAGGAGGGAAGGACAGGAGGGCACAGCTGAAGAAAGGCTCAAGCCGTGCCTGGTTCCGGAGGGGATCTGGGGAGGCTGAATAACCCTCTCTGGCCCCGTAAAGTGTCAGTCCTTGAAAAAGTGGACGGTGTGGTCAGCGCTCAGCCTCGAGACGTTTAGCTCTGGTTTCTGTCTTCCTGGCTTTGTGACTTTGAGGGGTTGGTTCAAGTTGCCAAAATTGATACCTTTCTGTTAGTCCCACAAACGCTATCATGGTGGGCCTGAAGGGACGGCTGCCTGGCCGGAAACTCAGACGTGCTGGCGCGCGGAGCCGTCTCGGGAGCGTGGTCCGAAGTCCCCATGGGCCTGACTCCTCTTTGCTTGGGGGGGGAGCGGATTTTGATCTGCATTGGCTGGGGGGAGAGGCTTGGCCCTGAAAAGGAGGATCAAGCAAACGCGATGAGTATGACAAGTCATTGTATCGTGCACCCCTGACACGGACTGACCCTGCCAGCCTGTCCCAGCGGAGCTGCTTGAGGAGCAGGAGGGAGAGGCGTGGAGCCCCTGGCAGGGAGCCCCCGGGGTAGCCCACCCGTCCCATCATCCTCAACAGTGCGAGCAGTGAAGACTCACCCGACCATCACCACCTCTGTTTAAAAATCTGTCTGGAACTGAACCTGTGGGTGACCACGCGGGCCTCCCCTTGCCTGAGTCGCCCTGCCGGCCCCCTCCTCACCACAGCTGCATCAGTGCTTCTGTGGATGGCTGTTTCTGCTGCCCCGTGGCCACCGTGCCCCACGAGATGCCCCACACCTGCCTGCCCCTCCCCTCCGCCCTCTTGTGCCCCCCAGGGCCCCGAGCCAGGTCACTGATGGCTCAGCCGCAGAGCCCCTCAGCTGGCCTGTCCTGGTTCCTGCGTCTCAAGCACACCTGCTCGTCAGCACTCTTACTTATGTCAGAACCATGTCACTATCAGAAGTAATCTTGTGCCGTTATTGGTCTGCTCCCTGGCGTCCGGAGACGCCGCTGGTGGGGAGGTCCGTGCCACCTGCCGCAGGGTCCACGCTTGGACCCAGCACCCAGAGCAGCTCCTCCCTCCTGGACTGTGCTTAATCCATGCGGCTGCGTTAATTAGTTCACTGATTAATTAGACGCCAGGGCTGCTGCCTCTGGTTCACGTCCGGGAGTCCATTTCATTTTCCGTAACCACTGACAGTTTTGATTGAAACTGTTACTGTTACTCATCACATTTACCTTTGAAATTTGGTGAAATCTGTAACAGTTTATGGCATGTCGGTGACCTTTGTCAATGACCTCTAATATAGGTCAACTCACTTTTCTTATCTGAAATCTGGTTCTGGTGATTCTGGGGCTTCAACAAAGGCATTTATGTTGCCTAGTGACTTTGAGAAACGCTCCCACCACCACACAATATAACGAGGTAAAGTGAGCGTGGATACCTCTGAAACAAAATACTCAGAGCGATTATGAATTAGGTCTGAGACCCGCTGTCTGTTATCTGGTTTAAGGGTATCTGGTTCAACTGAACACACACTTACGAGGGGCTTGAGTCAATTTGGGCTCCCCAGGTGGCGCTCGTGTGAAGAACCCGCCTGAGCGTTCAGGGCTTCTCCCAGATGGTCTGGAAGACGTGGCGAGGAGGCAGCTGCCTGGGGACAGGGCTCCTCGGGCTCTGTCAGAGGTGACCATGCATGGCAGAGCCAGGAGAGGGCAGGGTTTGCAGCGTCGCCAGGAGGGGGGCCCCAGCACTGGACACAGACTCCCGGCCGGGACTCTCAGAGATCTGGGAGGAGGGGGAAGCTGATGGGGAGGTCAGAGTGCGGCGGCCTGAGTATGGAGATGCAGGGCGAGGGAGGAGACGGCGGGCTCAGGGACTGGAGGCCTCCGCCGGGGCGGGGCGGGGCGGGGGCAAGGGTGTGCGGGAAAGCGCGGCACGCGCTGGCCGGCGGCTTTGTCCGTCGGCTCCGGGCTCAGCCTCGAAGAGCTGAGGCATGCTTGGCTTGTCCCCGGCGCCTCCAAGCGTACCTGTCGGCACTAGAAAGACAGCCACGTGAACCCGCAGGGAGAGTGGGAGATGGGCTGACTTCTTGTGAGGGCGGTGTCCGTTTGTGGGACCCTCCCCCAACCACACCGTTGCGCCCGGCCTCGGCCCGTGCGCGCCCCTCCCACCACCCGGACGGCCAGATGCCCATCACGGCGGAGAACGCGGTGTTCCCGCATGCGGCGGCTGCACTTTATCCCCTGGAAATTGACAACTTAACCTTAAGTGGCAAAAGAAGGTTTTTTCCTGTACCTCGCTCTAAGTTTGCGTGTGAATCTCTGCCTTCCCTTATGTCACGCACGTATACCGTGTCTCTTTGCGAATCAGACTCTTGTATTTGACTGGAGTATTTAACGCACATTTTAAAACCGCATCTGTGCCTCGTAGGCAGTTAAAACGTAAGAGTCCAGGAAGAGATGTTTCGGTCTGCAGCCCCCACCCCCTGGGAGTTCGGTCCAGGGTCAGTGTGGCTGCGGTGGTGAAGGTGAGGGGAGGGCTGTGCTTCTTTGCTCCCCGATTTCCTTCTCCACTGGCTCAGGATCTGCGTCTCAATCAGCGTGAGCAGGCAGCGCGCTCGCTCTGGAGGCACCGTGACACTGACTACCCGCTCCGGTTAATTGACGCGGGGTGGCGGGGGACGTGCAGGAGTGCCTGCGAGCTTCCATTTGCACCAGGCGAGTCGGCTGTGATTAATGTTATCGTAGGAAATATCAAAGGAATTAATAATGATTAGGCCATTACTTCCAAGTGGTGCTGGAAACTCAGAGATCTTTACTCATTACCACAAGAGCTTTCGGAAGATCCACCAGCTCAGTGTCCTCACTGAGCACCCTGAGCTGGAGTGGAGCCAGCCCCCAGACCTGCCCGCCAGCGTTTGCTGTTCCTTTTTCTTCCAGAAGTATTCAAATTTGAGGTCGTGATGGGTCAGAAGAAGGACTTGAAGTGTTTTGAAGGGTTAATGCTTCAAAAATTCACTTATTCATTTCCAAACATATTAAGTACCAATACAAGCCTTTACTGTGCACGAGGCGAGGCCCCACATTAGGTATTCGGGGGGAGGCAGAATTGAACGTGACGTGGCCCCTTTTCTTGGGGACCAGGGAGGAAACACTGCACACACGGATAAGGGAGGACTGCGTGGTGCAGAAGCTGAGATGGATACGCCCTGGGGGGGGACCAGGGTGACCCCTGGGGAGGGGGACCAGGGTGACCCCTGGGGCCGTCTCCAGGGCCTCCAGGACAGAAGAAACTCCTTCGGACCCCAGGTGGAGGGGTCACCAGGCAGAGGAGCCCGGGGGCCTGCAGTCTGGTGCCTTCAGACAGGAGAACTGGGTGAGGCCTGGGAAGGCCCTGGCATAGCAGAGCAGCCGGGACGGACAGGGGGTCCTGCTCTGTGGAGGCCGCGGGGCCGCCATGGGCACCGAGCCGCAGGCCCTGTGAGTCGGGGTGGAATCCACGGGGCCAGTGCTGGGGGCATCGCGCGGTGCCTCACCATGCAGCGCCCCCCAGCCAGGCTCCGAGGGGCTGTGCCAGGGCCATAGGGCTGCTGTCCCGGGCCGGCCTGGGGCACGAGCAGCATCTGAACCCGCTGGGCGGGCTGGGGCAGGGCAGCCTGGCCCCGACCTGGGTGACAAGGCGCTGCCCGGGAACTGGGGGCCGCAGGCCAATGTGACTCCACCCGCTTGCTGGCCCAGCCCTCCTGGCACTTGGCCCTCCTCCTCCTCCTCCTGACATCACGGCCTTGGACAGGACTGGAGACGGAACCCGCCAGCCCAGCCCGGGTGCCCTTCTCCTCTGGGTGGTTGGGTGGGACGCTGGCCCGACGGCCCGGAGCTGGCCTGACGTGTGTCCCTGTAATGCTGTTCCCGAGTATGGTCAGCCGTCAGAGGCGGAGGGAGGAGGGGGTGAGCGCGCTGGAGCCTTCCACTTGGAAACTAGATCCCCACTGAGCATTCCTGCGCTGCCGTGCTGCCTGGGCCCCGCCCGCCCCGCCTCCTGCCCGGTCCTCCTCCTTGGCCTCTCCTGTGTCCCTTCCGGGCCCGCTCCCTCCGGCCCCCACCCCTCCCAGGGCCGCAGTCACTGCCCTCCAGACCTGGTCCTCCAGCCCCTCGCTGCCTTCGAGCTCTGGGCCGTTTGTGACCCGTTCCCTTGGGGCCTTCTTGCTGTCTGCTCCACCAGCCTGGACCCAGACCACCTGGGGGCCGCTCCCGAACCCCCCCTACCCCTCCCGTCGGCGCCCAGGATTCAGCCCACATTCTCAAAGCTTCCTTCCAGGCCTCGTCTCTATTCATACTCCCTTGTTTCCATGGTGATCACCAGGTCCCTGGGGTCCCTCTGATGAAGCTGTGGTCCCGTCCGCCCTGCTCAGGCAGGCCTTCCTGCTGAGACTCTGCTTCGGTCCCAAACAGGCCCAGGCTGCAGAGTGGGACCTGGCAGGGTTGGGGGGGTACAGCCCCCATGCACCTCTTCTTGGGGGAGGGGGGAGACTCATTATTTAGCCTGTATTAAAAGATTAAACAAGAGCAGATTTAAAAGGGAAATTATTGTGTGACTTGTGGGAGCGGGTGGCCTCTTGCTCTTCTCTGCAGCTTCCTCAAGCCCGGGAGGGCAGCCGTCTGCACAGGGCAGCCCTGCGGGGTGTGGGGGCAGGGGTGTAGGGGTGCCCCCACCACTGGCTGCAGCCCTGGGGTGTGACGGGCGTGCGCTGGGGGCCCTCCTCCCACTTTGCATGTTCCTTCTTCACAACAGGCGTGGAAGCAAAATGAGTAAGGTCACATCAGAAATTCCCTTTCACAAACAAAGCAATGCCTGGCTACACCCTGCGGCCCAGGTCCTCCGTACACAGAGCTGAGAGCCTGCTGCAGGACCTGGGCCAGCCTCCATCCTCCAGGAAAGGAGAAACAGAGGTGGAGAAAGTTGACCCCGTTTTCTGAGCATGGGACGCCTCCCAGGGCGATGACTGCCTAACCCCCAAATCACCTGGCTCGCGGCCCGGGGACACCCCCAGAAATGCAATGAGCTGGCCCCCGCCCCAGCCCCCCGTGCAGCCGCCCTCCTGCTCGTAGACCCCAGAAGCCCCGGGGAGCCACGCGTTTTCTCAGGGCCCTCCTGGCAGCAAGCGCCCTGAACTGCTGTGAGTTCTGTGCTGACCATGGCCCCCTGCTGGGTCCGTTCCGCTGCTGGACAGTGGGCGCCAGCCTTTGGGGTGTGGCCGGCCCCTGCCACCCACCCGGCCTGATCATGGGCAGAACCATGCATCTCAGGACCCTCTGAGTCCCAGACAGTGTCAGGGGCTGTCGGGATGAGGGCTGGGCCTGGAATGCCAGCCTCTCATGGCTAATTTGAGATGAATAGTGAGTGAGGGGCTTCCCGGGGGCTCTGATGATAAAGAATCTGCTTGCAGTGCAGGAGACTGAGATCTCATCCCTGGGTTGGGAAGACCCCCCTGGAGAAGGGAGAGGTGCTTGGGGAACCACGGACGGTCAGGCAGCTGCTGTCCATCCACCCTTAACGGCACCAAATGGCCCGGCCGGCAGCTCAGGCCCTGGCCCCAGGCGTCTGAGAGCCCCCCTCAGCTCCCGGGCCCCACCCTCCTCCCCCTCAATCTCACTCCGCAGCTCTGAGTCTTCTGGTGCCCTGGTGGCTCCTGTTTGCGGGAACTTGAAGAAGAGGCGAGTCTGAAGGTCAGTGCTCCCGTGGAGAAGGCAGCGTGCGCGCTTTCCCATTTATGTTTACCTTTATCTTTCCTGAGGATTCACCCCAAGGTGAGCCTGTCTTCCCCAAAGGAGGCCGCCCGGTGCTGTTCTCTGCTTCTGTCCCCCTCCTTTCTGCTCGCTTCCTCTCTGCACCCAGCAGCGTTGAGGCCGTAACTGACGCAGTACGTGGCGGGTGCCCGCCTGGACCGTCTGCTCGGCTGGGAGTGGCCAGCACCCTGCCCCCCGTCCGCCTCCGGTGCCTCGGCACCCCTGCCCAGCGTCCAGTTCCAGCCACTCCTCTGCCCTGTAAGGGTGTAAGTGACAGGAGTCACTCAGACACCACCACGGTTCAGTCCCCAGAAAGCGTTGCCCCCGCCCCGTCCTGGGGTGGCTGTCATGCCCCCTGTGGCCCTGAAGGTGCACGGCACGTTTGGTGATCATGCGGGAGAGAGCGCAGGCTCCTGGGGGTCGTCACCCCTGTGGGGCTGTGAGAGCCTAACCCCGTACTGTCTCACACCTGGAGGAGCTGCCGTCCACGCAGGAGCAAGCACCATGTCCAGTGACAGGCCACCAGGGGCTGCTGGGGTTGGGCAGCTGAAGGGGGGTGGGACAGGGGTCTCGAGGAGGAAAGGGCTGTGGGGTCCAGCCAGCCTGGTGACTGAGTCTCAGGCTGGTGGGAACAGAAGCAGGTTCCCATGGGGAGCGCGGTCAGCTCTGGACTTGGAGGGTGGGAGATGTCCCCAACGCCTTTGGTAACCATAAGTTTGCTTTCTATATCTGTGAGCCTGTTTTTATTTTGTAAGTAAGCTCATTTGTATCTTTTCTTTTGGATTTCACATGTAAGAGGTATCATAATGATATCTGTCTGACTTCCTCCACTTAGTATGATGATCTCTATGTCCACCCATGCACGTGGCATCACTTCATCCTTTTTCAGGGCTGAGTAATATTCCACTGCGTGTACATGCCACAGCTTTACCACTCATCTATTGGTAGACGTGCACGTTGCTTCCATGTCTTGGCTACTGTGACTAGTGCCACAGTGAAGATAGGGGTGTGTGTATTTCTTCAAATTAGAGCTTTCTCTGGATATATGCTGAGGAGAGGGATTGCAGGATCATATGGTGGTTCTGTTTTCAGTATTTTAAGGAGCTCCCATACATTCTCTATAGAGGCTGCACCAACTTACCTTCCCACTAACAGTGCAGGAGGTTCCCTCTCCTCCACACCCTCTCCAGCATTTATTACTTGTTGACTTTTTAAAACACGATGGCCATTCTCCCCGATGTGCAGTGACGCCTCCTTATGTTTTGTGACTGTGTTTCCCTGATAATGAGCGATGTTGAGCATCTTCTCATGTGTCGATGTTGATGTTTTCATGTGAACATCTATTGGCCATCTGTGTGCTTTCTTTGGAGAAGTGTCTCTTTAGGTCTTCTGCCCCCGCCCTTTTTTCTGGACTGGGTTGTTTTTTGTTGTTGTTGTTTTTGGCTTGTTTTTCAGTTGTATGAGCTGTTTGTATATTTTGGCCATTAACCCCTTGTTGGTCACATTTTTTGCAAGTATTTTCTCCCAGTCTATAGGTCATCTTTCCATTTTGTTTATGGTTTCCTTTGCTGTGCAAAATCTTACCAGTGATTACGTCCCATGTGTTTATTTTTTACTTTTATTTCGACCACTTTGGGAGACTGACCTATGAAGACACTGGTACAGGTGATGTCAAAGAACGTTTTGCCCGTGTTCTCTTTGAGGAGTTCTGTGGTGTCGCGTCTTTAAACCAGTCTGAGTTTGTTCTCCTGTCTGGTGTCAGGGAGTGTTCTAACTTCGTAGACTTACGTGCGCTGTCCAGCTGGGGAAGATTGTTTAAATGCTGACGTCCAGACCCCAGACTCGTGAATCAGCTGCAGGCAGTGGGGCCCAACGTCTGCACCCCAGATTCCCCTTGAGATCCCCTGTGTGCACAGGCCAGAGCCCGGGCTGGTCTGTGTCCTCACAGACTGAGGGTGCAGAGGACACTGGCTCTGGGTCCGGGGTGGGGGGGACCCAGCACAGCACTCGGTGCTCCCCGCCCAGTGCTGGGGCGCAAGGTGAGGGAAGGCCAGGCGAGGGTGGATCGCCCACAAATGACGGTTCCCTGACTGCACCTTACAGACGCAGAGCAAAATTTATTGAGAATAGTCCTCAAAAAAGTATATATTGTTTGAACTTAACCAGGACAAACAGCATATAAATAGGATTCAGTCATAGAAATCACAGGTCATCGATGTAGCCGTCCCCGCTGTCAAGTTGGAAAGGAACACGGAGTCCCCGAGGGACTAGTATTGGTGCCCGTCTGTCCTCCTCGTGGACTTTCTCTGCTGGTGCTGAGTGAGCTCAGCTGTCAAAGGCTTCGGTTGTGAGCGTGAGAACCTGATCAAAGATCAGGCACCGGGACTCGCGCCCCAGGACGGAGCTGTTCGCAGGCGAGGTTGGAAGGAGATTCTTTATGTTTGTGGAGCACATTCCCAGAGAAAATGTGAAGTAATTAAATCCAAGCTAATGGGCTATTTAGCAACTGAACTGATGTCTTTAACACGCATCCCGTGTAATTCTTTTTAAGAACTGAATCTTAACCACAGCCACAGTGCTTAAAGAGAAATAATAAAGCTGAATCAATTCTTAATTATTTTAGCCCGAGACCAGGAGGATGCTTTCAGTAAGTGAGGTGCACAGGTCGCTCGGAGCCTCGCATCTGAGGGAGGTGGGTTCTGTGTCTCGCGTCCACTTTTCTGGGTGTAGATCCGCCTGCTTCTGCTCTTATCTGCTGCCCCCGGCCCCCGGCCGCAGTGGAGACCACGTTCCCATCTGTCATCTTGGGACGGCATATCACTTTCACTTTGCAGACGGAGGCTGGAACCTGCCTGCCCGTCCTCACACCTCACACTCAGGTGGTGGTGGGTCGCCGTCACGCGTGGTTCACCGGCCCCATGATCCACGCAGCAGGTGGGCCCCAGGCCGGACAATAACAACTCTCCTGAAATAGGGAGCCTCAGATGACCTCCATGAGTCCCCAGAGGCTGACGCTGGGACAGCTGAACTTGCCCCATGGCTCTGTAGCATTCGTTGGAAGGACTGATGCTGAATATGAAGCTCCAATTCTCTGGCCACCTGAGGTGAAGAGCTGACTCATTGGAAAAGCCCCTGATGCTGGAAAAGATTGAAAGTGGGAGGAGAAGGGAATGACACAGGATGAGATGGTTGGATGGCATCACCGACCCAACGGACGTGAGTTTGAGCAAGCTCCGGGAGTTGGCGATGGACAGGAAGCCTGGCGTGCTGCAGTCCACGGGTCGCAGAGAGTCGGACACGGCTGAGCGGCTGAACAACAACTGTCGCAGGAGCAGGGCTCAGGAACCGTGCTCCTCCAGAGGCTGACTCCCACTCCTCCCGGAGGGTCCTCCTCCTATCACGGATGTCACTGAGCTCCCGCCCTGGGCTGGACTCCAGAGAGCACAGATGACAGAGGGCTTTCAGCTCTGCGGGTGCACACTCGAGACTGCGAACACTGGGTCTTACAGTGACTCACAAACAGTGCTCATGTGGTGATTCAGTCAGCTATTTCAGTAATTTTTTGAGGAACTATTTTACACCATGGCGCGTGAATTTATGTTCCCATCAGCAAGGGCTTTAATTTTTCCACATCTTTCCCCACTCTGGGCTTCCCAGGTGGTAAAGAATCCACCTGCCCTGTGGGAGACCCTGGTTCGATCCCTGGGTTAGGAAGATCTCCCAGAGAAGGGAATGGCAACCCACTCCAGTATTCTTGTCTGGGTAACCCCATGGACAGAGGAGCCTGGCGGGCTACAACTCATGGGGCCACAAAGTCAGGCACGACTGGGTGACTAACACTTTCCCTTTCCCAACTTTTTATTGTTTTCTGGGCTTTTGGGGTCATAGTTGTTGTGAGGGGGTGTCAGGTGACATCTCCTTGTGGTTTTGACTTGCATTTTGCTAATGATTGGGCTTCCCTGGTGGCTCAGAAGGTAAAGAATCTGTCTCCTGCAATGCAGGAGACCCGGGTTTGATCCCTGGGTTGGGAAGATGCCTAGAGAAAGGAACGGCAACCCACTCCAGTATTCTGGCCTGGAGAATTCCATGGACTACAGTCCATGAGGTTGCAAAGAGTCGGACACGACGGAGCGACTTTCACTTTCACTTTCAGTGGTTGGTGACGCTGAGCTTCTCTTCAAGTTTAATGACTTTGTTTTTTTTTTTCAGAAACACCATGAGGCATGTGGGATCTAATTTCCCTGACCAAGGCTTGAAACCACTCCCCTTGCAGTGAAAGCGATGACCACTTTTTATATTTTCTTGGTAGAAATATCTATTCAAATCTTTTTTCCATTTTTAAATTATTTGGTTTTCTTTTAATTGGAGGATAATTGGTTTATAAGATTGTGCTGGTTTCTACTGGAGAGGATGTGGAGAAAAGGGAAAGTGCTTGCAGTGTTGGTGGGAATGGAAATTGATACAGCCGCTAAGGAGAGCACTCTGGAGATTCCTTTAAAAAAAAAACTAGGAATAAAACCACCGTATGACCAAACAGTCCCACTACTGGGCACACACCCTGAGAAAAGCAAGAATGAGAAGACACACGCACCCCAGTGCTCATCGAAACACTTTACAATAGCTAGGACAGGGAAGCCACCTCGATGTCCATTACAGATGAATGGATAGAGAAGGTGTGGTACCTATGTACAATGGAATATTACTCAGCTACAAAAAGGAATGCATGGGACTCAGTTCGAATAAGGTGGGTGAACCTAGAGCCTATTGTACAGAGTGAAGTAAGTCAGAAAAAGGAAAATAAATATATTAGCACATATATATGGAACCTAGAAAGATGGCACTGGTGACTCTATCAGCAGGGCAGCCGTGGAGACGCAGACGATAGAGGAGAGCCTTGTGGACACGGGGAGGAAGGGGAGGGCAGGGCAAACTGAGAAAGGCGCTGAAGCATAGACAGTTACCACGTGTCGACTGGACAGCCAGTGGGAATTTGCTGTACAGTTCAGGGAGCTCAAACCTGGTGCTTTGTGACAAGCTAGAGGGGTGGGAAGGGGTGGGAGATGGGAGGGAGGTTCAAGAGAGAGGGAACATATGTGTACCTGTGGACAATTCATGTAGGTATATAGAGATTATTTGTTTTTTTAAATTATTCTGTATTGAGGCTGAGAGTTCTCTGTATATTCCATAGGATTAATCCTTTACAAAATAGGTGATTTGGAAGTAGTTCTCCCATTCTGTGGGTTGCCTTTTCACTTTCTGGATGGAGTCCTTTGATGCACAGAAGTTTTAATTTTGGTGAAGTCCAGTTTACTCTTTTCTTTCTTTGTTGCCTGTGCTTTTGATGCATATCCAAGAAACCACTGCAGAGTCCCGTGTCAAGAAGATCTCCTCCTGTTTCCTTCTAAGCTTTGCGGATTTACCTCTTGTAGCTGGGTCTTTGGCCCATTGTGCTCCGCTTTGTAGATTATGCGAGACACAGGTTCAGCTTTCTCCTTCTGCGTGGTGGATATCAAGTTGTCCCAGCACCATCTGTTGAAAAGACTGTCCTTTCTCCAGTGAATGGTCTTGGCACACTTGTCAAAGTTGTTTGATCCTACATGAGAGAGAGAAATTCCGGGCTCTCTACTTTATCCCATTGTTCCGTGTTTCTGTCTTTACTTCAGGGTCGCGTCGCTTTGATTACTGGCTTTTGAAGCCAGGAAGTCTGAGTCTCCCAGTTTTGTTATCCTCTTCCAGGTTAGTTTTGGCTATCTGAGAGTTTTGAGAGTCCATATAAACCTTGGGATGGACTTTTCCTAAATGGAGCACTGCAAAACGTGGGTGCGCTGGAGAGACTGGGTTCCCACAGGGCATACTCTTGCTTTGGGGAGTATTGACATCTTAACACCATTAAGTATCACAGCCCCAGAACATGGAATGGCTTTCCATTTATTTGTGTTTTTTAAAATTTCTCTCAGCAATGTTTTATAGTTTTCACTGTACAATCTTTCACCTCTTTGATTAAGTTTATTCCTAAGTATTTTATTTTTTGTTGCTGGAATCATTTTTTAAATTAACTTTGCAATTTTTTTTTTAGTGTATAGAAACAACTGGCTTTTGTATGTTGATTTTGTATCCTTCAGCTTTGTCAAGTTCGTGTATTAGTTCTAAGAACCTTAGTGGCGTTTTAAGGTTTCTCTATATAGAGGGTCCTATCACCTGCAAACACAGCTAATCTTACTTAATGCTTGTGGATTTACACGCCTTTGACTTCTTTTTCTTACTGGATTGCTCTGCCCAGAACATCCAACACTGTATTGACCAGAAGTGGTGGAACACGGGTTCGTGTCTTCTTCCTGGTCCTGGGGAGAAGCTTTCAGTCTTTATCGTTGAGTGTGGTGCCTGCTGCAGGTTTTCGTGTTGAGCTTTTATTTTGTCGCTGTAGTTTACTTCTAGTTTGCTGAGTGTTTGTTAATCACGAAAAGATGTTGAATTTTGTCAAATGCTTTTTTTTTTACATTAACTGAGATAATCGTGATTTTTTTTTCCCCTTTTCATTTTCTCAAAGTGTATAACACCACTCTATTTTTGTGTGTAGAATCATCCTTGCATTCCAGGAATAAATCCCTCTTGGTCACAGTGTATAATTCGTTTAATATCCTGCTAAATTATGTTTGCTAGCATATTGCTGAGGATTTGTACATCAATATTTCTAAGGGTCTATATTTTTTTCTTGCAGTGGCATTATTTGGCTTTGGTATCAGAATAATGTTGCTCTCGTAGAATGAGTTAGAGAATGTTCCTTCCTTTCTAGTGTTTTGGAAGAGTTTGAAAGACTTTGCCGTTAATTCTTTTTTGGATGTTTATCTGATCGAGGGCTTTTTTTGTTGAGAGGTTTCTGATGACTGGTTCCTTATTTTGACTGGCTGTGTATCTGCTCATATTTTCTGTCCCTTCATGACTTCGTCTTGGTAGGCTGTCTGCCCAGGCATGTGTGCACTTCATCATCCCATCTGTCGGCAAATACTTATTTGTAGCCGTCTCTTGTAATACTGTATATTTCAGAGCATGCTTTGAAAGTGTCAAATGTTACTGTATGAAAGCATGACTTGACGTTTTCATTTTTTATCCATTTGTATTATAAATATTTTTCTCTAGAGATCGTTTCACCACGCTCTGATTCTTACTTTGTTCTATAAATATATTTCCTTCCCGGTCTCTTACCTTGATGAGTCTTTAGGGTGTGGGGATCCTTCATACGGCCTAATGCTCAAGCCCCAAAGTGGGACACAGACATGCCACGTGTGCAAGCTGTGATGCGGTTATGCTGTGTGGAGGGAACAGGCCCTGGTGTGTGGGCACCGCCACCCCGGGAGGGGTCGGGACTGAGCGTGGGCACCGCCACCCCTGGAGGGGACAGGCGAGAGTGTGGGCACCTGGGGCTGCTGCAAGCTGGGAGCAGAGAGAGGCGGAAGCCCTGCCCTCTCGCCACCTCGGCCAGCCTCCCTGCCTCCCTGCCACAGGGTCAGACGCGCGTGTTCTGGGGGGGCTGCCCTCCTCTCCCCTCGGGTCGGGTGCCCCCATCATCATCTACCCCATTCCTCTTGAGGGGCCTTCGTGAAAACCAGAAGGTGCTCAGGTGCAGGCGTTAATGGCTCTGATCAGGAGTTCTAGCCAGGATGCAAATTGAAGTCCTCCCTTTTCTTTGTGACAATAAGCAAACTCTTCTTGTGAATTTCTAGTGAATAAGTCCCTCAGATTAATTCCAACTGCCAGACCTAGCACCCAAAAGACAGCAGGCTCTGTATAAAAAAAAAAAAAAAAGAACATATCCTCTGGGAAAGTAAGATTTTTATGAAGAACTAAAGGAGTGAGCGGGACCCTGGGCCACCTCTGTGGGCCGCGTCTGTGGGGTCTCCGCCCTGTGTGGGCGTTCCGGGCTCCGAGCTGCAGCGTCTCCTACTTTATTTACTCCTTTGTTTCCTGAAGGCTGGCGCCCAGGACGGCTCGGCCCGACGGTCCAGTGTTCTCACAGTCCCGCCTCACAGCTCCCCAGTTCAGCAGTTGCCCGAGGATTGCCCCGTGCGTCTCAAGCCAGGGCCCGTCTGTCCCAGCCCTGCTGACCGACATGGAGGATCAGCGTGTCCCTGCGGCTCACGCACAGTCTCTCGTGGGCACCGCGCTGACCCTCTGTGAGCCAGGCTGTGCTCGGAGCCATCGCTGCCCCCCGCCCGCCGCGCCTCTTCCCGGTCACCTGTGCCCACGGCGGGGGCCCCGGATCCGCTGCTCTGACTCCGCGCTGCCCCGAGTGGCCGTCCGTGGCCACGTGCCAGCTGCCAGCGTGCGGGAGGGATCGGGCGTCGTATAAAGGGCACCGGCGCTTCGTGGTGTCGGGCGCGGCGCGCCCGCGGCTGACCCAGGGATGAACCCGAGGACGCGCTCGGCACCATTCGCGTGTTTCCTCCCTGTCTTCCCGGGTCCCTGCTGACCGGAGTCTCCTTAGAGATACGCAGAGGCCGCTTTTCGTTGCCCATAGCGGCACTGGTTCGGGGGCTTTCTCGGAGGTGGTGCTTGGGAGCCTCTGGCCTGCATCTCGGGAGCCGAGAGGCAGCCACACGCTGCGTGCTGACGCCCCGGACGCGCGGGGGCGGGGCGGCGCCGCCCTAGGGCCTTGGTCAGCCCCTGCGCCGCAGGGCTAGGGTTAGGCCGACCTTACGCTTCCTGTCCCCTCCTCTGAGTTGCACCCTGACCCTTAAAAACAGGACGGGGAGTGTCCGAAGCAGGGATGCGAGCCGGGGACCCTGTCTCCCTAACTGGGGTGCCGAGACGCAGCCGCGGGTGCAGAACCCGGGGGCGGTCAGGGAGGGGGAGCTGCCTTCCTGGGGGACCAGAGACGGCTGCGATGCTTTCCAGGCTTTGCCTTCAGAGAAGTTGTGGTTTGAAGATTGCTGGCAGGGCCTCCCTGTCCACTGATTAGATCTAGAAATAGCCCCCCGCAGGGAGGGCGTGAGCCTGTCTCGCCTCCGTGATGGGTTTCCAGCAGCAGGGAATTTCAGCTATCACAAACATGACGGTTCTTTTGGCTACAGCACTTAGAATTGCTTTTCTCCCCCAAAGTACTTATGATCTGGCGTAAATTCAAGATATTTATTGCCCTAATCGGCAGAGAAGGCCTACACTGAGACAGAAAATTCCAGGCTTCACTTGAAACTCAGGTATGCGTGTGCTGTTCCAGGGCCCAGGAGTGGCCTCGGAGAATCGATACTCCTGGAATATAGGTCGGAGGAGTGTTCCTCTCACAGAAAAAAGAGACTTATTTACGCCCACCCAGCGGCACTCAGCTCCATCCCTGGGCAGAGTGTGAAAGGAACAAAAGAAGCAGAGCTTTGTCAAGTTCAAGGAGAATGCCAGAAGCACCCGTTTTTATATTTTACATCTATTATTTTGATGTATTATTCTTATTTATTTTGAAAGACGGATTATTGGGAATGGACATAATTACTGTGGAAGCATATGGGATACTTAACCCCATCACCTGACTTGGTTCCAGAGATTCAGGAGGAAGTGGCCGAGTCTCCACGGGGACTCAGAGAGTGACCCCCACCCCCATGGGGTGACTTACCAGCCCCTGGGGACACCAACAGCCCCCCTGCCCTCCCCAGGGCTCCTCACCTTCTGAGTCTAGCACCACTGGCCTCCCCCTGCCCCCCACCATCTAAAGGTCCTTCAGGCAATTAGGAGCGAAATAACAATTTAAGATCAAATGCGTAGCATTCACTTTTTAGCGCAGAACCTGAAACTGGTTCGCCGTTGCTGGAACCTCCACTAATGTGACATTTTGAAAAACTACGAGCTCTTTGAACTGCCTTTTAAGCTCGTCCTCTGGGCCAAGCTGCTCCCGCGAGCAGGCATCTTCAAAGGGGAGCGTGTTTGGCTCAGAGAGAGGAGGAGACATCCGCACGTGCTTTCTCCTCCCTGACGCTCGCGTTTCCCAGCGTCGCTGCTGGTCACCCCCTCACGGTGTGCCCAGGCCCCTCTCCCTCTGTCCCTCTGCGGGTCTCCTCTCTGGGGCGGCCCTGTGTCCGCGAGCCCCGTTCCCGCCTGGCCCCCGACCACGGCGCGGCGTGCAGCAGCCCCCAGACCTCGCGAGGGCCGGGTGTGGACAGGGGCCGGACCACTCGCTCCTGCGGGCCTGGAATGGGTCAGGGCTGGCGGGGGAGAGCCGGAGCTCGGGCGCAGGTGGGCAAGTGCCGCCTGCGAGGAAGACGTGGCAGCGCCGGGTGGTGTCACGGGGGAGCTGCGGCTTCAGACACTCTGATGCTCCTTTTGCTCGCGCCCGCGCCCCGTCGAGGGGGAGGCCCAGGACGGATCCCCGGCCCCACAGCAGGGCCTGGGGCACCCAGAAGGGTCAGTTGGCGATGGTGATGGCGGACCCCACGGAGGGGCTGGACCTCGAGATCGGGGCTGCCCCAGGCGCTGTTCCGAGGCCGCCGCCTGAGGGGAGGGGCCTGCCACACGTCCGTCACGTCCGTGCAGAGCCTCCGCGCGTCCTCTCGGACCCTCTCTACCTCCCCAGCTGCTGTGGAAACAGCCAGCCCAGCGCCCTCCTTAGCTCGCCTGCTGGCCCCTCCCCTGGTGACCACATGTTTGTGGGCTCCCCCACCCCAGGGCCCACGTGGCCCGTGCCTCACGGTCTCAGCCGGGCCTCCCCGGACGCCCAACCCGGGGTGGCGCCCCCTCCCCTGACCACTTCCCTCACATCCATCGCGAATTTGTCGTTGATATTATTGTCGGCCTCCCATGCTAGGATGGCACCTCCGTGAGATCAGGGCTTTTGCCTGTTTCTCCTGCGCAGCCGGCGGCTGAGGGTGGTGCGGGGGCATGGACCTCGGGCAGTGGGCTCGGGAGTGTGGACATGGGCCCCGTCTGGGCAGAAACCCGCCGAACGCGCCACACGCCCCACGTAGCTGTAGGAAGCGGGCCAGTCATCGTCCTGTGCTCACATG
The DNA here is from genome assembly GCF_027580195.1 of Bos mutus. NCBI lineage: Eukaryota > Metazoa > Chordata > Mammalia > Artiodactyla > Bovidae > Bos > Bos mutus. The sequence goes on along the minus strand of NC_091620.1, from coordinate 5,851,324 downwards.
TAGGACTTCACAGGCTGTCAGGAAACATCTTTAGGAGAGAAACCGATTGTTTTGCATATAACCCTCTTCCCCCGTCTCTAGCTTCCAAGTATGTTGACTCCTAGTGAAGAAAACCGGTCAAAGGAACATGATTTGCAGGAACTGGAGAAATAGGACTTGGCCTCCAGGTTTCCCGAGCACCCCCTGGCATGAGGGTGCATTTCTGAGAAGGGCCTGCTTGTCTTTGGGGGCGGCAGAGCCAGTGATCTTTCACCAGCAGTGACGGTCCCGAGGGCAGGAGATCCAGCGACTGCTGCTCGGGGACGGGTGTGTGAACGGGGCTGCCCAGCACCTCTGTCCCTCGGCCCTGCCACAGGCGTCACGGGGAGCCTGAGGCCTGGCCCGTCCTGGGACGGTGCCGGCAGCAAAGCTTGTCCGGGGGGCGGGGGGGCCGGGGGCATGTGTAAGGATGGCCCTTCCAGAACCTCCTCACACAGTGAATGAACCGGTTCAGAGACGGGGAGGGGCTGCTGCTCTCTGAGCTGGAGGAGCGGCCGGGGCCACCCCTCCTGCAGCTGGAGGTGCCGCTGGAGGGCATGGCGTGGCCCTGCCTGGGCCACCAGTGTGGTCACTCTGCATGGCCACTCAGGGAGGTCACTGCTCGTGGTCACTCTGTGAGGTCACTCCTCGTGGTCACTCTGTAAGGTAACTCATAGTGGTCACTCTGAGGTCACTCTGTGAGGTCACTCCTTCTGGTCACTCTGAGGTCACTCCTCGTACTCTGAGGTCACTCCTCATGGTCACTCATTGAGGTCACTCAGTGTGGTCACTCTGTGTGGTCACTCTGTGAGGTCACTCCTTGTGGTCACCCTGAGGTCCCTCTGTGAGGTCACTCCACATGATCACCCAGTGTGGTCACTCTGTGAGGACACTCCTTATGGTCACTCTGAGGTCACTCCTCGTAGTTACTCTGAGGTCACTCCTCATGGTCACTCAGTGAGGTCACTCAGTGTGGTCATTCTGTGAGGTCACTCTGAGGTCACTCTGTGGTCACTCCTTGTACTTACTCTGAAATCACTCAGTGAGGTCACTCTGAGGTCACTCGGTGCGGTCACCACGCTGGCTAGTGCTGCCAGAAGGCCTGCAGCTGGCGGGACCGTAGACTAGAGCCCAGCGCCGTCCACGCTCTCAACACACCCGGAAGCCACAGCTGTGAATAAATGGGAAGCAAATAAGGACGACACCGCTAAACTGATGGCACCTTAAAACCTGAGATTCTATTCACACGGCATAAACCAGCCCCTTCAAAGGGAACAGTTGGGTGGTGCCTGGTGGTACTCTCTCCTCTCTCACAGCCACCCACCTCTGGGCATGGCATGTTCGTCAGCCAGGCCCCCCTGCAGCCCTGCAAGCCCCCCCTGGGCCCCCCTGCAGCCCTGCCGGATCCCCCTTTCCCCCAGGGCCCCCAGGCAGCCCCTATCTATCTGCGGGCAGCGTGGGGCCCTAAGCCCTGCCTCCCTCCAGCGGAACAAGCACGTTTGGTCCAAGTCCAAGGTGGGTCAAGGCTGCTCGGAGGCTATTCCTTGGAGACCTTCAGGGGCTGAGGGTGGACCTGATGGATCCATACCTGTTTCACATTCCACGTCCCCCAGACCCTCCCCTTCCAGGCACTCGCTCACCTTCACTGCCCTCCTCCCCTCCTGGTCTCACCGTCTCAGCTCTTTCCTGGGATCACCTCCCAGACAGTTACACATTCCCACGTCCTTATTCAGGGTCTGTTTTTGTGAAAGCAACAAACTTTCAAGTGTTTAACACCACGGCCGTGCCCGCAGCTCATGGTCAGGCTTGGTGTCCGCAGCTCATGGTCAGGCTTGGTGTCCGCAGCTCATGGTCAGGCTTGGTGTCCGCTCAGCAGCAGGAACCAGCGCTGGTGGGGCGGGGGGCGCTGTGCCCAGGGAGACCATGTCCACTCCTCACGGGCACGCCCTCTGCTGCTGGCTGTGCATCTGGGTCACACGTTAGGACTTAGAAGCTTCTCATTTGTGTACAGACGTGTCACCGTGGTGACGTGCAGCATCCTGGCCTTGGGACAGGGATAGGCACATGTGAAGCAGTGTGGAAAAAGTGGTTTACAGTGTTTCTGGCCCCTGTGACCTCACTCAGCGCACAAGCGAGGTGTCCCAGCTGAATTTCCCAGACATGGAAACCTTTCTCTCCAAGGACTAGCAGGATCTTACTTTTTTTTGTTTAGTGTCTTCTTAGCAGAAAGATCTATAAAAGCTCTCATGAGGCATTAGCCGGCCGATGAGACTTCAGAAAGCTAGTTTGGTTATTTTACAAGAGCAAAAAGTTGATGATTTTTTCTCCACTTTTCCTCAGGTGAGGTTGGGAGGAGCTAACCCTTCGGTCTCTGGTTCTGAGAAACGGCTGAGCAACTTCTCTCATCTTCCCCTGGCTCCATCCCCGGGCTCAGAAGGCCGTAGCCAGCTCCAGCGGGGAGCATGTCCTGGTCCTCCTCGCCCTGGGGGCTGCACCCCGCCCTGGGCCCTGCTAGCTTGCGCCCCGGGAGCAGGGGATGGCGGGTGTGGTCAGGGCCGAGGTCAGGAGGGGACACAGCCTGTCTGCAGTCATAGCCTTTTCTGGTTGCTCTTCCTAACTGCGGACGCAGTGACCACAACACACAGACCACATGGAATGGTGCCTGCCGATGTGCCAGGTTGACCTGGGGCAGAACAGGGGGCTCAACCCACTCAGGGGCCCCGGGGATCAGCCCCACCTCGCTCTCTGCTCTGCTGACAGGCATCCTGTGCCACACTCGCCATGGCCTTGGTCACAGCCCTGGGCTGCGGGGAGCCCTCTGAATCCTGGTTCTGGCTGGTTCTTCCCCAGCAGCTCGGGGCCGGGCAGCTCAGCCACCATCTGACAGAGGCCGGTGGCTTGGCAATGTATCTTCTTGACGGGAGCACCCAAGAGCTCAGAGATCACCGTGGTGCCTCCAAGAGCGTGGAGGTCACTGGGCAGCCCCTGAGAGCTCTGTCCACGCGCCGGGTCCAGGCAGGAGGCGGCAGGTGGTGATGGCACCAGGGGTCCTCCAACCTGTCCTCCTCCCATCCCTGCTCGGCCGTCTGGGGCCACAGGCGAGGTGGGCAGGGCAGGCTGACATCAGGAGCGGCTCCATTTGCAGGAAGCAGGTTAGGAAGCTTACTCTCAATAAAGCAGCCCTCCAGAGTGCTGCGCTCAATATGTCAGCAATTTTGGAAAACTCAGCAGTGGCTACAGGACTGGAAAAGGTCAGTTTTCATTCCAATCCCAAAGAAAGGCCGTGCCAAGGATGTTCAAACTACTGCACAGTTCCACTTCTCTCACACACCAGAAAGGTGATGCTCAGGATCCTTCAACTGAGGCTTCAACAGTGCGTGAACTGAGAACTTTCAGATGTACAAGCTGGATTTAGAAAAGGCAGAGAAACCAGAGATCAAATTGCCAACATCTGCTGGATCATAGAGAAAATAAAAGAATTCCAGAAAAAAATCTGCTTCATTGACTATGCTAAAGCCTTTGACTGTGTGGATCACAACAAATTGTGGAAAAATCTTAAAGAGATGAGACTACCAGACCACCTTACCTGCCTCCTGAGAAATCTGTATGCAGGTCAGGAAGCAACAGTTAGAACTGGACATGGAACAACAGACTGGTTCCAAATAGGAAAAGGAATATGTCAAGGCTGTATATTGTCACCCTGCTTATTTAACTTACAGGCAGAGTACGTCATGCAAAATGTTGGGCTGAATGAAGCACAAGCTGGAATCAAGATTGCCAGGAGAAATATCAGTAACCTCAGATATGCAGATGATACCACCCTAATGACAGAAAGTGAAGAGGAACTAAAGAGCCTCTTGATGAAAGTGAAAGAGGAGAGTGAAAAAGCTGGCTTAAAACTCAACATTCAAAAAACTAAAATCATGGCATCCCATCACTTTATGAGAAATAGATGGGGAAACAATGAAAACAGTGGCAGACTTTATTTTCTTAGGCTCCAAAGTCACTGCAGATGGTGACTGCAGCCATGAAATTAAAAGACGCATACTCCTTGGAAGGAAAGCTATGACCAACCTAGACAGCATATTAAAAAGCAGAGATTTGCTGACAAAGGTCCATCTAGTTATAACTGGTTTTTCCAGGAGCCATGTATGCATGTGAGAGTTGGACTATAAAGAAAGCTAAGCACTGAAGAATTGATGCTTTTGAACTATGGTGTTGGAGAAGATTCTTGAGAGTCCCTTGGGCTGCAAGGAGATCCAACCAGTCCATCCTAAAAGAAATCAGTCCTGAATATTCATTGGAAGGACTGATGCTGAAGCTGAAACCCTAATACTTTGGTCGCCTGCTGGGAAGAACTAACTCCTTTGATGCTGGGAAAGATTGAAGGCAGAAGAAGAGGGTGACAGAGGATGAGATGGTTGGATGGCAGCATGGACTCAATGGACACGAGCTTGAGCAAACTCCGGGAGATAGTGAAGGACAGGGAGGGCTGGCGTTCTGCATTCCGTGGGGTCGCATAGAGCCGGACACGACTTAGCAACTGAATACCAACAACCAGGCTCACACTGGAACTTACACACAGAATGGACCTCTGAAACAGGAATGCAGAACCTTCTAGAACCAATGAGGCTCTTCTGCATCCTGGGCCCTCGGTTGGTGGCTGTTCAGGCTGCTCTGAGCCTGGTCTGGGGGCCAGTCCCGGTGTCCCTGCAGTTCTGGGCCCTGGGGGCCAGCGTGCCAGACACTGCCTCTCATTGAGCTTTCTGGGTCTGGGTCGAGAGAAGCCTCGTAGATCACTGACGCTCACGCACTTGCGGGACGTCCTGGGTAAAGGAGACACGTCCCTTCAGGGAGACAGCCCCCTGAAGGGCATGTGCTGGAGGTCTTCAGCACAGGCTGGCTCAATTCACTCCCCTGGGAAGAGCTCCCCAGCCGGTCTCGCAGGTTTCTTCCTGTTTAAAGCTTCTCGCCTTCCTGCCAGGCCTGCACAGCTGGGCAGAGGGACCGCCTCCTCCCTGCCCACTCACCCCACCGTGGGCTGACCCCAGCTTCACAAGCTCCCCAGCCTGCCTGGTCACAGCCGACCTCGTCTGTGGTCCCTGCTGTGTGAGCGTGAGTGGTGGGCGTGTGCGCGTGTGTCAGCCACAGAAAACTCTGCTTATAAAGAGTGTAGTTCCAGCAGCGGGACTCACCTGCTGTGGCCGCCGGGTCAGTGGATGTCTCCTGACCTCACAGATCTGGGGCTGTATACACGGCAGCCAGTCCACACTTCCCTGAGGTCAGGGGGCTGATGACCCATGGAGCCCCAGAGGTTTGGGGCCCCACCTTGGGTCTTGCTCAGGCCATCCCGTGGGTTCAGAGGGAGCCAGGCAGCAGGACCCATGAGGCCATGAGCTCTCCCTTCTAACGACAGGCACAGAGGCCAGGCCGGGGGCTGGTTCTGCCGGCGTGACCTCCCCTCAGAGAGGCGTCTACCTGTTGGCAAGCTCCGCCCAGACTCACGCACTTGCAAGACTCAGTGGCCGGTCCCCAGGCAGTCCCACGATGACGGGGACGTGGATTTGCTGTCGAGGAGGCGGTGTCGGTGAGGCGGCTGAGCACGTGGGGGTGCTGCCGGTGTGACTGAGGACTTTAACTGCGTCTCATTTGATCCCAAGTGATTTAGTGTGCAGCCTGTGGCTCCTGGCTGTGCAGGGGGTCTCTTGTGGGCCTGTGGACCCGGCTCATTTGCTTTAGTGCCCGGGTGACCATCATGACAGGGATGTTGCTCCTTGTGGGCCAAACCAGTAGGTTTTAAAACTCTCAGTCTCACTATTAGACGTCAGGTTGTTCTGCATAAGTGCTGAGGCCCCCAGGGTGCGGTTGTCTTCATGACACAGTGACCGTGTTCAGTGGATCGGGAAGGTGTTGCGCCTTTGGTCTTGAATAGCACGTGAATATTTGACTTGGACGAGACCTAGACCTGTGCCGTTCCGGGTGCTGCAGTGGGAAGCCTCACACCGGCCATGCCGACGTGTGGTGCGGGCCAGACGGGGTCCGGGCCGTGCCTCGCCTCGGTGTGTGGCGAGCGGCCTCCCAGGTCCCCCTCCTGGTCTATCGGGAAGGGGCAGCCCTGGCTCGTGGTGGGCTGATGGGAGGGCAGGATCACGGTGGGGATGAGCCTGCGAGGCTCGTCCATCAGGAAAGCGCTTCTGATGCTCCCGAGGACTCGGGAATTCTCAGAAGGGAGTGGGAGGCCTTTGGTGAGCCATGTGCAGGGTCTTGTGTGATCAGACCTGTGACTTAGGGCTCCCACTCTGGCTTCAGAGCAGAAGAGGTGCTGGGAGTGAGAACCGCTGATGTTGGGGCAGTAAGGAGTCTGTGTGACGATCCAGGAAGGCAGGGCACCTTCCTGGTGACCAGAAGGCGGGAGGAGAAGGGGGGCCGCCAGAGAGCGATTAGCAGAAGCTCAGCAGGATCTGGTGGAGTGAGCGGGTGTGCAGGGCAGGGCCAGGGCCCAGCTCCAGAGGCTGCAGCTGGGTCGACATGTGCAGGCGGCTGTGGCCACGGAGCCTAGGATCTCGGTGTGATCTCCCCAGCAGCACAAGAGAGCTCAGCCCAGTGAATCGCAGGCTCTCTTTGTTTTTAAATAACTTGAGGCAAAACACCTTCTCAGACTTCCCCGTAACAGTGTCATGGTAGTAGTAACACTCAGTGTAGTATCAAGCATCCTCGCACAAGAATTTGTGGTAATAAGTTAAAGTGAATGTGTTTGTATTCACTGTAGTAATAGATACATGATTAGTTCACTTCGGGATGGCAAAGTGTACATGTCAGAACACCGCTGGTGCATGTTCCGGGGATCACTAAACAGCTCTGCAGAGAGGAAACCTCTACTAACAGATGTGACACAGTAACTCACAGTTATTTCCAAAGCGGCTCATGAGGTGTAACTACAGTCCCATGATGTCTGTCCAGTGTCCAGCGTGCAATCAGTAATTACTAAACTGCGGCAAAGCAGGACGTGACCGGTGATGAGAGAAGAGCGTGGTCAGTAGACACAAACCTGAGGTGGACAGGCAGGGACTTTAAAGCAACCATCACAAATACGCACAAAAACTTAAACCAAAATTTGCTTATGGTGACTGGAGACGTGGAGAAACTCAGCAGAAACCGGAGGCCCGTACAGAACACCACACAGCAATTTCAGAAAACTACACGAAAAAGTCTAAACAGTGACTGGATGGGCTGACCTGCGGATCTGAGACCAGAATAAAGGACTGGCAAGCGTGAAGATAGACCAATGGAAAACGTGCGCTCTGAAGAGCAGAGGGGCACGGTGAAAACAGTGCCCAGAGCCGAGGTGACGTGTAGGACATCAAGTCGTCTAACACGCCCGTAGGAGGAATCCCGGAAGAAGAAGAGCCAGAACAGCACACAGAGAAAGAGCAATACGCACGCCCCCCAGACCTGTGAAAAAGCAGCTCCGTGAACTCCGCGCAGAATCGGTGAAAACAGAGCCAAGCTAAGAACGGCACACTCCAACTGCTCAGATGTCAAAGCCAGAAAATCTTAAAAACCAGGAACAGAGGCACGTTGCTTTCTGAAGAGGGTGACAAGGCTGACGGGTGACTTCACTCTGGAAGCAGTAGACGCCAGGAGACAGCTTAACATCTTAAAGGTTCTGCGAGGGGGATAAAAAGTCAGCCTGAGTTCCACATCCATCAAAAACATCCTCCCACGTAGGGCGACATAAAGGCATTTTCGCTTCAGCTCAGCACGAGAGAATCTGCACGCTTGGACGCTGACTCTCCAAACGCCGCAGGATGCTGTCCCACCAAGGAAGGAGTCAGCAGGTGGAGACCCGCCTCTGCAGGAATGGGCAGCGGGGAGTGGCGGGTTCTCAGTGACCCAGGGGCAGAGCGGGGCTCGGGCGAGGGGGCAGGAGAGCGGTATGACCCTACAGTGCAGCCGGAGGGGTCCTGCGCTCATCTGCTCTCCCGGGAAGAGGCCATGGACCAAGGGAGGCTGTGTGGTGGGGCGGAGGACAGGGGGAGGGAAGCCTGCGGAGATGGCAGGCAGACGTCTGTCCGTCTGTCCCGTGCAGACGACGGCAGCGAAGACTGAGGTGCAGACAGCTTGTCTGCTCAGACCCTCCTCCCTCGTTATTCCATGGAAGGAACGATCCCACATTCACCCTCGATAACATTAATGCTTAAAATCTCCTTTGGTGCTTAAAAATTGATATTCTTTACAGTAAAATCAAATACATCTTGATGGTATATGATTCAGACCAGTATCATCAATGCCTGTGAAGATGACTGGGTACCATTCTGAGGGATAACAGGATGGACTCATCACAGGAATTAGCTGCAGCGGGAATGTGGTGACGTTTCCATGGGGACATCTGGCTGACAAGACCCTAGCACAGCACTCAAAGTGCTGGGGGGCATGCAACACCCCTGCCCCTTGACGCATGCCCTTCCACAGTGCTCTTGCCGAAATGCAAAGCCTGCCTCTCACACAAACTTGAATCGCGGGACACAGTGTAAAGTAGCTGACGAGCACACGGTAAAAACGCTAACGTTGTGAGAGACGAGGAAACCCGGAGAACTTGTTCTTAATTGGGGGTGGTTAAAGAGACAGGACCACCTGATGTGATGCGTGATCTAGGCTTTATCTCGTCATAAAAAATGTTACTGGGATAGCTGGACAAATCCGAATAAATTCTATTGATTAGATATTGGTACCATATCAATTTCCTGATCTTGATAACTGTACTGTGATTATGTGGGAGAATGCCTTTGCTTTTGGAAAATACACACCGAAGTTTTTAGGCTGAAGGGATATCGTGTCTGCCTCTCAGTTGGTTGAGGATAGTAAAATATAAATGTAGAGTTGGCAAGAGGGATACAGTGGGATAAAATATTGGAGGGATCTGGGTGAAGGGCTTTTAGCATTCTAGCATGATATTCTTACAACTTTTCTGTAAATCTGACACGTATCAAATAGCAAGAAGCGGCGGAGAACCAGGGCCGTCCTAACCAGTGTCCAGCAGTGGAGCTGGTGGCGTTCCTCGTGTCGGCACCATTTCTACAGGTGGCCGTCGGCATCCCCGGGGGCTGGTTCCACCCCTGGCTGATTCCACAATCCACAGGTCCCACATGCCTGGTATAGATGGGGTAGTGCTTGCGTACAACCTAGGCGTGTCCTCACACACACCTGAAATCCCCTCCAGCTCACTTGTAACGCCTAATACAGGGTAAGCCCTAGGTCACTAGCTACTCATGCACAGCAAATTCAAGTTAGCTTTTTGGAAATTTCTGGAATTTTTTTTTCAGGCATTTTTGATCCTCGGTTGGTTAAATCTGCAAATGTGGAACCCACAGGTACAGAGGGCAGGCTGTATACAGTAGAAGCCCCGGCCGGTTGCCAAGCACAGAGTCAGAGTCAGTGGTAAAAGTCCAGTCATCCACTGAGGTTAGTTCACCAAGGCTAACCTAACAACAGCCTGTAAAGAGCCCTTAGTCATATGTAGAAGGGAGATTATGTGGAATTAGCCATACACATTTTGAAAACTATTTGCATTTTTGGTTCATTGATGACCATTGAGATGCCCGTGAAGTTGCCCCCGGGTGGCGGGTTCAGTGTTAGAGTAGGTGCTTTCACCCCGGCAGGCGCCCAGGCCCCTGTGAACAGGGGCACGAGCGGTGTGCTGCTGCTGCTGCTGCTGCTAAGTCGCTCCAGTCATGTCCTACTCTGTGCAACCCCAGAGACAGCAGCCCACCAGGCTCCGCCGTCCCTGGGATTCTCCAGGCAAGAACACTGGCGTGGGTTGCCATTTCCTTCTCCGGACGAGCAGTGTAGCCCCTGTTTAACTGCGGTTCTCTAAGTGTCTGTTGCTTGTGTATCTGGGAGACTGGGAGCAGAGAAGAATCACCTGACCCCTGCTGCTTCCGCTCAGGCCCCAAGCTTGCACGCCCTCCTCAGCATCTCGGTTTCTCTCCTGGACCTGCCTTTTTGTTGCGCGTCACCCGCTGGAGAACTCCGGGAGACGGTGGAGGGCAAGGGAGCCGGGCGGGCTGCAGTCCACAGGCTCACGAAGGGTCGGACACGACTTAGCAGCGTAACAGCAACAACCCTCTGGAGACCCTGTCCTTCGCGCGCCCCCAGCATCTTGCAGCATTCAGAATTCTTGCAATCGGCAGAAGAGCCTGGTGTGAGCCGCCGAGTCCATTCTGAAAAGTATCGGTCAGCTCAGAGACCAACCTGGAGAGCTGGAACCAGGCCCACCGCCTGGAGGCACTTTGGGGCCGTGTCCTGGTGCTGTAGGCGCTGATGTTCTCACCTCAGAGTCTAGAGAACCCCTCTTGCAGCAGGCCACTCAGCCCCCCAGAGTCCTGGTTCCTCCGCTCCTGGCCCTGGTCCAGCAGGAGGGAGGGCAGGGCTGTGCCTGCACCTCCCGGGGAGACGGTCAGCATCCCGACTTGTGGGCAGGGAGCTGGTCTGCCTTTTGTCCAAAGAAGCCTCTAAACACAGGGAGGGAGCAGGGATGTGGGCGACAGAGCCTTCACGTTCCCACAAGCACAGACACTGCATCCACAGGAGCCCAGTCGGCGTGCAGTCCCAGGAGACACACGCACCTTCTCCATCTCGCTCACTTCCGTGGACCTGGCCTCCCTGTGGACACTCCCGCCCCGGGGAGGTCTGGCCGTGAGGCGGCGGCCGAGCAGAGCCCCTGCGGGAAAGCAACAACATCCTGAGAGCCTCTGCGGCCCTGGGCACTGCCGCCTTCATGACCAAATATTGATACATCAGACCCGTGTAGCTGCTGCCGGTTGACACACTGCAGACCACGAGTGTTTTAGAGCTGTGGTCACGTGGGGCTTACGCAAGTGTTTTCAAGGAAATGCAGCCCCACCACGTGGGCCAGGGCCAGGCTGTCATCCCTCTGCAGTCCCCAGGGCTCCCCCCACAGGGCCCCGAGGCTCCCTCTGTGGGGCCATCTGGGTTCACCCAGGGTCAACCAGCAGCTCCAGTGTGAGTCCCTGATTCTCCGCCGAGGCTCCTGGAGGCGCGGGGCGTGGGAGCTGTGCACATTAGCCCTGGGCTGAGCCTCTGAGCCGGGACTCGGGCCTGGCCTCACGGGTGGGTGTGCTCTTCACCCGCCCAGGTGGACATGGGGGTGACGGTGGGTCCCTAGGACATGGGTCCGGGGCACGCCTGCACCCAGGCCCTCTGAGGAAGCTTGTGTCTGGGGTAGGGACAGCTCCTTGGGAAGAGAGGTCCAAGGGTTGTGAATAAATGTGTTTAATGAGGGTGGGGGACTACAAATGGGGGATGGGGGAAGGGGCGTGCCAGGGTCCAGCCCCGGCTGATCCAGGGTATTCGAAGGAGAGACGGCATAGGCGACCTATTTATTTAAATATTTATCAAAGATATAAAGAGTAATAGAATAAGGATAACTCAGTAGGAAAATTCAGTGAAGAAAAGAGGCTGAAATAAGGATAGCTCAGTGAGGAAATTCAGTGGAGAAAAGAGGCTGAATAATTCAGCCAGAAGGTGAGAGAAAGAACAACATGGGGAGACCAAGTTTCGGTGAACAAGGCCCGCACTTTATTTTCCGAAGTAGTTTTATACCTTAAGTTGTGCATAGAGGATAATGGGGGAAGGGGTGCAGTCATGCAAGGACAGCAGCTCCTGGTCCTAATCAAAGCCAGGCTTTTAAACTTATCATATGCAAAGGTTCAGGTGAATTACATCATCTTTTGGCCAGGAGGCCTGTTAACATTTTAAGGAACTTATATTTCTCTAAAGGTGATTATTCTAAAGTCAGGCGCCAGCCTCCAAAAAGCACTGGACAAAGCTGCATTGCTATAGGGCAAAGGTGAGGTGGGCTCAATCAAGAAAAGAATTAACTCAAGGGTCCAAGGTTACAAACATTGAGGCAACTGCTTACATTTCTATACACCCATTATATCAATCAATACACTGCCAAGGACACAGTAGGTAAGGGGTATGGAGACTTAGCAGCAAACATTGGCCCAACAAGTGAAAATCCCTTCACCAATACAATTTCTAATCAATCTTTTAACTACTCAAAGGAATCTGTGTTTAGACAGTTTAGAACATCTCCTGCCTCTCACAGTTGGGAGGCTCTGAACAATCACATGTGGCCGGAAAAACCTATTCAGGCAGGCTAGAGGATTTCCAAAGGAGTTTGTAGGTTAAACACTGTCACACCCAGGAATTATTAACTGGAGGTGTCAGCTAACTCTTTTTTCAGAGAGAGGTAGTGGGGACAGCCCCCCGTAAAGTCAGAGGTGTAGGTGAAAGCACAAAGCAGAAAGTAGGCAGACTCTGGTTTTGGGGGTAGATGCTCGAGAATTTCCAGGGGGGCTCCTGAGGCTCGATCCCGCCTTTGCGTATGCTGAGCCTCCTTCCTCATGACCTTTGTCATGGGCGGAGTTCCTCACACTGGCTCCCGGCAGTGATAGAATTCCAGTTGAGCTATTCCAGATGCTGAAAGATGATGCTGTGGAAAGTGCTGCATTCAATATGCAATATGCCGGCTCCCGGCAGGGGCGTTCCAGGGGAAAAGTGACCGGCCTCGTGCCGGCAGTGGCAGCTCCTTGCGTTTGAGCTCAGGAAACCCTCCAGGGCCTCGACATCAGAGGAGCTGGTGAGGCGCAGAGCCGTCAGGACATTTGTCCTCAGGGATTGGGGGTCCCCTCGGATTGGCCTTCGGGTCTCCTGAACCCATCCAGGGTCCCTTCATGAGGGGGTCCCCGTCAGAGAGGCAGGAGGGAGTGGAACAGGGGCGCCTGGCTGTGGGTTGTCGGGGTGCAGGGGGAGGCCTGGGCTGAAGAAGGCTCTTCCTCGCTTGGGATCTTCAGCCAGCCACCGCGCCCTGGGTCTCGGTTCTCCGGCCTCTAGGTGGCTGTGGGGCGCTACTTCCTCCTGCTTCACACGCTGGGGCACTCTGGGGACCCGCGAACACGGAGCAGTGTCTTCCTCTGGCCATGAGGATGGGCAGGCCGGTGGAGGGAGGGGTGCCGGGTAAATGGGCCGTAGATGGGAACAGTGGTCAAGTAAGGGCAAAGACAGATACAGGAAATAAATACGTATCAAATCCACTCGTGTGTGTCACAGATGTACTCAAGAGCTTAGCAGAGTCTATCTTGATAAGCCTTAATTGTTGTACATATATTGAAAATTATGACAAAAGTGGAAAGTATGTTTTGTAGGGAAATAACCCTCTCATCCCTGGGAGAACGGGTTTATAATTACTCAGAATAAGGGAAATCTGATGAAGAACGCTTCGAATCGCTGCCCATGTTCTTCCCCTTTTTAAAAACATGACTGCGTTTTGTCCTGATTGTTTTAGGTTCAGGTGGGGCGATTAGGCACTCGTTTCCTGAGGCCTCAACCTGGAGCTGCCGGGAATTCAGGCTCTCCTGTGTCAGAGTCTGCGTTCTGACAAGATTGCAGGTGACCCCTGCATGCCCACAGCTCGAGAAGCCCCGTCCAGGGTGACCCGCGGTCCCCACATCCCCCCAGGGGGCAGCCACAGAGACGGGTCCGTGCGGCAGCTCCGAGCAGAGCCTGGGCGGGCTGGGTGGTGCAGGGACCACCAGGAGCCGATGTCACGGGGCTCTTGACAGCAGACACGGGCGTCTAGACTTAGCGGATCCGGAAGGTTCTGGAGGAGATCTAACCACCGCAGTGAGCTCTGGCCCCCGATGGCTCATGAGCGTCAGCGCGTGCCCTTTCGAGCCTCAGCTGCAGTGTTCTCATCACCCGGAGCGTGTGAGGCCCGTGCATCCTCGTTCATCGCAGCTGGACGAGCTGGAGGGTGGGGAGTGCACCTCGGCATCCTGACGCGGGGCTTCTTACCCTGGTGGCACCCAGTACAGCCGGGGCGCCTCTCCAGGCCTGGGGAGCCCACACTCGTCTTCCTTTGGGCTCAAGAACGGAAATGGCCATCGTGGGGCAGGGACACCTCTGTTGGCTGTGACTCAGGACCACACCGGGGCCTCCACAAGCAGGCCCCGTGAGTGGGGCCGGGGGGCCCTCCTGGGACGGGGGTCCCGGGGTGGGAGCCACAGTCATGGAGGAGCCGCTGCCCCTGCGGGGGTCGCTCACCTCACAGCTTCATTGGAAGAGGACACCTCCGCTCCAAACCCAGATTCTTCCTTATGATGCTTCATCTGAGAGCTCCTCTGTTGGTGAAAAGGACGAGGAATGGGAGGGTGTCCCCCGCAGGAAGCCCCCCAGCTTCCCCAACCCTCTCTGTGCTCTGGTCCTGCCCCTGGTGAGGAGGGCCCCTGCCAAGACTGGGGACGCTCTGAGCCCCCCACCCCTTCTTTCCAACCTTTATGGCCTTTATGACAGGGATCCCCCCATGGGCCACAGGGCCTGAAGAGGTGCCACTGGAACCACAGCCGTGTTCAGACAGTTCGCCTTAACCGAGACGCAGTGGTCTCGCCTGTCCTCTGACTTCCCTTCTCACTGGCCTGGAGCCCAGCATGTCCGCATGTCAGGGCCCTTTGCAGAAGTGACTGCCTCTCCAGGTTCCTGCGCTTCGTCCGTGGTTGAGGGGCTGAGAGTCAGGCCCTCCGAGGTCTGGCTCTGCCCCAGACACTGAGCTCAGATGCTTCAGAGCTTGGTCCTGGCCTCGGTCTGGACCACAGGGACGATGTGATGCTGTTCTCGGCGGTTCCAGCCGTGTGGGGGTCAGGTCCCGCACCCCCACCCTCTGCAGAACCGCTGGCCTCCCCCGGGTCCAGCCTGCATCTTGGCTCGCCCACCCCCCAGCCCCGCCGGCTCCCAGCCCGGACACACCCTGCTGCTCTTTCCTCGGTCTCAGGCAGTAACGAAGCGCCAGCTGCTCCCGCTACACCCACGCCGGCTCGTAGGAAGGTTCCCGGTGGCTTATCTGATTTTTATAGCTTGGGGTTAAAGAATTTCCCAGTGGAACTGCTCTGATATTGAGCTCTGCGGCGTGTTGGAATAAAGATGAAAAACCCAGAATGATGTTTTATTTATAGACCCGCATTGAAACACACACCATTTAGGCTGCATTTCACGTGAGGCCCTGGTGACAAATACGCGTGTCCATCCGAGTCAACAGTCTCCGGGGTCTTTATTAGCATCGCTTTGTGGAGAGGGGTTTTAACCGCCAGTGATGGGAGAGCAGGGGTCAGCTGGGCCCAGGGCGCCGGTTCTGGTGGCACCACTCATAATGGGTATTTTCACTCTGCTCTGAAGCAGAGCAGACAGATGTTTGTGAGCGAGGGACCCGCGGATGAGCCATGTTGGGACTCGGGGACGCAGTCAGCTGAAATATTGAAAATGTTTCCCACTCAGCTGATGCCAGCACGGCTCACACAGGACACCAGCCCCCTCCCACGGCCTCCAAGGCTTGGAGGGAAGGACGTGGCCTAACCCTGATGCTGCTCCCTGTCCAGAGCGGGGTCCCCCGAGCAGGCATCCGGGCAACCGTCTTCAGCAAGAGAAGAGGGTCGCGTCGAAGCCAGCACCTGGCCATGCGCGAGGGTCTTCTCGGGCTCTGCTGGTAATTTCCTCTGCAACCTCAATGTCCCAGGGGTGACTGGATGCTGCCTGCCTCTGGCCTCTTGTGCGGCAGGACTGTGGCCCAGAGGTCTGTTTTCATCTTTGCTGCAGGTCAGCATGCGCAAGGGCCCCAGGGCACGGGGCGAGGAGTCGGCCAGAACTCAGCCTCTGCGGGGAGCACCCCCACTGCCCCGTCACCTGGTTTTAAAAAATTAAAAATCCCGTATTTGAGATGTTAAGACATCGAACGGCAGTCAGTTGGGGTGGAAAAATAATAATCGCTCTTCAAGATTCCCCCAAACTTTCCTCTGCGGTGAGCATCTTTTTCTGAGAGGACGCCCTTTTCCTGAAGTCCTTAAGATGTTTGAGTGTCTGCCCAGGGCTGTCTGCACTTCACACACCAACAGCTGACCCCACGTTGGGCTTTCAGGCTGGTTGTCCCTGCTCCCTCAGCGTCCCTGTCGTGAACACCCAGCTCTGGCTGGCACACGGGTCGCCCCTGAGGAGCCACTGTTGACGCCTGATCATCGATTGAAGCCAGCTTGCAGCAGGGGTCACTCCTCGTGCTGAGTGCTCTGGGGGTTTGAGAAGTGTCCAATGCCGTGTCTCCCCTTTCCGGCGCCCTGTAGGGTGATTTCCCTGCCCTGTGGAGCCTCTGTGCTCTGCGGTTCACCCCCCACCCCAGCCCGACAGCCACTGGTCTTTCTGCTCCGTGGTTTTGTCTGTGGTCTCCATAGTTCTGTTTTTCCCAGAATGTCATATAGTTGGGATCTGTGTAGCTTTTTCAGACTGGTTTCTTTCACTTAATAACAGGCATTTAAGTTTCCTCCACATCTTTTCATGGCTTGACAGCTTATTAGAGTTTAGCGCTGAGTAATACTCCGTTGTCTGGATGGACCACAGTTCGTTCGTCCCTTCACCTTCGGAAGCACATCTTGGTTGCTTCCAAGTTTTAGCATCAGTTGTGAATAAAGCCGCCGTCGACATCCACGTGCAGGCCCTGCGTGGATATGGTGTTCCGCTCCTTTGGGTGGATATCAAGGAGTGGGATTGCTGGATTGTCTGACAAGATTGCGTTCAGTTTTGTAGTTGACTGAAAAACTGTCTTCCAAAGTGGCTGTGCGTTCGTGCCAAGTCACTTCAGGCATGTCCGACTCTTTGCAAAACCATGGACTTCAGCCCACCAGGCTCCTCTGTCCATGGATTCTCCAGGCAGGAATACTGGAGTGGTTGCCATCTTCTTCAGAGTGGCCGTCCAGTTTTGCGTTTGCACCAGCAGTGGGGGCTTCTGTTACTCCACGTCCTTGTCGGCGTTTGGTGTTGGAGGTTCATATGTGGCCTTTCTGGTGGGTGTGTGGTGGGCCTCGCCGCTTTAGTTCCCATTTCCCTGATGACATGTGACGCGGAGCATCTTTTCATAGGTGCTTACTTACCATCTAGCTGCTTTGTTGAGGTGTCTGTTCAGGTCATTTGTACACTTTTAATTAGGTTGTCTCCTCACTATTGAGTTTTGAGAGTTCTCTGCTTACATTTTTAAGGCGCTTGTATGTGTTTTGTATATACATACATCCTTTGTCAGATATGACTTTTGAAATGTCTTCTAGCTTTTCTTTCCTTTCTCTTCCATGTCTCTTGCAGAAGTTCCTGATTGTAATGAAGTCCCGTTTGTAGATTATGCTGTTCATGTCGTGTCTAAAAAGTCATCACTGAGCCCCAGGTCAGCTAGGTCTTCTCCTCTGTCACCCTCTAGAGTTATTTAGTTTTATAATTTTCATTTTCTTCTATCATTGGATTGATTTTCTAAGAGGTGTGGTCTCTGCCCAGACCCACCCTGTGCGCGTGGTCGATGGTGGCCCCTGCACCCCCAGTTAGGGGCCGGCCCTCTGCCATGAGCTGCCCTGGCCCCTTTGTCCGATGTCGGCCGCCCCCTCCTGTGCAGCTCTGTAAGTGCAGAGATGAGGTGGGCAGCCGGAGTGGCCCCACTGGCCCTGTCTGTCTGCAGTGTCACGCTGAAACCAGAAGAGATCAGCCGGGCTGTGGGGCCGTGAGGCCAGTCCCCAGGCTGCCCTCGGCCGGCAGAGGCTCCAGCCCCGACCGCTCGCTCCGCGGGCTCCCATGCCAGCTGCAGCCCCGAGAGGAGCTGAGCAGGGTCATTCACTCCACGGTGTTCAGAGCTGTTACTGACCCAAACTTGGGTCTGCTCGCCCAGCCCGGTAAAGCCGGCCCACTGCCCCCGCGTGATGGTGGAGGAAAGGCGGAGTCATTGCAGGGCCGGCAAGGAGAATGGGCAGCTCGTGCTTAAAAGGCCTGCAGGCTCTGGGGAAAGATTCTTAAACGCAAGGTGCGGGAGAGGCTGCAGGGCGTGTGACGGGCTGTGGGCACCCTTCTGGTTGTTCGGTGGTGACGTAATCGGGTTCAGCGTGGCCAAACCTCTGCTTCCACCGCGTCCGAGGTCTAGTGCTTGTGGGCAGCACGTCGTTGACTTCTTCCACCTGGTGGCGGTGTCAGTGGCTGCAAAACAGCTCAAAGGACACAGCTCAGAATATTGTCTACAGCCCTTGAGGAGGAACTAAAGGTCCTTGGCTTTGCTCAGTGGCTAAACTCCTATTATTTTGTCTTGTTTGACTCTTTTCCTTTCTTTCCGCCTTTTCTCACTTCTCTTAAGTTTATTCTTTGACTAAAGTCTTTCTGCAGACAAAAGGCAGATGGAGCACATGGGGTGGGTCGTCCGTCCCGGGAAGACCTGCTCAGTTTCGGAGCCGCTCTGCTTCCTCAGTCTGGGCCTCGGGCTTATCCTGGAGGAAGTTTCTTTGACAGTCTTTTCTATTTCTTCATAGTTTCTCTCTTCATACTTTACCAGTCTAGTCATTTATACTTTCTTTCTTCATAGTTCGATTCCTTATGAGCTCCGATTTTTTATACTCTAAGTGGTGTCATTAGCTTACAACTCTCAAATTTCCACTTATCTGCGGTTATGTTTTGTTTTCATCATCAATTGTTAGTAATTTTGGATTAGGGATATCTTACTCTGCCATGTTAGACTTCTAGTGAGGGTTTTTGTGTCTTCCCCCCTAAAAGCAAGTTCTTGGACTCATTCATCAGTCCTGTTTCCTTGTATGATTTATTAATTTATAATTTTATTACTTGTTTCTGTTTCTTCCCTCAAGTTTCAGCGGTTTCACTTTGGACTCCTTAATTCGGATGCCTGGTTTCTGTGCTCTTCATTTCCTATGTGACAGTGAGAGCAGGGGTGGCCCACCCACTGAGGCACCTCCACGGGTCACGCTTGCAGGGACCTCACCATCGTGGTTTATGTGTGTGTCCAGTAACCACAGCTCTGATTTATTCTCCAACCTGCGAGCTTGAAGAGCGTACTTTTCTGTGCCCAGCTGATTAGAGAGTTTATTTCCTGTTGTTGTTCATTTCTAATTTTATTAGGTTATGGTTAGAGATGCAAGTTGTATAATTTTTACTCTGGGGGTACCATGAGGGCCTTCTCTGAGACCCAATATCTTTTCAGTTATGCCTTTGATTTTATTCCAGGGAGTCTGCCCAACTGCTCCTGAGCTATCTTTATTAACTGGGTTATTAAGACTCTCTGGGCCCACCGTGGGTTGGAGAGACCAGTTTCGAGTCTGGCTGCTCTTTGCCCAGGGCCAGCGGATGGCGCCTGCCCCAGGGGCTGCCCCCAGGGAGTGCTGTGCGAGCAGAGCACTGGGCTCCATCCCAGGCCTCGTGAACCGTCAGTCAGAGCCTCCGTCTCTGAGTCTGAGCGGCGAGTCTATTCTTTATTACTTCAGCCTTTTGTTTTATTTCTTGGCACGTGCTGGGTCATGAATACTTCATTCTGGACTTGTGGTGACATTAATATGCAACTACCTTGTTTATTTCACTTAAAAAAGTATACATGACCTTGATGTTAATGCCATGACCACACCTTCATTTCTTTATATTTACCTCATTTTTCTTGCTCTTTCTGAACTGCTGTGTTGTAGATGGATTTTCTGTAGATAACATATAGTTAGGCCTGAGTGAGAGAATTTGTCCTTGTGTAATTTAACCTATTCACATTGACTGTCATAATGAGATATATATATATATATAATTTTGTTTTATGCTTTCTACTTTCCGTGCTTCCTTCCCATCTCTTATTGTGTTCTGCCACATAGATTGTATTGGTTTCGTATCGTTCTCAAGTGAGTTGGAGATGATAGTCACTCTTTTGTTTTTTAGACTTTTCAAAAACCATTTTGATCTGCATATTTCTAATTATCAACTTCAGGAATTTAGCTACTTCTCTCCTCTTAGGAAGGCACTTGAGGACCTCTGACTCCCACATTTTGTGATGTGGAGGCCCAATTTAACTTCACGTTCACCTTATCAAAGGCGTGTCTTTACTAGTGTCTGTGTAGCAAACAAAAATACAATGGGAAGTATAAGGAGGCTCCAACAGTGGGGGGAAGGCTCCTGTGGGGGCAGGTTAAAGGCCTGATGGCTGAGAATCGATCAGAACGACGTGTTGATGAGGGAATGTGGCTGTTTGGATACCTTTTAATAAAAATACCTTTGTCAGATTTCACTGAAATTTGCTTTGGGAAAGCCAATTACACAGTGAAATTGGTGGAAAATCTTATTATTATGAGCTCCTAGCCCTTGCTCCACCTCCTTTAATGTCTAGAGATGAACGGCAAGAAGGCACGCCCCCATCCCTCCTGAACACCAGGGCCCTCCTCCCTCAACACTTTTATTGGACTCGCAGTTTGCCGGGACCCACGCATGGAAAATTGCTGAAGATAAACATTGTATTTTAAATTACTACAGGCAACCAGGCAGACTGGAAAAAATCATTTGAACAAATTGAAAACTGAAATGTTGATATCAGATATTAAATTAATGTAAGTGAGATTGAAACAATATCTAATTAAAATAATTTGAAAAATGAGTTAGAAATTGAAGCTGACATAGCTTTTACCAGCTTGTCATTGTCGTCACCGTGCGATGAAGCTCCGTCCCCACCAAAGCCCAGCCTCTCCTGGGAGACCTCACGGGACACCCAGCAAATAAGAGCCTTTTATTTACTCAGTCGGGGCTGGAAGGTGAGGCCAGGAGGACCTTCCCTGGGACCCCATGGCAGAGGCTGACATCAGGCTCTCGTTTCCAAGGGAGGATGGCTCTTGGAGGTGCACTTTGCATTTGAGACTGAATGTGTTCAGCGCTCCGCTTCACACAGGGCGGTAGGCAGAGGAGGGCGGGTCTGCACTGCGGACTCGAGGCCCGAGCTCCGAGACGCAGGGGCCCTGCGAGCAGGCTCGGGTGCGTCGGCGCTGTGCTCCGGGAGCTGGCAGCGCCCCCTGGTCGGGGTGCCAGGGCCACTCTCTGCGTGAGGACAGGGCAGTGCCTGTGCTCTTCAGGCCCCTCGAAGAGCTGCTTGGGACCGTCTGCATTCCTCTGCTTGTGAACAAAAGGTGACGGGAAGGGAGCCATTTGCAGTGCGGGAGCACGTGCTTCTTTCTGATCTCAGTCATCCGGAGGCCAGAGATGACCAGGAGTTGGAATGGCCTGGCTGAGTCTCACGGCCTCACTGAGAGCCTAGAGGGGGTAAGGGTGATGTCCAGGGGTCAGGACGGCCTGGCTGAGTGCCCTCGGCCTCACTGAGGGCCTGGAGGGGTGATGTTAGGGGTCAGGAAGGCCTGGCTGAGTGCCCACAACCTCACTGAGGGCCTGGAGGGGTGACGTCCAGGGGTCAGGATGGCCTGGCTGAGTGCCCGCAGCCTCACTGGGAGCCTGGAAGGGTGACGTCAGGGGTCAGGACGGCCTGTGTGAGTGCCCATAGCCTCACTGAGAGCCTGGAGGGTGACATCCAGGGGTCAAGACGGCCTGGCTGAGTGCCCACAACCTCACTGAGAGCCTGGAGGGGTGACATCAGGGGTTAGGACGGCCTGGCTGAATGCCCGCAGCCTCACTGAGGGCTGGAGGGGTGATGTCAGGGGTCAGGACGGCCTGGGTGAGTGCCCGCAGCCTCACTGAGGCTGGAGGGGTGACATCAGGGGTCAGGACGGCCTGGCTGAGTGCCCACAGCCTCACTGGGAGCCTGGAAGGGTGACGTCAGGGGTCAGGACGGCCTGTGTGAGTGCCCATAGCCTCACTGAGGGCTGGAGGGGTGACGTCAGGGGTCAGGACGGCCTGGGTGAGTGCCCGCAGCCTCACTGAGGGCTGGAGGGGTGACATCAGGGGTCAGGACGGCCTGGCTGAGTGCCCATAGCCTCACTGAGGGCTGGAGGGGTGATGTCAGGGGTCAGGACGGCCTGGCTGAGTGCCCATAGCCTCACTGAGGGCTGGAGGGGTGACATCAGGGGTCAGGACGGCCTGGCTGAGTGCCCATAGCCTCACTGAGGGCTGGAGGGGTGATGTCAGGGGTCAGGACGGCCTGGCTGAGTGCCTGCGACCTCACTGAGAGCCTGGAACGCCTCCGGCTGTCTCTGAGCCAGCAGCTCTGGGGTTGGTCAGGCCCAGGCTGCTCTCCAAGTTGTAGATGACAGAGACTCTGGAACCTGCAGGCTGGGAAGGGCCTTTGTAGACTCTGCACGTGACATGCAGCGCAGTGGCTGCTGGCGTCCCAGCTCACAGTCCACACAGGAGTTCCTGCAGCACGCCACACCCGACGCTGAAGAATCCGACCATCCAACATGCGTTTACCTGCAGCTATGTTTAGTGTAACAAAACCTGGGTCGGGATGGTCCCCTGGAGGAAGAGAAGGCAGCCTGCTCCGGTGTTCTTACCTGGAAACTGCCATGGACAGAGGAGTCTGGCGGGCCAGAGTCCATGGGGTCGCAGAGTCAGACGCAGCTGAGTGAGCCCATCCGCCCCATCGCCCGTTCCCTGCAGTGGCACGCCTCGTGTCTGTCATTCCCGCCACTTTGCTCAAAGCCTGCTAACCGGAAGCTGTCAGTGCTGGGTGGCGGCCTCCTGGGGGTGGCTTGAGTTTGTCCACTTCATCGTTGCGCCGAGAAAGCCAGGTACTAGGACTGATCCTCATTCAGAAAGCAACCAGAAGTGCCAACGATCTGGCAGACTGAAGGAAAGCAGGAGCCTGAGGCATGAGGGACACTGACGTTGGCCTTCGTCTTCAGAGGATGCGCCTGAACTTTAACACCCATGACCCTGGAGACTGTGGAGGGCAGGAGCAAGACCCAGGGTGGGACTAACCCAGAGGGCGGCGAGGACCCACACAGGCCGCCGGGGCCACCCCAGAGCCACGGGGCGACGCGGCCCCCATCCACTCGGTCTGAGCCCGCGTGGTCACCAGGTGTGAGGGTGGCGCGGAGCACGCCCAGCCCCGAGGGAGCATCCGTCCGCCTGCACGCCACCTGCTGGCCGCAAACCCAAAGTACGCATCTCATTTTAAACTGGAGCCCCAACTGGGTGGGCTTCCAGAAGCCTGGAAGAAGGAAGTGCAAATCCCTGGAGGAACGCTGCTGTTTCTCTGTCCTCAAAGCAGTCCCATAGTTAAAACCTCCAGAAATAGGAATTTCAGAACATGCTGGAAAATAAGACACCACGAGAAAGGTTGCCTGCAAGCACGGTCAGAATGAAACCTCGGACGCTGACTAGGAGAATTCTTAGTGAGCCCAAGAATCTTAGTCCGTTCAGAGGAATACAAAAGGAAGTTAATACAACCTGAAGATCAAGAGTCTTAATAATGACCAAAGATACTTCTTAAAATGAAAAATACAATTATAGAAATTTTAAACACAGGAGGTGAGTTTAACAACCGATTAAATCTAATTGAAGAGGGGATTAGGAAACTAAAAGATAGAACTGACTGAATTATCCAGAATGCAGCCTAGAGAGAGGGAAAGAAATGGAAAACATGTAAAGAAAAGGAAAAGGTAAGTATTCTTGGCAGAAAGTCTTTTATGTACTTACTAGGAGTTCCAGAAGAGAGGAGAAAGTGATCAAGCTTTACTGTTTGAAGATATAACGGCTAAAGAATCCCGTCACTGATGGAAGACGCGCGTCCTCAGATTCAAGAAGTCTAGCGGAGTGAAGACAATTCCACGTGCAGATTCGTAACAGAGAAACTGCAGGACATCCGAGACAAAGAGCAGATCTGAACAGTAGCCAAGGAGAAAGGAAAGCAAGGCAGGGAGGAGAGAGAATTCAATCTGCGGCTGATCTCTCAGCAGCTGAAAGGAGACTGGATGCCAGAAGTGTAATGTCTATATCGCTGGAGGGAAATCGCTGTCCACCTAGAACTGTACCGGACGGACTCAGACGGTAAAGAATCCGCCTGCAATGCGGGAGACCTGGGTTCGATCCCTGGGTTGGGAAGGTCCCCTGGGGAAGGGAACAGCTACCCACTCCAGTATTCTAGCCTGGAGAATCCCATGGACAGAGGAGCCTGGTGAGCCATGGGCTGGCAAAGAGTCGGACACCACTGAGCAACTTTCACTTTCACTTTAGAACTGTACCAAGAGGAAGTGTCTTTCAAAAATGAGGGCTTACAAGAAAATGTGCTGAACAAAGATACTTTTTTTAAAAAAAAAAGACTATGTCACCGAGATTCTCATTTAAGTTAATTCTAAAAGATTTCCACAAGCAAAAGAAGATAACTGCATGAGGAAGACTTCAGGGGCAGAAGGGCTGATGAGCAAAGGAAACAGTGGATGTGGGAAGGCAGCTAAATGAAGAACGCCCTCTGGAATCACAGAGGAGCGGAATCGCAGGCGTGAGAGCAGCGGTGTCTGAGCTGCGTGAGGGCGCCTGGGTAGACTGCTCTAGGGCCTTTGTCAAGTTCAGGGAGCGCACAGGCCTTTAGGGGCAGGAGCATTTGCTCCTGTGGGCAACAGTCTCTGCGAGACCACTGAAGGATGGAGACAGGGAGTAGGACCCTCAAACAGAAAGACAGCAGAGGGTGCTGGGGTAAACTCAGACGCGTCAGCAATCACAATAAAGGTGAGCAAGCCAGAGTTCAGTGAAAGAGATAGAAGAAGCAGAGGCCTACAGACTGGGAAGGTAGATATAAATTAAATACATATATATATATATATAGAAGCAGAGGTCTACAGACTAGAAAGATAGATATAAATTAAATATGTATATATATATGCATGTTGTTTTTGAAGCATAGGTAAAAATACACAAAAGATACATACATACATACGTATGCACACACACACACACACCCCTTTGGGGCTTCCCGGGAGACTCAGCAGTAAAGAACCTGCCTGCCAGTGCAGGGACAGGGAGATGCGGCTTCAGTCCCTGGGTAGGGAAGATCCCCTGGAGAAGGAAACAGCAACCCTCTCCAGGATTCCTACCTCAGAAACTCCATGGGCAGAAGAGCCTGCTGGGCTACACAGTCCATGGGGTTGCAAAGAGTCAGACACGTCTTAGCAACTAAATAATAAATACAGCAAGAAAGAGAGAGAAATAATATATATCAACATACAAATTTTAAAGCTATAATGCTTAATAATGCATAATAGAAATACCAAAGTATATTTTAATACCTGGGAGTTTGCATTTAAATCTGCAAGTTGAGGGAAATTTACTGTTTTAACTGTGTTAGAAAAGAAAGAAGAATTAAATAACTGAGTTTTTAATTTAAGAAGTTAGAAAAAAGAACAACAGAATAAACCCAAGTAAAGTGGAAGGAATGAAATAATAAAGATAGAAGCAGAAATGACTGAAATAGAGAACAAATATAAAACGGAGATATAAAATATAAAAAAATTTTTATAAAAAGCAGAAGTATTTCTTTTGGGGGAAAAACTGATAAAATCTCCATTGTAGATGGTCAATATGAAAGAAAGCAAAAACTATACTGGGAGGCTTCCCTTGTGGCTCAGCTGGTAAAGAATCTGCCTGCAATCTGGGAGACCTGGGTTCGATCCCTGGGTTGGGAAGATCCCCTGGAGAAGGGAAAGGCTACCCACTCCGGTATTCTGGCCTGGAGAATCCCACGGACTGTTTAGTCCATGGGGTCACAAAGAGTCAGACATGACTGAGCGACTGTCACTTCCAACTTCATATTGGGAGTCAAAAGTGGAACGTAGCTACAGACGCTTTACTGTATGAAAGGTGAGCAAGAGGGTGAACAGGGTTGTGACTGTTTATTCGAAAATTCAGATACCATGACCAAAATGAAGAAATAGAAAGGCTGTGTGCTGTCACCCTGCTTATTTAACTTAATATACAGAGTACACCATGCGAAATGCCTGTCTGGGTGAATCACAAGCTGGAATCAAGATGTTTACCTACTAACTTAATTTCTTCTTTGGTTATAGGATTGTTCTTGTTCAGTTGCTAAGTCGTGTCTGACTCTTAGAAACCCCATGGACTGCAGCATGCCAGGCTCCTCTGTCCTTCACTATCTCCTGAAGTTTGCTCAAATTAATGTTCATTGAGTCAGTGATGCCATCCAACCCTCTCATCCTCTGCTGTCCCCTTCTCCTCCTGCCTTCAATCTTTCCCAGTATCAGGGTCTTTTCCAGTGAGTCAGTTCTTCACATCAGGTGGCCAAAGTATTGGAGCTTCCGCATCAGCATCCTTCCAATGTATATTCAGGACTGATCTCCTTTAGGATAGACTGGTTTGTTCTTCCTGATGTCCAAGGGACTCTCAAGAGTCTTCTCCAGCACCACAATTACAAGCATCAATTCTTTGGTGCTCAGCCTTCTTTATGGTTCAAATCTCACATACATACATGGCTACTGGAAAAGCCATAGGTTTGATTAGACAGACCTTTGTTGGCAGTGTGATGTCTCTGCCTTTTAATATGCTGTCTAGGTTTGTCATAGCTTTCCTTCCAAGGAGTCTTAATTTCATGACTGCGGTCGCCATCCATAGTAATTTTGGAGACCAAGCACAGAAAATCTGTCACCAGTTTTTCCCTTTCCATTTGCCATGAAGTGATAGGACCGGATGCCATGATCTTACTTTTTTGAATGTTCAGTTTCAAGCCAGCTTTTCCACTCTCCTCTTTCACCCTCATCAAGAGGCTCTTTAGTTCCTCTTTGATTTCTGCCATTAGGGTGGTATCATCTGCATATCTGAGGTTGATGTTTCTCCCAGCAATCTTGATTCCTCTGTCATTCCACTATCTCCTGGAGTTTGCTCAAACTCATGTCCATTGAGTCTGTGATGCCATCTTATCATCTCATCCTCTGTCGTCCCCTTCTCCTCCTGCCTTCAGTCTTTCCCAGCATCAGGGTCTCTTCCAGTGAGTCAGCTCTTCACATCAGGTGGCCAAAGTATTGGAGTTTCAGCTTCAGCATCAGTCCTTCCAATGAATATTCAGGGTTGATTTCCTTTAGGATGGACTGGTTTGATCTTCCTGCAGTCCAAGGGACTCTCAAGAGTCTTCTCCAGCATCACAGTTGGGAAACATCAGTTCTTTGTCGCTCAGCCTTCTTTATGGTCCAACTCTCACGTTGGTACTTGGCTACTGGAAAAACCATAGCTTCGACTATACAGACCTTTGTGTAATAATTTAAAGACATACACTTCCTAAATTGTAGCATATTTATTTACAAATGAATTTTCTTCCCTTTGTTTCGCAAAATCACTGATAACATTGTTTAAAAAAGATTTTCACAAAATCTATGCACTTCCCAGGCGGTCCAGTGGCTGACTCCACGCTCCCAGTGCAGGGGCCCTGAGTTCAACCCCTGCTCAGGGAACCAGACCGCGTGCGCCACAACTAAAGGGCTTGCATGTCACAAGACCCGTTGCAGCCAAATAAGTGAGAGACAGCAAAAATCATTTTCAAAAAGTCTGTGCGTTTCAACAGAAATAATCCAGCTGTAATTGCACACATTGTATAAAATGTGAAACTGTTTTCATCAAAAATATAAGATACATGTGAAATTGCAAATTAAAATTATGTCCCTTCAAGAAGACATTTTAAAAAGTTAAAATGAACTATTAGAGTTATAAAATAAAATGAATTAATAAGTAACAAAGCTTTAAATCTAAAGTGTTTAAATAAAGCTGAAGTTTTATCCTGTTTTTGAAACTGTAATCAAATTATAGTCATTTTTTATAAAAATAAAGTGTGTGCAGTTCAACTTCAATATCCATCTAGTTGCCAGTATGATGAGCCAGGGACATGATGTGTGACGTTCCACCCAGACGGACAAACAGAGAAACCGATAGATGTCCTTCTGGTTGCAAAACGCTTCTCAGCCACGCAGACTGCGTGATGGTCCGCAGGGACCTGCAGAACTTGCAGAACCGCAAACCAAGATGCTGGGAAACGGGAGAGCAGGCTCAGCCCCACAGGCAGGAAGCCTTTGCTTTCTG
The DNA here is from genome assembly GCF_027580195.1 of Bos mutus. Lineage (NCBI taxonomy): Eukaryota > Metazoa > Chordata > Mammalia > Artiodactyla > Bovidae > Bos > Bos mutus. The sequence continues at coordinate 5,823,442 of NC_091620.1, read as the reverse complement.
GCTGAGGGCAGGATGGACAAGTTAATTAATGTGTGTCTTCTCCACCTGGCTCTCTTTCTTGACATGCAGACCCTCCCCAGCTTGAAGGCTTGTGGGGTTGGGATGAGCAGACCGGACAAGCAGGGTGTGGCCCCTCCCCAGGCCTGCAGCTTGGCCAGATGGCCCCTGCTGACGGCCCGAACCTGTGCTCGTGCCCTGCAGGGGGACCCCCCCGACAGGGCCGGGCCTCCACGCGTCCTCAGGCAGGCGACTCGCAGCTCCCCTGGGGCCTGGGGGGACTGCTGCTCATCTGGGCCCCCTGCTCAGAGCCGAGGGGGAGGCCAGGCTTCCAGAACTGTGGCATCAACTTTCCTACCAATCCGCCCCCTTCCCAGGCCTGCTTCGCCCAACAAGTTCTGAGCAGCTGGCATCTCTAAGGAAAGGTCCAGTCCCTCCCTGGGCTGCTGACCAGAGGCCGTGCCGATTTCAGCAAGGCTGGTCCCGGGGCGATGGGTCCGGTCAGTGTCCCAGATGCTCTGGGCTGTTCACTTCTGCAGAGGTTGCTGGTGGGAGCCGGTGCAGAGGGACGCGTGTCTCCTCGGGCAGACGAGCACAGGCGTGCGGATCTGCACCCGAGGGGCGGCACCTCCGTCTCTGCCAGAAGCCGGCTCCACGCCTTCCTGCAGCGGTGGGTCCCCCGTGTCCGCCCGCCGCCCAGCCCCGCTCCCCGCCTCCCGCTTTCTAATGGGCACGGCCATTAAGTTGTCCCTGTAGCAATTCAGATCACAGAAGAGACTTCTGCACATCCTTTCAGGTTAGAATCACGAGGATAAAGAAGGAGGCAAAATTATTCCACTGTAGCTACGGGCTTAATTATATGGAATGCTGCATAAATTGTCAAGTACGAAGAATTATTCTGATAAATTAAAATACTAATTAAATAGGCTATTGCGGAGTTTTGAGAACATTGTGGGGTTCTGCTCCTCCAGGTAATTTGCATATCCTTCATCTAGTGAATTTAATTTTAAAGGGCTTCTTTTTGTGTTTGGAAACGCTTTTTGTCTCCTGTGAAGATAAGAATGGGCTTTATGCATTGTTCTCGCCTTTATTAAAGCAGCGTCTCCCGGAGTCTCTGCATCCTGGCCTGCTGGCGCTCACGCCCACCAGCTCAGGGTCCACGTTTGGGCATAAAAATAACCCGGAGCCGACAGCCAGCAGAAAATCCAGGCCCAGCAGGGCTCCTCTGTCCCCTCGAAAGGTTCCAGCCCTGCCTGGGAGTGGAGATGAGCTCCACGTCCCGTGGAGGGTGAAACTCATCTCCCTTGTGTCTCCAGGGGGTGCTGGGCAGAGGGCACACAGGGGTCGGTGCCCGGGAGCCAGGTCTGGACGCCTGACGGAGCTCAGGGCACACGTCTGGGTGAGGGACACGATGCATGAACATGCGAGGTCCCCTCCACTCGGCAGAAGGGACGCATGAGGCGAAGTCCATGCAGCTGGGCCAGGGAGCCTTGGAGCAAGTGGACACAGCGGTGGCTGTCTAAGAACAGCGTGGGGAGGACTCGGGATGGCTGAGACTTGCAGAGCATGCTGAAGACCCGCAGACCACTGGTCCTTTCAGATCAGCGTGAGCTACAATAAATGGATGTAAATAAACAACCACAAAAGGGCTCAGCCTAATACAAACTGTACCGTTCACACAGGCTGGAATAAAGGGACCATCCCAGAGTGTGTGTGTGCGGCTGCCATCCCCACCGGTGAGAAATTTTAAAAGGGAGACAGGCTTTGTTGAAAAGGAGTTGATGCCCAAGACTGAGAAGGTCACACAAGAGCCTGAGACTTGGAGAAGAGCGTTTAGGTCCCATAGACGCACACGTTCCAGCCGCCGAGGGGACACACATGTGCCCAGAAACCGCACTGTCTCCTGGGAGGTTTCTCGGCTGAGAGCGGGAAGGCAGGGACCCTGGGGGGCTCTCGGAAGACCCCCACTCCAGGCAGCGCCTTGGGGCACTGCTGCTCTCTGGCTGAGGATGGAGGTGGGCTGGAGGTGGACCCGGAGTCGAACTCAAGGCAGCATGATTTGGGACTCTAGCTCAAGTCGTTCGGAGAAGGTGCCCGTGGCCTCCGGAGGCCCCCGTGAGCATCCCAGCAAAGGCTCCACATGTTCTTCGAGAAAGAGCCTGTCGGGAAGCGGGGTGGGCAGCCTCAGGAGGACACTGGTGGCTTGTGCTGTTCTTGGACAACGTGACAGTAGTGGATGGTGTGGGGTGTTTGGGGCAGACTCACCACGTGCTGAACCACGGCTGCCGCAGAGCAGAGTCTGTGGGTCACGTGAAGCTGAGCGAAGGTGGCTGGTCCTCCCGCAGGGTGCGCCTCAGGGTGCACCTGGTCCTGCGTGCACGTGCGTACCCGTGTGTGTGTGTGTGTGCTGTTCACGCACACGTGCGGTGATTGGGACGAGGCCCACTTACGGAGGGCTGTTAACACCCTGCGGCACCTGAGGACCACAGCAGGCTCGAAGGGCGGAGCAGACTCTGCAAATCGGATGAGAACAGGGGCAGACGTGCGTCTTGACCCGGGAGGCAGAGACGGGCCCCTGCGCTGCCGACCCGTCTCCCCTGCAGAGCAGGGGGCGCTCCTGGGGCTTCTCTGGGTGGTAATGGAATGTCCGGGGAGGCGGGGATCCCTCCGGCCGATGCTGGAGGGACTAGGCCGTGTCCAGCCCCTCCCAGCAGACCCTGGATGTTCCGACTGCCTGCAGGACGCACCGGCCCCAGCATTTTGTCTGTCCCACCTGTTTGGTTTTTCAGGGACAGCCCCCATGAGTGCTGTGTCAGTTCCCAGTGAAAATCCTTTAGCAGACCCAGCCCCTTGTCAGCACGAGGCTGAGTCCCCAGGCTCCCTGGCTGGCCCCCTGAGAGGCGGGCAGCTGGGGAAGCCCTCCGCGGGCACACTTGAGGATGGCGAGTGATCCTTGGCGGCTGAGCCTCAGGAGTCCCTCCGGCAGGTGTGCGGACGCCTGGCTGGGTACTCGCAGCCTCCCTGCTCGCTGGCTGTTCACCCTGCGCCTGGAATGCCTGTCCGTCCTCTGCAGCGATGGCGGAGCACATTTAATTCCATCTTTAGTGCTTTGTGTCCTCAGCCTATTGAAGACTCACTATTATCCCCCCAAAGTAGCCTGTCATTCAGTAAAATGCCTCCTTTGTTCGCAGGAGAACATTAAAATCAATTGCTTTATACCCTATCTCTTAAAGAATATCCTCCATTCAAGGCTTACCTTTGAGCCGCTGCCCCCTCACCACCCTGCCACCCTCTCCCCAGCTTAGAGCTTCTTCAAGTGCTGGTGCGGTAACCCCTGGGTTTGTGTCTGCCTCCCCCAGGGCTCCCATAATTACCTAAATGTAAGAAATAACATTCATTTGTTCAAAGGAAAACTTTCTGCCAGACAAGGAGAGGGCCCCGGAGGCTGGGGAGGTGGCTGTGGCAGGCTCTGTGTGTATCCCTCTGAAAGATATAATTCCATCACCTAAGATGCACGGAGGTGTTTCACAGTAAGAGTGAAAGTGATGGTTGTTTTGCTCTCTCATTCTGCATTAATCACAACTGCAATGCACTCTTCCTTCTTAGGCTTTGCGATAAAATTCTATTCCTCCTGGTTTTCATTTCCAAAATGACATGGGCTTTATCCGAAAGAATATTCCCGCAGAATCGTAAGCCAAGGTCAATTGCCTTGTGACACCCTCCCTCTCCAGGAGGTGGGGACCGCGCGCCTGCCGGGCTGGCGTCGGGATTAACTGGGCTTCATCTCCGGCAGCTAATTGTTTCCAGGACCCATTCCACTTGGTCTGATATGGAGGGTAATTCATTCTCTGAGAGTCTTGCTCATTCTAAGTCAGGAGCAAAGTAGGACGAGGGTAGTGCTGGAGGTGGGTCTTCACAGGATGTTCTGCCAGGGGTAGGAGCCAGAGGGGGTAGACAGCTCCAGGAGCGGGTGAGGAAGGCTCAGTCGGGCCCCCCGGCTGGTGAGTCTGTCTGTGAACACAAGCCTTGGGACCAGAACCTACTTCCCAGTACACATCTGCAACCCGCCTGTCGTTCAAACCAAGACTCCGGGCGGCACGCCTGCCTCCCGTCTCTCGCCCAGGCTCCATAAGGATGCTGTGAATTTCCTAAGATGATGGTTTGTGGGAGGGACCCACATCCTGCCCTGGGTGGGGAGCCCCCTGCCCGGGTCTCCACGCCAGGCTCCTCCACAGCTAACCGTCCACAGCTAACCAGGCAGGCAGTGACCACGGGGCTGGGTGGTAGGGGGTGCTCAGGTGTCTGGAGAACGCGCTTCTCTCCTCGCTGACCTCTTGCCTCTCCATCTCTCCCGCAGCTGACAACAGAGACAAACTGCAGACCATGTCTGGGCTGAGAGTTCTTCAGGCCGGAGTCGGCTCGGTGAGTGACTGCGCGGCCGGGGGCCTGGCAGGCCCTGGCCGGGGCCGGAGCGGGGGCCAGGCTGGTCCTCCGGTGGCGCGGGCGGTGCTCACGCGTGGTGCCCGGCTTGTGTGACGCTGTTTGGTTGCCTTTGAAACTGTGCTCGGTATCTCCCTCGAGAAAATGCTGGAGCCTCTGGGAGCGCGATCTCCCTTCTTCCAGTGACACCGGTGTGAGGTCTGCAGCGGGAAAGTTGTTCTCTTCTTCCCGCGGGAGGGGCCCTTCCATCTCCCTAGTTACAGACCCCGTGGGGCGGAGCGGAGAGAGCAGGGCGCCTGCGCGTAGACGTGACACCCTCGGAGGCGTCGAGTCCCAGCATCGCTGCGCCGGCCACATAAGTAGGCACTCGACTGAGTCCTCCATCAGCAATTAGAGCCGAAGGCACTCAGCCCCGGAGCCCTGGCGCGGGCCGAGCGGATCGCGGGCAGTTAATGAAACGTGCGCTGTGCGCCGCGGATGCACCGCCCTGGGGTGCTTGTCCCCATCATGAGTCAGCGGGCCCGGAGCCAGTCTGTGCGCGCGCATCTGAAATCCCTGATTTCACGCCCGCCGTGACAGTAATTAACCGTTAAGGGCGCTTATTTACCCGCTCCTGGCTCAGGGCGAGATGCCTCCACGTGGCCACTCCAAGGCCCACCGGAGCCCTGGCTCTTGAAATAAGAACGTATTTAGCAGCTGCTTCGGCACAGAGGCAGGCTCTGTGCTCCACAGACACCAGGCAGGGCACCTTGCGGGGGGCCTGCGTCGAAGCCCCTGTGTCCCCAACCTTGGCAATTGGTGACGGGGAGGGGACGCCCGGGGTCTGTGGGCCCCCAAAACCATCTATAACCCTCGGGGGTGCAGTGACCACTGGCCGGAAGGCAGAGGGTTCGGAGGATCCAGGCACAGATGGAAGGTTCTGGTCCGCGGCTCCCAGCCTCTGCAGGGTGTCCTTCCTGCAGGAGGCGCCTGGTGCCCAGTGGTGGAGCGGACCCAGACCGACTCTGGCGAGGGCCCTGAGCATCAGGGGTCAGAGGCGGCTCAGGCCCTGGGCCCCTCCCTCCTGTGCGGTGGCAGAGCGTGTTCCTTGGAGATGGCAGACCGCCCTGGACAGGGGAGGGGAGGAAGGACCCAGGTCGGGGTGCGGAGCTGGGGGCTGCTGTGGTTCTGGGCGGCGGGGAGTTGGGGGTGGGGGTGTTGCGACTTTGCGGACTCCTCTGACTAGAGGTCGTAGGGACAGGTCTCGGAGGAGGGCGCTGACCACCGCCCCCTGCTCCTAGCCTGGCCGGGCACACATCCAGCTTGCACGCAGGGCCCCCTGTCTGTGATCTGACGCCTGTGTCACAGCTCGGAGACCTGCCCTGCCCCCTGGCCCCCGCCGCCCATGAACCCCGGGCCCCCCACACCCCACCCTGCCGTCGCGCTCCCCCGCATGGTCACTGCTCCCTGGCTCATCCTATTGGACAAACACGTGCACCAGCGTGTCCAGCTCATACGGTGAAAGCTCCCTGGACATGTCTCTCGGCACACTGGCCTTCTCGCCTCCCTGCCGCTCGCTGCCTCCTTCTTCCCAAAACCACCCCCAAATCTGCAAAGGCGTCTGGACTCCTAGCACCAGCAGGTCAGCATCTGCTCACTCCTGACACCCGGCCGCGCCCAGCCCCTAGCGTCCCCTGGATGGTTCACGTCTGCGGCCTCGGAGCTCAGTGGTCAGCAGCAGTGGTCACTGTCGTGAGCGTGGCCTCTGGTCCTCCTGGCCTGCCTGCCTGGCCTCCTTCTGAAGCCAGCTGCACTGAGGGGTCTTCGTGTGGGGTCTGTATGTCCCCGGGGATCTCCCTGAGGCCACGACCCTTACGTCATCCTGTGACGATGACCCCACCTGGCCCGTTCTCCACGCTCCAGGCATGCACAGACACCAGCCCTAACTTTCTGTCCTTGGAGACCAGCAAGGGGTCCCCGAGGCTGGGCGAAGCAAGGACCCTAAACCTCTCCCCACACACACACCTGGCCCTGCCCCGGACCCCAGCTCACGGCAGAAATTGGTGACACGCTTTCTGGGGACTGGGGGACCCCACGAGGGGAGCCTGAGTCTCTGGCGGCTTGTCTGCAGAGATGACAACCTACACTCAGAGAGGAGCCCCTGCCCACTTCTGGGTGCCCTTCCACTATCTGGCAGGGCTCCGGCCTGGACAGTGGGGGTGCAGGGCAGAGCAGACCCCAGCCCACAGCACTGCTCCTGCGTCTTCGTCCTTGCTTGCTTCCTCTGTGCTCCTCAAGCGGCCAGAAGCCTGACCTCACCCTCCCCAGGGGCAGGAAACAGCCACATCCCAGACCGCGTACTCCGTCCCAGGCTGAAGCATGGCCGCGGGCGGCTCTCCTCCCCAGGGTCTCCCCGAGTCGCCCGTGTCTTCCCGGGGCGCCGGGTCTCTGCGGCCACGGGGTGCTCTGAGCCCGGGTCTCAGGCCCCGTCCTTTTTCATCCTCAGAGGCAGTGCCGCCATCGCCTTTGCGGTTGTCAGGCCCCGAACCCAGGTCCCATAGTGGGAAGGGGGTGTGTGTGCGTGGGGTGGGCCCTGGATCTGGAAACGGGCGCAGGAGGGGCAAGTGGAGATATGTGTAAGAAGCTAGTCTTTCTTTTTCTAATTTTAATTGCCTTGTGCAGTGTTGAGCCTGATTTTGATGCTTCTGATTTTCCTTGAAATGTATTTGATATGAATGTCTCTGCTAATTCCTGACTCTGGAAAGTGGAGCAGAGTCTTGATTCCTAGAAATCTGCCATCATTTACGGGATGTCTCCCCAGTGCTGCTGATTCAACATGCGATGACAGATAGCGGAATTAACGCCTTTTAAGCTAAATGGAAATATCTCAAAACAAAATTTAAAGGCAATGAACAGATTAGAGGGGACGCACGCATTCCTGATAGACTGGTGGTGTTTTGACATTTTTCAAAATCTAGTTTCTGATGTCTTGAATGTCTTCATATTTTTTCCAGTGAATAAAGTCATGTTTTTTTCCAAAGGAAAATTATGATATTACCAAGAAAAATAAACTCAAACATTTGGAAGAAAAACCATCTAGATGACTGTCCCCAGGCCAGCATTTCTGTGAGAGTGGCTTGCGTGGTATATCTGAAATAAACCGGGGCTTCCTAGTTCTCTAGAGTGTCGTAAATGCAACACAATTAGCAATGTACCTGCCTGCGTTTCAGCGGGGCCCCGGTGCAGATGCCCTGGCATAGCTCTGGATGGCGGCCTTGGGGCAGAGCCAGGCAGGAGGGAGAGCTGCCTCCTCGCAGGTTGTGGGAAAAGGAGGGGTTCTCCCGCACCCCCTGAGGGCCCCTGCCCTGAAAGTTAAACTGACGAAGACGGGCACGCAGGAGCAGAGCGGCACGTTCACTTGATCTGTGTTTCCCAGGACACGTGGGGAGAGAAGCCCACATTCGTGGGTAGACCAGCTGCCTCCTGCTGAGTCGGGGGGCATGGGTGCGGACACCATGTGGGTCTCTGCAGAGGGCGTCTCTCCCAGAGGGTCTGGGCCTGCCTCAGGGAGAAGGCTGTGCGCGGCTGGAGCCGCCCTCGGCCACGGGGGCGTGTCGGGGGGCGTGTCCTGGTCCCCAACTCGTCGGTGAGAGGTCGCACGTGGTTTTGGGGGTGTCTCAGAGCCTGGGCTCGGGGAGCTCTGTGGGGCGGGGCAGGCGGCCATCTACCCCCCGGTTCAGCCCAGCTGCACTTTGCCCCCATCGGTCACCGTTCCGGCTCCTGGGTAAGATTTTTGTCCAGAGAAAGGATTCTGCGGCCAAGCGTGTGTCGGTCCCCGCAGACCCTGAGAGGCTGTGAAGCTGTGGTTGCACTCCTCCCCTGATGCCTTAACGTGGCTCAGCTGTGTGCTGCCTGTGCTGGCGGGTGTGTGCGGCTGCCCACAGTCATCACGGGAGGCCGAGCGGGTGGCATGGGGACACTCCACGGTCACTTGAGGGATGGTGTAGTTTCCCCCAGAAGCGCCCCCAGCCTTGCGTGTCTGTGGAAGCACGTGGCTGTTTCAGCGGCTGTTGGGAAAGCTCAGGGTGCGGGGAGCCTCTGAGAAGAACTGAGTGGTGCTCAGCGGCCAGAGAACGGCAGCCCGGGCAGCCCGGGGCACGGGGACCCTCGGGGTCGGGGGGTAGTGTTGAGCCGAGTCCCCAGGGACCCTGCGGCCAGTCCACTTGGACTTGGGGATGGATTGATGTTGACAGCCTTGCCAAGATGGGAAGAAGGCATGTGGGGCCAACCCCCTGCCCTGAGGGGACGGTGGGGACAGAGCCCCGTGTGGGCCTCAGGCCACGGGGAAGCTGTCACCCCCAGGGGTCACTTTTCACCTGTGGATGGAGTGGCACTTCATCATGCTTAGTAAATACCCGCAGGTATGCAGTCAGTACCCACAGGAGCATGGTCGGTACCCATAGGTGCATGGTCAGTACCCAAAGGTGCATGGTCAGTACCCACAGGTGTGCAGTTGATACCCACAGGTGCATGGTCAGTACCCACAGGTGATGGTCAGTACCCACAGGTGTGCAGTTGATACCCACAGGTGATGGTCAGTACCCACAGGTGCGTGGTCAGTACCCATAGGCGTGCAGTCGGTACCCACAGGTGCATGGTCGGTACTCACAGTGACAAGGTACTCGTGACAGAAATGCCTCATGGCTGTGCTGCCCAGGGACCGGCTCTCCAGGGGATAAATTCATGGTGATGCAGGAAGCCCCGTGGCAGCTGTGGGGGGTGGGGGACGTGGCAGAGGACCCTGGAGTGCAGAGCCTGCAGACGCGCTGGGGACGTCCCAGCGCTGATCTGAAGCCTCATCCTTGGACATGGCTTCAGAGGTGGCTGGCGGGTAATAGTCTCAGATCTTTAATAGAAATCATAAGTGCTAACAGTTCCACTTGACTCAGGAAGCTGCAGGACAGTGCGGATCTGACGCTTTAAGAAGGGCCTCACTCTCGGTGAGTCCTCACACCCCAGAAACTTATCTTATGAGGATAATGCACCAGGCAAGAAAATGAAGGGCTTCCCTTGTGGCTCAGCTGGTAAAGGATCCGCCTGCAACACGGGAGGCCTGGGTTCAGTCCCTGGGTCGGGAAGATCCCCTGGAGAAGGGATAGGCTACGCACTCCAGTATTCTGGCCTGGAGAATTCCATGGACTGTATAGGCCATGGAGTCACAAAGAGTAGGACACGACTGAACATCTTTTGCTAAGAAAATGAAAACGCAGAGCTTTGGAAATACCAAAACTGTCCTAAGTGTAAAACCCCAGGAAGGTCATTATGTCATATTATTTCATGAAGATTGTCACGACAGCTCTGAACCTGAGCGCAGCTGTGGAAACTGGGCCATGGACTTGGGCTGGGGCAGCACGTGCAGACGTGAGGTCACCCCTAGAATGGTGGGATCACAAGCCAGTTCTCTCCTTTTCCAAAATCTCGGTCAGTATCATTTGTAGCTTTTATTTTGACATCGTTGTAAAGTTACAGGAAGTTGCAAGGAGGGCCCAGTGAGGCCATGTATATGTACTCACCGGGCCCCCACCCCTCGGGCTGCACCCACGTCGCTGTAGGCTGAGAGTCAAACCAGGAGATGGGTATCAGTTCAACATGTGTGTCTGGAGAAGGAAATGGCAACCCACTCCAGTAATCTTGCCTGGAGAATTACATGGACGGAGGAGCCTGGCGGGCTACAGTCCATGGGGTTGCAGAGTCGGGCATGACTGAGCAACTATCACTCACTCAATGTGTGTGTAGGTATTCGTCATTTTATCTTTGATACCATTTCTTATAGTTCTAGTAAAGAAAAAGCTTGCAACCAAAGTAACTGAGAACATGTTTGCTTTTAAATAAGTGAGGACGCGAGGGGAAATGCCACCACGTGTGTGCTGAGTGCGGCTCCCAGCTTGCTGTGGAGGACATTCCAGGTAACTCGAGTCCTCACACACTCACATCTGTGGTGCTGTGTTAATACAGACACGTAGGCAGGACGCGGTAAGTGGTCACACGTGTCCCGGGTTTAGACCGAGGCCCGTGTTTGGAAACCCAAGGGGAAGCACCCTGGGGGTGTGTGGATGCAGAGGGCGGGAGCGGCCTGCAGGGACCGCAGCTGGGCCCGGGCAGGTGGGGAGCTGACAGGTGGCGCTGGCGGGTGGGTCTTGTGAGACGGGAGGAGCTGCAGGCTCCAGAGTGTGTGAAGCAGGAGCGGTCGCTTTGAGGATGAATGCTGACACAGATCAGACGGACACGCCGGAGCCGGCAGGCTGTCCCGCGTAGACTGTGCGCTGACTGAGGCGGCGCCGGCAGGCTGTCCCGCGTAGACTGTGCGCTGACTGAGGCGACGCTGGGTGTTGGACCCTGAAGACGTGAGGGCTGCTTGGCGGGGCCGCTCTCGCCCCCGCGGCTCCCCCTCCCTGTCCAGCTGCGACCAGAGGATGGAGGGTGGGCCCTGGCAGCCACCTGGGGCTCGGGCGTCCTGGGCTGCTGGGGGCCCTGCCCTGTGCCCGTCCTCGAGGGCTCTGGTTCCTCAGGTTATATTCTTGTGCCTGTCACTTAATTTTTATTCTAATCTGTGTTTCCAGACAGAGAAAGTTGATTTTTTTTCTTCAAGGTGTAAAATGTGCGTCATCCCAAGAAAGGCTTCTTTAGCCTTGTAAATATTCCTATTTATGTTTGAAAATCTGCATAAAACTGCGTTAGAACGTTTGCCGCGGTCTGTCCAGGCTGCCTGAGAATTCCAGTGCTAGGCTGAGGGGGCGGTGTCAGAGGTCAGAGTTCGGGGCGGTGTCAGAGGTCAGAGTTCGGGGTTGGCCACGTGGTCCCTTCCACGAGGACGGGTCCCCAGCTCTGCTGGCCGGGCCCCTCGGAGCTCAGCACAGCGTCCCCCACACAGCCTTAACCAGGGTTTCTCATACTGTTTTCTTATTTCTCAAAAGTGAAGAGACTCAGACAAAAATATGTTCAATATAATTAACGCACTTGACATGGTGGCAAACGTGAGTTCAGTGTGAGGCGGCGTCCTTTCCCTCCGCGGTGCTGTATACAGTCGCCATCACGTGGGCCCGCAGGGTCTTTTGAGTGCTTTCCGTGGTTTAAAGCAGGCGAGGTGCCTGTGATGAGGCAGTTGCCATGGTGACACACTCAGCTTTGATGCAGCGTCAGGGTAAACAGTCATGTAAGATGGAGTGCGTGTGGTCTGCCTGTGGCATCCCCCACCATCCCGGGCTGACATGTCAGCTGCGTTGCTATAGAAAGTGCCTGGTGTGTGTCTCCCTGCCAGGCCGCACTGTGGTCCAGCTGGGGCCGGGCGACCATCCCGCTGGGATGCGGGAGCAGGCACGTCTCATGGTCTGTGAGCCGGTTCAGGGTCCTCCTCCCCGGAGCCGGGCAGCCTGGATCAGAAGGCAGTGTTGATATCAAGCCGAGCTCTGCAGACGCTCGGAAGAGCCCCCGGAACGCGGTGTTCCAGAAGCCCGCTTCCTGTCCTCAGCCCTAGGACTTGGAATTGCCGAGAAGGCGCAAAGACCGCTGGAGGGGTCGTGCAGAGCACCCCAGCCTCGTTCAGGGCAGCGGCCGTGTGGCCAGGGGCAGCCCGCGAGAGACGAGTGTCCCTGGCGCCCACGCGCCCACCCTGCCAGGCAGAGGCAGATGACCCTCCGGGTGGGGAGCCGGGTGCGGGGGATTGAGGTCGGAAGCGCCCCTTCAGGCATCACCTCCAGAGGCTGAGCTTCGGTCCCTGAATCCAGCCTTGCCTTGAAATTAGAAATGTCTTGAGCTCCGCCTTTTAGCTGAAGAGCCCCTGAGGCTCCCGTCACTTGGAAATGTGTCCACTAGAGGGTCAGCCCCAGGCCTGGCTTCCGGTCTCCTGCCCACAGATGCGGGTCTTCCAGGGGCCTCCACACCCGCTGCCCCCCGAGTCCCCGCCCGAAATGCCGTGGGGGGGATGAGTCATGGGGGCATCACTTGGTGGGGTGACCTCCCTGAACTGCACTCCTCTGTAAAGGTTGTGTCCTGAAGTCCTGGGAGTCAGGATCCCGCTCTGTCCATCATGGGGGGACATGGGTCCCCCCGAGGCAGGCTTGTGGTGCTTGCCTCCTGCTGCCCACCCCCCCAGATCGGCGCTTTCACAGCCTCCCTCCCTCCCTGGGGATCACAGGGTTGGGGGTGGCGGGGAGCTGCTCTGAGTGGATGGCTGCTCTGCCGTGGGGGACCCGTCCCCTGCCTCTGACCCGCCCCCTCCAGGGTGCTCCCCAGGCTGTGCTGGGTCACGTGAGCTGAAGCCGGTCCCTCCTCTTCTGTGAGCTCTGGAGCGAAGCCGCCTGCGTCTCTACCACCGGTGCCTCCAGCTTGTGGTCTGACGCTCCGAGGCAGCTCAGTCACCCCTGGTCGGGGCAGAGTGACCGCGAGCCCAGGGCAGCAGGTGGACACCCGCCTGGGCACATTCAGTCTTTAACTGTGACCATCCCAGGCCGCGTCTCCATGGCAACAGGTGTGCAGCCCTTAATTGCTGATTTGAATACTTCCCCTCTGCTTTATCCGTGAGTTCAAAATAAAATAAAAAGCTGTGTTCACCCATATGAAGTTCACCCATATAATGTAATTAATAATTACGTTAATTAGTAATCAGTGTAACACTACATATAATCAAACACCAAATTTAAAACAATCTCACGTCAAAACAGACATGCAGCCAGTGCCACGCTGGCGACCGCAGTGTGGGCCTGCTCTGTCGAGATGGCCCGCGGCTCCCCTGCAGTGAGGAGCGGACCCCATGCAGGCGTCCACCCAGGACGGGGCCCCTTCTCAGTGTGTCCCGGCCCAGCCAGGCTGTGCTTCGCCGGCCATCACGTGCAAACCCGCATCTGAGCAGAAGGGCAGCTGGTGCTGGAGCTGCTGCCCCGGGCCGGGACTTGGTCCTGAGAGCATCCAGGGAGGTCAGAGGTCCTGTGGGCCCAGCGGAACCGCCCTCTCTTTACCTGGACCCCCAGACCCCTGGGCGCAGAGCCGCTCCGTGTGTGGCTCCACCCAGGCCCTGAGGTGGTCCAAAGACTCTGCCCTCACTGGGGCCACCGGTCCTCTGACGTCCCTGAGACACCACGTGGGACCCGTTAACAGGCCCTGGTGCCCGCGTCTCATGTCATCCCTCTGCAGGACCATCCTCCCGACCTGCCTCCTCCGGGGCCTCCCTGGTTGGCGGGCACCTCCTGCTGGCTGCAGTCTCTCTCCCCAGACCGTGGGCACCTCTGACCCGGCGTCAGGTCCCAGGGCTGACAGTGGTGACCAAGCGCCGCAGACCAGGGCTGCAGACTCCAGCGTGTCCCCCCTCAGCTCTGAGGCCAGAGCGCAGAGCCCGGACGGTGCGGGGCTGCGTGCCCTGGGGGCTCCCGGGGAGGGTGCGTCCGCCTTGTCCCACGCCTGGGGCTGCCCCGTCCTCGCCAGCCTCCTCCAGCCTCTGCCCCGCCGCCTCACGGCCTCCCTGGGTGTCTCCTCTTAGGAGGACTAGGGCCGCCCTGCCCCCCAGTGACCTTGCTTCCCTGGATCACCCCCGCCAAGACCCCATGGCCAGGGAGGCTCCTTCCCAGGACCGGGGCTGAGGAGGTGCACAGCTTTCGGGGAGATGGTTTGCCCTCAACACCCACAAATCACAGACATCATCCAAGCACCGGGCGCGCCTGTCCGCTGACCCACAACCGAATTCTCTCCTTTCGGGGTTAAGGTGCCTTGCTCACCTGGTTGGTAAGCGGGGTTCACCTCTCCAGCTGATTAAGAGTCAAGTTTGATTGAATGGACCTTGGGCTACATTGGGTCCCCTGCTCCCCAGGCCCCTGTGCACTCACACACAAGCACACACATGTACACACAGGCACACACATGCTCCCTAGCTCCCCGCCGCCCATCTGACGGGTGTGAACTATGGTGGAGGAATCGGGGCTGGAGAACTGGACCGAACCACTGTCTGTGCCCAGGGCTGGAACTGTGATTGATCTCACCGTCCTGAGAAATGCATGGAAGTGTTCCCTTATAGACCTTCCTGACAATTGCACACTTCAAAGACAACGTGGAACGTAAAGAGTCTAATTTGTTACTCGTCATTAAAGTAGTTAATTCTCGCCGTCTTGTCGTTCATCTTTTTCTCAAGATTTGTGAGAGTTGAAACCCCGTAGGCACTTCTTGAGGCATGTGACACCAGCTGCACTCCGTGAGTAGGGTGTATTTCAAAGCAAGGTTAACTGCACACGTGAAGGTGTTAGCGGCAAAGGTTGTGAGACACGTTGCTTCGTTGTTCAGTCACTGAGTCATGTCTGACTCTGCGACCCCATGGACGGCAGCACAGCAGGATTCCCTGTCCTTCACCATCTCCCGGAATTTGCTCAGATTCATGTCCATCGAGTTGGTGATGCCATCAACCATCTCATCCTCTGTCGTCCCCTTCTCCTACCTTCAATCTTTCCCAGCATCAGGGTCTTTTTCAATGAGTCAGCTCTTCGCATCAGGGGCTAAAGTACTGGAACTTCAGCTTCAGCATCAGTCTTTCCAGTGAATATTCAGGGTTGATTTCCTTTAGGATTGATGGGTTTGAGCTCCTTGCTGTCCAAGGGAGACAAGTGTAAAACCTGAACTTCCTAACTTCTGGATAAGCTGCAAGGTGGGGGGTGGGCAAGTGAGTGAGCTTGGCTCCTAAAATGAGGCAGTGGTCCTGCCACGCACAGGGCCCCCCGGATGCACCTGGACCAGAGCCTGGGGCTGTCCTGCTGACACAGGGACGGCCCTTCCTGCCTGCGTCTTACTCATGGTCACTCTTCGGGGGGCCCCAGGACAGCAGGTGTAGGGAGAGCGCCTCCCTGGGGTGATGGCGCCCAGCCCCTCGGGGGAGGGGGGCACCAGACTCACAATCGGCGTGTCTGCACAGACTCCACCTCTTGTTCCTGAGGAAGGAAGATGTTTTCAGAGGTGAGTCAGGCCTCTGCGAGTGTAAACTCTGAGCCACAGCTCTGGTTTTGAGTGAGAGCGTAAAGCAAAAATGAATTTTATAAGAGGTCTCCTTCTTCCCTTGACAAGCACTCGACTTCACCCAGCAGTAAAGACGTCTAACTCTTTGCTGTTCCTTGGGGCGACACTGCCTTCAGTGGAGGGGAAGGGTGGCCAGGGTGAGTGTCTGCACGCTGATGCTCTGGTTTCCTGGGGCCGCCTCCGGGGCCCTGTGCTCGGGCGTCCTGGGAGCTGGGATCTGACATCCGGGCATCCTTCCCAAGGCCTCTCTCCTTGGCCCGTGGACACTGCTCCTCCATATCCTCACGTGGTCACCCCCCATGCGTGGCCGTGTCCTGATCATGTCCTCTTATAAGGACCCCAGTCACACTAGATCATAACCCAACCATAGGACCTCATTTTACCTTAATTCTCTCCTTAAAGGCTCATCTCCAAATACGGACAGACCCTCGGGTCCTGGGGTCATGGCTCAGCCCCCAGCACTGAGCCGTAGTCAACTCTGTCCTGTTGGTGTCTCATTAGACTCAGTATCGCCTGGACGAGTCGGCTTCCAAGAAATGTCCCTGTCCTATGCGCTACACCGTGCCAGACAATAAATGAAAACGTGAACAATTCTACATGCCGGTCACAGAGATAAGCACAAACAAATACAAGGTACTGTGGACGCCTAGAAGCCTGTGGGATGGTCTTGCCTAGAGCTCCACCAGATCCATGGTTTGATCTGGGACCCCAGTTGTAGCAATAAGGTAACAGCAGGCTACCTTGCAAGGCAGCTTGCAAGCTTTAGTTGCTCAGTCCTATACAACTCTTGGCGAACCCATGGAGTGTAACCCACCAGGCTCCTCTGTCCATGGGATTCTCCAGGCAATAATACTGGAGTGGGTTGCCATGCCTCCTCTAGGGGATCTTCCTGGCCCAGGGATTGAACCTGGGTCTTCTGCATTGTAGGCAGATTCTTTACCTTCTGAGCCACAGGGAAGCCCAACAGCTACCTCATTGGAGTACAAAATGAAACAGAGCAAAGACTAACAGAGTTTTGCCAAGAGACCTCACTGCTGCTGCTGCTAAGTCACTTCAGTCATGTCCGACTCTGTGAGACCCCATAGACGGCAGCCCACCAGGCTCCCCCGTCACAAACACCATCTTCCAACAACACAAGAGACGACTCTACACATGGACTTCACCAGATAGTCAATACCAAAATCAGATTGATTATAGTCTTTGCAGCCACAGATGGAGAAGCTCTGTACAGTCAGCAAAAAATAAGACCAGGAGTTGACTGTGGCTCAGATCATGAACTCCATATTGCAAAATTCAGACTTAAATTGAGAAAGTAGGGAAAAGCACTAGACCATTCAGGTATGACCTAAATCAAATCCGTTACAATTATACAGTGGAAGTGACAAATAGATTCAAGGGATTAGATCTGGTAGACAGATGCCTGAAGAACTGTGGACGGAGGTTTGCAACATTGTACAGGAGGTGGTGATCAAAACCATCCCCAAGAAAGAGAAACGCAAAAAGGCAAAATGGCTGTCTGGGGAGGCCTTACAAATAGCTGAGAAAAGAGAAGCTAAAGGCAAAGGAGGAAAGAAAAGATATTTATCTGAATGCAGAGTTCCAGAGAATAGCAAGGAGAGATAAGAAAGCCTTCCTAAGTGATCAATGCAAAGAAATAGAGGAAAACAACAGAATGGGAAAGACTAGAGATCTCTTCAAGAAAATTAGAGACACAAAGGGGACATTTCATGCAAAGATGGGCTCGATAAAGGACAGAAATGGTATGGACCTAACAGAAGCAGAAGATATTAAGAAGAGGTGGCAAGAATACACAGAAGAACTCTATAAAAAAGATCTTAATGACCTGGGTAACCACGATGGTGTGATCACTCACCTAGAGCCAGACATCCCGGAGTTCAAAATCAAGTGGGCCTTAGGAAGCATCACTACAAACAAAGCTAGTGGAGGTGATGGAATTCCAGCTGAGCTATTTCAAATCCTGAAAGATGATGCTGTTAAAGTGCTGCACTCAATATGCCAGCCAATTTTGAAATCAGCAGTGGCCACAGGACTGGAAAAGGTTAGTTTTCATTCCAGTCCCAAGGAAAGCCAATGCCAAAGAATGCTCAAACTACCACACAGTTGTACTCATCTCACACACTAGCAAAGTAATGCTCAAAATTCTCCAAGCCAGGCTTCAACAGTACATGAACTGAAAACTTCCAGATATTCAAGCTGGATTTAGAAAAGTCAGAGGAACCAGAGATCAAATTGCCAACATCTGTTGGATCATATAAAAAGCAAGAAAATTCCAGAAAAACATCTTCTTCTGCTTTATTGACTACACCAAAGCCTTTGACTGTGTGGATCACAACAAACTGGGGAAAATTCTTCAAGAGATGGGAATACCAGACCACCTGACCTGCCTCTTGAGAAATCTGTATGCAGGTCAAGAAGCAACAGTTAGAACCCGACATGGAACAACAGACTGGTTCCAAATTGGAAAAGGAGTACATCAAGGCTGTGTATTGTCACCCTGCTTATTTAACTTATATGCAGAGTACATCATGCAAAACACCAGGCTGGATGAAGCACAAGCTGGAATCAAGTTTGCTGGGAGAAATCTCAGTAACCTCAGATATGCATATGACACCACCCTTATGGCAGAAAGTGAACAAGAACTAAAGAGCCTCTTGATGAAAGTGAAAGAGGAGAGTGAAAAAGCTGGCTTAAAACTCAACATTCAGAAAATGAAGATCGTGGCATCCGGTCCCATCACTTCATGGCAAATAGATGGGGAAACAATGGGAACGGTGACAGACTTTATTTTCTTGGGCTCCAAAATCACTGCAGATGGTGACTGCAGCCATTAAATTAAAACGATGCTTGCTCCTTGAAAGAAAAGTTTTGACAAACCTAGACAGCATATTAAAAAGCAGAGACGTTACTTTATTGACAAAGGTCCATATAGTCAGAGCTATGGTTTTTCCAGTGGTCACGTATGGATGTGAGAGTTAGACAGAGAAAGAAAGCAGAGCAGTGAAAAATTGATGCTTTTGAAGTGTGGTGTTGGAGAAGACTCTTGAGAGTCCCTTGGTCTGCAAGGAGATCCAATCAGTCCATCCTACAGAAAATCAGTCCTGAATGTTCATTGGAAGGATTGATGCTGAAGCTGAAACTCCAATACTTTGGCCACCTGATGTGAAGAACTGACTGATTTGAAAAGACCCTGATGCTGGGAAAGATTGAAGGCAGGAGAAGGGGATGGATGACAGAGGATGAGATGGTTGGACGGCATCACCGACTCGATGGACCTAAGTTTGTGCAAGCTCCGGGAGTTGGTGAGGGACAGGGAGGCCTGGCGTGCTGCAGTCCATGGCATTGCAAAGAGTCAGACACGGCTGAGTGATGAACTGACTGAATCACCTGGTTCAGATGCACAATCTTCCCCGGTGCCCACGGCCGCTCACTGGGGAGGACTGGCGTGCTCCCCACCCACCGGGCCCCGTCGGCGATTGTGCACGGCAGGCATGTCTCAGGATGTGAGGACCGGGGCGTGATGAAGACACAGTGCTCCCTGGGGAGAGGAGGGAGGCTGAGTGATCCCCGACACTGGAGCACTTCCTGTTGTGTCGCCATTGTGTTTCTTTGGTGAAGGCCGTCTTTCTTTGGCTTGCTTTCCTCTGGGTGTACAGCAGGTAGACGACAACTTATTTTAGGATTTACTTAGAAATGTCCGTCGTGCTGCCTCTGGCAGCAACATTAAAGGGCCTACTTGTTAAACTGCTAATTTATGGATCTTCTCTAAGTAAATGCAAACAAAGCCCTGCTAATGTACAATGTTCAATTTTTAATTTCCAGTCCATCTTAGATTATAGGACTAAAAACAATATTTAATCCCTCGTTAACACATGAATAAGCGGAAGCTGTCATTTTCAACCAGACGATAACGGGATTATCTCAAGAACTGTCAGTTTATGTGAAAACATTATGTTGCCCAAATTTTCATAAAAATTAGTGGTGGATAATATTCAAGAACAGAGCAATGGAGGGAGGAAAGTCTGCATCCAAGGTAATAAATATTCATATTTGTCTGCTCAGGAGATGAAAATCTAATCCAGGGACTATTGATGCACTGGCTTTTTTTTTTTAAACCAAGACTTTTCATCTAAATTGGGTTTGATATGGAAATTCCTCTCACTGGAGTCTCCCAGGCCATGAGCACTCGGGGCTCGGGGACGGGGTGTCCGCCGGGTCAGGTGTGGCCGCTGGAGACCAGCTCCACCCGCGCGGCGGGCCTTAGCGACGGGCCAGCTCACTGCCCCCAGCATCCTCTGCATTGTGTGTGTGGGTGTGTGTGTGTGGGGGTGTGGGGATGTGTGTGTGTGGGGGGGTGTGGGGGTGTGTGTGTGGCACACTGGGCCCTCCCTCCTTTTTTTTTTTTTAAGGAAAAACTACATAATCTCGTGCCGGTTAACTCCAAGCTTCTGCAGGGTTAGAATTGTGTCTTTGTTGACAATTACCATAAATCAGAAGCCACTCTGCCTGAAGCTTAATGAAACATGTATGATTTTAAAGAGAAAAGATGGCGACCGCAGGACACGGTGCATGTGTCCCCGTGACTGCCCCGGCCCGTCGCAGCTGTGAGGACAGTGCACAGACCCCTGGCCAGTGAGCTTTGACGCGGTGGGCCACACACGGCCGCTGGCCCCTCGACGTGCCTGGCCTTCCTGCATAGGGGCGTCTGGGCCCCTCAGACCCCCGTGCTTGGGCCCCCCTTAGACTCGGGCCTCCAGGGAAGCAGAGCCTTCGCTAGTTCACGCTCGTAAACCCGAGCAGGCTGGACACGAGCTGGTGGCTTCAGCCCCAGCCAAGTAGCAGACGAGGCCCTCAGCCGGCGATGGGACGGCCCCCACCCCCTGGACGGGACTCGCTCTGCATCACGACTGATCTCTGTCGAATCAGGATGTTGACAGATGTGTATGTTAAATTATGACCCAACGTGCCCTTCCCGTTCACTTTAACCCGACTCAAGTAGAGCAGTCTCGGGGTGGTCTGGTCATCTGGAGAACACGTGGACATGTGACCCCTGAAGGGGTCCCCCCAAGCTCTCCCCGTAGGGGCCGGCTGGGGGCTGCGGTCTCCGCACTCAGATTGTGTGACTCTGACACCCTGTCTATTTTCCTGTCCTGCCCCCCACACACACCATCAGGACCTCACGTTTCCGGCCCAGGGACATCTCAGTCCCCAGCACGGGGTGGGGGGCTGTATACTGAGAGGAGAAGAGCGTGACCCCAGGGCGGGGGTCTCACAGGCTCAGGTCTCTCAGCTGAGCCGCGACCCCCAGCCCCCGCCCGGCGCCCCGCGCGCCGCTCCTGTGCAGATGGAGTCGGTCAATCTCAGTGTTTTCAGGAGACCCTCCTCCCAGAAGTCGGGTTTGGGGGCATCCCCACGGGCCACTAGCCTCCTCTGGGGCCCCTGGACCCCCCAACCTCACCCGACTCCTCCTGACACGTCTCCACTGGTGGCCCTGTGCCATGCGCCTCAGCCTCCCCTCACCTGCCGGGGGGAGCTGCTGCCAGCACCGCGGCAGAGCCTCATCGTGTACGTCTGTGCGCGTGGTGGGTGAGCCATGAGCACCACCCCCAAGTGTCAGCCAGGGCTCCCAAGGGCAACAGAACCACCACGGTAAAGAGAGACGACTCATGACGAGCAACTGGCCGTCCATCCTGAGGCTGCAGTCTGCTGCCTGCAGGCCGGAGGCACAGGGCAGCCAGTGCTGCAAGTTCTGGGTCCATCCCGAAGGCCTGGGACCTGGGGGATCCACGGCGCACATCCCAACCCATGTCTGAGCCAAGACCCCAGAGCACCAGTGTCCTTCTCGCAGAAGGGAGAAAGTGGTCTCCACCCAGGCAGCCGGCAAAGTCGCCTTCCTCCACCCCCTGGCTTCTCCTGCAGGACTTAGAGTTCAGGGGGCAGGGTTTGTATAGCCTCTCACACTGAGCTTCCTCCAGGCTGGGTTCTACTGCCGTGACCTGGAGCGTCATCCTCATGGATTTGGGGGGACAGTGTCCTGTGACTTCTGGGCTCATTCTTCCCTGGAGGTGAAGACTCACCATCGCAGGTGCCCCATGTTCCTGCTCCTGGTGGGCCGAGCAGGTCCTCACCGCCTGGGGGCCTGGACCCAGAGGAGCAGCGGCAGGAGGGGGCAGGGGGAGAGGGGAAGCTCCAGGGACTGTGTCTGCCAACAGGGGCTTGTCCGCAACTAGGGTTGTTTGTGGCAGTGCCAGTGTCGAGTCTGTTCTTTCAAGGGGGTGCATTTACCTAGTACGTGTGAGGTGTGTACATGTGTGTGTGTGTGATGTGTATGCACGTGTACATGCATGGTGTATGTACACATGTGTTGCGTGTTTAAGTATATGTGTGCACTGTGACATGTGCATGTGCAAGCATTGTGTGCACATGTGTGGTGTGTGTGTACATGTGTGTGCTTGGGTATGCACATGTGTGTACACGCGTGTGTGCGTGTGTACATGCGTGAGAGTGTGCTGGGGCATGCACGTGTGTGTGTACATGTGTGGTGTGTGTGCGTATTGTGTACACGTGTGTGTACATGTGTGACAGTGTGCTGGGGTACGTACGTATGTATGTGTGTACATGTGTGGTGTGTGTGCACGTTGTGTACCTATGTGATGTGTGTACACGTGCGTGTGTGCGTGTGTACATGTGTGAGAGTGTGCTTAGGTATGCACGTGTGTATGTGTGTGTACATGTGTGGTGTGTGTGCGCATTGTGTACCAATGTGATGTGTGTACACGTGTGTGCGTGTGTACATGTGTGAGAGTGTGCTTGGATATGCACATGTGTGTGGACGTGTGTGGTGTGTGTGCACATTGTGTACCCATGTGGTGTGTGGACGTGTGTGTGTGTGTGCATGTATGTGGGTGTTTATGGTGTGTGAGAGGGATCATTTGCCACAGCAAGAGCTATAAACACAGCATTAGGGTTTAGGCGCACTCTGGTGGCCCAGTCCACCCGAGACTGCTGCTCCTCAGCTCCTTCTCCGCGGCGCTGAGATACCTACGGGATGATGGCCCAGAAGACGTGCTGCAGCAGAGTCAGTCCCGGAGCCAGGGTGGGAGGGGGTGCAGAATAGTTAGCAAGTGGTCTCCCGCGACAGCAGGGACCACAGGACTTCCTGGTGAAGTCACAGCACTCGCTTACCGGTTCAGTCGTCCAGACTCCCTGTGAAGGAAGCTGGCCCGGCATCGCGGCGCACACAAGAGGCAAGTCGGTGAGCACACAGGAGTCGGATCTCGACCCTGACCTTGTGGGAAGCAGCCCTCGCAGACGTCTCCCCAGACGAGGACCAGCTTCCTTCCCTGCAGCCGTGGCCATGGCCCCGTCCTTGGGAGGAGCAGGACTGGCCTCCCCTGGCCTCCACTCATGTGTCAGAGTCACAGGCCTGAGGGGAGGGTGGCTCCAGGTGCCGAGCTGACACCGCAGCATCTCGGAGCAGGTAGGCGGGGGTCGAGGTGGGGCAGCAGGCACAGGCAGGTGGACCCATCCACGCTCTGGTCTTGGGGAGCGCCCAGTGTCCAGGACTAGGCTCCCTGTGGTCCAGTCTGTGGGGGCGGGGCTGTGGGACTCAGCCCTCGTGCTGGCGTCCGGATGGAAGGTCTGTGGTTGTCAGAAGTGGGCTGGAAGGCAGGGGCCTTGGGTTCCAGGTGAGGGGCTGGTGTGTTGGCAACAGGGGAGGTGAGAGCTGGGTGGGCAGCAGCCCATCCAGTTGGCCTGGAGGGGGCAGAGGAACAGGAAGCCCGGGGGCATCTCAGGGGCTGGGTGGTGCGGTGCAGGGCGGCCCCGACCCCACCTGGCCAGACGTGCATGTAGTGGGTTCCTCCCAGCACCTCAGGGCTGGACCCAGGCTGCCAAGGACTCTCGGGTTCTGTGGAAGTCCAGATTGTGAGGTGGTGGGCGGCCGCGTGAGGAGGAGGGGAGATGTGGTGTGAAGTGGGGAAGAATTTAGAAGCCAGGGAGAAGAGGCGGGAAGGCAGCCCTGTGGCCAGAAGGGCCTCCCTCTCACTGGCTTTCCGGCTCCATCTGAGCCTCCTGCAGAAACCAGAATCACAGAGAAGGTCAAGGCTGGGAGCACGTGGCCCTTCCGGGGGGCTCACTGGGTGCTGGGCACAGGAAAGGGGCAGCGACGCCTCCCACCCGCCCCCCCCGGCTGCCTTCCCCCTCCCCGGCCACCAGCGGGGGAGCCGGCAGGACGCAGCTGGCGGAGTTTGCTGAGTGCACTTGTCCCATCCTCAAGCCGACGGTCAGCCTGGCGGTGGGCCGTGTCTCACCCCGTCCAGCCCGGGACACGTCGCAGGCAGGACAGCGCAGTCCTCGTGTGTGTGTGCGTGCATGCGTATACACGAGTGCAGGCGTGTGTTTGCAGGAACTTTAACCCTGTACCAGCCTCACTCCCTAGGAAGCCTTCCCTCGGTAAATAGCAGAGGAGCTGAGGGCTTAGTAGCCGTGAGGGGTGGGCAGGGCCTGCAGGTGAAGTGGGGCTGCTGGCTGTGGGCTGGAGCAGACACTCCGGGCGCCTCCCGGCCGAGTGCCCCGGGGCCCCCAGAGGTGGTGCTCACTGTCAGGAGCGCTGACTCAGGACGCTCACGTCCACCTTGGGCCTGGGGTTCAGGGGTCGGGGCCGGGCCCCCGGGAGTGTGCTCCTCCGAAGGCTGAAGTTCAGGAAGCAGCACAGCCCAGGGGCCCAGGTCTCGGCAGGCGAGGCGAGAGGGGCATCGGGCCCTAACAGTGACCGTGGGGCCTGGGAGCCCGGCTTTCTCCCGAGGCACTGTGCGGCCGTGCCGTGCCGTGGCAGCTGGCATGTAAGAGCCCCACCCCACTCCATGCACGCTGGGAGGGCCCAGGCAGGGGGCATTCTGGGCACCGTGGAGCCCAGCTGAGCTGTCCCCATCGGTGACCTTTGCAGCCCTCCTGGATGTCCATGGGCCGCCTCGGTGCCCAGCAGGCCCACAAAGCACTCATTCTGGCCCTGGCAAACTGGAAGCCCTGGAAGCATCTGTAGAAACAACCAATGTTTCAGTAAAACATCTGAATGTTTTGGCATCAAGGTGGGACTCGCCGTGCTGACCTCTTTGCTCTCGTCCTGAAGCTCTCATCCTGTGTGTGGTGTGACTCCGAGGGTGCAGGGAAGTCCGTGACTTTGACTTCAGAGCCGTTGTGAATCCTGAGTCAGTCCCCCCAGAGCATGGCCTGGAAGCAGCCAGGTGGTGGCGAGCCTGGTGGCCAGGCCTCCCCTCGACGTCCCAGAACCCGGGAGTTGTGGGCCCCCAGCCGCCCCCTGGCCACAGGGGCAGGAAGTGGGGAGACGGCCCTGGAGAGGCCACCGTCCGGTGGACCAGCTCTGTGCTCTGCCCATAGGGAGGGCCCGTCTGTCTCCCGGGCCGCGGTGACCAGCCCTCAGCTCCCTCCCAGCAGCTCCCAGCTGTTGTCCCAGCTGGTCTCAGGAGCCGGTAGCCTTGGTGGGCTTGGACTCTGCCCCCTCGGAGACTGGCCGCCAGTCGGCTCCGGCCCTCACAGCCCTTGGCTCTGGGCCACTGAGCTTCACACTGAGACATGTACAGCACGGGGGCCCAGGCATGAAGAGGGGGACGGGGCTCCCGGGGGTCTGGGCAGTGCACAGGCCTGGCCGGCCTTTCCTCCGCTTGTCTCTGAAGTCCACTAAGGCTCATGGATGGGAGTCCGTCCAGCCTTCTGGCCCCGGCGTCGGGCTCCAGTTTAAACTCTGCTGCTGCTGCTGCTAAGTCGCTTCAGTTGTGTCCGACTCTGTGCGACCCCATAGACGGCAGCCCACCAGGCTCCGCCGTCCCTGGGATTCTCCAGGCAAGAACACTGGAGTGGGTTGCCATTTCCTTCTCCAATGCATGAAACTGAAAAGTGAAAGTGAAGTCGCTCAGTCGTGTCCGATTCTTCACGACCCCGTGGACTGCAGCCCACCAGGCTCCTCCGTCCGTGGGAGTTTCCGGGCAGGAGCACTGGAGTGGGGGCCATCGCCTTCTCCAAGTTTAAACTCTAGTCTCGGTTTATCCGTCCACCCTGAGGACGGTCCAGCTGTCCCTCTGCATCTGAACAGCGCACGTTCCACATGCCAGCTGTGTGGGTCCTTCTTACACAGCATCTTATGTTGGATAAGAGGCCCTGGGTGTGTGTTTATGTGTATTGAAGGTTCCTTGTTTCATTCCATAAGCACTTTGTTAACCTCAGGGTCCACACTCGGCTCTGGAACCGCACACTCCGGAGGCTTCATTCTCAAGGCTTTCCAAGGCTTTCCAATTTCAGTGCTGAAATAGAGGTGAATTTAAAGATAACAAGTCACAGATCCTGCCCTCCATTGCCTTAAAATCTAGTGGGAGAAATGTGAAGACAAGTCAGCAGTGTGTGATGAATTAGCATATGGAAATAAACGAGAAACTCCTTGTATTCCGAAGAGACTCTGGTGGCTGAAGGCTCCAGTCCCCGGGTTATGTGGGACAAGAAGGTGCTTAGGCTGCTGTGGACGTCCAGTCCCGTCCGGGGCCCTGAACGGACCCTTGTTTGGAGCCAGGGTGGCTCTGTGTCACTACTTTAGTTGAGATGAGGCCTTGCAGGGGCAGGTGAGCCATTAACCCTGTGCAGCCGTGTCCTTAGAGAGCGGGCAGCATGGGACAGAGCAGAGGCCACAGCGGGGCTGGGTGCCGAAGGCAAGGCACCCGTCTGTGGAGACCTGGGTGGGGGCCCCCACACCCTGACCTCAGGCCTCGGCCTCTAGACTCTGGGAGACTAAGTGTCTGCTGTTCTGGGCGCTCAGGGTACGGTGACAAGTTCTGGCCACCTAGGGGGCTCAGGCAGCTGGACATCCATACAATGCAAGCTGTCTGGGCAGAGACCAGGCGGGCAGCGGCCGGGGCTCGGAGAGGACGAGGTCCCGGGGGCTGGTGGGGAGGCCAGTCAGGAGCCACGCGCTGGTCCGGCGGGGAGGCGGGGTTGGGCTGCTCTGATGGGGTGGTGCCGGGCTGGATGCACGCGGGTAGAGAGGCTGGGTCCCCGACGGCCACCAGCGTATCTGCGCCGTGCCAGGCCGGGTGCTGGGCTCCTGGCTGCCTGCGGGCCCCCCACCACACCAGATGGCATCCAGACCGTAGGCTAGTTTTACACGTTTCCCACTTAACACAGGAACAGCACTCGGCCTCACAGGGACGAACTGTCCACCAGGAAAACCGCCTGCTTCCCGTGGCGGCTGCTCTCGGGCCCCTTTAAGAGAGAAGAGATGCCCCCCTCCGCCTCCAGGCTCCCTCGAAGGAGCCGCGTTTCATTTATCCTGCTCTTGATTTTTAATTAACTTTAGGCTGGTCCAGCTGTGCCTGTTCTGGACTCCAATTTTGACAACTATTGACTGAATTGCCTGGTCAGTCCCATGAAAAAATAAAAATAAAAATGAACCCAGCCAGCCAGTTGCTGATTGAATCGACCGTGCGATCAAACGGTTTCTCAAGTCGCCCGCTTTAGACGGGTCTCCAAATGCATTCAGTTGTTTTATTTAAAGCTAGTGCATTTATATAAATGTAAGGGATGGTCTCCTCTCTGCCCACTGAGTAATTGTCTGGCTCTATCACTTAATTATCTCCACACAGTTAGTGACCAAGATATTAGAGCAGAAGATTAGATATTAAAAGCATGGTTAAAACACAGAAATGAGATTTGCATAGATGTCTAATTCCAAACCAGAAATGTGCTGGGGATGCAGTTAGATACTGAGCCCCGTTCTGGAAAATCCACGCAGGAGAACAAATGAAAATTCATGACTGTATCCAAAAGATTGAACTCTGCCATTAAAAATTTTTTATTCTTTTATTTTTATTTTATTAATACAAGACTGTCGTACAACCTTTGTCATAAATTTTGTACAAAAATAGGGACAAACCAGAAAATGTCTGCCACACACAGGGGTTGGCTGGTTATGTGGTGAAATATTTCAAAAGAACTGAAGGGCTGTATGGACCCATGTTCACAGCGTCCGGATGGATGGACGGACAGATGGATTGGAGGCTTCCCAGAAAATATTTGCAGATAAAATGAACCTTCAGAGCAAAGGAGACATTTGGAGATATTTCTCTTTCTATGTGAGACCTTTTAGGATTTGAAATAGCTCAGTGAAAGTGCTACACTCAATATGCCAGCAAATTTGGAAAACTCAGCAGTGGCCACAGGACTGGAAAAGGTCAGTTTTCATTCCAATCCCAAAGAAAGGCAATGCCAAAGAATGCTCAAACTACTGCACAATTGCCCTCATCTCACATGCTAGCAAAGTAATTCTCAAAATTCTTCAAGCTAGGCTCCAACAGTATGTGAACCAAGAACTTCCAGATGTTCAAGCTGGACTTAGAAAAGGCAGAAGAACCAGATATCAAATTGCTAACATCCATTGGATCACAGAAAAAGCAACAGAGTTTCAGAAAACATCTACTTATGCTTCACCAACTCTGCTAAAGCCTTTGAGATGGGAATACTAGACCCCCTTACCTGCCTCCTGAGAAATCTGTATGCAGGTCAAGAAGTAACAGTTAGAACCAGACATGGAACAACTGACTGGTTCCAAATTGAGAAAGGAGTACATCAAGCTTGTATATTGTCACCTTGCTTATTTAACTTATGTGCAGAGTACATCATGCAAAATGCCAGGCTGGCTGAAGCACAAGCTGGAATGAAGATTGCTGGGAGAAATATCAATAACCTCAGATGCACAGATGACAGCACCCTGATGGCAGAAAGTGAAGAAGAACTAAAGAGCCTCTTGATGAAAGTGAAAGAGGAGAGTGAAAAAGCTGGCTTATAATTCAACATTCAAAAAACAAAGATCATGGCATCTGGTCCCATCACTTCATGGCAAATAGTTGGGGAAACAATGGGAACAGTGAGAGACTTTATTTTCTTGGGCTCCAAAATCACTGCAGATGGTGACTGCAGCCATGAAATTAAAAAGACGCTTGCTCCTTAGAAAAAAAGCTATGAACCAACTCAGACAGCATATTAAAAAGCAGAAACATTACTTTGCCAACAAAGGTCCATCTAGTCAAAGCTATGGTTTTTCCAGTATTTATGGATGGATGTGAGTTGGACCATAAAGAAGGCTGAGTGCTGAAGAATTGATGCTTTTGAATGGTGGTGTTGGAGAAGACTCTTGAGAGTCCCTTGGACTGCAAGGAGAGCAAACTAGTCAATCCTAAAGGAAATCAATCCCGAATATTCTTTGGAAGGACTGATGTTGAAGCTGAAGCTTCAATACTTTGGCCACCTGATGTGAAGAGCCAACTCATTTGAAAAGACTCTGAAGCTGGGCAAGATTGAAGGCGGGAGGAGAAGGGGGCAACAGAGGTGAAATGGTTGGGTGGCATCACCTATTCAGTGGACATGAGTTTGAGTGAACTCCGGGAGTTGGTGATGGACAGGGAGGCCTGGCGTGCTGCAGTCCATGGGATCGCAGAGAGTCGGACACGACTGAGCGACTAAACTGAATAGCTGAATAGTGTGAGACCTTACAGCTTCAAGAGCCATTAGAACAAGGATCAAAATAATACACTGTTAGTATCAGACCTTCAGATGTCTTTAGGACAAGGTATAAATCCAATCTTACAAAAAATAATGAAGCCTAGTCTATAGAGTCGCAAAGAGTCAGACGTGACTGAGCAACTGAACTGAACTGAACTGATGCAACCATATGTTTGAAACTGGTTATCACTGAAGTATATTTGAGAGCAAAATGATCTTTATGTGATCATGTAATATAGGGAGTTACTTTTAAATGCTGTTTATTTCATCTTTTTCTCATGCTTTAGAAGTTATTTCATAGACGCTCTACAGAATACGGCTTCCCAGGTGTTCCTAGTGGTAAAGAACCCGCCTGCCAATGCAGGTAGACGTAAGAGACCCAGGTTCAATCCCTGGGTCCGGAAGATCCCCTGGAGAAGGAAATGGCAACCCTCTCTAGGATTCTTGCCTGGAGTCCCATGCACAGAAGGGCCTGACGGGCTGCAGTCCACAGGATCGAGCAGAGGCGGAGACGACCGAAGCGACTCAGCACACACCACAGAATCGCCTGTGTATCAGGACAGCAGTGGACAGACACACTGCCATGAATCAGTAACTGCCGCCAGGCGCCCGAAGCTGCAGGACAAGGACATTTTGGAGTCATTTTTTCTCCCTCGTGTCTGTATCTGTGCTGTTTCTCCCAAAATGCTGACCTTTGTGATCCTGACCTCCTATCTAAGTCCCCGAGGACAAAGCTCAGCTTCCTGCCGTGCTTCCGCCGGCCAGTCCCTCTGGCCGAGCGCCCCAAGTTGGGCGCCCTCCTTCTCAGTGTGGCCCCAGGGGCCATCTGCATGGCGTCCTGCGTCCCCAGCAGGGCCTCTCCTGTCCCCCTGGGCTGGACCCTGGACAGACCATATCCCTCAGTCCAGGTAGAGGGGCTTCGGGTCAAGCGCATGTGCACAGCAGAGCCCTGGCCCGCAGGCCCACGGCTCAGACCTGGAAGCGGCCAGGCCAGACCCTGGAGCCTGGCCAGGACCTGCCCGCCTGCCCTCGGGCACTGGCTGTCCTGGTGGCAGCCTGGGAGACCCTCTGTACTCCCGCAGGACCCGAGGCTCAGGAGACCCTCCGTGCTCCCGTAGGGCCCAAAGCTCAGGAGACCCTCCGTGTTCCCGCAGGGCCCAAGGCTCAGGAGAACCCCCCGCCCCGCCCTCCCACAGGGCCCGAAGCTCAGGAGACCCTCTGTGCTCCCGCTCGGCCCAAGGCTCAGGAGACCTTCCGTGCTCCCGCAGGGCCCAAGGCTCAGGACACACAGCAGGAGCGTGGCTGTGGCCGTGGTCTGGCTGAGGCGGGCATGGGGCACGGGTTCCCGGTTCTCTCCAGCTCAGACGTGTGTCTCGCATCCGGACGCTAGAACCCCAGATCCAGGTGCCTGCGGGCCTGGGTCCTCCTGAGGCCCATCTCCTCAGGCGTAGATGCTGTCGTCCCCCCGAGTCCTCACACGGTCGTCCCTGTGTGCACGTCTGTGTCCTGATCCCTTCTTACAGGACACAGTCCTATGGGGTCAGGGTTAGGGTCACCCCCTTGCCTCTACAGACCTGCCCCAGGTGCCTCCCAGGGACCTGGGGTTGGCACTCGGCATGTGAGTTGGGAGCACAGCTCAGCCCTAACCTGCAAGAAGCAGTGTCTCCTCTCCAAGCCCGACTTCCCGCACACACCAGAGGATGGAACCCTCGCCCTGTCGATGGAAACGCCCGCTGGTCCCCTCGGGAAGAACTTGCTGGCAGAGGTCCGGCTCCGCCTCCTCTGTCTGATCTTCCAGGCCTTTCTGCTGAGGCGTCACCAAGGAGACGCAGCCGTGACAAAGGGCCGCCTGCCCCCTGGGAGGAAGGGCTTAGGGTGTTGACCGCGAGGATTTCCACTTCACATTTACACAGAGTCAGACACAAAGGAGCTGAGCGAGGTGCCGGGTGGAGGGGCACAGACAAAGCACCGGCCCTGGATTAGGGGGTCCCCGCGCCCCTGCCTTCCTCACGAATCTTAAAGAAAATGCGCCTCCTTCCCTCCCGTGCTCGGCACCGGGGCTGCTGGGACCAGGTCTGCGCCCACCCTGCCGCTTGCTCGCTAGGGAATTAATTACCCCCAGGAGAGCCGGGCTCCCCTCCCCGGTCAGCCCTCGTCTCGATCTTTCGGACAAGCCCCTCTGGGAGAGCCCAGCAGGTGGGTGACGGTCCATGGGTGGACCCTGGGCAGGAAGCCTGCTGCCCCCAGGAGGCCCCCAACCAGGGGGGCCCCTTCCTTCCAATATAAGTGCCCGCCAGAACTGTGGGCTAGTGGGAGCCACTCTGAGCCTCACGCTCGGATGGTTTGCTGGGTCACTAACAACATCCACGTCCCTCCCCGAGATCTGAAAAGTCCGCCCATCCTTCGTGAGCTCTGACCCCTCACCACAGGCAGACCATATTTTCTAAGATGAAGTTTTTTAGGCACCTAACTTTAAAACACAGAGAAGGCAATGGCACCCCACTCCAATACTCTTGCCTGGAAAATCCCGTGGATGGAGGAGCCTGGCGGGCTACAGTCCATGGGGTCGCTGAGAGTCGGACATGACTGAGCGACTTCACTTTCACTTTTCACTTTCATGCATTGGAGAAGAAAGTGGCAACCCACTCCAGTGTTCTTGCCTTGAGAATCCCAGGGACAGGGGAGCCTGGTGGGCTGCCATCTATGGGGTCGCACAGAGTCGGACACGACTGAAGCGACTTAGCAGCAGCAGCAGCAACTTTAAAACAACCATTCTGGGGGGAAGGCAACCTGGTGTGGCAGTCATGAGATTAACGTGTCTTGTTGTGGCCTCGTCACCTGGACGTTGTTAAGAAATTTATCTCGGTGTGAGCGGACCTCCCTGCACTTTGTAATGAGTTGCTTAATAATTGTTTTCCTAATTGTTTTGAACAGAGATGTGCAAATTAACTTTTTAAAGAAAGACATTGGTGTCTCTTATTGAAAGCATGTTTAATTGGGCAAAGAGTGTGCTAACATTTGAACTTTTAAAACAAAATAATCTCAATAGAAATAGTTTTCCTTGGTTCTATCACTGTGACCCTGGATTGTTTTTAGCATATTTAAAAAATCTAGACACAAAGGTGGGCATCATTTTAAGCAAACTTGACCCTGAAGCCTGGCAACACTGTGGTATCATTTTTAGGAGAAAAACCTCCGCGCGGAGGTGACGGTTCTTGTCGTGTTGTCCTGCTTGTCTTTACCAGGCGGGGAAGCGTCACGTGTAGAATGGAATTCTGACTGTGCGTGCCTTCCAGTCTCGGGGGATGTGTGCTGTGGCTGAGGCCGTGGGCAGGTGTGAGTTGTCTCGAGTGAGTCGGGGAAGGTGTGTGCTGCATGAGCACCTGGAGAGAAGACTTTGCTCAAACACACACACAGGCCATGGGGCTTGCACACACATGTCATGCTTCTTGTATGAAAGAGAACTGCGTGTGTCAGAGGATCTGAGGACATGGGTGCTTCCTGAGAGGTCCCGTGTGTCCCCAGGGCCTGACTGCCCCCCACTTCTGGTCTGGTCCTTGTGGAGAGTGGCTGTGATGGCCGGCACCCTGGCTTGCAGGGTGGCAGCTCCCGCTGCCCACAGTGGGCAGGAAGGTGCGTGCTGCCCGGTGTGACCCCGTGGGCCGGCCTGGCCTCGTGTGCTTGGCCCAGCCTGGCTGGAGCGACTCTAGAGGGGAAGCCCCTGGACAGAGGAACTAGAAGAGCTGCTCTCAGGATCAGAGCCGAGGATGCCCAGAGCAGGGTGTCACAGAACTCCTGTTCATGCAGATCTGTCGTTAGAAAACAGAAGCACGTGGACCCGGACACTGGGAAAGACTGAGAGCAGAAGGAGATGGGGATGACAGAGGAGGAGATGGCTGGATGGCATCACCGACTCCATGGACGTGAGTCTGAGTGAACTCTGGGAGTTGGTGAAGGACAGGGAGGCCTGGCATGCTGCAGTCCCTGGGGTCGCAAAGAGTTGAACACAACTGAGCCACTGAACGACAACGGCAAGGGCGTCTGAGTAGAAGCTAGTATAAACTAAAACAGCAGAGTTTAGACTCGTCAGTTCCTGGAGGGCAGTCCGAGGTGCAGGTGGACTCTGTGTCCACCGCACAGCCTACCCTCCCGCCGTGACGGACCCTGGGCTCATCCCGCCCCAGCACCACAGTCGCAGGCGCGCACCCCTGCCTCCCGGGCCGGCACAGGCTCCGCCGTGAGAGAGGGGACTGCAGGGGGGCCTGAGAAATGCCACCTCCTGCCGTTTGGAGCTCCTGGAGGGTCAGGGCCATCTCCTCACCTGGACATGGGTGGTTGGGTCTCACTCTTGGGGCGGGGCCCCAGTCACTGAAGTAACAGGAGACCTGTGAACATCCCATCAGGGTGCTGATCTGTGGTGTCGTTATGGTGACCATCTCGGCAGTGCTGGCCCAGGCTGGCTCCTGCATCTCACTGATCCGGGGTGGGGCTCCCCCACTGTTGGGGCCCCACCTGCTCGCCCTGCCATCAGGGGGAGCCGAGGGCCTTGTGTCTTGGGAGCCCCCTGCTCTCTGCCCCTCAGCTTTCTCTTCGAGGCCCCCAGACTGCCTTCTGCGCCCCTCCGAAGGAGACATGGGTGTTTAGGGTCCATAAGAACCCAGCTGTTCTCACGGTCAAATGGAGCAGCTCTCAGTTTTCAGGGTCAGTTTCCTGGTTTGTGTTTCTGTTTGTCTGGCTGTGCCGGGGCTTGGTGTGGCACGCGGGATCCTTCTGTGCAGCGCACCGGCTCTGGTTGTGCGTGGGCCAGAGCGCCAGCCCGGTAGGTGCAGCGTCACGTGGGATCTTAGTTCTCCGACCAGGGATCAAACCTGTGCCCCCTGCGTTGCAAGGCGATCCTTAACCCTCAGTTCAGTCACAGTCCTGTCCAACTCTTTGCGACCCATGGACCACAGCACGCCAGGCCTCCCTGTCCGTCACCAGCTCCTGGAGTTTGCTCAAACTCATGTCCATTGAGTCGGTGACGCCATCCAGCCATCTCACCCTGTCGTCCCCTTCTCCTCCCACCTTCAGTCTTTCCCAGCATCAGGGTCTTTTCCAATGAGTCAGTTCTTTGCATCAGGTGGCCACAGCTTCAACGTCAGTCCTTCCAGTGAACACCCAGGACTGATCTCCTTTAGGATGGACTGGTTGGATCTCCTTGCAGTCCAAGGGACTCTCCAGAGTCTTCTCCAACACCACAGTTCAAAAGCATCAATTCTTCGGCGCTCACCTTTCTTTATAGTCCAACTCTCTTAACCCCTGGACAACCAGGAAGTCCCTAGGTCAGTGTCCACTTTTCTAATTTCCTCAGATGTCACAGCTGGAGTCACAGCTGGGAGCTTCTAAAGACCCAATTCTGTGATTTCCGCCTTGTCTTCTGAAAACACCAGCAGCTCCTCCTCTACAGGCCCTCGCTGCCCAGGCACAGGTGGCAGGACTGCCCACTCTGCCTTGGCACCCCAGGTTTCCAGCCGCCCTGTCCCTGCTGACCAGCAAGTCCCGAGAGGCCCAGAAAACTCTCCTTTGAGTCTGACCACATTTTCTCCTCTTTCCCTTGGTGATTCGCGCCCCCCTGCATTCAGAGTGGTGTTTGGATATTTTCCTTCGAAGCGTTTACAGTTCCGTGTCTGTCTACCCAGGGCTGGCTCTCACGTGTTGAGGAACACGGGTCCAGCTGAGCCTCCTTCCTCCCCGAGTGGCCCTGGTGCCACCGCGGCATCCTCGCGTGTCTGGGGCCCTCCTCTGCCCCTCCCCTAGGCGCCCACGCGGGGTCCTGTTGCTGGACGCCGAGTCCCCGGGCAGTAGGGCAGGCCCCTGCCTCGGCCAGCAGGCTGTCTCTGTGTCCGTGGCCTGTGACTGAGAGCACATGTGTCGCACGGCTGCACGCGTGTGGGGAGAAAAGCCTCAGAGACAGGGGCTTCAACAGCATCCGTACCAGAGCGGCCGTCGGCGGGGTGTGGGCCGTGGGAGCCGCAGGCCGGGCCCCGCGCGTCTGCCTCCTTACCCTGCTGGCCAAGCACCCTCTCCAGGTGGAGCAGTGTCCGCTGGTGAGAGCGGAGAGAGAATCTCTTGCTCCTTCTCTGTCTTTCTTGATGGAGATGCCCTGGGGTCCGGCCCCGCCTCTCGCCTGTCTGTCTGATCCCGTGGGCTCCCCAGCCTGGGGGCCTGAGCTCGGCATCTGCATGTGGGATCAAGGCCCTCCCTTTACCCCCCACTCCCTCCCTCCACCCTTTGGCCGCCAGACCTGCCAAGGGCATCAAAGGGACCCGAAGCAGAGACGCTGTGACCCAGGTCTGCGGGTGCTGCACTGTCCGCCTCCCCGGCGCCTCCCCTCCTCATCTGAAAACACACGTCGCGTCCGCATGCAGACCTAGCAGTGGTTGAGCAGCACAGAGGCAGGAAGTGAGGAGCTGGGTGCGAACCTGTCGGGCGCATTTAGGGACAAGCCTGAGGACTCCCACCGCGTTAATACTCACCCAGCGACCAGCCTCCGACACCTCGCTGTTCTCGGCCTGGCCTCTCCCGCCCGTGGGGACTCAGCCTCCAGTGCCTGGGGAAGGTGGTGCTGCAGGAAGGTGACCCAGGTAGAGGCAGGTGGGCACAAACCCAGGAGGCGGTGCATGAACCGGAGCGGCACACCGACCCCTGGGGACGATTAATTCATTAGCGCCCGAGCCAGCCTGGATTGTTTCCTTGTAATTACACCCACCTCACACACTTGCTTTTGAAGACATTAATTGCATGATTAGTTTTATGATTTCTTCTGATTACCAATTAAGTTACCTTTTTTTTGTATTTCATACATGCCATTAGGGTTTATAGTGCAGCTTTTTTAATTTCTCACCTAGCGGGGGATCTCACACGTTGGAAGGCTACATTATCCACTCAATAAACAGGCAGAGTTTAATTTTCTGTACAAAGTATTGGTGCGGACTTGGAAAGATGGTGTTTCAGGCATTGCGCTATCGGGAGTGACATTTAATTTTTCAGGGGAGAAATCTTGTTTTTCACTGTCACAGCGATGTTCACAGAGCGTGATTCAGGGCCGTGCGGGGACCCAGCGCGAAGCTCCCACGCCTGCCACCGCGCCCCTTCCCTGACCGAGGCTGCGGTCACTGTTCCCCTGCCTCCTGCACCCGCACGGCTGGCTCCGCTGCTCCCAAAGGCCCTGGAGCCACATGGTGGGCCGCCCCTGTCAGCACTGGGCGCCCGACCCGCACCAGGCAGGTCCAGGGGGCCACACCAGACAGGGACCCTGCAGAGGCACCCAGAGCCTGTTCCCACGACGTCAAGGAGAAAGCAGACTGGCCAGGCTCCTGCAGCTGCTCACAAGGTGGCCTTCGACCGTCCATTCCGCTCCAAACTCTCCCCCTTCCCACAGGAAAATAAGTGCAAATAGATCTGTAATCAACAGCCAGTCACGGGAAGAGCCGCCTAATTGGACGCACTGAAATGACTCCTAGAGCGGGCGTGCGGGAGGGAGCCCAGCCCTGTGATTGAGCAGCATCGATTCACAGCCCAGCACAAAGGGCTGATGAATCCCGCCCTTTACACCGCGTGTGGGCTGGGGGCCTGTGTGGTTCCCGCCTCTGACAGCCAGGCCGCCCAGCAGGGAGGCTGCTGGAGGTCCAGGGACTTTTAATTGGATGTGGCTGCAGAGAGAGAAAGTTCCAATTTTGATGTTGATCCTTGAAGCATTAGCTGACAAAGCCCTGCACCGGTGGGGGAAGGGAGGGACCCCCGCCCAGGGCCTCAAGCCCACCAAGAAAGTGCAGGATGGAAGACGCGGCGGAAAGGGAGGCGCCCGGGCCCCCAGGCTGCTGTCCTCCAGAGTAGGGGAAATGGCGCGATTTCTTGAGTAACATTTATTTACTTCCCGCTTCCCTTTTAAACCAAACTTTCTCCCTTTTGAACGCCAGCTTCACGTACGGTCCTGAATAATGTATGAGCCAGGCTTGGTCAGCCCCCGAGCCATAGAGGTCCCCTGGGGGCGGGGTTCACGGCGCATGCCCCCTCCCCAGGGGCTCCCCCTGTATCTCGAGTCTCTCTCTAAGGCTAATTCGGGGTTTCTTTAGGGCTTGAAGAAGCTTCCGTGTGGAGCCTTCCCCCGGGTTTCATTGAAACGCAAATACAATATTACATTACACATTTATATACAGAATTATAAGTCAAAGAAAACCTATCAGGAAAGAGGACCATCCTGTCGGCTGGCCATGAGCGGGGCCATGTCCTGTGGTGGCACCTGCCTGGGCTTTGTCCTGAGTGGGCAGCTGTCTGCCCGGCTCCCCCAGGCCATGGGGATTGTGGGAAGGGTGAATGTGGCAGATAAAAATGGTCCAGGCCAGTTCATTGCATCAGGATGGGGCTCGTAGGCAGCTTTCTACCTTTTCAAAGACAGGAAACGATATGCTTGTTAAAACTCGTTTTATTTTATTAACTACTTGATGACTACTTCTCTTGTAGCTCAGTCAGTAAAGAATCTGCCTGCAACGCAGGAGACCTGGGTTCAATTCCTGGGTTGGAAAGATTTCCTGGACAAGGAAATGGCAACCCACTCCAGTATTCTTGCTTGGAGAATCCTATGGACAGATGAGACTAGTGGGCTACAGTCCATGGAGTTGCAAGAGTCAGACATGACTTAGCAACTAAATCACCACCGCCACTTGATGGAAAACTTAAAAAATGCAATTTGTTGTTCAGTTGCTCAGTCGTGTCCAACGCTTTGTGACCTCATGGACTTCAGCACGACAGGCTTCACTGTCCTTCACTATCTCCGGGAGTTTGCTCAAACTCATGTCCATTGAGTTGGTGATGCCATCCACCATTTCATCCTCTGTCGTCCCCTTCTCCTCCTGCCTTCAATCTTTCCCAGCATCAGAGTCTTTTCCAATGAGTCAGCTCTTTGCATCAGGTGGCCAAATTATTGGAGCTTCAGCTTCAGCATTGGTCCTTCCAATGAATATTCAGGACTGATTTCCTTTAGGATTGACTGTTCTGCTCTTCTTGCAGTCCAAGGGACTCTCAAGAGTCTTCTCCAGCACCACAATTCAAAAGCATCAGTTCTTCAGCACTCAGCCTTCTTTATGGTCCAACTCTCACATCCATCCATGACCACTGGAAAAACCATAGCTTTGACTAGACGGACCTTTGTTGGCAAAGTAATGTCTCTGCTTTTTAATATGCTGTCTAGGTTGGTCATAGATTTTCTTCCAAGGAGCAAGCATCTTTTAATTTCATGGCTTCAGTCACCATCTGCAGTGATTTTGGAGCCCAAGAAAATAAAGTCAGTCACTGTTTCCATTGTTTCCCCATCTATTTGCCATGAAGTGATGGGACCAGATGCCATGATCCTAGTTTTCTGAATGTTGAGATTTAAGCCAACCTTTTCACTCTCCTCTTGCACTTTCATCAAGAGGCTCTTCAGTTCCTCTTTGCTTTCTGCCATAAGGGTGGTATCATCTGCATATCTGAGGTTATTGATATTTCTCCTGCAATCTTGATTCCAGCTTGTGAGTCATCCAGCCTGGCATTTTGCATGATGTACTCTGCATATAAGTTAAATAAGCAGGGTGACAATATACAGTCTTGACGAACACCTTTCCCAATTTTGAACCAGAAAATGCAGTAAAACAGTAAAATCACTGGTGATTCTGCACTCGCATGTTCCCGCCCACCGGTCTTGCTTGTGGAGCGCATGCACGGCACACGCTATACTGACTCCGTGGATGATGCGCACCTCACAGAGTTCGTCCAGCTTTTTACTCTGTGTGATCGGCCTTGCCAGATGGTCTTTAGAATGTTACTGTATTGTGGTTTGTTGTTCAGTCGCTGAGTCGTGTCTGACTCTTTGTGACCCCATGGACTGCAGCACCCCAGGCTTCCCTGTCCTTCAGCATCTCCCGGAGTTTGCTCAGATTCGCATCCATTGAGTTGGGGATGCTATGTAACCATCTTATCCTCTGTTGTCCCCTTCTCTTCCCGCCCTCAATCTTTCCCAGAATTAAGGTATTTTCCAATGAGGCTCTTTGCATCTGGTGTTAGTTTAAGGAACCATAATTTGTCTATTATTAAATAACCAATCTGCTAGTGCTGAATATTTAGGCTGTTCCAAGGTCTTCACTTTTACAAACCTTGCTGCAATTAATGTCCATATATGTGGGTTTGGTCTCTGTGACTTTCTTCTCTAGGACACATTCCTAGAAGTATAACTCCTATGTCAAAAGGTGCAGACTCTTCTTGGTCTCTTGGTTCTTATTACCCAGTGGAGCCACTGACTCCCCAGATCCCAGAAGGTTCGGGAAGGGGGGGTGCATCTGACAGGCTCTCGGCAACAAGGAGATGTCCGCCCGGCTTGTGTTTCAGCGTTCTTTTTAAATATGCAGTTGTATTAATTCATTTATGGCTGTGCTGGGTCTCCCTTGCTGTGCGGGCTTGCTCTGGGTGTGGGGAGCAGGGGCTACTCTCCAGCGGAGGGGCTTCTGGCTGCGGTGGCTTGTGTCACTGTGGACCACAGGCCTCCGAGCATGCAGACTCCGTAGCTGTGGCTCCTGGGCTCCAGGGCACAGGCTCAGTCACTGCGACCCGGGGGCTTAGTCGCCCTTGGCATGCAGGATCCTCCCAGGCCAGGGATTGAACCCATGTCCCCTCTTTGGCAGGCAAGTTCTTTACCCCTGAGCCACTAGGGAAGCCCTGTTTGGGGCATTCTTTAAGGCAAATTATGGCATCTTTTCATCGCGTCACTCTGTGGGTTTGAAGTCTCGTAAAGCGGAGGTAGTCTCTGAGGCGTGGTCGTGAGTCGCTCCGCTTCTGGGTGCGCCCTGCTCAGGAACCTTTGCGTCTCTCTCCCGGCCTCTCGTCTCCCGTCCTGCAGCTTCTGCGCCTGTGTCTCTGCTGGAGGAGTTTGAACTCCAGGGTGTATGTGGTGCGTCAAGCACACTGTCACGGCCCTTCCGATTTCACCAGCTGCTCTCGCACTCAGAGGACCCCTGATCATTCTGTGGCCAGTTCAGTAGCAGCTTTCCTCTTTAGCTTTTCTTTGGTTCGTGTTGTCCGACTTACTCTTTGAGTTTATCCGGATCATTCTGGGCTACTGTCGTCCCGTGCTGTGCAGCGAGGCAGAGCGTGGGCTCGCCCCAGGCAGCGCCCTCGTTTGTTGGCTGGCGTGGGCAGTGGCTCCCTCAGCCCCGAGGCTGCACGTGGACAGACCTGCGTCGACTCCCCCTGAGAGTCCTGATCCTCACCCCAGCGTCCTCCCAGTCCTGCGGGCTCTTCCTCAAGTGCGAGTCTGCTCTTGTTCCCACCGGCGACCCTGGCCGCCCCTCTGGTCACGTCCAGGCAGAAGTCCCCCGCTTCCAAGGCAGGTCTGGTCAGCTTTCCTGGGTGTGATTTACTTACGATAAAACCCACCAGCCTGATGAGTTCTGGCAGCTGTACAGCAGAACCTCCCCCAGCCCCTCCAGACTCTCTCCTCCACCCCCAGGCCCTCCTCACCCCTCACCCTGTCCCCCACTCCCCAGGCTCTCCCCAGCCTCCCCATAAGCCTAGGCCCATCCCGCCCTACCCCCCTCACCCTGACTCTGGCCAACACCCATTTGCTTTCTTTCACTCTGTCCCAGCCTGTTCTGGAATTTCGTAAAGACAGGAGAGTGTGGATCCTATCTTTGTTTCTCGAGTTTTGCACGGGGCAGGTGCTAGCCGCTCTCCTATGACAGAGGCATTGGCGCAGAGGGGAGGCCCGGGCCCTCCCCTCCATGCTCTTCCGGCAGGGAGGAGGAGGTGAGGGGGCAGGGCCACCCACCCGGGTCCTCCGAGAGCAGGCCCCTCTCCCCGTGGGGCCAACTGACCTGCTCCCGGGCTGGGCTTCCGAGTCTAGGCCAGAGGAACATGCAGGAACCTCTCTCCAGCCCGGCTTCCACACAACAGCCCAAGGCCCCAGCTCCCCCAGCCCAGGGAGACGCGACCCTGAATCCCCAGGGGCCAGCCAGCCCTTGGCTGGGGGCAGCCAGCGAGGTCACGAGGTCACATCTACACAGGACTCAGTGTTCACGCCCCTCCTGGGCTGTTAGCCAGGTTCGTGACGTGTTTACAAGTCGCCCTGGAACAGGAGGACCGGCCGGGCTCGTCTCAGCGGCTCTTTCCTCCCAGACCGGTCCTCGCCGTCAGCGAGGGTCTCGTCTGCAGCTTCCCCGCACGTCCTCCGGGGCATCTACCTCCTCAACCCCGTCCCTCCACACCTGCCTGCCCGCAGGGGCTCAGTGCGGGCCCAGCCCACCGTCAGCCCAGCAACTGACCGGCGTGCGCGTGGAGGACCGGGAGGCCGAGGCCCTGGGCGGGAGCGGACCTCTGCCACTAGGGCTCCGGGCGGGGCGGCCGCGTCCACATCACGGCCCCAGGCGTCCCAGGGACAGCGACAGGGGGACCCGCTGTCCACCTGCCTCCGCCCCAACATGGCTCGTGATGGCCCACTGCTTGATGGGGCTGGCGACTCCTTAGTCCTGCCATTTCCTTAAGGAAGAATTTGGGAAAATGCAAAGTGCTGGTTTCTCTCTGGAAGGAGGCCCAGGTGGGTCAGCTGAGAGTGCCCGCGGCTGGCGGGCTTCAGCCCGCACCCAGATCCCGAGCGCCGCCACGTCCAGGCCTCAGGACAGCGTCTCCGTCCGCCTTCCTCCTCGGGACTCTGGGAGCACTGCAGTAAATTTGCTTGCTGCCACCTCTGGATTCAAGCCTGCTCTCCTTGGTTGCTTTCACCAGAAGAAGGAGGGGGGAGGCTGGAGGAGCAGAAATACTGGGCCGGGCCTCCTCCTGAACAGCCCAGATCCCTGCTCAGGACACGCCTCCTGAACAGCCCAGATCCCTGCTCAGGACACGCCTCTGAAAACTGCCGGAGACAGCGCGCGCTCCCTTCTCCCCGCTCCGTCCTCCACGCTGTTCCTCTCCTTCGTGTTTGGAGGCTGCTTTGTTCCTTTTTCAGTGATGACTTGTGCCGTCGGGAGACAAGCACAGGGATCTCTGGGTCTTGGGGGAGCTTGGTTGCATCCACCCGCCGGGCACAGTTCAGGATCAGACTGATCGGGGCACGTCTGTCCCCCCAGCTGAGCCGCTGAACTGTCCTGCCTCCCACCTGCTCCTCAGACTCATATTTAAAACAAAAGCAACAGTCTCCCGTCTCCAGTTTACACAAACGCAGCCATCCTTAACAGCCCAAATGGATTAGAGCCGCTGCCTCTGCGGAGCCCACTTAGCAAAGTGTGAGACAGTCACCGCACAAGGTAATTTGCAAAAGGCAGTCGCCTCTGATCAATCTGAAATAATCCTCCTGTTTATAAAACAGAACATAGGATGCGGCACTGAGCCCGACGCCAATTACACTGGAAATGCGGTTTTCAAGTGGCGCCCGAGCCGGGGCGCCTGTGGGCTGGCTAGGCACCGTGTCTCCTGGCAGCCTAGGCTGTTCCCTTTCTGGGGTGACTGGAGTGTTAATCCCGTAGCAGTGGGAGCGGTTTCCATGCTCAGGAATTAACTGCAGCACCAGCCACCGCGCGCCACTGACGTCCTGCTGGCCCACGAGGCCCCCACAGACGGGAGCAGGATGGGGAACTGCTGCCCCTTGTCAGCAGGCCCAGCCATCCAGAGGGC
This sequence comes from Bos mutus, assembly GCF_027580195.1. Lineage (NCBI taxonomy): Eukaryota > Metazoa > Chordata > Mammalia > Artiodactyla > Bovidae > Bos > Bos mutus. Next base: position 5,780,722 of record NC_091620.1, on the reverse strand, counting down.
ACACATCCACACCCCTTCAGGGCTCCGTGGCTTCGAACCTCCGACCCGTGCTATATTTCAGGTTCAATGCCCACTCTGCAAAGGGCTCCCTTCAAGGAGCGTCAGCAGCTGCCTCGTGGGACACCTGTGTGGGAACAGTAGCCCAGGGGCCGCCCACGAGCCTTCCCAGCCTCAGTCCCAGCCCCGAAGCCCAGAGGAACTCAGGAGAGCACGTCTGTGCAGTGGCTTCCGGGGGGCCAAGTGTCCTCCCACGCTTGGCTGGTGATGGCGGCTCTGACCCTCGGGGCCCCAGGAAGAGGGCTGGGCCTGCAGAGGAGGCCAGATGAGGAAGCAGGGGTTCCGAGGCGGGGGAATCCAGCTGTCCTCCCCGTGGTGGCTTCGGTCCCAAGCTTGTCCCCGTGGTCATAGGATGCAAGTCCGTGCCCAGCACCTCCTCTCCCCACAGCCGAGCTCATGGCAGAAAGGAGACTTTCTTCATGTTTCTCTTCTTATTTTCTTTTGCAAATTTCAAACTTGCAAGTAAGCTGGAAGAACAGTCAAGTCAACACCCACAGCCTTTCATCTGGATTCAGCAACGGTCAGCAGTGGCCCCTGCCACTCATCCACCGCCTGATGAAGCTGTTGAAAGTAAGCTGCAGACGTGAAACTCCACGTGAAGTGTGTTTTTAAACGTGTGTGTTCTCTGACACCATCCCCCGAGCACAGCTTGGACGTCATTTATCACAACTTGTGCTCAGATTTCCCCCTCGTCCCAGTGACGCTCTTCACAGCTGCTATTTCATTTTTGATCCAGACTGCAGTCAGGGAGCACTTCTGCTCTTGTGGTCACGTCTCCTTAACTGTCTTTATGCTGGAACACTCTTCCTGTCTTTTGACTCTGTTTTATTATTGGCCTTTCCTAATATCGCAGTTTCTACAGACACTGGGCCACTCGTCCCGTGGAGTACGTCTCGATCTAGGTTTGTCTGTTGTTCCCACGAGGTCGGGTTCAGACGAAAGGTTTGGCGAGGGATGCCGCACATGTGGGTCTGCGTGCACCTCCTGGGCGTCATGTCAGGAGCTGGACGGCCACCTGCTGAGGGTGAGGCCCCTGCTGAGAATGGGGCCCAGCTAGTGACTCCTCTAGGAAGGGACCCTCTCTCCTGGCTGTTGTTCAGTCACTCAGTCGTGTCTGACTCTTTGTGACCCCATGGACTGCAGCATGCCAGGCCTCCCTGTCCATCACCATCTCCCAGAGTTTGCTCAAACTCATGGCCATCGAGCCGGTGATGTCCTCCAACCATCTCATCCTCTGTCTCCCTCTTCTCCTCTTGCCTTCAACCTTTCCCAGGGTCTTTCCAACGAGTGTGCTCTTCGCATCAGCTGGCCAAAGTATTGGAGCTTCAGCATCAGTCCTTCCAATGAATATTCAGGACTGATTTCCTTTAGGATGGACAGGTTTGATCTCCTTGCAGTCCAGGGAACTCTCAACAGTCTTCAACACCACAGTTCAAAAGCATCAGTTCTTCAGCACTCAGCCTTCTTTATGGTCCAACTCACATCCATCCATGACTACTGGAAAAACCATAGCTTTGACTAGATGGACCTTTGTCAGCAAAGTAATGTCTCTGCTTTTTAATATGTTGTCTAGGTTGGTCATAGCTTTTCTTCCAAGGAGCAAGTGTCTTTTAATTTCATGGCTGCAGTCACCCTCTGCAACAATTTTGGAGCCCAAGAAAATAAAGTCTGTCACTGTTTCCACTGTTTCCCCATCTATTTGCCATGAAGTGATGGGACCAGATGCCATGATCTTAGTTTTTTAATGTTGAGTTTTAAGCCAATTTTTCCACTCTTCTTTTTCACCTTCATCTATCTCTCCTAGGTGGTTAACCAATAATCTGGGACATACTTTGAGATGGTTAGATGTCCTGATCCCCTGAAGAGCTACCTTCCCCAGGCGCCCCTTGTTTCAGGCTGAGTGGGGGAGCCGGGTGGGTCTTTACCCAGGGAGGAGCCTCTTGCCCACCTGCGTGGCCCCAAGGCTCTCAGCGGTGCCCCACAGCCATGCAGACAGTGATACAGCACCTCGTCCTGTCTCATCAAGGTGGGAGCTTATCCTGGGGCCAGTAAGCAGGACGGTGCGGGACCAGCTCGGGAGACGGGGAAGAGGGGAGCATGCTATGCAGGTGGGGCTCTGGGGGTCGGGAGGCCCGAGGTTTGGAGCCGGAGGACGGAGAGTGTCCCCAAGACAGGCTGTCCCCCCAGAGTGAGAGCCCGCTGGTGTCTCGGGAGAGGGGGCAACTCTGAGGGGCAGAGGGGACGGTCTTGCTGCGGAAGGGGATGCTGTCCGCCCAGGGCTGGGTGTGGGCCCCTGAGTCTGTATCTATGGCCAGGCACTCGGGGAGGACCACGCCCCCCAGGGGAACCCTCGAGATGGACAGTCCCCACACCGTCCCTCGGGGCCTGGGCAGAGCCGCACAGCCTCCCTGGAGCGGTGGCCATCTAGACACGGCTCGGCTCAGAGCTGCGGTCCTTCTCGCGGTTTTGAATGCGGCCTCTGCACACGTCCCAGCCGAGCTCCCCTCAGTCCTGCAGGAGCCTCGGAACAGTGGAGCTCCCCTGCCATTTGACAGACCTCCTGTGGGGACGCCCCGGGGGGGCACAGCCCCACCAGCAGGGGCCCTCAGGCCTGGGTCACACGAGGTCTACACAGGTACTCGTGGTCACGTGTGGCCTTAGAGCAGGGCGACCCCAGAAGGGCCCCAGATCGTGGCCTGGTTGATGCGGAAGAGCTCTGTCATTTTTACAGACGTCTGCTAACCAACCGACTTTGCAAATCGCCGTAGAATCTGGTGTCTCTGTAGTGTGCCGACAAGTTTGGCTTGTGGGCAGCACCTCTCCGGACAGTTGCTTTGGGAACAAGGCTTTGGATGTCTGCCTTTGACTTTAAATAGTTTGTCTTTAGAGATGGCAGTTTAAAATGCACTTGGAAGGTGACGGATTTAGCCGTCCTCTCTAAAAATGTATTGCGTTATTTCAAAACTAAGCAGCTCCCTGGGATGCCGGGCGTGGTTGCGCCTCACACATCAGCAGAGCGTGAGAGGAAGTGCTCCGAACGCAACGCGTGCGAAATTAAAATAGTGTTTACTTTTAAGGTGGGGACATAATCAGTTTTCCTTAGAAAATTACAGAAACTGAGATGCAGAGAGAAGCGTGGTTTGAAGAAACGGTGACACCGTCTTGTCTGGATTCACGAGTCCGGACGCCTGCCCCAGAAATAATGTTCACAGCGGCCGCGGGAGCCACGTCCAGCCGCGGGTGCTCTTCCAGCTGCCATCCGCCCTTCGGCCGCATCAGAGACCCGGGAGCGTCCCCCACCCCTGCCGGCTGTTCTGCAGGAAGCAGCACTGGCCATCGATTGGAGTTTGCCTGGTTTTCTTTGAGTTCCCGTCGGCACACTGTTGACTTAGGTTTCACGTCTGCAATGACCAGAGGCCCCGTCCAGCCTCCCCCGACTGGCCCGTGTCTGCCCACTTCCCTCCCCTCCACCCTCTGGGCGCTGCCGGGGCTGCCAGCTTGGGGGCAAAGGGCATAGACATCTCCTACCCAATGGCTCCCTCGCTTCACACACCAGCTCCTTGATCGGCTCGACCTCTGATGTGCAGCACTGAAACACGGATCGTGTCCACATGCAGACACAGTCCAAGGCAGAGAGAAGACCCCCAGGATCCAGACAGGTCGGGAAGGGAGGCTGGCGTGGAGAGGGGTCTGTTAAGAGGCCTCAGCCTGGGGGAGTCAGCACTGGGGTCCAGGGAAGCCGCGGTGGTGCCCACGGTCTGTCCAGGGTTCACAGCGTGTCCCCTAGATGGCAGCTGCCCGGGTCAGGGCCCGGCCGCCTGGTCTGCACAGGGGGCCCTGAGATCAGAGCTTGAAGTGCGGCTGAGGAAGGAGAGCGAGGAGGGCGGATGCAGTGGCCCTTCATGACGGCTTTGTGTGCGGGGAAGCCATAAACAGGTTATCGACTCGTCCAAAGGTGCACGTCGGCCCCGACACGGTGGGGAGCAGCACGCCTTCCGGGTCCTCGTCCTGCCCTCCCTCTGCTGGGATTCTCCACGACTCTCCCCCGCAGAGCCGGCCGTTGGCATCGCTAAGATCCAGGCGTCTGGCTGATCCGGGCGTCAGGAAACTCGCCAAAATCCTCTGGATGAGGCAGCTGACCCCTGATCCTCCACCTCCGTCTCTGACACCAAGGTCTCTGGCTCCGACCAGCTGCTGCTGCTCTCAGAGGAGCTCGCCCCGGGGGGACCCTTGGCGGCGCTGGAGTAGACAGTGAGGTCCCTGAGCCTGTGCCCGTCTCTCGGACATGGAGTCCTGGCTTAGAGAAGCCGGCTGCCGCTCCAGGTCCCTCAGTAGGGGAACGCTTCCGCCACCTTCACCCAGGGGTTCCTAGTGGCAGGAGCCGACCGGATCTGGTTTCCTTCGGCTGGATTACACCCCTGTGAGGCTGGCCGTCTCTGCCATCAGCTCCGAGTGAGGCTGCAGGACCGCGCCCAGGACAGGCGGCCCCTTCTCTCCTCCGCCCCCAGCGCTGGGGCTGGCGCTGAACAGCACCACACCGGGAAGGATGGCCGTCACCTCGGCCTGTGTGAGGCTCTGTGGTTAGTTGCTAAGTTTTTTTCTGACTCCGAAAACCAGGCTGGTCCCAGCTCTTGTCTGAATCTGGGGAAATTAACCCAGGGAGGGGGAACACCAGCCCCATGTCCTTGGAGGGGGCGCCTGGCTGCGAGGAATCGCCCAATCTGATTTTACTTCCCTGGCGGTTTCTTTTCTCGCTTTCTCTTTGAATAATGCGAGTAGGGTCCCGACATGGTCCCAAGTCTTACCTGAAACGGGCTCAGCAGGAGAAGAAGCAAGGTGGCGGGAAACACCCGAGGAGCACGGAACCAGCTTCTAGATGCTTCCTGGCCCAAAGAGCGACTGTCAGCTCAACCCAGACGGTCTCCGCTGGGTTTCTCCCAGAGTGTCTTATCCCTTCTTATCCCTGGGGCTGTTGGCATCACGCTAAGTGGGTTCCTGAGCCATCTGAGCATGGGGTGTCTCCCCCAGGGCCGTCTGAACATGATGTTCTTCTGGAGTCATCCTGAGGAAGCAGTTACCCAGACCACAGTGGCAGGATGTGTGGCCGTGGCCTGGGTCCCACGTGTCAGGAGGAAGACCAGTGAAAGTGAGACGCTTTGCTGTCCCATGGACTGTAGCCCGCCAGGCTCCTCTGTGCGTGGAATTCTCCAGGCAAGAATACTGGAGTGGGTTGCCTTGCCCTCCTCCAGGGCAATCTCCCTGACCCAGGGATTGAACCCACATCTCCTGCATTGCAGGCAGATTCTTTACCAGCTGAGCCCCCATGTCAGGGGGGAGTCCTTGGGAAAGTTGCCCTGGGATGCAGCATCATTCCCACCCTATGAGTCCCAAGGACAACCTGACCTCTGTGGGGAAGGACTTGACCCCAGGCCTCGTCGGAGCCCCAGGCCCCGCCTGTGCTCGGCCCAGATCTGAGCTCCTTCCTGGTCGTGTGGAAAGTGAGCCCGGTTTCTCCTACTTCATCTGTGGGGAGGCCCAGTCCCTCGACACTGGAAGGCAGAATCAGGTTTAGGCAAGCACACGAGGGCATTCCTGACAGTCTCCTGGGAAAGGTGATTCCAGAAACCCGTGGGCTCCCTGAGCGCTGCTGAGGGCAGGGGGGTTTTATATTTTAGAAACGTTGGTACAGGGTTGTTGTTTACAGATGAAAACTCACAGCCAGCCTGCCTGCTTAGACGGCACCCTCAGACTGAGGGCAGCGCCACTTACAGACTGTGCCGTCCATCTGGGGAGATGCCCGTTGGCAGAATCACTGAGACATGCATGTCTCTCTCAGACACTCGGGGGTCCCATGCGCAGAGCTGCCTGGGGGTAACGCAGGTTCTAGAACAGGTGCAGTGACCTGTCTGCAGGGCGTCAGGGCTGCCAGGCTCCCTAAACACTGGCCTTTGCTCCGTGGTCCCACCACACCCAGGGGTGCTCCCACCGGGCTGGATACCCCATCACTGCCTGGCCGAGATCAGGCTCCGTCCCCACGGCTCCTGGCTCCCCGCAGGGCCTTCCGCCTGGGGTCCTCACTTGGAAAAGGGGACAAGAAAGGCCTCCCCGTGTGGAAGGTGCCCGGCTCCAGACTCATCACACTCACCTGCCAGGGTGTCTTCGCCTCTACCCTGTGCCCCCGAGGCAGGACCACACTCACCCTCGAACACACAGGCGAGGAAGTGGAAAATGGACAACAAGGGGCCCTGAGCTCCTCCAGAGGAGGCTGTGGGCCGAGTGCCCAGACGAGCCCCCAGCGCCTGGTGTCCGCTCCTGCCCAGCGCTCGGCCAGGAGCTCTGCCGGGAAGCCCCTTCTGCACTCAGGGAGCAGGAGGGGCAGAAGGACCAGGGCACAGCTTTGCCTCCCCAGGCCCTGCCCTGGGGTCTTCCCCACGGCCTGGGCCCCAGCTGTACACTGAGCTGTGGGGGCACATGGGGGCCCAGGGTGCTGTCTGCCTGCCCTTGCAGCCTTCCCTTGGCCTCCCAGGCTGGATGTGAAGCCTCCCTCATCCAGAAGTGTGATTCAGAGGCTGACTTGGTGTTCTCACACGTTTGAGGGGATAATCCGTTTACTGGCAAACGCATGTGCATTACTCAGGATTAGTGTGACTGACTGTGACAGAAAATCCAAAATAATAGCAGCTTAAACAACTAGAAATTTATTTTCATTTCTTGGAGAAGAAAAAGTCCAGAGTCAGGCAATCCAGGAACCACCTGACATCTGAGGTGGCAGAGGCCCTTCCCCTGTGTGGCTCCCACACCCTCAGCACAGGGCTCCCTCCTCACGGCCCAAGGTGGCTGCCCAGTTCCTACCATCAGCCCACATCCCAGCATCAGGGACTGCGGGAAGCACACACCAGGGGCACCACAGGGAGGAAGCACTGGCCTCACCGCGGGAGTGGCCGGCAGGCAGAAGCTGTATGCTGGCAGTTGTGGTCCAGCTTTAAAGGCCGGGGGTTCCAGGAAATCAAGGAGGAGCAGCAGGCATGAGAATCCGGCTTCAGTGGTGCTCCGGTGACCCTGCCCAGGCCCCTCGTGGTCCCGGGCCATGTTACCTATGGCCGGTCACCTGCTGCTTTTCTGAGGCCTGGAATCTGCTCACTCAGGAGAAAACTTTTCAGCCAGTCCACCCTCCCATCCCTGGGGAGACAGGAAATGCACTGGTTTCTCCATAGGGCCAGCGAGCTGCCCACCCAGCGCCTCCTCCAGGCTCCAGGCCCCACCCAGGTTCTGCTGAGGCCCCGCCCATCCCCGCCCGCCCGGCCCCACCCCCGCCAGGCTCCGCCCAGGCCCACCTCCAGGCCCTGCCCAGACTGCCCAGGCCCCCTGCATGCCCCAGGCTCTGCCGAGGCCCCGCCCAGGCCCCCTCCAGGCCCCAGGCTCTGCGAAGCCCCCGCCCATATCTACCTCCAGGCCCCGCCCTGGAGGAGCTGAGGCGCACAGCGGGCGCCCAAACCCACTGGGAGCCACGCCCACCAGGTTTCTGAGTTCTTGGGGCATCTTCATCCTCAAGGAAGAGCTTGACATGATGGGAATCAAGCCGCAGGACCTGAGCTCGGCCGTTTAAGGGGGCTGGACAGCAGGGCCCTGAACAGTTCACAGGAAGCCCGCCAGTGAGTGAAAGGAAACCTGACCACCCTCCCTGACCTTGGATGATGGCGCCTCGGAGACGGTGTCCCGGGCGATGGAGACACCAGGCTGCCGGGGGTCCAGCTCCAGACGGGTCTCCTGTCAGGAGCGAAGGTGGGTGCAGCCCCGGCACAAGGGAGCCCCTGACCCGTAGCAGGGGCTGGCGGGCCCGGCACCGGAACCGCGCTCCATGTCAGGAGCCCGGACTCTACGCCTGAGACGGGGGTCTCTCAAGGCCGACAGTAACCTTGTGAATGTTAATTAAGAGTTTTCCATTTCATTCTGCTAATAATTTATTTTTCCAGGCTTTTATATTCTAAGTAGTCATAATATTTTAGGTTTTATTAAGTATTTTATATAAAATATTAAAAAGCAGTGACATTACTTTGCTGATCATGTAGTCAAAGCTATGATTTTTCCAGTAGTCATGTATGGATGTGAGAGTTGGACTATAAAGAAAGCTGAGTGCTGAAGAATTGATACTTTTGAACTGTGGTGCTGGAGAAGGTTCTTGAGAGTCCCGTGGACAGCAAGGAGATCCAACCAGTCCATCCTAAAAGAAATTAGTCCTAAATATTCATTGGAAGGACTGATGCTGAAGCTGAAGCTCCAATCCTTTGGCCACCTGATGTGAAGAGCCGACTCATTTGAAAAGACCCTGATGCTGGGAAAGATTGAAGGCGGGAGGAAAAGGGGATGACAGAGGATGAGATGGTTGGATGGCATCACCAACTCGATGAACATGAATCTGAATAAGCTCCGGGAGTTGATGATGGACCAGAAAGGCTGGCGTGCTGCGGTCATGGAATCGCAAAGAGTCAGACACGACTGAGTGACTGAACTGACTGAACTGATACAGATACTAGCTCTCTTTTGTGCAACATGTGTTCATAGCAGTTCAGAGGTGTGCATGCATGGGAAGGACGGATGGAAGGACAGATGGATGCTGGGTGGAGATGGGCAGATGGACGGATGAAGAGGTCCATGGATAACTAGGTTGGTGGGTGCATGAAATGGAGGGGATGAGGGTCCCTGGTATGGCTTTCCCAAGTAGAAAGAAAGGACAGAAGGACAAGCGGGAAGGGGCGAGGTATGCAGCGGAGGAGGGGCGTCAGGGGCTGACCAGCCAGGGGCTGGAATCTACCCTGGCAGCTGCAGCCCCGGAAGGAGGTGGCCGCTGTGTGGGCAGCTGGCCCCCAGAAGCGCATGGTGGGTGGGGGAGCCTCACGGTGAGCAGGGTTGTGAAAGAACACGTGTGTGTCATACATGTGCACGTTGGCGATGCCGCCCCCCGTGTGTCACACCGTGTCCCCTGGCGTGGCCGTCTCTCTCCAGACTCTCTCGTAACAAGGACTCTCGTGACACTGGATGGGGGCCCCCCAGGCGAGCCCGTCGTGACCCCATCGTCTGCAGAGGCCCCCCTTCCCACAGTCACTGAGGTCACGGTCACTGCGGATTACAACAGCCGCGTCTCTCGAAGGGACACGGTTGAACCCACGACACCCACTGGTGATGCCTTTGCACCCTGCTGACAGGTTTTCTCCAGGTTGTTCCACGAACACTAAGACAGCAATGGCGCCATCGGGCTGCGCCCTTCGATTTCCACAGACAGAGCTCACGTCCCTGCCCAGGTCACAGCGGGTGATGGGCCAGGAGAACCGCGGCCTGAGGGTGGAAAGGGCCGGGCCCGGACCCACCCCGCATCCAGGACCTCAGAGCCCAGCCTCGCCCTGAACACGCCTGTGGGCGACCTCAGAGCAGAGGGGCTGGGGGTGAAACCAGGCTGCCAAACAGGAGCCAGAGCCGGGGGTCTCATCTCCACCTTCCAAATCAGGAAGAGGGGCTCACCACCCCCTCCAGTTCTCCAGGGCCTGAGGGCACGCCGAGTGTAGAAGCTAATAGTGAAGATTTGCGTGTGATCATTGATTTGCATGTGAACATTTGGGCCGAGTGAAAGGGATGTTTAAAGTTCAGGAGAAAAAAAAAGAAATAAATAAAGTTCAGGAGAGAGCTTTCTTCCTGCCAGTTCGGCTGGGAGTTAAGTGCCGACTCTTGCACTGTTTCATGACCCAAAGGCAGTTCAAAGACTGAAAGATGTTTGCACTCTTCTCATTCCTCAGTTTTCAATAATGGAATTCCTGCTGGCGTGGGGCTGGGGGTCCTGGGGTGACGATGGTGATGGAGGCAGGGCCGCTGGAGCAAGACCTGGACTCAGTCCGAGCCCCTGACCCTCCCCTCCCTGCCGGGGTCCCGTCTGCACCGTCACCCCTCCGTCCTCCGGTCAAACCTCACGGGGTTACCACAGAGTGTCCTGTGAGCTTGGTATTAATTCAGGGCCATCAGCACCCCGACTTCTTCCCTTGGACGAATGCAATCTGAGCTGCATCAGGGGTCGTTCTGGGAGTGAGCAGAGGGCGAGGGGAGGAACAGAGTTCAGCTGGAAGGCAGGGAAGCCTGGGGTGGGGTTCCTGAGAAGGTCGCCGGGGCAGCTCTCCAGCCGTAGCTTCCGGGGCCGAGCCAACCCTGGGGGCCCGCCGGCTGTGTGCAGGGCCTCGCCTGGGGACATAGGTGCGGCTGGCGGTCAGCCCCCCTCGCCAGGCAGGACAGAGGAGCGGCCTCTGGATGCTGTGGTCCATGGCAGTGCATCTCCAAGGGGGTCCCCGGAGAAGCAGGAACCTGGGAAATGCTGAGTGTCAGGCCCACACCAGACCCAGGGACTCAGCACCTCTGAAAGCAGGAGGGGGGCAAGTCTCCAGTGATTCTCACTCGTGATCAGGTTTGAAAACCACCGGACGAAGGGATGCCTGCCATGTAGACAGCCACCCAGGAGACAGCTCCAGGGTACGGGGTGGCCAGCAGGGAGTGCGGGAGGGGCTCGAGGGGACTGTAAGACGCTGAGCCCAGCGTGGCCCTGGGGACTGGCCCCCCTGCGAGGGAGCTGAGTTCTGCCCCCAGAGCTGGTGCCCCCTCCCACCTGCCGCCCAGGTGCCCCCCCACTTCCTCCAGACCCCCTCAGCTGTCCTGCCCCCAGGAGCCACTTCTGTGGAGTCTCCCGGCTCAGCCTCCAGCCCCCGGGTGGTTTCTCTGTCACTGCGGGTGTGGTAGGAATGCCCTTGGCTCTGCGCAGCGTCAGTTCTCTCCCTTGAGAGGGGAGCTGGGCCTGAGCCACACGCTCCATCCTACTCTGCACCCTGAGTGTGTGATGTCGCACCCACAGCCCCAAGGCGCATCCCCACCCGGCTCCCTGTGTGTCTGGAGACCACGGCCTGGCCCAGAGCCTGGCCACGGGGCCCCGTGCCCCTCGATTCTGAGCTGTGGCTCCTTGCTGCACTGTCCCTTCTTCACTGGAGTGAACGGGGGTTTGCTTTTGTAGCCGTCGGTGCTGAGCTCGATATGGGGTTCCTCTCTTTGCAAACGAACGTAGTGGACTTGTCCCACAGAGCGAGGACCAGCACCTTTTAAAGCTGAGTCTGACTGTGGGCCGCTGATTTGCACGTGTTGATTGTAATTGCTCCAGAGTTGCTCCCGGAAGCTCTGCTCTCCACACTCCCATGATGGAGGGGCCCCTGGAAATTCAGAGACGTTTGGTTGGAATTTTCACAAGACCGCTTAGTAGTTACTAAGGTGCTGTTCCCAGTCCACCCCAAAGTGCCTGCTGCTCAGCCCGATGGTCTCGGGTTCCCACTGCCTGTTGTTACAGCTCGCTCGGCGGTGCCCGGGGGGGACAGACGGCGTGCGGCCTGTGCGGTGTGGGTGGAGGGGATGGGCCAAGCCACGGGCACCATTGCACGCGAGGGGCACCTCAGAGAAAGGCCGTGTGGTCCTCAGGTGAGAGCAGAGCCCCTGTGCCCCGCGCTGACGTGTGGCAGGTCCAGAGCCCGTCTGCTTTGTCCCAGCCTGTGTTCGGGGCCCCTGAGTGGGCTCCCTGGTGGGAAGCCGCCGTCTCCAGGCTCCTACAGAGAATGGCCTGCAGAGGCTGCTTGCCTGAGCTGAGCTTTTCCCAAAGAAGGAAATAAAACAGATGTCCATGCAGGAGTGCCAGGTGAGATGTGCTGAGCTGACCACTCCCGGGGGGCCCCAAAGCCAGTGCCGAGATGGGGTGCAGCCACATGGAGAATGCGGACCCCTCGTCCACCTCCTCACTCCTGGGCACCCTACCTGCCCCACCTGCCCCCCCGCCAGGGCTGCGATCTAACCGTGTCTGACCAGTAAGTAATGCAGGATCCTCATGGGACGTTCAGAAAGTCCTGCGGGCCACAGAGAACAAGGAAAGTCCCCTGGCCCCTGCCTCCTTCCCGGGGCGTCTCGCTGGGCTTTTTTCCTACAAGATTGAGCTTCCTTTTGCGCAGAAGTGGGACTGGCAGGTTTTGTGTCTGAACTCTTAGATGTAGCAGACCGTTCCCACGTCCCGAGCTGTTACACGGACCTGCTCTCAGACCCTCAGATTGTCCCCTCTGCTGGGCCCAGGCCACACCCCCGCCTTGGTCTCCCCAGCAGGAGCCCCGCTTCCTTCCAGCCAGTGAGAGCCCAGGACCCATCCCGCGCTGTGGAGACCCCTGGGGACCAAAGCACGTTTCCACAGGGTTGCTGCCTAGCCGGAGGGTTCCTATCCCGCATGTTATCTACATTATATGCGTGTGTGTCACACATGGCGTGTGTGTGTGTAGACCATGTATGTGGCATGTCAACGAGGACCTCGGCATGTGCCCGGCACACGGTGGTGCCCGAGATGCTGCTGAAATTCCTCACGTCCCCTTCGGGCCCCAGTTCTCTCTGAAGCCACAGACGCCTGTTTAGAGGCGAGCCTGATTCACATGGTCAGCCAGAGGAGGCTGGGACGTGAACAGGAAGGTGCGACTCCTGAGCAAGAGATAAAGGTCTGCTGGACAGGGGGTGGGGGCAGGTCTTCCACATCTTGCTGCCAGTTTGCACAATATTGGTCCCTGACTGGCGTCTCAGCACAGGGAGACGATGACAGTAAAGCCTTGGGTCCCTTCTCCACGAACTCAATCTCTGTTCCCACGGACCCCTGTCTCGCTCCGGTTGTAGGTCAGATGGATGAGATTACAGGCTTCTCTGGCTATAAATTAAATGGAAATTGGCTGAATACCTGGTCACCGTGGGGTGACCATGAAGGACTGCAGGCATCTCTCATCTCTTCTTGGGCCAGTTTCCCAGCAACACGCAGCCCATGTGCTCTGGCCGTTTCTCCTCTTAGAATTGGGAAGACGCCCTTCGTTTCCGTCGGCTGAGCATCAGTGCCGTGTGCGCCAGCGCAGGGAAGGCGCTCTTCCCGCTGCTCGGGGTGCGCGAGGCCCCTGGACCAGGACTCCTGTCTTGCTGGCATCTGCTCCCCCTACACGGCTGCCTTGTGTGTAAGGACCCCTGGGGGTGCGTGCTGCTGCTCCAGGAGCCGGGGAAGGTGCCGGGGTCTTCCTCCTTCACGGAGAGCGTAGTGAGGCTGCCTGGCATCTGCCGGGGGTCGGGGACAGGAGATGTTGGGGGGAATGTCAGTTCACATCCTTCAGCACAGACCCCCACGTGTCCGCCTCCCGTGCCTGGGTCTCCCCGGGCCCCCATCCAGGCTCCGCTCCCCCATCTGGGAGCCCACGGCCCCGCCCACCTGGGCTCTTGAGCAAAGCGTGGGCTCAGCTCTGACAAGTGCTGCGCCCAGGGCACCTGGCTCGCCAGGCGCCTCTGGATGCCCAAGGGCACCGCGGCCAGCAGACCCTCTAGATGAACTGCTGTTGAAAATCCCCGCCGCTTCAGGCTGTAGAATCGCAGCCCTGGAGACCCTGCCCGCCCCAGGCGTGGGCGCTTCTGAGCACAGGGGCCAAGCTTAGCCAGACGTGCACGTCCGCCGGCAAAGAAGCTCTGTTCCCAGCAAACTGAGGGGAAGGACAGCCCACCTGTCAGGGTCCCAGAGCAGTGTGGGGATGAGGGCACGGGTCTCCATGGTGACCGGGAACCACCCCTGCTTCCGTGGCTCTGCGATGGGACCTGGATGAGCGGAGGGAGGGTCTGGGGACCAAGACCGGGGAACAGGCTGGGCCAGCAGCAGAGACTCAGCTAGGCTGACCCTGAGACGTGGGTCAGCATCCATGGGGACCTGGTGTCCAGGCAGAGAGCCGGCCAGGAGGCCCGGGGACAGGCCAACGAGGAGACAGAGCCCCGAGGGGAAGAGCAGGCTCTGAGACCCGAGACCCAGGGTCTAAGGGCGCTGAAGCCTGGGCTGAGGGTGGGGGACGAGGTCTCAGGACGGGACTGCTGGCGCCTGATGAGGGTTGTTCTCTGAGTCTGCACTCAACAGGGTAACGATAGCATTGCCCTAGCATCCTGTCCCCACGCCATCCTTCTGGGCCTGTGTCCTGATCACCTCCTCTTACAAGGACGGGTTACACTGGATCACGGCCCACCCTCTACCTCATCTTACCCTAATCACCTCTTCAAAGACCCACCTCCAAGTGCAGTCACGTCCCGGGATCGCCGCTAACCATCGCTGTTTCCCTTTTCGTTCCATTGCTCCTGTTCCATTTTGCAAAATATGGTTCTTTTACTAAAGTTACATTGTCAAGCTAATTATTTAAGATTTTCTTCTTCCTTAAATACTAGCCAAGTCCTGCCCTGGCCCCTGCCCCGTGAGTGAGGCCAGGAGCCACCCGTTGACCATGTTAATCGTGTGTCGGATGCACGTTGCCTGCCTCCGATTTTCCTTCCTGCTGCCCATTGAAATTCTTCACAGGTTTTAAAATCTTATTTCTTCTTTTCCTGTCTCCCGGAATTTTACACTCGCCTAATTTATAAGAAAAATGTGCTTTGAACTTTTAACTAGGATGTTGGAGCAGAAGTCAGCTTTCCTTCTTAATAAGCTGACGTCCTTTCCCTTCTCTTTAAGCCTTCAATTGCTGCTGTTTTATATATTTTCTCTCCCTTTCTCAAGAAAACAACTAGTCTTTAAAAGATCATCCACAAGTGGGAAGGAAGTTAATCATCATCATTAGAGGAGAGAGCTGGTCCTGAATCCTTGCTGGGATTGGCAGTTTCTGGTTTTCTGGAGAAGGCGTCTGAGCGTATCGGCGCGCTGGGGACGGGAGCCTGTGGTTTTGTGGTTGTTTTCAAGAGCTGAAGGGGGGTCTTTTTCGACAGCGCTGCACGAGCTGCCTGCACTGCGGTAAAAGTGAGGACAGACCACACAAACCACGATCACAGCAGGAGGAGGACACAAGCCCCCGCCTGGGCGAGGCGCCCACGTGGGGCTGCAGGTGTGACTGGGAGGGAAGTGACTTCAGAGCTCTTGACAAAATCACCACCACGAGGGGTCAGGTCTCAGGTTCTGTCTGGAGGACGGGCTGGTGGTCTCCTTAATCACCTGGTGGTGACCTGCTAGGGTCAGGAGGGCCAGAGGGAGGCAGAGGGAGGGGAGTGTGTGTGTGCATGCTTGTGTACACGCCTGGGTTCTCACCTGTACGTGCCGTGGTCCCATCAAGAGCTGTTTAGCTGGAAACAAAACCTCTCTCTCAGAGCAACTCCCAAGCAAGTCTGCTTGTTTCGTGAACTAGGAAATTCATCTTCCCAGCCTGGGTAGCCGGGCACGACCAAGCTATGACATCGAAGCACCTTCCAGGGGAGCCATTCCGTGCATGAGGGACATCTGTGTGCTGCTGGAGACGGAGGGCTTGAGCCTGCTTCTTAGGGAATCCTGGATGGTGCGATTTCTAGATTCCGCAGGATGAGGTCTTTTACTTCAACTCTTGGCCAGTTAAGGGTCCATCACTATTACTCACTCTTCACCTGTTTATTCCAGGTGTTTTCAGTGGCTCCTCTGAAGGGGCTCTTAGAAAATGTTTATTTCAGGGCAGAAGCTACTTCCGCCCCTACCTGTCGTAACTTCCTCCCGGGGTGTGCTGGAGCCTGGGCCGCGCCGGATGTGCTCTAGCCGCTCCTGGAATAAAAAAAAAAAAAAAAAGAAAGAAAATGTTTATTTCATTGTCAAAGGAAAATGAGAGCTGGCAATGAAAAAATTATACCAAACGGAGCAGTTGGCATGCTGTGCTGTCATGATAAACCTGCCCAGAAGGCAATCAAAGATCCTGCAACAGCCCCTGGTCTCGGAACACGTCGCAGAGCTCTGGCCATTTGAACAGTGTAGCACTGGCTCCAGAACAGACCCATAGGTCAACAGGCCATGAAATTACAAGACACCTGCTCCTTGGAAAGAAAACTATGACAAACCTAGACAGTATGTTCAAAAAGCAGAGCCATCACTTTGCCAACAGAGGTCCATCTAGTCAAAGCTATGGTTTTTCCAGTCGTCGTGTATGGATGTGAGAGTTGGATTATAAAGAAAGCTGAGCACCAAAGAATCAATGCTTTTGAACTGTGGTTTGGAGAAGACTCTTGAGAGTCCCTTGGGCTGCAAGGAGATCAAACCAGTCAATCCTATAGGAAATCAATCCTGAATATTCATTGGAAGGACTGATGCTGAAGCTGAAGCTCGAGTACTTTGGCCACGGGATGCAAAGAGCCAACTGGTTAGAAAAGATCCTGATGCTGGGAAAGATTGAAGGCAGGAGGAGAAGGGGGCCACAGAGGATGAGGTGGCTGGATGGCATCACCAACTCGATGGACATGAATTTGAGCAAATTCTGGGAGAGAGTGGAGGACAGGGAGGCCTGGCGTGCTGCAGTCCACAGGGTCACAAAGAGTCGGACATGGCTAAGCGACTGAACAACAACAACCGCGTAGGTCAGTGGGACAGAATAGAGAGCCTACAGTGAACCCACGTGTGCACGGGCGGCTCAGCTGCTACAAGATCGTAAGAAGGCACTGTGGGGAAAGGACAGTCTCTTCAATAAATGCTGTTGGGAAAACTGGACAATCACATGCGAAAGGATGAAACTGGACCTTCATACCACACATGAACATCAACTCCAGACGGGCTAAAGATTTCAGCGTAAGACATGAAACTGCGAAACTCCTAGAAGAAAGCAGAGAGAGCTTCATGACATTTGGGTTGACAGTGATGTCCTGGAGATGACACAGAAAGCTCAAGAAACAAAAGTAAAAGTAGATGGGACCGCATCAAACTAAAAGCTTCTGCACGGCAAAGGAACGGTCAGCAGAGTGAAAAGGCAACCTGCTGAGTGGGAGAAAACATTATTTGTTTGATAAGCGGTTAATATCCAAATATGTGAGGAACTCCTATAATTCAATAGCAAAATAGTAACATTAATCTGATTCTGAGATGAGCAAAGGACTTGAATAGATATTTCTCCAAAGAAAACATAGAAATAGCCAACAGGTATGTGAAAAGATGCTCAACATTACTAATCATTAGGAAATGCAAATTAAAATCACAATGAGGTATCCCCTCACACCTATTAGGGTGGCTGTCTTCAAAATGACAAGAGATGACAAGTGTTGGCAAGAATATTCAGGAACTGGAACTCTTGTGCACTGTAGGTGGGAATGCAAAATGCTGTAAAATGTTGCAAAATGTGTAGCTTCCTCAAAAAGCTAAAAAGAACTGCCATAAGATGTGGAGAAGGCAATGGCAACTCACTCCAGTACTCTTGCCTGGAAAATCCCATGGATGGAGGAGCCTGGTAGGCTGCAGTCCATGGGGTCGCTGGGAGTCGGGGACACGACTGAGCGACTTCACTCTCACTTTTCACTTTCACGCGTTGGAGAAGGAAATGGCAACCCACGCCAGTGTTCTTGCCTGGAGAATCCCAGGGACGGCGGAGCCTGGTGGGCTGCCATCTCTGGGGTCGCACAGAGACGGACACCGTAAGATGGAGCAGTCCCACGTCTGGGTATTTATCCAGGAATTAAAATCTGGATCTTGTAGAGACGTCTGCACCCCATCACAGCATTGTTCACAAAAGCCCATCTGTGGGAACAATCCCAGTGACCATCGCAGATGAGCAGGAAGGGGAGCCTGGTTTGCCTGCAGTGCTTCAGCCTCCGCAAGCAGGCCGTCCTGAGATGGGCGGACCTGGTGGGCGAGATGCTGAGTGAGAGAGGCAGTCGCAGGACAGACACTGCTGATGCGCTCCGTGAAAAACCCAAGCGGGCCAGACTCGCCGGAGCAGAGGGCGGACTGGCCGGGCTGGAGCCACAGTTCCCAGCAGTTCCCAGTCCGCGCCGTGAAGCCTCAGTTGTGGAGACCCACCCTCCCACCTGCGCCTGCGGCCAGCGGCCCTTGAGAGGTGCCAAGTGGGCAGAGGCCAGCCTCCGTGCCCTCTCTGCCCTGGAGAGGTGCCGGAAGTGGGCAGAGTCGGAGGACAGCCAGCTGCTGGCTTTGAGGGGCCGAGGGGCAGGGAACGCAGAAACTGAGACAATGAGACCAGCCCACGATCCCAACCCCACGGAGCCATTTGGGACGTCTGGCCTCCAAAGCAAGTGAGGGCAGAGAGTGAGAAAGTGTGCGAGTTTCCCAGAAGGCTGGGGGCTTTGGGGGAGACCGTGGAGCCAAGGATGAGGCTGCAGCCTGTGTGCCCTTCCTGTCTGGGTGACAGTGACGCCCCCCTGCCCCAAGGCATCACCAGCCATTCCTCCTCCTGTGCATCTTCCTCAGAAGACCGTCTGGCAGTAATAGCACCACGCCCACCCATCCTCCCTAGAGCACCCTCAGAGCATTGGCTCCTTCCTTCTTCCAAGATAATATTTGCTTTCAAGCAGACTGAAAACTATGGTTTTTTTATGCCACGTGTCACCCACAGCCTTCTCAGCCTGGTGGGGCAGAAATGGGGATCTGTGCTGTTTGCGTGTGGGGTGTGGCATGAAAGCCCGGTGCGACTGCCCCCCACCGCCAACCCCGCCCCGGGAGGCTGGCCTCGCCCTCCGGCGGGTTCATGAGTCACGCTCTGGACCCGCTCAACCCAGGAGCCTGATGAGTGAGTCACCGCAGCCAGCCGTGCTGACTCAGTGGCGGCGTTTATTCTGCTTTACTGTTGTTGTTCCAAATGGAGGACCCGGGAGGCCGATGCTGGGAGGGTTATGGGGGGCGGGGGGGCTGGCGGAACCGTGATGCTCTGTGCCCCTTCAGTTCCTGGTTCGGAGTCACCGCCGCCTGCACCAGACGCGATGCACAAAACCCACCGAGAGCCCAGCACGGTTCAGGGTGAACTGTGAGTCGGACATTCACATTTTAAAGTTTTCACAGCTCCTCTTTTTAACAAGGCCTCGATTCAATTGCAAGTGAGCCCAGGAAGCAGGGACACGGTTCTGCTTCAGTGAGGACCACGCTGCCCACCGGGCACCAGCACCTTCGAGGGTCGGCGGGGACACACCTGGAGAGGCCGCCGTGCCCTGGAGCCCAGGTTCTAAACCCGCAGGCGCACGGGGTTATCTCAGATGACGAGAGACTCGAAGAAGACAGACGAGGGAGGAGACCCTGAGCGGGGTGATGAGAAGCGGCCCCCGGTTCCAAAGGAGAGCGAGGATGGGACGTGTGGAGACCACGTGCCTCTGACCAGACACAGTGGGGACCCGGAAGGCAGGCAGCCCGGGGGGACGGGCAACTACAGTCTCCAGGCTTGCCCGGCACCAACAGGCATCCTGGTTGAGCTCTGTCCCAACAGGGTGAGAGCCAGGAGGTGGTCAGTTAGCACATGGACGTGGTTTAAATCTTACAGTTTCAAAAGGTCGGTGTGATTCCCCCTTGGGGATGGGATGTAGGACATGCAGGGTCGCGGGCTGTGGCCCTGTGACCAGCCTGGAGGGCGGGGGCGGCACGGCGGGTGGGCCGGGCGACCACGCAGCAGGAGGGAGCGGCAGTGACCGTCTCGGAGGCCGGCACTGAAATGGAAAGGTGCTCAAGGGGCCGTGTGGAGCCTGGGCCCCCCACCACCCCCTCACTGGGCCTGTAAGAGCCAAGCAGAGAAGCGTCTGTCGTACCTCACAGCCTCAGGTTCTTCAGATCAACAGGCAGAGAAGAAGTAATTAATAAAACAAACACGAAGTCCTGATTACAGGGTGTAAATCTCTCTCATCAGCATCATTAAGACGAGAGACGGGCTTGTGATAAGTAGGCGAAGGAAGTGACTTATTCGAGGGGTGGAAAGGGGGCAGAGGCCCTCAAACGGAATTGATGAACGTGTGTGCACACGTGCGTGCGTGACTGTGCACGTGTGTGCAGGAGATACCACAAGGCCCACACAGGCACACGGAAGCCGCAGCTGCCCTGAACCCCGTGGGGACAGGGGTCCAGCCTGGTAGTGAGACAGCCAGGCTGGGGGACGACGGGAAGCCACCCTGGCAGCTCGGGAGGTGACAGTCCCCAGGTCTGTCTCAGAGGCCCTGTCCCACCCAGGAGGCAAGGTCGCTCTTGAGCAAGGCAGGAGGCAGACTTCGGGCCCCCCAGTGTGGACGCCGAGGTGGCCCTGAAGGTCTGGCTGGTCTCGGAGCCGTGGCCTGAACAGGAAAGCACGTAGGAAGTCAGTGCCGCGGGGAGCACGCGGCACCTGCAGAGAGACGCGGGCGTGGTCGAACGTTCTGGGCAGGCTTGCTGAGCCAGGCTGGTCGGCGCAGCCCCTCGGCCATGGTCTCAGCAGCCGGAACACAGCCAAGTCCTCAGGCCTCCAGGCTCGGGCATTTGGGATGCAGTGTCATTGAAACCCAGGCCTTTCCGCTCACGTGTCGGCCCCAGACACCAGCTCCGGCGCTGTCGGTCGGGCACGTCTACCTGAACCAGGAGGTGGAACCACTTTGGGTCCTGTCTTCCTGTTGTCAGTCTCTGGAGCCGGGCAGGTGGGCCTCACCCGAAGCAGGTGAGCCTCTTCCTCCTGCCCAAGAGCCCTGCAGAGATGCCCCAGCACCCATTTCTTGTGGAAACTCCTCTCAGCTGGGCACCGTGTGGGAGGAGCTGGGAGGTGAGCCCTGGGTGCCAGCCGGGCAATGGTGGGGGGGAGCTGGGGCCATGTGGCTCAGGAGAAGAGGGGACCGTGTCCAGCCCCGGCCCCTGGACGGTCTCCGCACGGTTTGCAGGGAACCTGGCCCCGAGTGTGGCGGAGCTTCACCCGTGGGCCCGTTGCAGCCTGTGGCCCCCCCGCCCCCCGCCCCGGTTCCATGCAGCAAGGGCGCGGCTGAGGAACCCATGGAAGCAGGCCAGCTGGCCCCTCTGCAGCGGGGGCGGGCGGCCTGCGTCCTCCCCCAGCAGGGAGGGAGGGGAGACGAGGGACTGGAACCCCTCCCCCCATGGCAGGGGCTTCACGGTGGTGCCCTCTGCCCTCCCTGCCGCTCTGCAAATAGGTCCTGCCAACCTCAGATCCAGGTGAGGACGCCCAGGGCCCAGAGATTACGTAGGTTTCTAGAGATTAAATGGGGGGAATGTGCCGACACCAGCTCTGTCCGACCCCGATGTCAGCCTCCAGCCCCTCTGCCTAAGGCCTTCGTGGGCCTTCAGGGACCAAGCCATTCCCAAAGCCCTGCCCTCCACAGCCCAGCTCGGTGGACAGGGCAGCACACTCATCCCTGCCCCTCACGATGCTCCTGGCCCACCGGGGCCCTTCAGGGGTCCGGAATGAACAACACACAAATTCACAAAGAGCGCGGAGGAGCCAGCAGGGCTGAGCATGCCCGGCACAGTGGGCAAGGGCACCTGGGGTCCTGTGTCCTCAGACACCTGGGTGGGCTCAGGCATCCCACGGAGGCCACCTTGCGGGGAGGTGAGTGTTTGGCCTCCATAGGAAGCCTCAGTGGGAGGCCCACCTGCCGGCCAGGACAAAGCATCAGACACACCACTGGGCTCAGACGCCAGGGCCTTGCAACCCCTTGGTGTGGGCATGTCCTCCAGGCTGGGGTGGCTGACGGCACGTGTCGCCCCTCGGGAGCCCCAGTTCAGGCTCTGAGCGGGACAGCAGTCCCTTGCTCCTCTCAGCTGGGCGGGGGGACTCGAGGTGGACCCAACTCCACATGCATCCCTCATCCCCCTCGAGAAACAGAACGCTGAGGTGTCAGACGACTCCAAGCCCTTCCTGCCCCAGTCCCTGTGATTTTGTGATAGTCACCCATTTTGTGATTTGGTGATAGTCTGAACAATTCGAGCGTGAAATTCTACCCCTGGACACACAAGTGTCTGCAGGGCCAGTGCCACGGGGAGCCCCCACATTAGAGCTTCACCCCATCGCCTCTAAGTGGACGCCGAGGTCTGTAGTGTCACATAAAGCACCAATTAAACGTCTCCAGCAAGCCTTGCGTTTTATCAATGTGTGACATTCACTTTCAGTAAACACAGCGCTTTGCTGGTGCAAATGTACCGGCAGGCGTGCAGCTGGGCGCCGTCCCCCGGCCCTGGAGGACGCTCCCGGGCGCCCCACCCCCACCCTCGCAGCACACAGGGGCTCCATGAATTTGGGCAAAAGAAACCCTGCAAGATATATAGAAAATTCATCTCGTTTATTTAAGCTCATCACTGTTGATTAATCCCAAACCGAAGTCCCGAGGCTCCGCTTTAGAGAGAAGCAATGGGCTTTAAACCCGAGTCGGTGGCCGCACGAGCATGACAGAGAAATTGATCCGCCCGGCGAGCTGTGCGGTCAAAGCGGAGTGCGCATTGATTTCTCGTGTTAAATCACCAGCGCCGCTTTCAAATGTAAAGCCCACGGATAAGAAGTGCCCGAGCTCCTGCAGTGCCTGAGAAGCGCGGGCTCCCCAGGCCCCGGCCCGGCCCCGGGTGAGAGTCTGACCCCTGCTCCCCACATCCTGGGAGGTCGCACCCCACCCGGGGCCCGCGCATCGGAGGCCTCACATCCCTGGGCCAGAGCAGCAAGGGCGCCTCGTGGCCGGGCGGGCGGGCAGAGGAGCGGGTTCTCTGTTCACTGAAGCCCGGCTCTGCGAGCACCTGGCATTCCTGGGTCCTCCCAGCAGGCTGGGGGGTCCGGAGGAGCTCAGTGACTGCACAGACCCTCTGCATGTGCTGGGCACCGTGCCCCGGCCAGACACTTCTCCAGACCCTGGAAACCCTGGGCTGAAGTTCAGGCCTGCCAGGCACTGGGCTCGAGGTCTGCTCCTGGTCAGCCTGCAGCCCTCTGTCCCTCTCCACCCACAGACACCCAGTAGAGGGGACAGTCTATAGGGGAGGTCAGGAGACACCTTTAAAATAGGTCAGGGGACAGTCTATAGAGAGGTTAGGGGACACCTCTAAAGTAGGTCAGGGGACAGTCTATAGGGAGGTTAGGGGACACCTCTAAAGTAGGTCAGGGGACACTCTATAGGGGAGGTCAGGGGACAGTCTATAGGGAGATCAGGGGACACTCAGGGGGTCAGGGGACACTCTAGGAGGTCAGGGGACAGTCTATGGGGAGGTCAGGGGACACTATAGGGAGGTCAGGGGACAGTCTATAGGGAGGTCAGGGGACAGTCTATGGGGAGGTCAGGGGACAGTCTATAGGGAGGTCAGGGGACAGTCTATGGGGAGGTCAGGGGACACTATAGGGACGTCAGGGGACAGTCTATGGGGAGGTCAGGGGACAGTCTATGGGGAGGTCAGGGGACAGTCTATAGGGACGTCAGGGGACTGGCTGGGGGCTGGCCTGGGACGGCGACCCAGGCCCCCTGCGAAGTACCCTGGAGCCTTTCACTCCAAGTGTGTGCTCTGCGGTGAACCTCGGGAAACAGCGGATGTGGGTCTTCTCCTGGTTGTGGAGGCAGATGGGAGGGGCCGTGGCTCCAGGCGGGGTTGGGGGCTGCGGCTGTGGCGTCGGGGAGCCTGGTGCGGGGGCGGCTGGGAGCACTTGCCTGCTTTGACCGTAGAGCATGGAGTGAGGCGGGGGGGCGGCAGGGGAGGGGGACTCGGGGGCCCAGTCTGTTTCAAAGGTCAGGTCTCTGGGAAAGACAACCTGGCCACAGAAAGCTCCGAGACTAACAATCTGGGCGTTCAGCAAAAGCAGGGATCCTTGAGGTTCTAAGCAGGGATACAGCTGGGACTCTGTTGCCAAATTAACCTAAAAGCCAGAAGGTCTTGGCTGAAAGACTGCTGTAGGAAAGTAAATAAAGCCCGGAGGCTGTGAGCTGGGGCTGGTTTGAGACTCAGATTTAGAGGGAGGAGAAAGCGGTGTCCATGGAGACTCAGGCCCTGAGCCCAGGTGGATGCCTGGGACCCGAGGGCGGGTCTGTCCCACGACGGACCCAGCGCGTGATTGGAGCCAGCCCCGCAGGCCACGCGTCCGTCCATGTGAAGCCTGGCCTCAAAGCCACGCTCGGTGCCACCTGGGGTCTTCCGTGAAGGTGGGCTGTGTTTCTGCACACATTGCCACAGAACGACCCGCCGTCAACACTGTCCCGGCTACCCATTTGCCTGGGCTGGGCGGGCAGTCGTCCCTGTAGGCTTTTCCCTCACCCAAAAAATACCCAAAGGCACAAGCACAGGAGAAAACGAACACAGCCTCCACCCGCCTCAGGGTCACGTCCAAGGAGTGTGTGAGCACAGAGGGTCTCAGCTCCCGCCCCGTCCGCCGTAGCCCCCAGAAACGAGCCCCGTGAGGAGCCCGGGTTCCCCCAGGCACACAGCACTCAGACACGCAGGCTAAGGTCACTGTTTCTTGTTAGCTTTTTATTGTTTTATTTTCAAAAGTAAAATTGGATGTTGGCTATTGTTCATGATTTGCTTCAAACACGTAACAGCGAACTATGGCTCTTTCCCAGGCAGAACCTAGAGGTACATTCTTTTTAAAAACGAAGTAGTCAAAGATCCTCAGTGATGGCTCGTCTCCTGTTTGTTTATTTGCTATTGCAGGCGATGCTAGAGCTACTATTCTTGTACAAGTATATGCATTTATGCTATAATTTTTGTAAATCAGATTACAAGAAATGGGATTTTTTTTGCTCATAGAGTATGTGCATTTTTATTGCCAAATTACCCTCCAAAAGGGCTTTACCAATTTATACGTATAATAGAAGTATACGGGGAAAAGATATTATCAAGCTTTTTAACTTTTGCCAATGCAATAGGCAAAATATGGTTTAGTTTTTATTTTGTAATCATTACAAAGGTGAACATCCCCTTCGTGTCCTCTGCAGCTTACCTGATCATAGTCTATGCTTGTTTTCTTCTCATTGTTTTCTATACTGGTTCGTAGGAGCCATTTACACATTAGAAATATAAATCTTTTAAGATGCACGGATTTTTAAAAACAGCTTAGGGTTTGTGACAATCGAGTATTTTACACTGTGTTTCTAATTGCTTTGAAGTTTTGTTTTTTTTTTTTTTAATGTGTGGATTTAAGCCATCTAATTTTCCGTGTGAAATGTGGTAGGAATCTCATGTGATGCTCTTACAAATGGGTGTATTTCTTGGATAGCTCCTTCGTTGCCCTCGGTGTGAAATGCTACTTCCTCACTAGACTCCCAGGTGTCACCTGCTCTGCTTCCAGACGATCCACTTTATTCCAGATGCCGGTTCCCATGCCAGCACAATGCCGCCTCGGTGTTTGATGATGTATCTTAATGTCTGCAGAGCCAGCTGTTTATTCTCTGCCCCGGTTTCTTGGCTGCTCCTGGCCATTTATTCTTCTGGGACGTGAATCCCAGTGACCTTCAGAGCCAGGTCATCAAGTCACACTCAACCCGCGAGACTCACCTGGTTGGAGTTCTCATAAGGAATGTGTGCACATAACACGTTACTTTGTAAGGACTGGCTCCTCCCCTCTGAGGGCCTCGCCATCCAGAAGCGTAATTAATTTCTCCGTTTCTGAAGGACTTGCCTCAAGTGTTTGGACCGCGCTCTGTCTCCTCCACAGACCCCCCACCTCTGCGGTCAAGCGCACTCGCGGCTGTCACTGCTCCGAGGCCTTTCCGTGGCTTGGTTTCCTGCAGAGCAGAGCAGAGATGCTCTGGACTGCACGTCCCCCCGCGCGCCTGCCCTTCCGGTTCCCGTCAGCACTGGCGGGGCCTTTGGGGCTCCCTGGTTGCACAGTGGGGCTCCCCTGGTGGCTCCACGGTGGAGAATCCGCCTGCAAAGCCGGAGATGCACAGGAGATGTGGCTTCCTTCCCTGGGTCGGGAACATCCCCTGGAGGAGGAACTGGCAACCCACTCCAGTATTCTTGCCTGGGGCGCACAGTCTCCCCAGATAGTCACTTAGCCTTCGATGTTGGCGTGTCGCCACACAGCAGGGGCCAGACGCGTGAGGGGCCCGGTCCTGCTGGCCCCGAGGTCTCCACTTCACTCTGTCATCCGAGAGTCCGGGTCCCGGATTCTGCCACCAGCGCTCCAGCCGTCTTGACGGCAGAAGGCAGCCCAGATGGCACAGTCGCCTCATCCACCCTCCTTGGGCCGAGGCGGGGGCCAGAGAAGCAGACCCTCCTGCCTCAGCGCTGTCCGCTGGCCTCCCTCCCACTGCCAGTGGAGCCTGGTGGCCGTGGGCTTGGACTTTGGTGGCTCCTCTCCCAGGAGAGCAGCCGTGCCTGGAGCTGTGGACAGCTTGGCCTGGTGGCCGCTCCTGTCATCGTAAAGGGGTCATTTGGAGGTGATAACATTAGTCCCGGGACATCTGACTTCATGATGTCACCGAAGAGGATCAGTTAGCCAGAAAATGGTGGGGTTTTTCCCCCTCATCAAATGTCAGCATTATTAGAAGATGCTGACCTAGAATTTTTATCACACTCGGCAGGTTCAACAGTTTCCCTAAATCCCACGATTTCCACACGTGTGTTGGCTCTTGCCATGACTCCTTTGGATGAGAAAGCTGGGGAAACGCGGGAATGCAGCGGGCCTCACCTGACATGGGTCGCCGTCGGCTGTGCATCTCTGAGAAGGGAGGGGGTTCTTCTCTTGTGAGTGAGGGCAGGCACAGCAGCAGCCCCTGTGCGGCTGTGTGCAGACACCCGACAAGCCTTCGGCCTTGCCCTCCACCCGGAGGGGCCTGTGGGCCACTGGCCGGGCTTCCTGCATTGAGACTGTGCTGGGGTATCCTCCTGGCTGCGGCTACTTGAGCTCCATGCGGGACCTTCAGAGCCTCAGCAGCTCCGGGACCAAGCCCGCTTGGCTCCTTTCTGAACCAGAGCCAGTTCTGGAGGACGAAGTGGACGGAGCCTTCATCCAGGTCGGGTGCTGGGAGGTTACAGCGCCAGCCCGCCTCTGCGTCTCCTTTCTGCTCCTGCCTGAACTTGGTTTGCATTTGGAGACTGAGATGTGGCAGGGAGGAAGGGGCTCAGGGCGCCCACGGCAGTCCCATCCCCAGGCCCATCAGAGAAACCTGGACGCCTCCTGTGTCCACCGCCGGGACAGGCAGGGGCTGCCCCCAGGACTGCAGGACCCCAGCGCAGCTCCTTCAGGCTGCTGTTGGCGATGGGCCACCAGAGAGATGAGTCCCCCAGGGGGGTGCTGCCCTCTCCGCACCTGCTGTGGGGCCAGAAGGGTTGACAGTCAGGTCAGGGTTCAGGGCGCAAGGGGTCAGGAGGTAATTCAAAACTGGCAGTGAGGAAGAGCCGTGTCACGACTCGGCCGGATTTCGGATCAATTGGATGCCTGCATGCAGAGGAGATGGCTCAGGCGCTGGAAGCGGGGCTGAGATGTGGGGGCGGCTGGAGGCCTGGATGCAGCTGGCGTCACAGCTTCTGACCGGGGTTGTGTGTGCAGAGTTGCTCTAACAACACGGAACTGGGGCCGTTCCTAGTGCCAAGGTGTTCCCCTGCTCTTGGGTCGTGCTCTGAGGTGGCCAGCATCATCCCAACAGGGCTCCCACGGCAGTGTCCCCGCACACCAGCGTCCCCCCACGCCAGCCCCCGAGTGCTGGTATCTCTGGGCCGTGGGTTGCGTCCTGCCGTCTCACCCGGCCTCGCCCGTCGGGCCCTCCTGGGGCTCCGGTCGTGGCCTCGCGGGCTGGAGCCGGGCCTGAGGGAGGGAGGTGCGCCCCGGGGGCCGCGCCCACTGACCACAGGGTCTGGAGCCGGACGCGGCCCTGCCCCGAGCCCAGACCGCGCCCCGCGACCTGCTGTCTGAGCCGCTCATGTTCCCGCTTCCCCTCCTCGGGTGGTCGGGGTGCTGGGTCCCGGCCCACGCCCGCCTCACAGGCGCACAGTTTGGTTCCCGGAAGAGAAGCAACCCCTC
This sequence comes from Bos mutus, assembly GCF_027580195.1. Taxonomy (NCBI): domain Eukaryota; kingdom Metazoa; phylum Chordata; class Mammalia; order Artiodactyla; family Bovidae; genus Bos; species Bos mutus. The sequence goes on along the minus strand of NC_091620.1, from coordinate 5,752,946 downwards.
ATGTGGGGTGACCACTGTCCCCAGAGCTCTCCCACTCTAGTAGAGCTTCCTTATTTAAGTTATATCGTCCTGTTAAAAACAACAAAACGAAACCCAGTGGGCACCTGGGCGTGTATCTCTTAGGCTCTGAGGAAGGAGAGGGTTCTCACATGTCTGGACCTGCCCCCCAACCCCAGACCCGGGGGCTGCTCCGTCCACGCCTCCCGGGAAGGCGGCCTCACGCCAGGCCAGCCGCAGGACGCCTCTCATCCACGACAATGTGGAGGATTCTCTTCACCTCCAGAGGCAGGACTCCCCGACGGAGGCGCTGAGGCTCCGCCTCTGCTCGGGAAGGGCCCCCACGCGCCGAGGATGTGCCTGGGGCAGGGAGGGAGGGACGACGCGCCTGCAGCTCAGCCCGACGGCTGCTCTGTGCGAGCCTGAACGCCCTGCTGTCACCTCGAGACTCATGAAAGGACCCAGCGGCACCAGCAGGGACCCCAGCGGGCTGCTGGATGGGGCAGCCCACACATCAGGGGCCGGGCGTCCGGGAGTGACACCGCCTCCCCCAGCCCCACGCAGTGGACGGCAGACGGCAGGCAGGACGCGGCAGCCACCTCAGCTCCTCGGGGGAGCTGACAGCAGTTCCCGGGGAAACCGGTAGCCCCTCCGGCCCTCAGGTTAGCCATCACCCCAGGGTGATGTTCCCCTTTAATAATGAGCGTCAGGGCCGTTCTGGCCCGGGGACTAGGGCAGGGAATAACTGTGGGGGATGGGCGCTGTCATGAGTGGGGTGCCGGTGAGGCGTGGGGCCCAGAGAGTGACAGAGCAACCGCCCCAGCTGCTTGACCGCACACCTGCCCGCGGCCCCTCCGGGAGACGCTTCTCTCCTCACCTCCCGTTCTTGCTCTGGGCCTGGAGTCAGGATCAGATGTCAACAGACCCCAACGACCATCGTCCGAAAGCGGAACCTCCCAGGGTTGTCCAGGAACTGCGGGAAAGCGGGTCCAGGTGGGAGGTGGGGTGGAACCCGCAGTCTGAGCCACAGCCACACGTGCAGTGAGCGTCGGGCCGTGAGGCCGTCCTGCTTGTCCTGGATTCTCACTGAGGACAGTGGCTCGTCACGGGTCGGGCCAGTCGGCTCCGGTGCGGACCTGGTGGATTCCGAAATCTGAATGAGTGCAGTTCCTGCTCACAAGACCACTCTATTCAGAGTTGAAACACCCAGCTTGGAGGCATGTGACCATCCTTCTCGTGGAGGGTACTGGGAGGGTTTCCCAGGTCTTGTTGGAGCTCCCATCGCAGCTCGTCATAGCAACCTGTTCAGGGAGCCACACGCTCCCACAGCCCCATTGCAGGCGGACAGCGCCGGACACACAGCCGTCCCTCAGGGCTGGAGTCGGCCAGTTCCCCAGCTCGATGCCTCTTCTCTTTAAGGACAGGAGACAAGCCTGTCATCCGCTCTCCTGATTCCCTGCTCTGCACCGGACACGTGTGTGCTGGACGCTGAGGGAAGTTGTGTGGTCATCATCATCCAGATCATCTTCGAGGGCACACGATGGTCTTCCTCTGGGAGGGACCCTGGAGCAGGGGGGCCTTGCACATACACGAGTGTGTAGCTGGTCTTTGCTGCTTCTGTCGAGACCGCAGACAACAGCCCTGGACGGGGCGGCCCCGGCAGACCCGCGCGTGGATGACCGCGTTCCCACAGAGCACGTGCTGCGGCTGTTTCCGCTTCCTCCTGATTCACTCCGTCTTTCCCAGTCCAGGCTCCAGACGTGCCCAGGGCTGCGTCCTGTGCTCAGCAGCTCACCAATGAGCCTACAAACCCAGCTCCCCACGGGCATCATGAGCCACTGGCCTCTGATGCACACGGCAGCCAAAGAACAACTTTGTCCCTTGAAAGCTACCATTAGGCGTGATATTGATCATTTTAATTAATAATAATTTCAGCAAAGCTGCTCTTCACTTATCACCCGGCCTCCCTCTGTTCTCAGCGGGCAAGAGGCGCAGTGACTATTAATAGCATTTGCCTGAGGAGAATTTCTGGGACTAGGGAACCCAGATCGGTCTGCTGCATCTGCCCCACGCCTCTCCTCTCACTGCAAAGCTCAGGAAGCAGATGCAGAGCCCAGTCCCTGACTCAGCACCCACAGCCACCGCAGCTGTTGGGGCCCAGAGTGACTGGAGCCAGGCCCCCCATCTCCTGGGCGCACACTCCTGCTCCCGCCCCCAGGTCCTTCGCTGGGGCGGGTCAGAGAGACCACGTCAGGGGGCGTACCAGTGACCTTCAAGAGCCTCGCTTAAGAGACACACTGCTGACTTCTAGCAACCACAGAGAATTAGAGCATCAGGTTAATGACCCACAGGCTGGTCCATCTCAGACGTGCATTCAGGCGGCCCAGTGGCTCGGACGGTGCAGCTGAGGCCGTCATCTGCTGCGACCCAGGAAATACTGTGTGTCAGGACCGCTTATGGTGCCCTGCAGTCAGGACATACACCTGGCCAGCTTCCTGACCCCCAGCTCCTCCTGTTCAGTGTCCAGAGCTCGTCTTTGGACCTTGAGACCCAGGCGCAGAGCTGGGAACATGGGAGGGCTGTTGGAGGAGCAGGCTTCCGGACAGGCTCCTGCCCACCCCACCTGCCGCCGGACCTGGGGAAGCAGACACCCAGGACAGTCTTATGCTCCCCACCCCCCGGGCCTGAGGGAGCAGACCCCCGGGACGTCTTGTGCCCCCGACCCCAGCCTAATGGCAGGGAAGGTGGGTCCTCGTCAGGGTGGTTCCCGTTCCTGGTGGGAGGGGGACGTGCCAGGGCACGTGGCAGGGCCATGAGGAGGGTTGTTCAGGCAGCCTGCAGGCCCCCAAGGACAGCCAGCCTCCTGGGCTGGTCCAATGAGGACCGGTGCTCCATGCGGACACTAAGGCTGCCCCCGTGGGGCACGGACCTGCTGAATGCCCCGCAGGCCTTGGTCAGCAGGTGCCAGGCCCCAGGGCGCAACTTCCTGCATCACCAATCCCCTGAGAACAGTATTCTGGCATTTTTGACATAGCGTTGCCACCTAAACTCGAGAGGTGTCCTACTCAAGTTGGAGCCATGGTTATATTTAAGGCTTGCCTCCTGGTGACCAGGAAAAGTGTTCAATTCAAGTGCCATTTGCTTGAGGGGCCCCAGACCCCAGGGAGGGATCGTCCGAGGCCCCAGCAAGGCCGATGGAGGTTTTCCTTGAGCATCACTTGAGCCAGTGCTTTGTGAGAGCAATTCTGTCTGTTTCTGGCGAAGTGGAAGTTGTGTGGAGCAGGCTGAATGGAAGCTGGTCCAGTGGTTGCTTTTGTGATGATGGTTTAGAGACAGGCAGCGGTAGAAGGATACAGGCCTGAACGCTGGCTCTGGGGGGCGTCTGAGCCCATGTTCCAGCCCAGGATGCACGCCTGAGCGCTGGTTCCAGGGGGTGTCTGAGCCCCTTCCAGCCCAGGATGGAGGCCTGAGCGCTGGCTTCGGGGGGTGTCTGAGCCCATGTTCCAGCCCAGGATGCAGGCCTGAGCGTTGGTTCCAGGGGGTGTCTGAGCCCCTTCCAGCGCAGGATGCAGGCCTGAGCCCTGGTTCCCGGGGGCGTCTGAGCCCCTTCCAGCCCAGGTCCTGACCGCCATCCTTGAGCCGCATCCTCCACAGGGTCCTCAGGACACAGCCACCCCTGGACGCTCCGGTTTTCACCAGTCTGCTCTGTTCACTTTAAGCTTCTGTTCTGTGACGTAATGCCTTTGGGGGTTCTTGTCTGAGCTGATTTTTACTCTAATTTGCTTTGAATTTGGGCATTTTGTGTTGTGCTGATTCGTCTAAAGGTGCTTTAACACTGTCATCAATCGTGTATCAATATTATTGACCAAAGCATTTTCCTTGGTGGTTGAAAAGAACTGACTCTCAGGCAGACGTTTTGTCCTGTTTTTCCTTTACATCCACGGTTAAAGGGAAAGTGAAGAACGATAAGCGTATTTCCACGTGTGTTTCAAGGTCTGATTCTGGGTGTCGTGCCCAGATTATCAGAGATTGCCGTCCCTTGTCCGCACTGGCTGCAAAGCTCAGGCGGTCGTGTCCTGGGAAGAGAGAGACTGGCCGCTCGCTGGGCGGGAACGCAGGTCAGGATGCTGTTTTCAGTCCGGAGGTGTGGGCCGTGGCCTGGTCGCTGAGGGAGGCACCTGCCAGGCTTCCTAAGGGCAGGGCAAGCTGGGCGCCTGGCCTCACTGCCCCGAAGCGTCTGTTTGTGGTGGGACTTCCCTGGGAGCCCTGAGAAGGAAACCCCAGGCTCCCTGCATGTCTGTGACGCACTGTCTCCAGAGAGGACCCATGTATCTGTTTGCTCCTGGAAGAAGGCAGACGGCGGGTCCTCTGGGCGCCAGGAGGGAGGTGGCCCTCGAACTTCCTCTCGCATCCCAGGAGCAGACTGTCGGGTCCCCAGGGAGCCGCACACCCCCGCCCCCCGCTTCCACCCTGGGCCTGAGAGTGCCCTCAAAGTCCCACCACACAGACGCTCTCTCCCCCTTCTCTTGAGCGTTTTTGGTGATAAGGAAACACGCAGGCAAACCCTAGTGAATGTTCTCACAGGACAGTGTATGGAGACTTTCCTAAGTGCCCTGGGGCAGAGGGCAGAGGTGGGGTGGGGGTCCTAAGCCCCTTCCAGCTTCCTTTCCGTAGGACAAGAAGGACCAGCTCAGGAAGCTCATAGAAAGTTCTAGAAGCAGGAGAGTGAAGACTCCAAATGACCACTAACAATCTTCACAAACACCCCTGAAGTGGTCCCCCTCCATTCGGGGGGATGTATGTGTGTGTAAAAAGGAAAAAAAAACCTACAAAGAAATACACAAAAATATCCACAGTGATCAGTTTATTTTCCTTATATCTTTCTGTATTTTTTCAGTTTTTCTTTTTCAATCAGAAAGAAAGAGCTGATTTTTAGAGCCATGTTTAGTTCTCCCTTCCTTGTGTGCGGATCCCAGCGGCTGGGGTGGACCACCCTTCCCCCGAGGGCATGCGGCTGGAACCCGTGTTGGGCAGGGGTTCAGCGCTCGGCCCTGCGAGCGTGCATGCAGACCCCAGGGACGAGGGACACACCTGCCAATTGCAGGACCAGAACACGCACGGGAAGCTTCTCGACCGTCAGTCCCGCGACCCGGGTTGCGGAGCCCGAGAGCCCAAGGTCCCAGGCAGACTTGCCCCAATGAGTGCCCAGCGGGCGGCTGAGCGCAGGTCCACATGCTGAGCCCGTGAGCGGGTCCTTCCGCGTCCCGCCTCCTCCCCTCGTAGTTGCCCCTTCCTGGGAAAGCGCTGCCTTTGTTCAGGCTCTTCCAGCAAAACCGTCCCCAGGCCCTCCGTCCCTCCACGCGCCAGCAAGGTCAACACTCGGCTGGTGGAGAGGCGTCTGTGCTCACACACTGCGGGAGCCTCGGGCTGAGCAAACGTGCAAGCTTACACGCTGTAGGCATTGACCAGGTCGGTCCTGTGTCCTGAAGGGGAAGAGACGGGAGGGAGCTGCCGCTGAGATGCTCAGGGGTGGTTGCTAAATGGTAGCTGCTCGGCTGACCTAGACGGGGAAGGATGCTCCGTGGTGAGAACTGAAGGAAATGGACTTTGTCTGAAATAAAGTTCGAGCCAAACTACACGGAGGCCTGCCCGCCTGTGACCCCGATCTGGCGGGGTCTCCCACGCCGCCCCCCACTCAGCTCTGAGACCTCCACCCGCCGCCACTGCGCACGGGTCTGTCTCCAGCTACGCGTGGGAGGCTGGGCCCTCTCGGGGTGGGGGTGCCCAGGAAGACAGGTCCCTGTGTGACCCGCAAGCCCAAGCTGTCCCCCCCCACCAGAAGCTGCCCTGCCAACAGTCCCGGGGGCTCCCTTGCGGGCCTGGAGAAGTAGTAGTAAGACGAACCCCTTACCCCCTTGCTTGCAATTAGTCCCTGCAGCCCGCAGTGTGCAGAGGGCAGGGTGCTGGTGGTGGTGGCGGGCATCCTCGGTGACGCTGGAGAAGCACCTCGATCAGGGTGGAGCCGTGGGGGGTGCGGCCAGCCTCCTGCCTGCCAACCCGCACTTAGATCCTGGGAGGCAGGCGGCCTCTGTCTCGTTTCAGTAAAGGGAGCTGATGCCAGGAGACTCAGAATTCTGGGCCACAAGGCTGTCCTGGAGCGGGACCCTGTGTGCAGAGAGGCCCCGCTCAGGGGCCGGGTCCCGGGGGGCTCAGAGACGCGGCATTTCATCGCCCCCCTCGCGCCCGCTCCCATGGAGGGTGTGCCGCGGACGGGGCCGTGCCAGATAGACCAGGCGGCCTGGCCTCCGGGGCTCCCTCCCGGGCAGTGCGGGGCCAGCAGGCTGGACACTGCATGCCAGGGGGCCATTTCCCAGAGCACTTCAGGAGCGAGCCTTGACCCTGGGCAGACTGTGCAAAAGCAGGGCTCGTGCTCCAAAATCGTGACCCTCCCCGACCACCGTCCCCACTTCTGTCTGCCTTCTTCTGTGGGAAGTTTTTGTGAGCATGCAGTTTAAATGTGGGGAGGGTCTCCCACGGTTAGCATCACACTGCCCTGACCTGCCGACCCTGACAGAAAGGCCCTCTCAGTCCTCTCGAAGCCCTACAAGCAGGCTCCACTGACCACAGCGCCTCCCGACTGAGGCCGCCGGGACAGTCCTAACTGAGACGGCAGGGCCTTGGGCAGAAAGGGCTGGCTTGGGATAGGAGATGGGGGTCCCACTGGGGAGCCCAGAGCGAGAGGGGCCTCAGCCCCTCTCTGCAGAGAGGGGGCCGGGCCCAGGAAACACCCGCCAAGAACACCAGCCTCTCTTCATTGTAGAAGTCTGTTTAGTCCGAAGAGCAGGCTCCGCTGCAGACGAGACCCGGGATTGGAGACCTGGTGCTGGTGCTTTAGCTGCTCAATCGTGTGTGTCTCTTTGCGACCCCGTGGACTGTAGCCCGCCAGGCTCCTCTGTCCATGGGATTCTCCAGGCAAGAACCCTGGAGTGGGTAGCCATTTCCTTCTCCAAGGGATCTTCCCAACCTGGGCATCGAACCTGGGTCTCCTGCATTGCAGGCAGATTCGTTACCGACTGAACTGAGGGAAGGCCTTCGTTGCAGACTAGGCCTGGAATTGGAAACCTAGCTGCCAGCTAAGAAAGCAGAATAAACCTTTGTTAAGGACCACAGCAGTAGGAGAAGGGTGGGGAGGTGGGCAGTGGCCGCCCCACCTGACAGCTGGGCGCCCAGGACCGAGGCTTGGCCCAGCCGGACTCTCAGGGCACCAGGCTCTGTGTCCCCGGGACCCACCCTGACCTTTGGTTTCACCCCTGGGAAGTGGCATTGACATTCTCCCCTGCAACTCCTTTCTGCAGGCAAGGATGAGCCCGGCCCTGGTGGCCATGGGGGACAGGCCCTGTGGGAAGACCGGAGGCCTCACATGGCCCACGTTCCGGCCGGTGGAAGAGACATCCCCCCACTGAGAGCCACGCAGGGGCAAGTCCTGATGGCTGTCCCTGGGGGGGCGGGTTTGGGGGTTCGGGACTGCAAAGAGAATCCGGCCTCAGCTGGCCCAGCCGTCAGGTCCGTGAGAATTCTGCTTAAACCCAAGGAGGCTTCGCCACCCTCGGGTGGAGCAGAGGGCGCCCGGGCTGGCCTCTGGGGAGCCTGCCTCTGGGGTCACATCCTGGCATTGGGTCCCCTTCAGTCCACAGCTCAGCTGCCCTGTTGAGGGCAGGGAACCAGGAAGCCACCCGTCCATGGCCGTGGTCTTGGCCCCCAGCCTCACTGCCCTCCCGCCCCAGGCACCCCAGCCCCTGCGCCTCTGGAGTTCATCGGGGCGGTCACCTCGCCTCCACGGGGCAGGCCATGGAGGGCAGCAGCTGCGACAGGTTATAAACTGGAACGGCTCGAACATCCAGGACATGCAGCTCAGTGACCTCGGGCTGGCCCGGGAGCGGAGTGCCACGGGGAAGTACAGCCTGGGGGGCCGGTGCACCTGCCAGAGACCTGTGGGAGGGACAGCAGGCCCCCCGGCCCAGCCCAGGACCCACAGCCTGTGTTCCCTGCTGTGGAGGTGGGGGCTGGCAGTCAGCCAGGAGCAATACCAGGCCGCCATCCACTGGTCTCAGATCCTCCCCAGGGGGCCTGGGCTTCCCCCAAAACGGTGGAAAGGGTCCCCGGGGACAGGCCTCAAGCCTGGGCGGGGAGGCCAGACACTAGGGTCACTGCTGCCGCGTCTGCCGGAGCCACGGGTGCAGGGCCGCTGGGGGTACACAGAGGCCTCTCTGCCGGGTCGGGTGTCAGAGTTCGGGCCACCTTCGTCCCCCAGCGAGTGCCTGCGGCTGTGCCCGGACTGAGGTGGCCCAGCACCTGTGCCCTGAGGAGTAGCTCGGTGTACGAGTGTCCGGGAGAACATAGGGGGCTCTCTTGGGTCCACCCCACCCCCGCCTCCCACCCCGACAGCAGCAGAGCATTCCTGGAGCACCCCCGCCCCGGGAGCAAGCGCCTGGGAAGGCGCACAGACCCCCGAAGGGAAGGGAACACAACCAGCCTGGTGGCCACGGGGGCCCCGCATGAAGCGTGAAGACAGGAAGGCTGCTCCGGCCTCCTACATGAAAGTGCCTCATTGAAAACTCGGTTCCTCTCCGGGCCCTGTTAAGAATACTTAATTAGCGTCATCATGAAGCAGGGTCATGAAGCAGGATGACATCACGGGCTCTGTGACAGACGCGTTTAAACCAGTTACGCTCTGTCTCCATGAACCCTGCTCTGGAGCTGAGCTCCATTCTGATGCGTTGCGGAAATTAAATTACTGGATTAAAGAGCGCAAGTGAGGGCACCAGGGTTTTGTGTCTGATGCGCACCTCGTGTGGGGAAACTAACGAGAGGCCTCATTCCTGGGTGGCTGCGCCCGCCCCCCAGATGGAGCTGTGTGCTGCATGGCACCGTCGGTGGCAGCAGGGTCTTCGCTGGGGAGCTCCGAGGGGTGCCAGGCTCTGGTCGGGGTCAGCACGCGAGCCTCCCCCCAGCCGTCCTGGTGTCTCATCTCCTTGGCATTTTTTGAGGGACCTTCAGAATCAACCTACAGAGCTTGCCTGTGTCACCAGCGACGGCCTTGGCCATAGAGCCACTTCTCTTGGGGCGGGGGCGTGGTGTCCTTGCAGATGCTGCAGAGCACAGGGCTGACTCTCTATGGTTTCGCTCTGGCCTCTGAGAAACTCAGAGGTCGAGTCCGTGGCTTAGAATGGGCGTGCCGCCTGGAGGCCTGATACGCAGCGTGACACCAGGATTTGCTCTTTTCTTGTTTCCGTCAGTGTTTGCCCTGGACCTGACTTCTGTTTTACTGTTTGCTCATTTATTTGCTGCACGGGGCCCTAGCTGAGGCACATGAAGTCTTAGTTGCAGCGAGTGGGATAGTTCCCTGATCAGGGATGGAACCCAGGCCCCTTGCTTCGGAAGTGCGGGGTCTGAAATGCTGGACCACCAATTGTTTTTATTCACGTATTTTCCATTTTATTGGATGTATTTTTGTCTTTTGTGGAATAAGGAGAGATATAAATAAATTTTAGTGCACAAATAGATAAATAAGTAAAAATATAAAATGTTGGTATATCAGATACACATTTTAGTGAAGTCAAAATCATTCAGTCACGTCTGACTCTTTTTTACCCCGTGGACTACACAGTCCATGGAATTCTCCAGGCCACAATACTGGAGTGGGGAGCCTTTCCCTTCTCCAGGGGATCTTCCCAACCCAGGGATCGAACTGAGGTCTCCCACATTGCAGGTGGATTCTTTACAGCTGAGCCACAAGGGAAGCCCAAGAACACTGGAGTAGGTTAGCCTATCGCTTCGCTAGAGGATCTTCCCCACATAGGAATCAAACCAGGGTCTCCTGCATTGCAGGCGGATTCTTACCAACTGAGCTATGAGATATACATTATACCTTTAGTACTCTGTTATGCGGAGGTGAAATGAATGCCGTGTGCAGAGCATACTTTCTGCTTACTCATTCAACAAATAATTACTGTGTGTCGACGCCACGTGGGTGACGGTGGCCTGGGCCCAGCTCAGCATCTAGCGGAGGGGACAGTCTTCACTGTGGGACCAGGTGCCCCACCTAGACGCGTGGAGAGCAGGGGCATAACGAGGGGTGGGGAGGGGGCACGGGGCGGGGAGATGGCAGACGCCTGGCGGAGGGACACAAGCCCTTCCCTGGTGCAGGGCCAGACACAGTGGGGAGCGGAGCCACGAGGGTCCTGGCAGGCCCAGTGTGGACTCTGCAGGGCGTGAGGAGGACTCGGGGTCTGCACCTATAAGCAGCAGTCAGCCTCTGAAAGCTTAATCCAGAGGGACAGGCAGTGCGATCTGGGCTGGGTCGTGGGAAGAACAGACTGGGGTGGATGGAGGGCCGTGGGGGTCCCCGCGGGACAGCTGGGTTGTCGGGGGGCTCCGTGTTTAGCACATGGTCGACAAGCCCCGAGGGGCGGGGGGGAGGGTTGGGAGGGGCTGGCGTTGGGGGCGCTGGGAGATCCTGGGGGTGCCCCGCGTGGAGGCCACTCTCAGCTCCGCTCAGCTGGTCGGAATCTGAGGCCCATGTGGAGTGTCAGGGTGAGCACTCAGACCCCAGGGACCCCAGGACGCAGCGAGCCCAAGTCCTCGAAGCCCAGGGTCGGGCAGGGACCCCGTGCCGCCTGCGGGGGCGCGGCCCCCAGGCGCGTGCCGCTCGCTTGGGGCGGCCGGAGCGCCCAGCTCCGCAGCCTCCGTGGTTGTCCACCTGGACGCCGAGCGCTCAGGGCGCACAGGGGCGGGGGCCGCGGGCCGCCAGCAGCTCGTTAGCACGCCCCCCTCAGATTAGCAGTAATTAAACTGTGAAATCAGCCCCGGCCGCGAGCCCAGACACCATGCCAGGCTGTCAAGAGCGGCCGCGGGAATAAATCAGCGGCGCGCGCCGCGTCCCCCGGCACGGGCGGGGCGGCGTAATGAGGACATTGAGCGGCTCCCCTCGAGTGGACGCCGCGCGGGACTCGCCAGGCGTTGCCATGACGATGGCGGCGGCTGCCTCCCGCTCGCAGGGCCTGGGGGAGCGGGCGGGCGTCCGGCCAGCAGGGCCGCTGCACCCACGGCCCCCAGACCCCGGGGAGGGGCTGAGCACCCTCCCTCCCGGAGCCCGCCTTCTTCTCAGACCCTCCCGTCGTGGCCTTGGCCTCCGAAAACGCCTCTAATTACTTTCCGTTGTTTACGAAAGAAAAGGCAGAGTGATTAAAGCGAAAACTGCCCCCCTCAGCAGAACCCAGGAGGCCAAGATAAATTAAAATGTTTTGAAAAAAATTTTAAGGAAATCAGTATTATTTTCAAAGTACTTTTCCTGTGGGGTGATGTTGTTTTTTTGTTTTTATTAAACTGCTTTTCTCTGGACGTCAGCCTTTGGGCTGGACTGCTGCAGGCTGGGGCAGTGATGCCACCCTGCATCCTCACCCCCACCAACCGGCCATGCTCTGCCCCGGGCGGGGGTCGCTTCCTGCCCTGCACCGCTGGGCCTCCTGGACAGGCTCAGAGGGCGCAAACGTGCCACTGAGCCCCTGAGAGGAGCGGCTGGTCATTCACCCACTGTGAGGTGGGCCTGCAGGACGGTGCTCTGAGCGTCTCCTGGGGGGACCGGAAGTCCGGCCTGTGTGGGGATTCCTGTGTGGGGATTTCCCAGGGTGGGGGGCTGGCGTCTGCTGTGGGAGTATCTGGGGGCCCCCCAGGGGTGGTGGGGTAGTGTCTGCTGTGGGAGTATCTGGGGGCCCCCAGGGGAGGCATCTGCTGTGGGAGTATCTGGGGGGCCCCAGGGGAGGCATCTGCTCTGGGAGTATCTTGGGGGTCCCCCAGGGGTGGCGGGTGGCGTCTGCTGTGGGAGTATCTGGGGGCCCCCAGGGGAGGCGTCTGCTGTGGGAGTGTCTGGGCGCCCCTGGGGGAGGCTTCTGTTGTGGGAGTGTCTGGGGGCACGGTGCCCGGCCAGCACTGGCATATGTGACTCCGGGGAGCTCCTCTCCGTCCACAGCTCACCTTCAGCAGCGGGGCTGGAGGGAGGCCAGGCTCCCGTCACGGCCTCCTAGAGTCCTAGATGTCCCAGCCAAGGACCCCCTTGGGTCCTCCTCCTCTCCTCCTGCGGCCCTTGCTGCGTCTGGCAGTGCCAAGTCCTGAGTGCTGGTCGCTTCCCGGCCGTGTTTATAAACGTGTGAAAACCGCCATCGACTCCAGGGCTGCACGTCTGGCCTGGGTGCCATGGGCAGTCAGGCTAACGATCACAAAGAGAACTCCAGGAAGAGGGCGGGGCCGCTCCCTGCTTGCTCTGCCCTCGGTGTCCCTGTAGTGAGTGTGAAGTCAGAGGGTGCGTGTGTGGCAGCGACGTGTAAGCTGACGGTGGGGATGCTCGCCGCACCGCCTCGGCCTGCTGGCCTTGGAACAGCCGAGCAGGCGGAGCCCTGCGTCCCTGTCCTGTAGACGAGGGAGGTGCACCCTGGACCTGAAGCGCCTCGTCTCCCGGGGAAGCGGGGCTCTCACCACCCACGTCGCCCTGCGCTTCACCGTGCCCCCCAGAACCACAGGTCTGCACTCAGGCCGGGGCTGCCACCCAGGGGAGCCCCGAGAAGCCGGGGGAGGGGCTCTCATGCTGCGAAGCCTGAGCAGATTGAGAGGCGAGTCGGCGGCCCAGACTGACTGCTGCACCACTGTGGCGACCGGGGAGGGCCCTTGCTGAAGAGACGGAGGAGGCTGGGGGGTCTGGGGGTGTTGGGAGCGGGCCCCCAGCGACCAAATGCTGTGCATCACTGAGCCCCGAGCACGCAGGGCTCAGCTCCGCCTGCCCGTGGACTGGGGCGGGAGCAGAGCAGGGTCTCAGCAAGGGGCCCCAGGTGCCCAGGGTGCCCTTGGGACAGAGCCCGGCACTCAAGTTCCGGGAACAGCAAGTCCCCAGAGCAGACACTGCCCTGGGCACAGGCTTTGTTCTGCTCTCGTATGTGCGGTGGATGTTTGCTGACGGGATGTATGGGCAGGTGGACCGACGGAAGGGTACACAGAGGCTAAGTAACCCCTCTGTGCCAAATGGTGCTGCCTCTCCAGGGCGTTGCCAGGCGGCCTGGACTCCAGACCCGCAGCCTGGGGTGGGCTTTCCGAGCCCAGGAGCGTGTAGACGGCCTCCCCCTCCTACACTGGTTCAGAACAGCCTACCTTCTCCCCCGTGGCTAAGGGAACCCTGGGGGCCTGTGTCCACTCCTTGGTGAGGAGGGGGCTGTCCAGACCCTGTTCTGAGAGCAGGGAGGCCCAGGGGCAGCCTGAGCCCCGGGGAGGGCAGGGGGCCAGGGCCGCCAGACCAGCCTGCCCACGCACAGCACCGGAGGCCCCAGGGCTGGGCCGGCCGGGTGCCCTGGCGCCACTCCTGGGTGCTCTGGGCCCCGCGAGGCTGACCCAGCCGTGATCCCGGATGCGGCCCCTGTCCCAGCCCCCGTCTGTGAGGCTGGCTCCTCCGGGGGCGCTCGCAGCCGTGGGGTCACACGGGTGTCGTCCTTTGGTGCCCCCCCCACTCAGCACGACACCCCAGGGTCCACCCAGGCTGGCTCCTCCGGGGGCGCTCGCAGCCGTGGGGTCACACGGGTGTCGTCCTTTGGTGCCCCCCCCTCAGCACGACACCCCAGGGTCCACCCACAGTGTAACTGTGTCAGGGTCTCCTTCCTTGGAAGGCTGGATCGCGGCTGGACCACGTTGTGTTTGTCGGTTTATCCATCCATCAGGGGACGTCGGGACCGTGTCGGCCTCCTTCTTGGGAATAACGTTGCTAAGAAGGTGGGTGCTCGCAGACTTCCGGGCCCCTGATTTCAGTTCTCCTGGATAAACACCTGCAGGGCGTTGCTGGGTCGCACGCAGCTCTGATCTGAGCTGTCTGAGGACGCTCCTCAGCATTCTCCCCGGTGGCTGCTCCACTTTCCACGCCCACCCAGAGGCACAAGGACTCCTTCTCCTCCATGTCTCCACCGACACCTATTTCCCGGTTGGTTTGTTTTTTAATTGCACCTTCCTGGTGGGCGAGCACACAGCCTCTCGACCTGCGCTGCGTCTTCCTGGGATGGTGGCTCAGGCCGGCCCGGGCTCAGGGCACCAGGGAGGCCCTCTGAGTGTGACGGAGCGCGGGGGCGGGGGCCGCAGCTCTGGTGGGACGGCAGGAGCTGTGGTTTCTCCGAGTCGGGATGCTGGCGTGAGCCGGGCTACACCAGGTGCAATCAGCCCCCGGCGAGCAGCCGGGGAGAGAGACCCCCGGCACAGCAGGGAGACGGGGTGCAGCCCGCCCCGGCCCCCCACGGCCCCCCACTACCCAGCGCCTCTGTCCTGCCCCAAGGAGACACAAACACCCGCCCGGGCTGGCCGCTGGGGCCAAGTCCCTCCCTGGCTGGCAGTGTGTCCCGACGCCAGTCTGTCTGTTCCCGGGGGGCTCCCCACCTCCCCGCCCTGTGCGGCTCCGTGTGTCAGGAGAGGATGCGCCACCAGCCAGCGCCATCCGAGTGAGAAATTAATGCCTGATGAGGGCGGAATCATCGGTGAAGCGCTCAGCCCTGAAGTGGGCTTTGATCTTCGGCACAGCGCCTTCACGGAGGGGCGGGTGCTGGTCTGAGGGCCAGGCTGCGGGGGCCACTGCCCGCACTCAGGGCAGCCTGCCAGTCCTGCAGGGAGGCCTGGGGCCGCGGGAAGGGCTGCCACCCAGGCCGCCAGCCCAGCCAACCCATGCTCTCCGGGGTCACCGCTGTGAGGACTGGCCCCTGGCCACCTCCTCTCCAGCCATGAGAGCCCAGCTCCGGGTATCACAGTGGCTCTGTGCCCATGGTGGGTGCCCCTTTATTGGGACACAGGAGGGAGAGACGGATGAGGAAAGGCAGGCCCCCCAGCTCCACCCCTGACACCCCACCCACTGTGCCCCATGCCCGTCGGGGCGGGCACCCACCCACTGTGTCCCGTGCCCTGGGCCCCGAGGAGGGGCGGGCACCCCACCCACTGTGTCCCGTGCCCTGGGCCCCAAGGAGGGCTGGCCCCAGAGCAGCAGAACAGCGTGGGGTCCCCCCTTCAGAGGGGCTCCACCCTGTCCCTTCTGTCCACTTCCTGGCTCTCACTCCTCACTTTGGCTCTTAAGTTTTTCCCCAGTTCCAGATGCCTTGATAAATGACTGGTATCCCAGTCGCCCTGGGGCCAGACTGCCTGCCAGAGCGGCCATGGGGGGAGGCCAGCCAGTGTCTGAGGAGGACAGGGCAGGCCAGTCACTCGTTCTTCCCCTTCGCAGTTGTATCACGAGTCTGCCTGGGGTCGGACGATGGTCAGTTCAGAGCCAGCCTTGTGGTGACTTTATCTGCATCCTGAGCATTTGGGAAGTTTGGGGTCATGTGTGTTGAGTGGGATGTGAGGCCCAGGGATCGAAGCTGGTAAGGCCACCCTCTGGCCGTGCAGAGTCCGTTCCATGCAGACACTGACCACCTGCTCCGTGTGGGCCAGGCAGGGGCACCCTGTGTGGGAAGGCCCCCAGCACCCAGGGCTGTGCTGTGGTTCTCGCCAGCATCACGAGTCTGCTCCCTGCGTCGGGCAGGCGCGGCCAAGTTTGGGGGTCTGTTGTGTCTGGGCTGCTTTCTTAAAGGACTGGAATCGGGTCTCCACCAAGAGCTGAATGTGTCCACGAACGAAAGAGACAGCTGCGGAAGGCAGTCTCCTCTGACCTAGGTTCACCCAGAACAGGCGCTGCCCCGGCCTCTGAGAGGCGGACAGGAGCGTGCAGGCCACGCCGAAGTGCAGGGAACACGTAGTGTCCACACCCGGCCTGGGACCCCGTCTACTCCAGAGGTTCTCAGAGGCTTCCGGGTGCTGGATTTGTTCAGACCCAAGGGGGAGGTTCTCAAAGGCTTCTGGGTGCCGGATTTGTTCAGACCCAAGGGGGAGGTTCTCAAAGGCTTCCGGGTGCCGGATTTGTTCAGACCCAAGGGGGATGTCAAAATCAGTCCAGGTGTGACTTAGGTAACTTTGAACGTGCGACGTGAATTCTAAGTGCAGAAATTCCAGAACAATTCCTTCCTTCACTTTCTCCACCAGGACCTCCCTCTGTGAGTCAGGGGAGCCTGGAGGGAAGCAGGAAGCTCAGGGCCGCCGGCTGGAGCAGAAACGCTGACCAGCCGTCAGGGACCAGGCGGGGCAGGCAGCTGCTGCGGCCCGGGGGTCTCGAGCCCCTGCGGGCCCACAGGGCAGGTGGCCAGCGGGAAGCGCTGGAGGCTGGGCCGGCCCTGGCCTCCTCTCCCTGTCTGACCTGAGGACAGTGACTGAGGCGTGCGTCCTGGAGAGGCGGGGCTCGGAGGGCTGACGGAGGGTCTCTGCTCTGTGTCGGGGGGCAAGGCTGCCTGTCCGTGCCCTCTCTTTGAGGGTCTCTGCAGCAGTCTGTTCTTAGAGCAGAGGGGTCTTTGGGGAACTATTCCTCAAAATATGTTTTGCAAGTTTAGTTTTTTTTCAGTTCAGTTCAGTCGCTCAGTCGTGTCCCATGAACTGCAGCACACCAGGCTTCGCTGTCCATCACCAACTCCCGGAGCTTACTCAAACTCATGTCCCGATTTTTTTATATATAACATAATATAGAGATGAGGGAGGTTCTTTAAAAAAGAAAACACACAAGCAAACATGTATTTAGGAAACAGTCTAATGAGTGAGTGAAATACCCGGCGTCTGGACTTTCCTCAGTGGACAAATGCAGGCTAAGTCGCTTGGTCGTCTCCGACTCTTTGTGATCCCGTGTCCACCAGGCTCCTTCATGGGCTTCCCCAGGCAAGAATGCTGGAGTGGCTTGCCGTTTCCTCCTCCAGGGGATCTTCCCGTCCCAGGGATGGACCCCTCATCCCTTACATCTCCCGCATTGGCAGGCGGGTTCTTCACACTAACTAGGGGACAAATGAAACTGGCTCAATAAGGCATGGACGACACCCGCCCTGAAGCAGGACGGGTCCCACACCCAGCCAGCACCCAGAAGTCGCAGCTCCGTGTCTGCCCATCCTGCTCCCGGTTGCCAGTTGGCCTGGAGCTTGTGGGGAGCTCAGCCTGCCCCCTGCCGGCCTGACCCTCATTGATGCCAGCGGTCATTGGGGACGCCGAGCGCTCCTGCTGGGGCCTGGGGGGAGTGGGGGTCCCTCGTAGCAAGGCTGCTTCTGTGTGGGTGCCTGCATGGCCCCAGCGGGGTCGGGAGGAAGCTTGCATCTAGCCACCCTTGGGGTCTCTTGCCTGCGCTCCACTGGCATCTCCCCATTTCCCACTGGGAGCCCACAGCCCGCCTGCCTGCTGGGGCCCTGCCCTGTCCCGCCCTGGACCGTCAGACGGCCTTGGAGCGGCGTTGCCCACGCGGGCTCCCAGGCCTCTCAGAGGCTGCCTCCTCCTTCCGGATTATCGACTGGCGGCTCAATCCATTCCGCATTGGCAGGAGAATAATGGAGTGGAAAAGCTATTTCTCCTTTCTCTTGAGCGGGTTCTCATCCGTCAGGAGAAGGCTGGTCTCCCTCCCTTCTCCTGACCCCCTCCCCGCGCCTGCTGTAAACCGAACGGGCCGGCTGTGCTCGCCGCTTCCCGGGCTCTTCTGGCCTCACTGCTGAGGGGGCTTTGCAGTCCTCAACGCGACAGCGATGTTCTCACTGTTCCTGCCTCCCCCACAAATGGGACAGAACCAAGAAGACCCCAACCAGAGCCCAGCCAGCCACCAAGGCCAACATTGTACCCATCAACAGAAACTCCTTTCTGGAAATACCACTTTTCCAGGGAAATCCACCTCCACACATGCACACACACACACACACACACACACACACGAAACCACATATAGAAACACATGTGCACATACATATACACACACGTATACACATGTGTGCATATGCACATACCCACACACGAACACTCAACGTGTGCACACACGTGCGCACAGAGACACACACATACACAAAAACCCACCTATATGCACACACGTACACACATATAAACACGCACATACACATATACACATATATGCACATATGCGTACATACACAAACACACAACACACATACACACACACCCAAAAAACCACATACACACACACACACACACATACACACACATACACAGAGACACACATACACAAAAAACACATACACACATGCATATCAGATCAGATCAGACCAGTCGCTCAGTCGTGTCCGACTCTTTGAGACCCCACGAATCGCAGCTCGCCAGGCCTCCCTGTCCATCACCAACTCCTGGAGTTCACTGAGACTCACGTCCATCGAGTCAGTGATGCCATCCAGCCATCTCATCCTCTGTCGTCCCCTTCTCCTTCTGCCCCCAATCCCTCCCAGCATCAGAGTCTTTTCCAATGAGTCAATTCTTCGCATGAGGTGGCCAAAGTACTGGAGCTTCAGCTTCAGCATCATTCCTTCCGAAGAAATCCCAGGGCTGATCTCCTTCAGAAAGGACTGGTTGGATCTCCTTGCAGTCCAAGGGACTCTCAAGAGTCTTCTCCAACACCACAGTTCAAAAGCATCAGTTCTTCAGCGCTCAGCCTTCTTCACAGTCCAACTCTCACATCCATACATGACCACAGGAAAAACCATAGCCTTGACTAGACGGACCTTTGTTGGCAAAGTAATGTCTCTGCTTTTGAATATGCTATCTAGGTTGGTCATCACTTTCCTTCCAAGGAGTAAGCGTCTTTTAATTTCATGGCTGCAGTCACCATCTGCATTGATTTTTGGAACCCAGAAAAATAAAGTCTGATACTGTTTCCACTGTTTCCCCATCTATTTCCCATGAAGTGATGGGACCGGACACATGCATATACACGCACACAAACACACAACACACATACACACACACCCAAAAAACCACATACACGCACACGCATCCACACACACACAGAGACACACATACACAAAAAACACATACACACACATACACACATATACACACGCACACATCTACAACCACAAACACACGTGGATACATATAGACAGGCATATACACACGCATACATACACTTACGCACACACGCACCCAACATAACGCACATACATGCACACACACACACGCACACGCCTGCGTGCACGCACACACACACACACACACACACACTACTGTATGATTACGACCTATCCTGTCACTACATTTCATACCGTTTTTCACGTGTATTTCACTTGGAACTGCTCTGTGGTTGCACAAATCCTGCCTGTAAACTGTCAGAACAGTCGGCCACCAAGCGCCGCTCGGCTTCCTGCCCGTGATGCTCACGCCTGTGCTGTCCTGGGGTCCATGACACGGCCGTGGGAAGAACATTTGACAATAGAAAATTGTCCCATTTTGTACGCCAAATGGAGATGATTCAACTGTACAAAACTCACCCACGAACCCAAAGACATAAATACCAGGCTCTCAAGTTTGGTGCACTTCTGAAAGAAATATCCTCTGTAATCCCCGTGGGCACCCTAGTACCACGTGGTCATTTAAAAATAACAAAATTCATTAGAAGCCCATGCTTTAAATTACAGTGTCTCTGGTTTTCTCAACGTTTGGAAGGTATCCGTTTCTGGGTGTCTGTCCAGCTTGCTTAATCTAAAGTTTCCATGTTCGTGTTTTCCACAAAGAGTAACTCAAAGCAAAACTTCATACTAAAGCTTATCTGCACCGAAGCAGCCCATGCCACAGCCTTTCCATCGCAGACCTTGACTTCAGCGCAGCCCCAGCGTTGCCTCGTTTTTCTCTGCAGTGGTCCGTGTTTGCGGCTGCTTCCCGCCTCCCACGACCGGGCAGGGGTCCTCAGGCAGACAGCAGCGGCGTGTCCGGGACAGGCCTGAGCTCGGGGGGCTGCAGAACGGGCTGCCCACCAGGCTCCGCTCTTCCCTCCTGGAGGGTGTCAGCCGAGTGGGCCTCTGTGGTCCTCCGCGTCTGCCCAACTCGGATGTCGGCTCCTCACGGCGTGGCCATCATCCCCTCACCCAGGACCCACTCACAGACGTGGCGGGTGTCGGGCCTGCAGGACAGGACTTTCCGAGGGTTGGGGTTAACTGCTGATGAACCCTCGGGTGGGGGCCCAGCTGGCTGGAGCAAGTGCTCGGCCACAGTGGACATGTGAGTGCGGGGGGCCCAGTCAAGGCCTGACCGCTGGCTGGGGCCGTTCCCGGCCCCCAAGGAGCCGATGGTGTGAGCAGGGGGTGAGCAGAGGTGAACATCCACGTCAGCAAGTGGAAATCAGTGAAGCAGGAGGGGGCAGCCGAGAGGTGGACACTCCCCACAGCGGGGATGGGGCAGCCAGGGAGGGCAGAGCCACGTGCCCACAGGTGACATCCACCTGACTTCTGGTGGAGCAGGGTGAGCTGGGGCGCTGGCCACATCTGCAGGGGCATCTTCTGGGGCCACGTGCTGATGGCCCGGCGGGACGCGGGCAGAGAAACAAACAGCTGTGCAGTGAGCAGTGTTTCACGGTCATCTGCGGGAGCGTCCCTGAGCACAGGGCCTCTGAAGACGCATCTGCAGCGCTTTTACCACGAGGGTCCACGCAGCATCAGCTCACTTGAAGGTTGTGGCTGCAGCTCCCGTGATGGTGCCCCAGGGAGCCTGGTGCCCCGAGGGCCCCGCGTGTCTCTGCCGGCCTGGCTGGGCCTCCGTGGGGTTAGGGTCAGCCTCGCCCTGACCGGCCCGTCTCCTCCTGGAACCAGAGAACCACACCGCAGCCGGCACCCTGCCTGGGCTGCCTCTGTTTCCAACCCCGCCGACCCCTCGGAAGCCGTCTGGGACCATGTCCCCAGCTGGACTTCCTCCACGATGATCAGGCCCGAGTGACGGCCGGCCCTCTCCCCAGCCGGGCCTGGGAGGGGCAGGAACGGCTGGGCTGCAGGGTTAGATTGCCGGAGCCCCCGCGGTGCTGCAGCAGGGCCCAGGGTCCCTCCAGCACCGCCCCCCTCTGGGGACACCCAGCCTCTCCTTGTCCCTCTGGACCCGCCGCTTTGGGGTGTCTGCCCCAGAAATGAGGTGGCCTCGCAGAGCAGGTGCTTCATAGAAGCCGTGCAGGGACCCAGGCTCTGAGGCTCAGGCCCCAGAAGCCGGATGTGTCCCGGCACCTCTGGCCCTCGAGGGTCAGGAAACCTCCCAGGCACATTCTCCAAGTCAGGTTCAGGCCCCGTGGCTGCCCAGGCTGAGGCCGTCCACGTCAAGAAGCAGAGGCGTGGGGGCGGGGATGCTCCCTTCACCTGGACCCCCAGCCCCTCCTCCCTGCTCCTTTTGGTTCTCTCTCCCTCCCCCTCCTCCTGCCTCCTTCAGGGGCAGGAAGCTGTTAGAGGGGCGTCTTCCCCACAGGAAAGGGTCCCCTCGTTTTTTGGGGGTACAGAGAACAGAGGATCATTATCGTGAGACTCAGCTCCACCCTCCTTGACAGCTGCGCCCCCCAGGGCGGTGGGACAGAAGGAGGGCAGGGCTCTCCAGACCCGGCCTCACCTGTTCCAGCGGCTGCAGCCCCTCTGCACCTTGGCAGAGACCCTCCCCCGAAAGGAGATGGAAAGCTCGCCCCAACCTGAGGTCTCAGAGAGGGCGCGAGAGGAGGCGCAGCAATTAACCACTCAGGAGAGCTGTCGGCCCGCGCAGGTCCGCAGCCGGTGATGCCTCCCTGCGAAATTATATCTGACATTTAATTTAAATGCACGGAGCTCTCATTCAGAAGTAAAGCCCGCTGCCGGAGGCGGGCTACTCCTGGGATGGATTCCTTTCTCTCCGCCGCTCTTCTCGCTGACCCAGCCTCACTGTGTCGGGCGTGCACACCACATTCAGCCGTCTCTCGACTCTGGACGTGGCCCCCGCGCCCCCGCGCCCCCGCGCCCCCGGGCTTCCCTTCACCTGGCAGGATGTCTCCATTTGCAATTTGTAACCGAGAAAGAAATCAATTCCCCAGATGGCCCCTGTGTGTAACCCCCGGGCCATTAGTGGGTGTTTGGAAGGCCGTCCCCCTCGCACCTTCACGATCAGATGGCCGCAGCCAGAGTGACACAGGAGGGGGAGGGCGCTCACGGGTGAGTCGTGTCTGCAGGGAGATCCGGCCCAGTAACCCTTTCCATGCAGACGCTGAGGTCCAGGGCGCTCCTGCCAGCAGGACGAGCCGATGCCCACACCCCCAGAGCCCATGCCCCAGCCACTGGCAGAGTCTCTGCAGGTCGGTCCCTGCTTGGTCTGGTCATCTCAGGATCCTGGCATCCTGGCTGCTTCTAAGCTGACTGAGAAACCCACCCCCCGCACCCCAGCACAGTTATGTAGGCCCCTCTTGGCAGGTGGGGAGGGTCTCAGCCACGGAGCCTGGGAGGGCACACACTAGACGCCAGAGACGTTTGTTTGGCTGCCAAGACCTGTTTTCAAAAGAACTGGAGACACGCTCCAGTCATTGCCGGGGAGAGAGGACGGGCCCCAGGGCCTGCCCCTGCTTCCTCTTGGCCCCTCGCCCTCCCCTTGCTGGGGGGGGGGGGGGCAGGGCTCGAGGAGACAGTGGTCAGCAGCTGTGAGGTGCCTGTACCCGGGAGCTGGGCTCCTGAGGCAGGCCCAGGATTGCCTGGACAAGAGGCTGGGGGCGGCGTGGCTCACGGTGTGTCCTTGGGGACCAGACGCATGGGGAGTCCCCACAGGGATGACGTGGCCTGAGTGGGGGCGGGGCTCAGCCAGGTTCATCCCAGGACCCCACTGGCCGCCGCGTCGCCTCTCTCCTGGACACGTTCTCAGGTGCTTCACACATCGAACATGCAGAGAGCAGACGTCAGTATTTCCTGAGGTTCAAAAGCAGACCAGCCTCGTATCCCAACTGAGGTGGCTGCAGTTTCACAGGTCTGCTTGTTTTAAATGAAGAGTACCTTGTAACCTTTAATACTAACTGGGGTTCTGGGCGTGTTTCCAGAAGAGCCGTTCACTATCCCTGGGGTGGGCCCTACTGCTGCCATAGCCCCCACCCCAGGGCCTGGATGCGAAGAGTGGGGGTCAGGTGCTGTGAAACACCAGACCAGGGGCCCCGTCGTCTGCATTTAGGTGGATGTTCCAATGCCTTCCATTTCTTTGAATTCTAAACTTTTTAATTCAACTCGGTGTCTAGGAATCCCCATGCTGGGGGAGGTTCATGAGCCCCCACACCAGGGGACGCCCCGCTCCACCCTCCGTCACCTCGCCCTGGCTGCCCCCTCCGCCTGGGGATGCCCCGCCGCACCCTCCGTCACCTCGCCCTGGCTGCCCCCTCCGCCTGGGGACGCCCCGTCCCACCCTCCATCACCTCGCCCTGGCTGCCCCCTCTGCCTGGACCCTCCGTCTCCCAGGCACTCGTGGGTGCTTGTCCCTTCACCACAGTCACTAACATGTGGCAGCTGTGCAGCAAATACATGTTGAATTAAAGACTCTGCACAAGATAGAAAGTATCCAGACAGCGCCAGACACGAGGTCTCCCAGCAGTCGAGTCGTAGCACAGAAAACAGCCCAGTGGTGCCCTTGCCTGACTTGCCGATCGATGGTCCTCCGGGGGCACGTGGACACGCAGTGTGGCCAGAGCTCACCGTGTCCGCAGGTGCAGCAAGGCGGGTTAGCATCTCCGTAGCATCCTTGGCGGGGCCTTGCTGGAAACGCACCCGGCCGACCAGGAAACAGTCATTTCGTCTCAGCGTGAGAAAGGCGGATGATGGAGGTGGAGCAGTGTGGACCGTCCCCTCCCGTGCCCCGGCGGGTGGGAGGCATGGGGCTCCATCAGCCTCTCTGGAGACAGCACCTCCTCAGCAGAACAGAATGCGGGTGAGATTTGGGTTGACTTGCATTTTTCATTTTCCCCGGGCATTCCTAACCACCCCCTACTTGATGGCCACAGGGCAGATTGCTGGGCTGAGATCCCCACCGTGTTGTGGGCAGCACCCCACGACAGGACGTCGCTGGGAACCCTGCAGTCTCTGGCTGGAGCCTGCCGGCGGGCACCCCTCCCCCATGGGCACCGCCCCAGACCCGGGTGCAGAGACGGGCCGTGTGTGAACACGCTCAGACCCCATGTCCGCACCTCTGAGCTGCCCCCTGCCCTTCAGCGACACAGAGCTCAGCGCGCACAGAGGCCTGCGGTGCCTCTGGGGAGGGCCGGCAGAGAGGCTGGAGTGAGCCTTCTCGCTGTTCGCCGTCAGACTCGACGGCGGCCATGTGGGTGGGCACGCAGAGGAGAGGCCGCGCCAGCCGAGGCCCGGGGTGTGCACTGAGCCCGCTGCGGCAACGGTGGGCTGCGGAGGGGCTGTCACAGCGTTGAATGTGCCCCGAAGCTTCCAGCCGCTGGAGTCTCCCCCTCTACGGAGAGAGGGGGACAGGGTGCAGGCCCCCTGGGGTAACGTGAGGACCACCCTCCCCAGATGAAGGACTCAGTGTGGACCCGATCCCAGAGGCCTCCAGGGCTCAGGAGGCAGGAACTCCAGATGGACGGGCCAGGAGGTGACGCCTGACACCGCACGCACACGCTGTGACCACCCCTGTGGCCGCCCTGGCCCCATGCTATGACCACCCCTGAGCTGTCCTGGCCCCATGCTATGACCACCCCTGGGCTGCCCCTGGCCCCACGCTGTGACCCCTGGGGCTGCGGGCGGCGTCCCAGCCGCTGTGATTCTGCTGGGGGAGGGGAGGGAGGCCAGGCTGACCCCAGGATCGCAGGTCCCCTGTGACCACAGCAGGTCGCGTCCCTCACTGGGCTTCACGGCTTCTTCTCCACCGAGCTCTGTGAAGGGAGACGTTCCCCCGCGTCACAGGGACCTGGGGACAAGAAGTAAACACGCGTTCAGCGTGCTCGGCGCTCCTGGAAGGACTCTGTCTTAGTTGGAGGCTCCAATGAGAGAGAACTTAATACAGGGTTAATCTCGCGCTCAAACGGTGAAGGGCGCCCTTTCCTCTGCTCCTAACTCCTAGTGACCGTCCTCCAGCCCCAGTCGGCTGGAGCTGCGTCCGGCGGTGGACCGGCCTGTTTTGACTCGGGAACATCTAAAAGTCTGGCCCCCCTTGCCCTTCGTGTCGCTAAAATGACAGCACAGAACCATGAGACCGGGTCTAGAAGCGGGAAAGGGCTCTCTTTCCTGTGATGACGACTCTCTTAAAGCATCGGCTACCAGGTGACTTCACTTGAAATGGCCACGTGGTGCTGGACGGGGCTGCCTGGGGGAGGGGACGGCGGCAGCGGGAACAAGCCGTCCCCCTCCCCCGCTCTGCGCGTCACTTGGGTTGGCCTCAGGAGAGGCCGTACCCTCTGGGGGCCCCGCGGGCTTCCAGACCACAGAGCGTCGGGCCCCAGGCCTGCATCTGTGCTGCCTCCACCAGCAAACCTGCAGCCACCCCCGCTCCTGCTCCGGGTGGTCCCTTCCCACCTGAGGGGCCGCAGGCGGTGACCGTGCGGCGTCTGCCCCCCGGGGGGGTCACTCGTTCCTGGCTAGCTGCGTGTGACAGACTTCTCCTAATCAATCCAATAAACAATCAATAAATGGGTATTTTAAAGAAATACAGTGCTGAGAGGGCCTGCTGCTGTTCACTAAGTCATGCCTGACTCTCTGTGACCCCGTGGACTGCAGCGCGCCAGGCCTCCCTGTCCATCACCAACTCCCGGAGTTTGCGCAAACTCATGTCCATCGAGTCGGCGATGCCGTCTAACCCTCCCATCCTCTACCTGCCTCTTGACCCATGGACTGTAGCCCTCCAGGCTCCCAGTCCTTGGGATTCTGCAGGCAAGAATACTGGAGTGGGTTGCCATGCCCTATCCAGGGGCTCTTCCCCACCCAGGGATGGAACCCGGGTCTCCTTCACTGTTAGGCAGGTTCTTTGCTACTAGCGTGCCCTGGGAAGCCCCCAGGAGGGCTTACTGTTGTTTAACAGTGAAAGTGTTCAGGATAAGTGCAAGCTCTAAACGGCAGTCCAGAGCAGGGAGGCCCTCTGGGGCCTTGGGAGGAAAGGCAGAGACGGGGCCTCCTCAGCCGCCGCCCTGAGGCCCCGTGAGCAGGCCCGGTGGCCTGGGGAGGACGGTGCTAGCAGAGCCTCTCCTCTGGCCGGCGTGTCCACCTGAGCCCCGGCCCTGAGCCCCGGCCACCGTGAGCCTCCACCTCACTAGCCTTGGACGCAGCTGCTCCCCGTCGGTCGGGGTGCGTGTGCTGTAACACGCAGCATCTGAGTCACGAGTGGGTCTCTCCAGACTTTGCAGCAGGCGACGCGGGGCCCGTGTGCTCTGTCCTGCAGATTTCGGGCAGTCCTTCAGCCAGGACGCTGCGCCTAAAGACGAGCACTCCGGCCTTGCTGGGGAGGCACTGGCTCCTTCCCGCCAGCTCTGACCTGGGGCCACAGAACCAGAATGGGAGCACCAACCCTGGGGGAGACCAGGGGCCCTGGGACCTCCCCTTGGGGCTCCTGCTTCACAGGAGCTGACGGCCCAGGGCCCCTGGAGCCAGAGCCTTTCGGGGACAGGGCCTGGGGTCCAGAGCATCCTCCATGGGCAGGTGCTGGGGCATGCGTGCTGAGTGCAGGAGCAGTGGCCACTGGCTCACAGGCTGATCCCGTGGGGACCCTGGCCCAGCTGCAGTTGGGAGAAGCCTTTTCCAGCATCTGGTGAAGGGCAGACAGGCCACAGTGAAACTGCGGGCCGCTTCAGAGTATGCCAAGGCTGCACGAGGTACCTGTGCAGTTACCCTGTAACGAGAGTGGTTCACACACATCTGGACCCGGGCCCCGGCCAAGCGTGTGGCTCCACGTGCCTGTGGGCATCCTCGGGGCTCCCCCTCACGAGGACACGCATCCCCCAGGGGCTCCGGCACCTCTGGAAAGGGCAGCCAAAGCTGGAGCAAATTTATTCTCCCCTTTAGAAATGTCACACACACACGCGCGCGCGCACACACAACCCACCAGCACGGAGCAGGCTGTTTGCAGAGGGCAGAGCTGCCCCTCAGCTCCAAGGCCAGTATGTGTCCAGCCTGGCCCGGGAGGAACTGTGTCCTTTTTGATCTTTGTCTCTTAAAGTGGCAGCAGCTGCACAGAACCTGGGTGAATGGCACGCCCTGCAAAAAAGCGGGGAACAGGAGGTGCTGCGCGGCGAGGCTCTGGTGGCCCCCGGGGAGATGCCGGACGCCCGTTTCACCCGGAGACGGGCCCTGCCTTCCCAGGGCTGCCCAAGGCCTCACGCCCTCGGTCTGCATCGGCCTGGGCTGCCAAGTACCGACTACCACAATGCGGGCCGTCTTGCAGTCCTCAGGCTGGATGTCTCAGATCCAGGGGTGCGCTCCTTGTATTCGAGCACCCGCTGCTCCTGCGCTTTGAGCTCACTTCCGAGGGGCGGGTCCGAACTTCTTCTCAGAGCCAGTCCACAGGCCCCGTGCCTTGGACTCCTGCTAGGGTGGGAGAGGCACAGGTAGGAGGCAGGTCGCCGGCAAAGGTGGATCCACTCTGACTCCGACCTCTCGGACGCCCGAGGCCCTGGACCAGCGGCACGAAGAGCCTGCCTGCCCTCCACCAAACGGCCAAAGGGATGCTCTTACCCACCGACTCGGCCGCCCATAGCTGCAGCTCCAGGGGGTCTCCGCCAAACCAACTCAAGGCTTGTCCAGCTCATCTGTTTGGTCAAAGCTGTCCATCCAGGTGTGTGGGTGAACGCGATTGGTGAGAAAGTCTGTAATATGGAAATGCGCATTCCACGGAGGCCCCTGAAAAGTGCTGCAGCCCAGGAGCCCGTCACAGCTCAGCGGCCACCAGCGGCCCCCATGCCCCGGGCCACTGTGCACACAGCTCCATCCCAGCCCAGTGAGGCAGACTCACCTGAGACACAGCGGCCCGCCCACAGAGTTGGGACCACTGCTGGTCAGGGGACAGCAGCCCCCACAGCGGCTGTCAGTGGCCGATCCAGGGTCTCACAGGCACGTCTCCTGAGAGCGGCCGAAGCGGCCGCCGTGGAGGCAGCCCTGGTCAGAGCCCTGGGGGCCCGGTGTGACTTTGCCTCGCCCTGGCCAACCCCACCTCCTGCGTCTCCGTCCGTGACGTGTGGGTGGGACTGAATGACTAGCGGGGTGGCCCTGGTGGTTCCCAGTGATCGAAACGCTCCGCCGTGTCACTGCCAAGCTATGTGAGAGCGGCCGTGTCCAGGTGTAAGCCCGGTGATGGTGGGGGGTGGTGCAGAGAACAGAGAGCTGCTCACTCAGGCCGCGTTGGCTGAGTCACGGTTCAGTCGTCGGATGTTGCTAAAACATTTGCACGTCTCTGGGCCTGGAGGATGCTGAAATGTCGTCTCTGCCTCCCTCTTTGCTGCAAGCCCGAGGAGCCGAGAGTCGCTGTAAAGGGAACCACTCTCCCTGCGGCACCTGTTTCCGGCCGTGGATCCTCGTTAAGGACTGTGCTGTGTTTTCCTGGAATAAATGTTTACGGCACGCTCCCCGTACACCCGCGGCATGCCGCGCTGAGTGCCTGAGACACAGAGGTGAGCGGCAGCACCCCTGTGCCCAGGGAGCTGACTCGCTGCTCCCCAGGGGGTCTTCCCGAGCTTCTGTTCCGGGCCGGATGCCGCCCGGCAGCTGCACGGCTCACAGTGCGGACAAGCCTGGGGGTCCGACCTTGGCATGGCGGGCCGGCATCCCACTCTGGGCAGCGCTGGCTTCCAGATGGGGTTGAGCACACACACTCGGACTCAGAGACCCTGATCATGTCCCCACCCCTCAGGGGCACACCATTCACCCTGGAGTGACCTCAGCGTCTCAGTGAAGGCG
The DNA here is from genome assembly GCF_027580195.1 of Bos mutus. NCBI lineage: Eukaryota > Metazoa > Chordata > Mammalia > Artiodactyla > Bovidae > Bos > Bos mutus. Next base: position 5,724,192 of record NC_091620.1, on the reverse strand, counting down.
GCAAGGGGCTGAAGCCCCAGGAAGGGGATCACTGTGGGTGGGCGGGGTGTCTTCAGTGTTCCCAGCTCGTGGCCTCGCTGTCCCCAGGACACAGCATGGCTCCGGCCAGGCTCAACCTGGCCGGGTCACACTCGCCGCGTGTGGCCAGTTCAGCTCACCATCTGCGACAGTCATCACACTTCACAGGAGCTGTCCCGAGCTGGGTCTGTGAGAGGCGGTCAGCCCTGCTGCAGTGACGATGTGGGTGACCGGGGCCCGGGGTGAGGCCTCCGCGGGGGGAGGCAGGCAGGCAGGGGTGCAGGGCAGGACTCGGGCCGGAGGAGGTTGTAGACAAGGACTCAGGCCTGCGGGACGCTGCCCCTGCCTGGCATGGGTGCCGTGTGCACTGAGCGCTCCCTGCACGCTGGGGCCTCTCTGGCTGGTCAGGTGAAAACAACCTGAAAGGCAAAGGGAGAGAGATGGAGACAGAGGGGAGGGAGCCTGGGGCCCCTGAGCCCTCAGCCCTCCTGGCACGTCCCCCGGGGCCCCCGGACACCCTGTGGGGCCGGCTGAGCTCGGGGAGGGCCTGGCCGCCCTCCTGGGGCGGTCCCACCCCGCTGTCGCAGCCCAGGGGCCGAAGGCGCCACGTCCATCCTGACCCATCGTGGTCCCTGGGGACCTGGGTGACAAGGTCGCGTCTGCTCTCGTGTCTCCCACATCCGCCCTTTAAGCCAACAGCAGTGTTCACACAAGTTTCAGCAGCAGAAACCTTTCTTCAGAGAGACGTTTTCTAGGAATCCCAGTACACGACAGACCTCAAGGCGGAGCGAGGGTCCAGGCAGGCATCCAGCCACCGATCCCTGGGCTGGGTGCACTCTGCAGCCATGGATCCAGTGCACCTAAACCAGTCTGCACCAGCAGCCTCGCACCTTCAGCTTCTCCTTCCTGCAATGCATGGAAGTTCAAAGATGGATAGAGGGGAAGATGAAAAATACAATACTCTATATTACGTATCTGAAGTTGGAACAATGACTTTTTATACTACTTTTAAATCATTTTGGTAGTACAGGTAAATCAGGAACCCATTCTACTTAAAACTCATTAGGAAAGACTCTGATGCTGGGAGGGACTGGGGGCAGGAGGAGACAGAGGATGAGATGGCTGGATGGCATCACTGACTCCATGGACATGAGTTCGAGCAAGCTCCGGGAGATGGTGAAGGACGGGGAGCCCTGGCGTGCTGCAGTGCATGGGGTCGTAGAGTCGGACACGACTGAGCGACTGAACAGCAACAACAAATACTGTGTTTAGTGAAGCTTCCTCCAAAAGCCGAGTGAATCCAGGTGGTTACTGACCTCCCACCTTTGAAGCCGCCTCCTCCTTGTTTATTTTCATTTCCCAGCGTTGATGCCTGGCTCTCCAAGGCTGGGGACCACGCAGACTCTATGCCCGTGCACCGGGGCAGCCTCTGGGCTCGGCGCCCGTGTTAGGGCCCGGACCCCAGTGGCGCCGTGCTGGGTGCCCAGCCCCCACCAGCGGGGCCCCCGCCAGGCCGAGCCGACCTCCTGAGGACCTCCCCAGGGCAGAGCAGCGACCCAGACACCAGCGCTCCCGGCTCCATGGGAAGGAGGTCTCTGGGCTGGGGTCCCGGGCTTTGGGAATTCATCCCCCTTTGTTCGCATTTCATTAACCGCATATGAGAAGCAGGTGAAAGCAATTTATGCAAATCCTCTTTTCAATAGTGTCAGACTTTTTACCTTTTGATAACAGGCAGCCCGCCAGGGGTGGGGGGATGGGGGGCGGGCCCCAGACCAGCACATTTTGAGGCCCAGTTTAAAATTTGAGCTCCCTCCCCCCACCACTTCTTCAAAGGCTTCTCTGAGGATAAGATAAGAGTGTAATCCCTTGGTTTGGTACAAATGTTTAAGACTCTGTGTTTCTAAAATCCAATTTGCGTTAGCCTCGAACTTTAAGGCCCTTTCGTCGGCTGAACCGAGAGACACCCTGTGGCATGTTTAATGGGCAGCACAGCGCGGCCCCTGCCCCCTGCTGACCCCGCCAGGATGGGGGGGAGACGGGCCAGAGGCAGGCACCATGGCTCCAGAAAGCGGCAGCCCGTCTCTTTCCAGCAGAGACTTGGCTAAGCTCCCTCCCTGGGGCTTGAGGACCCTGTCAACGTCAGAGCCGCCCGGCTCTCAGACACGCCTGGCCCGACCTTGGCGTCGTCAGAAGGTCACTGGACATAGGCGAGTGCAGACCCGCACCCTCGCTCCTCGGGGAGGTTGGCTCAGCCCATCCTTGCCTGGGCCCCAGGGCCCCAGCCAACCGCGCCTCACAGGACTTCACCACGGTTCACTCCCTGGGCGCCCGCGGGGTCCCAGGCACCTCACGGGAGCCAGTGTGAGGCTCAGGCATAGACAGTGAGGCCCACAGGGCAGGATGGGCTGGAGCTCCGCTGGGCAGAGGCCCCACACCAGCAGGAGGACGGCCCTGCAGGCACAGCTGCTCCCAGAGACCCAGGACACAGCCCCGAGGCGCGGGGCCCGAGCCAGGGCTTTGCCGGACGGACCGAGGCAGAGGCCGGGTACCGAGCCTGCCCTGGGGGCCCCAGCCCAGCACCCCAGCTTCACTCTTGTCCGCCCGCCTCTTGAGACATCGTCAGGAGCATAGCATTCCTAGCAGCTCTGTGGGTTAGATTTTGTTCCCCACCATCATGTCCTTTTTGTCTAAGTTACAATGAAATATACACAGCCTAAAGTTTACCGTTTTCACCGTCTGCAGCTACAGCTCAGGGGTGTCAGGTACATTCGCACTGCTGGGCCAGCATCACCTCCAGAACCCTCCACCTTGCAGAACTGTAGCTGTGTTCCACGGATCACTACTCTCCGTGACCTCCCCAGCCCCTGGCCCCCACCCTCCCAAAGCTCCTCTATGAGTAGAATCATTCAATATTTGTCCTTCTGTGACGGGCTCATTTCACTGAGCATAATGTCCTCAATGTTCATCCATGGTGTGGCGGGTGACAGAATTTCCTTTATTTTTAAGACTCAGTAGTATTCCATGGAGCTGACTCATTGGAAGAGACCCTGATGCTGGGAAAGATTGAAGGCAAAAGGAGAAGAGGACAGCAGAGGATGAGATGGTTGGATGGCATCACTGACTCAATGGACATGAATCTGAGCAAACTCCAAGAGATGGTGAAGGACAGGGAAGCCTAGCATGCTGCAGTCCATGGGGTCAAATGTAGTCAGACACGACCTAATGACTGAACCACAGTAACAACACATATCCCATGGTCTGTATGTATCCATGCTCTGTAGATGGCCCCTAGACCTGCTTCCGTCTTCCCGCTGCTGTGGGCACAGGTCCTGGGGTCTGTCTGGGCCCTGGTTTTCAGTTGTCCATGGTTTATAATGAGGGTGGGATCACTGGAGGGCTTCGCTGGTGGCTCAGATGGTAAAGAATCTGCCTGCAATACAGGAGACTCAGTTTCGATCCCTGGGTCGGGATGGTCCCCTGGAGAAGGGAATGGCTACCCACTCCAGTATTCTTGCCTGGAGAATCCCATGGACAGAGGAGCCTGGCGGGCCACACTCTGCGGGGTTGCATAGAGTCGGGCACGACGAGCGACTGACACACACACACGGTAACCCCGTGTTTGGCTTTCTGGAGAATCACCAAACTTTTCCACAGTGGTTGCACCAGTTTGCGTTTCGACTAGTAACGTGTGGAGATTCTGATTTCTGCACATCCTCCCTGCATTTTTCCATTTTCTGTGTTGCTTCTAGAAGCCCTTCTGACAGGTGAGACGGTGTCTCCCTGTGGCTTGGGTCTGCGTTTTCCTGAGGATCCCGGACCGCGAGCATCTGTGTGTGTGCTCGTTGGCCATCTGTGTGTCTTTCTGGAGAAGGGCCTCCTGAGCGCTGTCTACTCAGAAATGCGGTTGTCTGTTTTACGTTGTAGTTCTTCATTCTGGACACTAACCCCTGTTAGACGCCCGTTCCCTGGGGTGTCTTCACTTTTGTAAGGGTGTTCTTTGAGGCACTAAAGTTTTTGTTTGATGAAGTCAGATTTATCTGTTTTTATCCTTGGTTGTCTCGGCTTTTGGTGTCATAAGCAGGAGATCCAGTGTCATAAAGACTCTTCCTCAGGTTTTCTTCTGTTTTATAGTTTTTCCTCTTACCTTAGTCAACGTTTGTATCTGGTACAACATGAGGGTCCATCCTGGTTCTTCTGCATGTGGGTGTCCAGCTTTCCAACACAATTTCTAGACAAGACTATTTTTCCCCTCAAAGGACTTTAATGGAGAAGGAAATGGCAACCTACTCCAGTCTGTTGCCGGGAAAGTCCCGTGGACCAAGGAGCCTGGCAGGCTACAGTCCATGAGGTCACAAAGAGTTGGACATGACTAGCGGCTAAACAACAGAAACAGCAATAAAACCTTATTTTCTTTGGAATCGTAACTCTGTTAATTGGGCTTTCCTGATAGCTCAGTGGTAAAGAATCTGACTGCAATGCCGGAGACTCAGGTTCAATCTCTAGGTCAAGAATATCTCCTGGAGAAGGAAATGGCAACCCACACCAGTATTATTGCCTGGGAAATCCCATGGACAGAGGAGACTGGCAGGCTACAACCCATGAGGTCACAAAGAGTCAGACATCAGTTAGTGATGAAACAGCAATAAAACCTTCTTTTCTTTAGAATCCTAAAAAAAAAAAAAAAAAAGATTTTTTTAAAAGTCAGTTTGTTTCTGTATAATATATGGGAAAAGAGGCAACTGTTCAGGTAAAAGAGTTTGTCACAGCTCAGGCTGGTGTCTCAGTTCAGTTCAATCGCTCAGTCGTGTCCGACTCTTCGCGACTCCATGAATCGCAGCACGCCAGGCCTCCCTGTCCATCACCAACTCTCGGAGTTCACTCAGACTCATGCCCATCGAGTCAGTGATGCCATCCAGCCATCTCATCCTCTGTCATCCCCTTCTCCTCCTGCCCCCAATCCCTCCCAGCATCAGAGTCTTTTCCAATGAGTCAACTCTTCACATGAGGTGGCCAAAGTACTAGAGTTTCAGCTTTAGCATCATTCCTTCCAAAGAAATCCCAGGGCTGATCTCCTTCAGAATGGACTGGTTGGATCTCCCTGCAGTCCAAGGGACTCTCAAGAGTCTTCTCCAACACCACACTTCAAAAGCATCAATTCTTCGGCGCTCAGCCTTCTTCACAGTCCAACTCTCACATCCATACATGACCACAGGAAAAACCATAGCCTTGACTAGACGGACCTTTGTTGGCAAAGTAATGTCTCTGCTTTTGAATATGCTATCTAGGTTGGTCATCACTTTCCTTCCAAGGAGGAAGCCTCTTTTAATTTCATGGCTGCAGTCACCACCTGCAGTGATTTTGGAGCCCAGAAAAATAAAGTCTGACACTGTTTCCACTGTTTCCCCATCTATTTCCCATGAAGTGATGGGACCAGATGTCATCATCTTCGTTTTCTGAATGTTGAGCTTTAAGCCAACTTTTTCACTCTCCACTTTCACTTTCATCAAGAGGCTTTTGAGTTCCTCTTCACTTTCTGCCATAAGGGTGGTGTCATCTGCATATCTGAGGTTATTGATATTTCTCCCGGCAATCTTGATTCCAGCTTGTGTTTCTTCCAGTCCAGCGTTTCTCATGATGTACTCTGCATATAAGTTAAATAAACAGGGGGACAATATACAGCCTTGACGTACTCCTTTTCCTATTTGGAACCAGTCTGTTGTTCCATGTCCAGTTCTAACTGTTGCTTCCTGACCTGCATACAAATTTCTCAAGAGGCAGATCAGGTGGTCTGGTATTCCCATCTCTTGAAGAATTTTCCACAGTTTATTGTGATCCACACAGTCAAAGGCTTTGGCATAGTCAATAAAGCAGAAATAGATGTTTTTCTGGAACTCTCTTGCTTTTTCCATGATCCAGCAGATGTTGGCAATTTGATCTCTGGTTCCTCTGCCTTTTCTAAAACCAGCTTGAACATCAGGAAGCTCACGGTTCACATATTGCTGAAGCCTGGCTTGGAGAATTTTGAGCATTACTTTACTAGCGTGTGAGATGAGTGCAATTGTGCGGTAGTTTGAGCATTCTTTGGCATTGCCTTTCTTTGGGATTGGAATGGAAACTGACCTTTTCCAGTCCTGTTTGTGAAAGTAAACTTAACAATAATATATCATGCTTAGTTTGGGAACCAAATTTAAATAGGTGTTATGATGATAATAGACCAAAAAAATGCTTTAATGACCAGACATTTGAACATTCTTTTTCAATTAAAAATGGTTTATTTTTATAATTTCAGTTTTTAAAATGAAATTTCAGGCCACTATTCGTAAGCAAGCCTCTGTAAATAAACACATTTCTGTTGTGAGTGGTCTAAATTCTTTCCAGGTTGGACACCCTCCCTGGGAGCCTCAGCTCTGACCTTGACTCTGGAGTGCGGGGTATGACGGGAGGGAGCCCTCAGGAGCTGGCCACCCCCAGCTGGCGACTCCCCAGGGCCCACCCTCAGCCAGCCCTGCAGACCCCTCAGTAGCAAGCTGGAAGTTTAGAGCACGCGTCACATGGAACTTCCACGCTGCTGCAGCGGTCAAGGCCGAGATGGGCTGTCTGAGCCAGAATGCCTGGGGCAGGGTGGCGTCTGCTGGGGCCAGAGCCGGGGAGCTGGGCAGCAGCACCAGAGGGATGGAGGGTTTGGGCACATGAGTGGCAGGATGGATGCAGATTAGGAGGGCAGAGTCAGGGTGTCGTCGGTACTCGTGCCACAGACCGAGAGGGGCTGGGCGGAGGCGCCTGAGCTCCGTGGGGCCAGGCCCAGGACTCCAGGGGAGACCGAGGCCAGAGCTGGAGGCAGAGCTCCGGGCACTCAGGCGCTGGAGGTCAGGGATGGAGCCCAGGGTCTGCCCACTAATGGGGGCCCAGTCTAGGCACCGCGTGGCGACCCCTCCCCAGATGGATCCAGTGAGCCCTCTGTCAGGGAGGGTTCCTGAGCCCTGCCCACTCCCTCTTGAACTTCTCCCCCCGTTAACCATGACTCAGGGACTGTCTGCCTCACAGAGAAGCTCGAGGCAGCTCTCCCTGCGGTGTAGACATTGTCTGGCGATGCGGCTGACAGGTGGGACATGGACAGCGTGCGTGTTTGTGGCTGCTTCCCGAGCACTGGCCCCGCACAGGAGCCCCTGCCCGCTGCCTGTTCCTGCCTCTCCTCGTGGGACAAGCCCATGGACTCCCGGCGGGGGACCCCCAGCAGAAGCAGCCGACCCCAAAGGCCCCCTCAGAGGGTCACAGGCATACGTCCTGCAAAAAGCCCGGACCCAGTAACCCGCACAACTGGCGATGGGGCAGACCTGCCCCCGGGGTCGCCTCTCAGCCCCCGGGGTCCCCTCTCAGCCCCCGGGGTCCCCTCACAGCCCCCGGGGTCCCCTCCCAGCCCCTGGCGTCCCCTCTCAGCCCCCAGGGTCCCCTCTCGGCCCCCAGCATTCCCTCCCAGCCCCCGGCATCCCCTCTCAGTCCCCAGGGTCCCCTCTCGGCCCCCAGCGTCCCCTCTCCGCCCCCGGGGTCCCCTCCCAGCCCCTGGCGTCCCCTCTCAGCCCCCAGGGTCCCCTCTCGGCCCCAGCATTCCCTCCCAGCCCCCGGCATCCCCTCTCAGCCCCAGGGTCCCCTCTCGGCCCCCAGCGTCCCCTCTCCGCCCCCGGGGTCCCCTCCCAGCCCCTGGCGTCCCCTCTCAGCCCCCAGGGTCCCCTCTCGGCCCCCAGCATTCCCTCCCAGCCCCCAGCATCCCCTCTCCACCCCCAGGGTCCCCTCTCAGCCCCCGGGGTCCCCTCTCGGCCCCCAGCGTCCCCTCTCCGCCCCCAGCTCCCCTCTCAGCCCCCGGGGTCCCCTCTCGGCCCCCAGCGTCCCCTCCCAGCCCCCGGCTCCCCTCTCCGCCCCCGGGGTCCCCTCTCAGCCCCCGGCGTCCCCTCCCAGCCCCCGGCATCCCCTCCCAGCCCCCGGGGTCCCCTCCCAGCCCCTGGCGTCCCCTCTCAGCCCCCGGGGTCCCCTCTCAGCCCCCGGCGTCCCCTCCCAGCCCCCGGCATCCCCTCCCAGCCCCGGGGGCCCCTCCCAGCCCCTGGCGTCCCCTCTCAGCCCCCGGGGTCCCCTCTCAGCCCCCGGCGTCCCCTCCCAGCCCCCGGGGTCCCCTCCCAGCCCCTGGCGTCCCCTCTCAGCCCCCAGCGTCCCCTCTCCGCCCCCGGCTCCCCTCTCGGCCCCCAGCGTCCCCTCTCCGCCCCCGGGGTCCCCTCTCCGCCCCCGGCGTCCCCTCTCAGCCCCCAGGGTCCCCTCTCGGCCCCCAGCATTCCCTCCCAGCCCCCGGCTCCCCTCTCAGCCCCCGGGGGTCCCCCTGCGCCCCCTCCCGCAGAGCCAGCATCCATGTCTCTGCTCCCACGTCTCGTCCATTCTGACCCATCCCTTCCCATGGCCGTGTCCTGAGCCCCCAGATGCCAGCGGCCGGCGGGCTCCACACACTAGCTCCCTGGACCCCCCTGGTGACCCCGCTGAGGGCCCAGCCAGGGGTCACTCTGAGCTCAGAGGCCACAGCCGCTGCCTGTCTCAGCCTTCTCAAGGACCCCACACTGGCAGCCCCCCAAGGACAGGCAGAGCGGGGCCCTGGTTCCCAGAGCCACTCACCTCACGACTTCCCTGAGCCGAACCTCCCTGGACTTGGGGAAGAAGGGGTTTGGTGTGCCCTCGTGTGACCCAGGAGGAGTGGCCGCAGGCGGGTCCTCTAGGACCGACGAGCCCGCAAGCAGGATGGTGCCCTCCACGGTGGGAGCGAAGCTGAGGATGGGGCTGACCCTGCAGTGGGAGGCCTCCTGCCCGGGGTCTTCCTCTGGTCTTGGGGCTCAGCTGTGCTACGTGTGTGTGGACTTGATGGGGGTGAGGGCCCCCAGAGACCTTCCTGTGGCCGTGGGGCCTGAGATGCTCATCCGGGGCTGTGGCCGGTGGAGACCAGCTCGGGGGGGCCCTGATGGGCATGGGGGGGCCTGTGACACAAGCCCCCAGCATGGGTCGGCCTCTCGAGAGACACCAGGGCCGCAGGGGCCGGCCCAGCCTCAGGAGGGTGCAGCTGGCCACGGTCCCGGGCATCTGCTCCAGAAAGCTTGTCCTCGCCTGGGACATGGCCCGTGGTGGGGTGGGGGCCCGGGTGGGACCCAGACCCCAGCAGATGACTGTGCCCCGAGGGCCTCGGGGGGGTCCTGGTGCGTCGCCCCCTGAAGCTGAGTCTTGGCCACCTTCATCCATGTTCTCTGACCCCAGCGTCTTGCCCCGAGGGTCACACTGGGTTCTTGCACCGTGAGTCACGGGAGCTGATGTTCTGAAAAATGTCCAGCAGAATAGTTCCTGGTTTTGGTCACCTTTTCTTACTTAATTTTCTTCTGTGGGCTTTTCAAACCAAGGACGCTTCTTGGGGTGAGAGGGAGTTTCACATTAGAAGGTTTAAGTTTTAAATAACTAAGTAAACCATTTTCATTTAGGAATCCCAGCACTAGCGTTCCTTTAGGAATTCCGGCTGACTCTGACTGTGGCTTTTCAGCTGGCTGTGTGCATCACAAAATCGCTCAGTGAACAGCCATGTGCTGCAGAGGTTTCTTTCTCTGCCTGTTTCCCAGAGATCCCGTAACGATGTGCACAGACCGGGTGGCTTAAACAAAGCGGAGCCTGCTTCTCTCACGGTCCTGGGGGTGGTTTGCAGGGCAGGTGTCAGCCGGGCCAGGCTCGCTCTGAAAGCTCTAGAAGATGACCATCTGGGGCTGTTTGTTTTCGTGGTGAGAACGCTTAAGGCCTCCTCTCTTGGCAAATTTCAGGTTTTTAATACAGTGTTTATTAACGTTTCCATGCTGTACGTCAGATCTCAGAACTCAATCACCTGCCAACTCAAATTCGTCCCTATCGACAGGCAGGTGCCTCTCCTCACCCCCACCCTCAACAGCCTCCGTACTCTGTTTCTCTGAGGTTTTTTCAGATTCTGCTCATAAAAGCGATCCTGTGGTAGCTGTCTTTGCCTTATTTCTCTTCCGATAACGCCCTCAAAGTGCATCTGTGCTGCTGCAAATGGCATTGTTTCATTATTTTTCACGGCTGAGTAATATTCCGTCGTGTATGTATATGTGCATCTTCTGGGCCCACTCCTCTTCAGCCGGACACTTCAGGTGCCTCCATATTCTGGCTATGGTGAATACTGCTGCAGTGAACATAGGGATGCGCGCACGCGTGTGTGTGTGTGTGTGTGCACGTGCATGCGCGAGCGAGCGAGCTCAGTCCCTTCAGTCGTGCCCGACTTGTGACCCTGTGGACCATAGTCTTCCGGGTTCCTCTGTCCATGGGATTCTCTGGGCAAAGACTACTGGAGTGGGTTCTCATGCCCTCCTTCAGGGGATCTTCCCGACCCAGAGATGGAACGTGCCTCTCCTGTATTGCAGGCACTTTCTTTACTGCTGAGCCCTCAGAAGCCCAGGGATGTGTGCATCTTTGCAAATTGGTTTTTTTTGTTTTCCTCGGTTGTGTAGCCAGGAGTGGAATTGCTGGCTCATATGTGGCCCTATTTCTTGCTCTTTAAGGAATCTATCCTGTCCTCCACAGAGGCTGCGCCTCCTCACGTCCCCACAGCAGTGCAGGAGGCTCCCCTTTCTCCACGTCCTGGCCGGCACTTGCTACTTCATATCATTACTTGCTACTTCGCATCATTAGGATAGCAGCCATTCTGACAGGCGGAGGCACTTCCTCGTGGCGGCTTGATCTGCATTTCCCTGGTGACTGGCGGTGGTGAGCACCCCGTGGGCCATCCTTGCATCTCCTCTGCAGCCGTGTCTGTTCAGCAGGCTCCTCCCTCATCCCTCCGGCTTTAGGTGCCCTTGACCTTCCTTGGTGCTCCCCTCCGTCAACACTGTGTCTGTCTTCAAACAGTGCACCTTCTTGTAAGAACAGCAGTCGTATTGGATCAGGGCCACCCTTTGACCTGACCCTAACTGGGTACATTTGCAACAATCTCATTTCCCAAAAGGCCACATTCTAAGGCGCTGGCAGGTCTTGGACCATCAGGTTGCTGCAACAACAGCAGCAAAACAGACTACGTGGTTTAAACACCAAACGTTCGTTTCTCACAGTTCTGGAGGCCGGAAGTCTGAGACCTAGTTGCTAGCAGATTGTCTGATCGGGGCCAGCTTCCTGGTTCACAGCCGGCTGTCTTCTCGCCGTGTCCTCCGGGGGGCGGGGGGAGAAGAATGAGGGAACTCTCAGGGGTCTCCTCCTTCAGAGCACTGACCCCATCGCCTCCCAAAGGCACCACCTCCAAACACCTTCACAGAGGTGGGGATTTCACCAGACGCGTCCGGGGGGACACAGACTCAGTCCGTAACTCGAGGCTGGGGTGCCAGCGTTTCTTGTTCTGGAGGCGACAGAGCTGAGCCCTGACTCTGCCTGGGGTGCCGTGTGCTTCCCCACGAGACAGACCTTCACTCGTACACGCTGATATTTGTGCATTGTTAGACGGATGGGAAGGGGAGCTGCCAGCCGCTCACCAGCCCTGCCCTCCCCACACCCCGAACCTCACTCTGGACCAAGGACACCCAACTGGGAGGTAGCCAAGGACGCAGGAAGGTGAGGTGCGTGGCCCACTGGATGGTGGCTGCGTCTGGAGCCGGTCATGACAGGAAAGGCCCCTGCAGCTGTGAGGGGCTGGTGAGGAAGCAGTCCTGGGAATGAATCTGAGCCCAGGCACCGTGCTCGCCGCTAAGCCCCAGGAGCCCAGTTCACCTGTTACAGCACTGCCTGCGTGTTCCACTTGCTGCGGCCATTCGTGTGGACGGCTGCCTGCCTGCTTCCCTTAAAAAGGGAACCACGTCTCTCGTGTTCACAGCCCCGCAGCTCGACGGAGCACATTGGACTCAAAGACACAAAAGCACTTGATGAACAGACACCAGTGGGTTAATTGGCTGACGTGCGACCTCCTTAGTAGCAGGTCTAATGTATCTCTTGGTCCGGTTAGACAGTAGATTAGCGAGGCCTCTGAGACGTGGGGGATGGATGGGAGATTCCAGGCGGCAAGAGGTTGAAGAAGAATCCCTCGGAGAGGAGGCTCTGGAGCAGGCTCCCCGGCTCCCTGCCCCTGCCACCAACGCGTGAAGCCCTACCAGCAGAGGAGCCGCGAGGAGGCTGCCCCCCATGTCAGCACACACTCACACCTCGGCGCGTTTGCCTCTCAGACTGGAGGAGAGGTTCGTGCCGGCGGTCCCACCGCTGTCCAGCATGACAGAGAGGGACAAAAATAGAGAAGAAGCCTGAATAGTTGATGAGCGTCCTGAATTCTCATTCTGAAGACGCCCTCGCTAACCCTCCAGGAGCTCTGCTGGCCCTGGCCCCACGCAGACGGCCAGCTCCGTCTGTGCCCGGCCCGGCCTGTGGTCTCACCCTGCTCTCCTGGGGGAGACTCATCCCTGCAGCCCCCAGGCCGTCCGTGTGCTCTGGGTTCCGCATCATTTCCATGACTCTCCCCAACACTGAGAAGCCCATGGGAAGGGAGCTCTGAGCCCACGTCCGAGGCCAGGGCAGGTCGGCGCCCGGGGGGCTTGCAGGGGGTGGTCGGGGCGTGGGGGCTGCGGGAGACAGGGAAGCCCCTTTCCGGGGCCCAGGGAGGGAGGGGCCGGCATTTTCCTTCCACTCCACTGGCGAGGCTCCCCATCCCCAAACCTAAAGGGGGCTCTGAGGTCCCCCGGAGGGCCTGGCCCGCAGGCTGGAGTGGAGACTGGGAGACACAGCCCTGCAGAGAACTGGCCTGGACCACCCAGAGCCAGTGGGCAAGGAGTCAGAGCACTCCCACGACCCCAGGGGACCCAGGACCCAGATCTACTGGGGTCCACTTGGTGGAGGGGGTTCCTGCTTGAGGGGCACCTCCATCAGAAAGGATTTGGGGCTTGGACTTGACTGCAGAACCAAGTGGGTGGGTGGAGAGGTGGACAGCCATCAGGGGAGAGGAGCCACATAAGAACCCTGGGGACCCCTCCTTGGGACCCCGAGTCAGGACATCCCACGGGAGGCCCAGGGAGCTCCACCAGGGCTCAGAGCCAGCAGAGGAAGGAGGGGTGCCTGCCTGGAGGAGGAAGTCGGAGGGCTGGGTGGGCATGGAGAGCACATGTCGGGGACCGCTGACCACACTGAGACAGGACAGACCGCGTCTCACTGTCCCTGAGGACTTCGGAGGTGTTGTGCCACCCAGGAGGCGCCCAGGACGGAGCAACAGAGCCCCCGAGGCGCGGGGAAAGCTCGCGCCCTACACAGTGCCTTGGCTGACTGTGTGGTTTCCGGCCAGCCTGTCCCCTCGCCCAGGGAGGTCAGCGCAGGAGGTGTGCTCTCAGCCCCGCTGTCCGCAGTGCATGTGAAGGCGGAGATGCCAAGTGTTTGTAAAAATAGCCTCCTTTACTCATGAGCTGATAGTTCAAAACCCTACGGTTGTCTGCTGCGTTCATTCAGATTATCCTGATCTTCGCCGTTGGCCCCACACCCCGTTTGTTGCAGGTCTATTTCCTCTTTGCTGCTGGTCCTTCTGCGCGACGGCTCGGGGGCGATTGCAGAGGTCGTTTATTAGGGGTTAAGAAAGAGCGGTCACCCCACAAGTGTCGGGCAGGGAGGCCTCTCGCCAGAGGCGGGCATGGGTGTGGGGAGGCAAGTGAGGACGGGGAGATGGAAGGGCCTGGCGTGTGTGTCTTGGTCACCGACGGATGTGTCGCGTCAGCTCCTTGAAGCCACACGAGGGTCAGAGCCTCCGGTTCTCCTCCACCCCTTTGGCTCCGGGGGGCTCCTTGCCGGCGTCACACGAGAGATGCGGGTGAGGGTGAGGGGCCAGGGTGGCGCCCGCGGGAAGGCCAGGCTGCTCTGAGCATGTGCAGTGAGTGGGTCCTCCAGGGCTGAGCCGAGAGGGCGAGGTGCCAGTCCCCACGGACACTCACGGCCAAGGACCCAGGACAGGCCACCCCAGCTCCGCGGCCCCCAAGGCCAGGATGGGGGTGCGGGCTATGCCCACGCAGGTGACTCCCCAGGAGCAGCTCAGCACTGCAGACGGGCGGGGACCCTGACGGCTGTGCTCCCACACACACAGACACACACACACACGTGCACACACAAATACACATCTATGCGTACACTTGTGCGCACACGTCATTTCTGCCGACGCTGAGGGGGACCTGGGCTCCAGCTGGGTGGGTGAGTGGTGTTCAGAGCTGCGCGGGGTGGCCCACGCCTCCTCCAGCAAGTGCTTTCTCGTGAGGGATCTCAGGGTACCCCCTCGGGGTCTCTGCCGGTCACCCCAGCCCAGGGGCTCCACCTTAGGTTGTGGTCTTTGTCCCTCATCTTGTGGCCAGTTGGGGTCTCAGATAGGTTTGGGTTGAACCAAAAAAACTTAGCTAATCTGAGACTTGACCCCAGAATCCTCAGAGCCTCTGCATGTCACCATGTGTCACTCGCAGCTTCACCCACGGGGGTCCCTACACACAACCCCCTTGGTCCAGGAGCTGCTGCGAGGGTAGGGCCCCCCGCCCAAGACGGCACGCCCTCCGAGCCCACGCTCCCCTCGGCGGTTCCAGCTCCTGGTGGATTTCCTGGGAGTCTCTGTTGTCAGTGTCCTGGGCTGATGACTCCTGGAGTGGCTGAAAGTCAGGAGGGCCAAGAGGAAGTGTGGGTCAGCGTTCAGGCCACAGGTGGGGTCAGCAGAGCCCAGAACCAACGAGAAGAAGGCTGCACGTCCCTGAATCCTGGGCCCCCGCCCCATCCCTTCTCCCGTCCTGACCCCTCCTCGGCCCGTCTGGGGCCACCACAGGAAGAGGACTCGTGTTCCAAGGGCCTCGAGGCTCATCTGGATGCCCCTGTCCTTACTAGGCTCCAGCCCTGACCCGCCCCAGCGCCCACAGGCGTCCACGTCCCCAAGGCAGCATTGCCATGGGCCCGCCACCCCACCCCTGGCATCACCAGGTCCTGGCCCTGACCCACCCCAGCACCCACAGGCGTCCACGTCCCCGCGGGCCCGCCACCCCGCCTCTGGCATCACCAGGTGTGTCTCCCAACCTGCGGGAGACGGCTCTTGGCAGAGACTCTCATGAGCACACTCACTCGTCAGGACAAAGGCAACACAAAAGGCCCCGGACGCGCATTTGGAAGCGGGAGCTGTAGTGTTTCCCGGGCTGGGTGACATGTTCCCACGGGACGTGGGTTCCACGTGTCACCCCCCAACCGCCTGACCCCATGACGGCCAACGCTGGCTCTCCTGAGGCGTCAGCATGCTGATGTTCTGAGGAAGACGTTAGTTTGAATACTGTACGCGGTAGCGCTCAGTCAGTTCAGTTCAGTCGTGTCCAACTCTGCGGCCTCGTGGACCGAATTCTTAGTTTTCACAGCGTTAAGTGTCCCTTGTGAAATGACAGGGGCAGCCGAGCTCACCTCAGACCAGCCACCACCTGCTGGTCAAGAATGAAACACGGGAGGGACGCCCAAGAGCAGACTGCACAGCTTTCAGTTAGTTCAGTCACTCAGTCGTGTCCGACTCTTTGTGACCCCATGAACCGCAGCACGCCAGGCCTCCCTGTCCATCACCAACTCCCGGAGTCCACCCAAACCCATGTCCATCAAGCAGGTGATGCCATCCAGCCATCTCATCCTCTGTCGTCCCCTTTTCCTCCTGACCTCAATCTTTCCCAGCATCAGAGTCTTTTCAAATGAGTCAGCTCTTCACATCAGGTGGCCAAAGTATTGGAGTTTCAGCTTCAACATCAGTCCTTCCAATGAACACCCAGGACTGATCTCCTTTAGGATGGATTGGTTTGATCTCCTTGAAGTCCAAGGGACTCTCAAGAGTCTTCAACACCACAGTTCAAAAGCATCAATTCTTCGGTGCTCAGCTTTCTTTATAGTCCAACCCTCACATCCATACATGACCACTGGAAAAACCATAGCTTTGACTAGACAGACCTTTGCTGGCAAAGTAACGTCTCTGCTTTTTAATATGCCGTCTAGGTTGGTCACGATCACTCATGGAATCTCGCTAAGACACAGTCACCACGCTGGTAGCCAGGGGTGACGATGCATCTTCACAGTGATGAGTGCAAGGCACCTCCTTCACGGGGACAGAGTCCCCGTGGCCTGGGGGACTCGCCCTGTCCGTCCTGGTCTGCATCTCACTGAGTGAGTCCTGTCTTGGGGATCAAAGGAAGCTGGGTCAGGCCTCGAGTTGGCCGTGACAGGGCCGCAGGGAGCAGGGCTGGCGGGTGGCAGAATCTGGTGAGTGGTCACTGAGGGCTCAGGGCAGGCTCAGGGAACACTGGCCAAGGAGCCTACCTTGGTCGTGTAAAATCCTGGACCTACTGCGAACAGGTGGCTCCTGGCACTTCAGGGGGTCAGGCGTTGCTGGTCTCTTCCTTGAAGGTGTCTATCTGGGGAATCAAGGAACTGCTATTGACCAAGAATATAGATGCCAGCGATTTCTTTTAAACAGAATCTTCAAAAGCAAACCTAGGGAAGTGGAATGAAGGCGCCTTCAGATAAATGTCTCGCTGAGTAAACCAGCCTCTTCTCACAGGCTGTTGGGTGAACAACCAGCCAGGAGAGCTGGACATACGAGAGGGGCCCCCTGGGGTGGGCCGTGCGGGGTGTAACCTGAGCTCCGTCCAGCAGCTTTGTCTGGAGCCTAGCTGAAGAACATCTGTGCGTGCGTGCCCTGTCACTCAGGCGTGTCCGACTCTCTGCGGCCCCACGGACTGTAGCCTGCCCACCAGACTCCTCTGTCCATGGGATTCTCCAGGCAAGAAGACTGGAGTGGGCTGCCCTGCCCTCCTCCAGGGAATCTTCCCGTCCCAGGGATCAAACCCACATCTCACGTCTCCTGCACTGGCAGGCACGCTCTTTACCACTGCACCCCTGGGAAGCCTGATGATGTCCAGTTGGGTTTATTAAAGGTGTGAATGACCCGGGCCACGAAGGCAGTAGGAACAAAGAAGGTGAGTGGGAGTCGGTCTCACGCTGGAACCTGAGGCGTGGACCCCCTCTCTCCAGCGAGCCGGGGGCACCTCCCCTCCCGCTGTGCAGCCAAAACTTCCCCCACACGCGGCAGATGCCACGGCCCTGGACGGAGGTGCGTGAATCACACATGCGATCACACATGTGCACACACGACCCACAGCTCTGCCTGTGCTGGCTTGAGAGGACCCAGCCTGCCCAGGGAAGTCCAGCGCTGGGATCCAGATGAAAGGACTCGGGGACCCGGGGGTCACGCCGGGCCATGTTCGGACCCCAGGCCCTGCCCGCGACGTGGCCTCACCGGGGTGTCCGTCCCAGGGCACCCGCCTTTCACTGGACGGAGACAAATGGGAAGCGCTCAGCGCTGCCACTGCTGAGTGTGCCCAAGACACCTGGGCGTTTTTCTCGCCCGAGACAAACGCTGAAGAAAGTGTCAGCGCACAGCTCGGACTCGACGGCGGGCAGAGCAGCATAGAGCACCTCGGGTCTGCCTGCTGGGGGCCGTGGACGGACCGCCTCACTGCTCCTGAAGCAGGCTTCTCCTTGAGATCCATCTCGCCAGCTGCTGAGATGCCAGAGATCCATCTCTGGCATCTCATCATGCTGCTGGAAATGGGAGCCCCTTCCTGCCCTGCTCTCAGAAATGGGCCTCCTCCCTGCCCCCAAGCTAAGTTCAGCCGCAGGGCAGGGCTTGGTTCCCCTAGAGGAATCAGCAGCCGGTCTCCTCTTTGCTGGGAACCTGACTTCCCAGCGGCTTGGGTGTGTCTGCTGGAGGCTCAGGCTCTGGGCCTGACTGGGCCTGACGTGGGCTCCTCCCAGGGCTGGACTCCGTGCTCATCGCCAGGCCTCCTCCTCGTGTGTTTGTGTCTTCTGCCCAGTCTATCTTTCCCTCCTCTCGGGCCCCCTAGACCGCATACCTCCCAGGCTCCATGACCCACCTCTCATGGAGGAAGTGATCTTCCCAACTGCTGTGCGTGTGTGTGCGTGTGTGTGTGTGTGCGTGTGTGTATTAGTCGCTCAGTCATGTCCGACTTTTTTCGACTCCATGGACCATAGTCCGCCAGGCTCCTCTCTGTCCATGGGATTCTCCAGGCCAGAATACTGCAGTAGGTGGCCATTCCCTCCTCCAGGGGATCTTCCCCACCCAGGGATCGAACTTGGGTCTTCCACACTGCAGGCGGATTCTTTACCATCTGAGCCATCAGGGAAGCCCCAAAGAAATGAGCGTGCTGTCCCGTGATGGACCCCAAAGGTCTCCTCATGGTTTGGCCAGCGGCTAGAAAGGGACTGGAGGAGGATACTGAGGCCCCGTGCGGCTGTGGAGTCAAGAAACTGAAGGAAGCCTCCTGAGGGCGTGGCCGTGCAGGCAGGGACACCCCACCACCCGCGTGCCCCTGAGACCGCCGGGAGGAAGCAAGTCTTCCTGGGCCGAGTGCAGAGGCCCGACGTTGCTGCCCAGCTCATCTCCTTACACTAGTGTCTCTCTCAAACTGGAAACTGGAACCGTCTCGCCTCTTACATGTCATTTCTATAACAGGTCTATTGGGTGCCTAAATCTGTTTCTTCTCTTCCTCACTGTCCCTTTTGCCACTGCCTTAATTCAGGTGCTCATAATCTGGCATCAGAATTTTTGGGAAAAGTGTTTTGATGAGCACATAACCATGTCTTCACATTTGAAAGGCCAGACAGGGAGAGACGGGGGTTACGTTTGTTCCGAACGTTCCAGAAAGCATGGCTAGAACTGATGGCTGGGGAGGTCAGGGGGAGGGCTTCTCACCCAGCCTCCTTTCGCCAGGGGTTCAGCCTGGACTCCCCGCTGGAGAGGTCGCCTGGAGCCCTGGCCCGTGGCCTCGCCTCCTGGTGAGCAGGCCCCACCGGGCATCTTTCTGTTCACTTCGCGTGGTTTTCTCTTCTGGGTTTTCGTGGCCCCTTCTTGAACGCTTAACTCCCAGGAGGCCCCCACCTAATCAGGGGCCCGCCTGTGTTCTGCCGCCTGAGACCTCTGGAGCCTGAGCAGTCAGGGGGCATCTGAGCAAAGGAGGTGCCACTTAGCTCCCAGAGCAGGTTGTGAACCCCTAAGCTCCATATCCTTGCAGCTGCCCCACCGTGGATGAGACCCCTGAGGAGGCAGAGGCTGGACGCTGGGAGAGAGATGGCCTCTCTGGAGGGTCCGGGCCTCCTGCCCCCATGTCTCCTAGACCTAGGAAATCCAGCTGTCGAGTCTGTGCGAGGGTTTTCACACACAGCATACTTGCCTTCCACGCCTCACACCCGCTTTCAGTTCCTTGAAGAAGGGAGGAGCTAAAACAATAGTCAGAGGTCAAAACCATCGCCGTCATCTTCTGGGAAATAAAATTCAGCAGCTCCATCCAGACCTGAGGGGTTAGGAGCTTCTGTACAGGACCTGTGCTTTTGTACAGAAATGTGCCCACTTCTCCCACGTGGAGCCCCGGGTCGCCTCGGGCAGCCCCACAAACAGGCCTGGCTCCGTCCACAGTGGGACTCTGCCCCTGGCAGCGTCTCCCTGAGGCCCGTGGCCTCCCTCCGCCGGAAGACGGGGGGCTGCAGGGACCCTCCCAGGCTCACTCAGCACCGGCCTGGGCAGCTTCTCTTCACCCTGGAAGCGGTGCCCACTCTGGTGATGGTTTCTCTCTGCTCAGGACCCTGTGCGAGAGCCAGACTCGGCAGAGAAAGTTAACGGAAGAAAGTTTCCAGCTCTTCGTGATAATTTCTACTGAGCCCCACTTGATTTGTTATTAAACTGTGCCTATGACCCATAGTATATCTGAGAGAAAGGATAAACGTATTATGTACCTCTGGGTGGTTACATCGCACTCGTTGGTTTATGAACCTCTCAGTCCCATGGAGAGAATTCCCCATCACAAGGCACCTTCGCGGCTAACGTGAAGCGTCAAGTCGGACATGGCTTTAGAGTTTGTACAGGCAGGGCGCTCACTTCCGCCCATGCTGCCGAGGTCTCGCGGGCGAGGCCCCCCGAGGACTGAAGCAGAGACAGGGACTGTCTGGGCCCCGTCGGGAGCGCCTCCCGGGGCTCAAGGGCCGGCCCTGATGAGCTGTCCTGATGACCCTCGTGGGCAGGCGGGAGGGACACGGCGAGCGTGGACAGGCGCTCAGCACCTAGACGGCGTTCTCAACGGGAAGGGCAGGGAGTCCCGCAGGATACAGAAAGGAGGCGTGAGCGGAAGGGAAGCCACGGCGATGACAGAGCGCAGCCCCGCGGAGGAAGGCCTGGCTCTCGGGGACGAGCGCGCGTGGACGACCGCGGCCCCACGCCCAGCAGCAGAGCCCCAGGACCGGTCACCCGGCTTTCCCCTCGGCGTCTACAGCGTGAACGTCAGAGTGCTCGGGACTGTGAAACCCCCGCGGTTTTGGCGGTGTTTGCTGAAATCGGATAACCACGGGGATTTTCCTTGGAGGATGAAAACCGGAAGCAGTAGATCGCTCCGGGCACTCTGGTCTTGAAGTCGGGTGAGCAGCGCTGGGTCGGGTGATGTCGGAAGGAAGACCCCTGCGGCCTTCACCGACACGGAGGGGCTGGGCGCCTCGGGGATTCTGTTCAACCACGGCTGTTAACCATCATCGCTGCCACCGCAGGGGGCCCAGCGGGGCAGGTCAGACGTGCTCCCGTGCTCCCGACGTGACCTGCCTTGGGCCTGCAGCCCGGCCCGGATCTGGGCAGACCCGAGTTCCTGCTCAAGGTCCCTCCTCCAGACCCCGAGAAGCCCCACCCTCCCTCTGACGGCCCTTGGGAGAAGCTGCAGGCCAGGGGTGCAGGGAGCAGGGGCGGAACTGGGGGCCTGCTCTCAGACGCGCGGGGCCTCCCGCCTCTGTTGCAGGCACCTCTTCCTCTCTGCACTTCTGCTGCTGAGCTGCGTCACCTTAAATCACAGCGTCAGCGTTTGTCTGCACTCAGGACCTCCATGTGCCTCAGTGGAAACGATGGCGGCGCCCACAGGCGGAGAAAACGCTAACAATGGGCAGCAAGAGCCCCAGCACGGACCTCCACCCTGCTCCGAGGCCAGCCCTCTGTTGTGACCCTTCCAACACGCCCCACGGGCCACCCTCCTCATCTCCGTTTCCAGAGCCACCAAGAACTGGAGCTCCTCACTCAGGCCAGAGCCAGGAAGCGGCAGCAGTTGGGTGGGAGTCCTTTCTCTAAACCACCTCACTGGGTTCAACCCCATAGACGTAACCCCATAGACGTAACCCTGTCCATAGGGTTCTCCAGGCGAGAATACTGGAATGGGTCGCCATTGCCTTCTTCAGAGGATCTTCCTGACCCAGGGATCAAACCTGGGTCTTTGGCATTGCAGGCGGATTCTTTACCGACTGAGTTACCAGGGCAGCCCAAAGAAGGTAGACCAGGCTCCGAAAGTGGGGGGAAGATCCACAGTTTCCTACCAGGCATCTCCATGATTGTCTTTGTCTGTTTGACTTAAGTGTTGTCTTCCCAACCCAGGGCTTGAACCTGGGTCTCTTAAGTCTCTGCATTGGCAGGTGGATTCTTTACCCCTAGCACCACCTGGAAGTCTGGGTGGCCCCTGGGCCCCCCAGTAATGTGAGCAGAGCAGGAGTTTCTCAGCAGGCGCCTTAATCCCAAGCAGGAAGTCTGATTGGAAAGTAACCGCAGCTGTTTAGCTGGACACCAGGTGAGAACTTCAGAGGAACTTGGCCCCGTCGTGATGCTGAGTAGGAAACAGTTGCTCCACTCAACAGTACCAGCATTACAGAGTGTATGAGACAATGCATGTTCACATGGGAAGTCATGTGTGCACATGTGTGTGAGAGGGTTGTACACGTGTGACGTGGCTGATGCATGTTCTACGTGGTGTGTGACCTGGTGAGGCTGTATGTGTGCCTGTAGGTGAGTGACGTGTGCACATGTATGTGAGAGGGTTGTACACGTGTGACATGGCTGATGCATGTTGTAGGTGGTGTGTGACCTGGTGAGGAGGTATGTGTGCCTGTAGGTGAGTGACGTGTGCACATGTATGTGAGAGGGTTGTACACGTGTGACATGGCTGACACATGTTGTAGGTGGTGTGTGACCTGGTGAGGAGGTATGTGTGCCTGTAGGTGAGTGACGTGTGCACATGTATGTGAGAGGGTTGTACACGTGTGACATGGCTGACGCATGTTGTAGGTGGTGTGTGACCTGGTGAGGAGGTATGTGTGCCTGTAGGTGAGTGGCGTGTGCACATGTATGTGAGAGGGTTGTACACGTGTGACATGGCTGGCGATGTTGTAGGTGGTGTGTGACCTAGTGAGGAGGTGTGTATGCCTGTAGGTGAGTGACGTGTGCACATGTATGTGAGAGGGTTGTACACGTGTGACATGGCTGACGCATGTTGTAGGTGGTGTGTGACCTGGTGAGGAGGTATGTGTGCCTGTAGCTTGGATGGTGGGAGGAGAGGGTCCCATGACCTGGGGATGAGCTGGCACAGGTCACAGCAAGAAGGGAAGGGGTCAGATGGAGGGGTGGACCCTGAGGGCTGAGGGCAGTGCCCCTGCGGACACGGGACGTGGCCGACCTGTGCTGGCTCGGGCAGGGACCACAGTAGGAGGTCAGAGCCCACTGTGGTCTGCAGGAAGGGACACACCTGACTGCAGGGGGACAGAGGATGAGAAAGCCTCAAGCCTCACCCTCAGAAGGACGTTGAGGACAGAGGGGCCGTTGTCATGGAAACCAGGACACCCACCAGAACAGAAGGAACCACATCTGCTCTGACCACACTGAGCCCACAGGGGCCTTACCCAGGAAGCCCCACGCCCCAGCACACCACATTTGGGCACTGCCCATGTAAATGGCCTTTTAAAAAGTATTCTTAACGGTCGAAAGTAATCTTTCTTTAAAGGTTTATTTTTAAAAATACTCAAGAAGCCATTTGGCAATAGGACAGTGAACTAGACAGCCATCAGGGTAAATAATAGCGTCTTCGGGGAATGAGAAATCCAAAATGTTTCGAAAACATAAAACCAGATTCCGAGTTTTGTTTGAGCACATCCCCAGGTAATTCTGAACGAGAATTTCAAATGTGACGGAGAAAGGTCGAAGGAAGTGTGTAATTTCCTAAAGGGTTTGAATCGAAAGATCTCGGGGGATTGTATGTATGTGCGTACATGGGGTGGGTGTCTCGGTCCACCACGGCGCCCTGTGTGCGGAGCACGCTGGTTGCACGCTGCTTGACTGTGTCCCCGACTCCCTGAGTGCGAACGTGCATGGTGCTGCATCCACAGAGGAGACCCCACTGTTCTTTATTCACTCGGCTACTTGGCAGCTATGGGTGAATTCGTTCGGAATCCTGAAGGGCCATTACTGGATTTCTCAGAGTGACAGCTAACCCTGAGTTCTCTGGGACTGCTCCATGCGGTGTCAGATGCCACGCCGCTGGCTGCTTCCAGGAGCTCTGTGCCCATTAGATCTCAACACTTGTGCAATGTTTGCAATGTAAAACCAGAAAAGACCACTTTATACCCAGTGCTCTTCTGCGGACTCCAGGTACTAAACCCACTGTCAGGCTGTGATGGTTTTACAGTTAACATGATCACACAAAAGCATCGTCTTCATACACCCGGGAACCTATCTCCATACACCCGTCCGTGTTTTCCTAAAAAAGTATATGTGGACAGTAGGAAGCTGAAATGCATAATTATGAAGCAAACACTGATGTGAGTTACTGTTCTTCTAATTCCCAAGCAATTTCAGGGAAAAAATAAACTATTTCCAAACAACGGTAGTGGACGTGCATATGTAATGTTCGTGTGACACGTATGACAAAGCGTGTGGAGGCACTTCCAGCCGCAAAGGAGAGAGAAGCCGCGCAGGCTTCACAGCGCTCCTGTGCTTCCTCTGAGCCTAATGGCCTGATGCACACATTCTCAACAAAGTCAGGTGCTCGGTCGATGGTAATGAGTCTTTCTTGCCAGTATTCGCCGCACTTTACAGAATTTCAGGTCAGTTTTGTGAAGAATAAAATCTAGTTTGAACATACAGTATATTTACTATACTGGATGTCAATTATTAAATATGTATTTTACAGCATTGTTTTGTAAATAATAAAGATCTTTACAAAGAGGTAGATTGAAAATAATATATCTTCTAGGCTAGCATCTAGAGAATAAAAACCAGATCAACCTGTAGCGAGACTGCTGTTTCTCAACCTCTGTCCCCAGGAAGTTTTCAGAATGCTACTTTTAATGGACAGACTAATAATAACAATAGTCAGGCTTCAAAACTTTTCCTGTCCTTACAGGAACTGTGATTTCAAAGTTTGAAAAAGTCTAAAATTCCTACATATTTGTTAATCAACCCTTCAAGCACAGACTCTAGCTGAAATCCATTTTTTTGGTTTTAATATGATGCTTTTGTGTGATCATGTTAAGCCACTGAAGGGAATTGAAACTCTGTTTCATAACAGAGTTCCTATTTTTGGATTTCAAAAATTCTAGATCAATCTGTGTATGTGTGTGCGTGCCCATGCGCACGCAGCACATCTGACTCTTTGCGACCCCGTGGACTGTAGCTCGCTAGGCTCCTCTGTCCATGGGATTCTCCAGGCAAGAGCACTGCAGTGGGTTTCCATTTTCTCCTCCAGGGGATCTTCCCGACCCAGGGATCAAACCCAAGTCTCCTGCATTGGCAGGCAGGTTCTTTACCACTGAGCCCCCAGGGAAGCTCTAGATCAATCTGAACATGAGCCAAATGAGAATTAATAATAAAAGCTGAATTATGTTGGCAATTTTTTAAAAACCAAAAGACTTTCTTTGAGTAAAGAATTTACATTTTTCTTGAAATAAAGTAAAATATCTGAACCAATAATTTTATTATTTTTCCATTCCTCTCAGTTTTAAAGGTTTTGCAGCGACGTGTTAAAGTTGCTAAAGAATCGCCCCTCTTTGTAAATCTGATAGTCCTTCTCTGGTGTGCAAGGGAGCCTGGTGAGAACTGTACTCAGACATGCAAGAGACTTGTCCTCTGTCTCCAAGAGGAAGGACTTGACATTAGTGTCTAAAGCTCTTCCAAATGTTGCCCCTGAAAATACTGCCATTTACAACTAATGCCGTTCAATTCTGAGTCGTCTATACTGACCTGTACAAGCATCCTTTTTAGAAAATTATCTGTGCCAGTTACTGTTTCACTAGGAGGCTGACCAATTAAAGCATCCTACTTCCCAAAGTTCATTCACTGATATAAAATGTTACGTTATTTAAAATTACATATGTATGAAAATACAACATATACATAGCTACAATATTCAAAAGGATCAAATTTCATTTTTATAATTTAAAGTCATCTGTATGGATTTACAAATCAAAAGCATTTTAAATATAATTCATGTGCCATTCTATATTTTTAACAAAACTGAGTCAGATTTTGTGAAATCAGGCAAGTATTTCAGAGGGTGTTTTTGCCATTTTCTATCTTATCATAATATTGAAATTTTCTGAAATAGGTATTGTTTTGCCTTATAATAATGTTTCCCATGATTGTCTTTCTCTATGTTGTTTTAAAATACATTTTCTTTGATAATTTAGTTCATTGGAACTTTATTCTAATCAGTTAAGTATGCGATCTATAACAGTTTGGTGTTCCCTAAATTGAAAATGAGATTTTTAACACAGAACATTAGGTTTTACACATAACAAATGTGAACTTCACTTTAAAAGAAGTCTTAGCAAAATCAACATGTCATTTTAAACTATTTATATTGTTCAGATACTATGTAGAATTTCACATATGCTATTCTTTTTATTCATCAGCCAGACAATCCTAACTTTTATATGAATAATATACTCATCATATATAAATAATGTCAGTCAACATGCCTCTCAGAAACACTCTGCATCACGTGTAAAGCCTTTCTCTGAAAATGTCATTGAAATCTTAAATTGGAATTTATTATTAAATGAAGTCTAAGCTCTGAGGACAAAAACCAAAATCCTAACATTCTCCAAGTTATAAGCTGAACTTGGTCTTACATTATTGTCAAAACACTTTCCTACTAAAGTATTTTCAAGAATTAAAAGATAGATACATTTTTCCTTGCCCTGAATATAAGAAAGGATTTTAAAATAAAGGGAAATAGAATGAAAATCTGGTGGATTAATTTATCAGTTTCTGAAAAGGATCAGAACCTAAAATACAAATACCTTCTTTAATGAATTCCCTAGGCAATCCGTTTATCTTTAAGCTCTGAGAGGGAGTGTTGGAGTCCGGGTGGTGTCCTGGGGTGGGGTTGGGGGTGTCGGAGAGGAAAGGGTAGGGGAACTTGGCAAGTCAGGACCCCACAAAGAACATACCATGTGGTGTGGGGTGAGAGAAGACTTTTCTGCTTATGAAAACCGCATTCAGAGTTTAAGGCCCCTCTAACTCTACACTAAAGTGACCCCGAGCAAACCTACTGTGCCTCCACGGCGCCTCCCACCCTTTCTGAAAGCACTAGAAAGACTCGGCTTTCAAATTCAGACGAAACCCGGAACGTGCGGCTTTGATGTCGGAACTGAAACCCTTTGGGACAATGGGAGAACTAGCAGAATAAAATGGATGTACCGAGCACTGTTTACTTATTTAACATGTCCTATGGTGTCTGTGGAAAGCAGGACAGTATCTGGCTCTGAGCTGCACGTCCCCTCTGGGGTCGCCGACCCTCTGACCCCCACCCCACCCCAGGGGCTCTAGATCACGCGGCAGCGGTCCTGCTCGCGCAGCCGTAGGGCCGGGAAGCGCATGGGGGCCGCGCCACCTTGGTGACCGAGGCAAGGGACCGGGCCTCCCCGGGCCACTCCCCAGCCCGCCCGAGGGGGTCCTCACACCTGGTGGTGGCTCCCGGCCATCGAGTGGAGCGCGAGGAAAGCCAGAGGGATGTACCGCGGCGCCGGCGGGGAGGGTGCAGCCGAGCCCCTCGCGCGTCGCTGGGGGCCCGGGCAGGGTCCCCTCCGTGCGCTTCCCGGCCACGCGAGCCCCGCCGCCCCGCGCGCCGACCGCAGGTGCGCCCGGCGGACCCCGCGCGGGCCGGGAGGCAGGCGCGGCTACCGCGGCCGCGGGGCCTCCGCCCTCCCCGCCGCACCCCGCGCCGCACCGCGTTGGGTCTAGGTGAAGACCACCGCCCGCGCTCAGCCCGCCAAGCCCCAGGTCCCCGTGACCGCGGCAGGCGGCCGAACAGCCGGGACCGGGCGCCTCGGTGCCCCTACGGCCCAGTGCGGGGCCCGGGCTCATCCCCCCTGCTCGGCCGGTGCCTGCCGCCGCGTGCCCAGATCCCAGAGTCCCCAGCACCTTCGAAAAGGCCGGCCCCCCTGTTCCGGAGAGAACTTCCCTGTCCCCCGTCCCCAGGGCTCGAGATCCCCCCACCCGGGCCAAGGAGGCCCGCGAGCCCACTCCTCCGCACACAAACGAGCGCGCACACAGACATGCGCGCGCGCGCACAGGCGGTTGCTATGGAGAGGCCGCTTCCCAGCCAGGCTGAGGGCCGCAGGTCCCCTCCCGCAGGCCTCCCCGGCTCTCGGGGGCCCTCCCGCCTCCTCCCTTTCACCTCCTCTTTCCAGGAGGTACCTGGGCCCCGCGGAGGGCGGCCGGGAGGGGGTCTGCACCCTGTACCCCCGCGCGGGGACGCGAGGTTCGGGGTGGCCCCCCCCGTCCTGCCGGCTGTGTGGGGCTGGGGTGCGCAGCTGGAGAGGAGCCTGGTTCCCCTTTGCCCCCCACCCCAGAACCGAGTTTCCGCTCGCGCTTCTGGCAGCCGGGCATAGCGGCTCGTAGACCTCCAGCCCCCACGAGCTCGGGCCCTCCCAGGCCTAGCGAGCCCGGGTTCGCTGAAGCGCTCCACTCGCGGCCCCTCAAGTGTTAGTCGCTCAGTCCTGTCTGACGCTTTGCGACCCCATGGACTGTAGCCCACCAGGCTCCTCTGTCCACAAAACTCTCCAGGCGAGAATACTGGAGCGGGTTGCTATTCTGGTTCTCCAGGGGATCTTCCCGACCCAGGGATCGAACCCGAATCTCCTGCACTGCGGGCAGATTTTTTACCATCTAAGCCATCAGGGAAGCACCAAACACAGGTAGTTCTCTGCTTCGGTCAGAGGAAGGAGTCCTTGGGACACTTTAGCTGGAGACGAGCCCTTCGCAGGCCCTCGTGTCCTGAGCACTGGGCGGAGGGTTTAGGCATTTCTGTGGCCCTGAGGGGGCCTCGGCGCGCGGCTGGTCTTGGGGCAGCGAGCCAGGGGCCTGGGGGTGGGGAGGGGCTGGGGGGCTGGCCAGCGAGGAGCATAGGGGCTTCGGCCGGGCCGCCGGGAGCGGGCAGGAGGGGCGTCGGTGTGGAGGGGCCGCCCTGCTGGCGCGGGCCGCCGTCTCCAGCTGTCCTGAGCGCGGGAACAATGGGGAGGCGGCGGGAGAGGAGGCCGAGGAGTAGGGCGCCGGGGTCTCCAGAAAAGGAGGCACGAAAGAGCCCTCCGCAGACTGTCATCGCCTGTGACAGGGTCTCCCCCTCCTCCCTGCCTTTCTTCCCCCTGTGCCTGCAGCTGTGGGCCCGAGAGCGCATTGTACACACAGATGTTGGGTTTCTTCTCTCGCTCCCGGCTGCTCGGCGGGGGCGCCGCGCACCGGGCGGCCCCGACCTGTGGCTGCGACCAGGCGTCCACGGCGCAGAGGCGGAGAATGTGGGAGAGGGGTCTGGGGAGCCCTGGAGAGGCCGCTTGCGGGCCCCAGCGGGTCTGGCCGCCCCCCACCACCCCCACCCCGGCCCCTGTTTGACCTGGGGCGCCGACGGCCTGGCTGACTCGCGCCCTGAGCCGTGTGACCGCTCTGCCCTTCCCGCAGGCCGGTGGGCCAGGCCGAGCCTGCGACCTGGGCGGCTCGACGCCTTCGTCTCCCCGTCATCTCAGTCCGACGTCTTGGGCAGACGGCCCCGCGGCCAGCCTGGACCAAACGATGGCAAAAGTTCTCGGTAGTTCCTGCGTCCGCCCAGGCGAAGGCGGGAGTCGGCGGTGGGGGCGGGGGCGGTATTTACGCGCCGATTGGCAGGTGGTCCTGAGCCTGCTTCTATTCGGAAAGGGAGTGGAAGGCCCCCAGGGCAAAAGTGTTCAAACCACTTCGGAAGAAGGATTTGTCCTGAGATTTTCTCCTGCCAAGAGTTTGGACCCCCGCCGCCAATAACAGAGGTCACGGTAGAGCCGCGCAGGTTGACATTTCTTGCCGAGTGCCCTCTCCCCCGGGTGCCACCCTGAACTTGCCCAGTCTGAAGTGCAACTCGGCCGATGAAAGGGAGAAAGGCTGAAAAGAAAGAAAAGGCGAGGGCCCGGGCTGCCGCGCTGTACAAATGACTGACAAAGCCGATGTCCATTCATAGTCTCGGGCGGGAGAGGGTGCGCGGAGAGCCGCGGCCCCTTAGCCAATTGCTGTCAGCAACATGTGGGGGGTGGGGGGGACATCGCTATAGCAACCGGTGGCTGGGCCGCGAGCCGCGCCGCCGCCGGCCGGGTGCGCGCCGGGCCGGATATAAAGCGGGGCGCGGCGGCCGCGCTGGATGGAGCTGCGCGCGCGGCCAGGGGCCCTGCGGGGACCGTCCCGCGCCCAACCGGGCGCCCGCCCTCGCCGTACCCTGACCCGAGCGCCTTGCCCCGGGCCCGGGCCCTGGCGGAGCCCACAGAGCCCGGCTGAGCGACAGAGCGGAGCGGCGGGCTCCCGCGGGCTCCGAGCTGGTACCGCCGCCGCCGCCGCGGCCGGGGGAGCTGCGGCGCGCGGCACCTTTGTCTCCGCCGGCTGCCCGAGAAGTTTGTGGTCAGGAGCAGGATGGCCCCGCTTGTCTGTGGCTCTGGCGCCGGGAAAAGGCTGGCAGTGGTGATGGCGCCGCCGCTGCCCGCGGCCGCCGCACCCCGAGGCTGTTTGGCCGGGCACACGTCCCCCTTCTCCTCCGGCTTGGGCACCCGCGCCCGCCCCGCTGCAGGTAACCAGGGACGCCGGGCCGGGGCGTGGGCACTGGTGGGGCCATCGGAGAAAGGACAGGGGCTGGGTCGGGGGCGGGAGGGAGCGGACGAGTCCCACTGAAGGAGGCACCTGCCAGGCATGTAGGTGGCGCGGAGAGGAACCCGAGCCGGGGAAGGATGGAGGCTGCACGCGGCGGGGGAGGAGGGGGTCGGGGGGGCGACCCGAGCTTTGGAGAGAGCCCAGTCCAGGGACTAGCTCTGACTCGCAGCAGGCTGCCTGCCAAAGGCTCTGTTTGGCTGAGGAGGTCTGCGTCTGAGGTCATCCTCCTAGTGGGTCAGGGGTGGACATCCCCTGGTGACCCGGCTGGTGGCAGCTCGTCCTGAGCGCGAAGACTGAGAGGCGGTGGCCGCCGTCCCGCCGCACGGCACCGGCGGAGACCCCCGGGCCGGGCTGTGGCCACTGCCTCTTGGACTCTCCCTTCGCAACGCCAGCCCCTCCGGGCAGTTCCGACCCGCAGCAGAGCGGGGGGCGCGGGGCGCAGACAGGCAGGGTGGTGGGAAAAGGTGAAGGACATGATGAGCAGCCAGGGTGGAAGGAACCAGCGTGGGGGCATTTTCCTCCCAGCCCATTTTGGGGGCGCTCTTCGCCCTCCTCATTGGGGCCGGAGCGCGCCTCTGAGCCGTCCAGAGCCGGAGAGGAGAGCGCGGGGGCCTGGGGGGGGGGGCGGGGCGGGGGCCTGAGAGAGGGCAGGGGCCCCTGGACCTCCCGGCCCGGTGGAGAATCGCCTCGGCGCGGCCGCCTCCCCTCCCCCGAAAGGAACCTGCGCCTTCTCGGCCCCCTCCCCGGCGGGGCGGGCGCGCGCTTGCCAGAGAAACTTCTGACGCGGAGCTGTTTGAATGAGGAACTTGATTTCCTTCCTTCAGCACTCCCTGCGTGGTTCTGAGCTGAGACTTGCTTCGGGTTTTCCAGCAGCCTCGCTCGGGGCCGTCGGGCAGACCCCGACCTAGGGGTGGGAACCTCAGCCGAAGAGGCCTTTTCGAGCCGGAGATGGACTCCCGCCCTTTGGCGCTATCAGTGCTCGGAGGCTGCTCCGCGTTGGACGGCTGTGGCTGTCGTCTCCGTCACCTCTGCCCGTCCACCACCCAAACACACAGCCGGAGAGTGAGGGGCCGGGAGCCGCCGCCGCTTGGGCCGCAGTGCTCACCGCGCTCCGCCCGGCTGCCCAGCTTCAAGGGCCGGCCCTGGCCCCGCGCACTCCGGCCCTGCGGCCGGGTGGCTGAGCGAAGTGCGCAGACAGCGGCCCCAGGCCTGCACCGGGGAGCCTCCCCGCCTGGGGTCAAGCGCGCTGCAAGGCAAACCCACCTTCTCTGAATTTAACTCGAACCGAAGTGTGAGAAGGTGGAGGCCTGTGTGCAGGAAGCATCGGAACCCCCGTCTCTTTATCACCCCCTCGCACCCCACGAGCCCCATGCTTGGCTCTCTCGAGAGGGGTGGCGAGGCGAGGCGGGGGGGGGCCTGCCGGGCTCCTCCCTCCCCGGGCCCTGGGGTGGGCATCGATCCGTGCTCCGCGGCCCGCGCGCTTTGTGGCAGGGGAGGTTATGCCCCCCCCCCCACCATTGTCCCCGGGAAACGAGCTGAGGCCGCCTGGGAACCCCTCGGTGCCATGAATACCGGCGGCGCCCAGGAACCCTGAACCCTTTGTGTCCAGCACTGCGGTCTGATCTTTCTGACCTCGGTGCGGATCGCGTAAATAGGAAGGGGGGAGGGACTGGGAAGGAGGAGGGAGAAAGACCGGGCCTGTCGAAAGGGGAGGGGCCGAAAACGGCCGTGCGCCCCCGGGAACCCCGCTCCGAGCGGCGCCGCAGCCGGGGCCTCACTCGCGCGATTCCAGGCGATTCCAGGCGGCGGCTTCTCAGACTCCGCGAAGGAGACGAAGCGGAAAGTTCAGTGCTGAGAAGGGCTGGGTCCTTGCCGAGGGAAGCTCCTTGGAAAGCAGGGGCGAGCCAGTGGACCGCCGACCCTGGGGGCGCGCCCGGGTCCAGGCAGGCCACCGACCGACGGTGCGCGCCGGCCGCGCTCCGAGTCGATTGGCGGAGCCCGAGTTCGGGTGCAGTAAACCTGCCGCGGAGTCTGAGCGATGGCCCGGCCGAGGCGCGCCCGCCCGAGGCGCGCCCGCCCCTTCGCGGAGCGCTGCCGTCCATGAGCCCCCTCCCCGGACCCCACTCCGCCCCCGCACCCCGCTCCCCACTCCGCCCCCCCACCCCGCTCAAGACAATTTGGTGCTTATGAAGCTCTGCTAAAAATTAGTTCACAGGGGAGTGTTTTTCCCACTTTAAACATAAATGTCGTAAATCTTCCCTGACACCGGAAAAGAGTGTCTCCCCAAAACTGACCTTCCAGGAGTGCTTAAAGATGCAAATAGACAGTTCATCACCTTTTATGTATTTCTTTTTCTGCCTATGCCTGGAAAACACCTCACAAATAGCCTATTTTAAAACAGCGTATCCCCAGTTTATTTCCATTAAAGTTTATATTTAACAATAATTGTTTCTTGGAGATTGTTTTCTTTTGCCCTTATAGACCTTTTTTTTTTTTTTTTGGCTACTTGAATGGCAGATTTGCAAGTACAATTTCATCTGCACAGACGAACAATAGCCTTCAGCTGCACAAAGGATTTCTCCCACCCTGAATTCAGACCGCAATGCCTCTTGCTCTGATAATAGCTTCTGAAAAGATTTTGTAATGCAGAGAATTAATACATGATTATTTCCGCCTGACTTCTCTCATTTATTAGAATTCTGTGGCAGGGTCCAAATTAAAAATAGTTCAGTTAACAGCTTTTAAAAATACTTTTAAAATATTTTAAGACACCTCCCCCCTCTATATGTTTAAGTTTGTTCATTCCCATGGCCTGAAAAAATGTTAAAATTTTTTGATCAGCTTTAAGGTGATACTTACTGTATCTTAGCAAATATATTTTAGTAAATTTAGCATGAAATTCCCAAGTAGTTCTAAGATGATTCATCTGGGAAACCAAAGACAGACTTGTTTTAGCAGCTCATTAGTAGTCCCTAAAATTAATTTTTAAATTTTACAGAGAAAAATATCTTTACCATTATAGTAACATCCACAGTATAAGAACTTTAGTATCAATGAAATTGCTATATGCCAGTGCCCATATAAGTTTTTGGGTGCAAGTGTGTTTTAAAACTGAAGTCAATGACTTAGGTAATGAATTACTCTTGCTAACTGGTTACATAGCACAGTCTTAGAAAAATATTAAATTTTTCTGTCAACAAATATTGTACCATAAAGTTTTATATTTGTGTGGCTGCCTCAATTCTCAGTCAAGCTTGGGTATAGAGTGTTCTTTTTTCTCCTCTCTTCTTTTATTTTAAGATTACCACATGGACTGCTAAAAAAAACGTTCTGAAGATATTTTGCCAGAAATGGCTCAGAAGATAACAGAAAGGAAGCCCCATGCACCTCCACTTGTAAGCACAGATCAAAATAGTCTAACTAGGTCAGGATAATGTCTGTGGGTCCTAAGGGCAGTTCCACTGACTGACTCTGTGGTCACACGTGTATTTCAAACCACAGCTTCTGAAATATTTTATATTATAAATTCAAGGAGCTGCAGGTGGAGATGGTTGAGTGGGAAAAATATGTACTACTGTACTTCAGTTTACTCTCAAGATGCATCTCACCTGATATAAAGTTGACTTAACTCTTCCTGAACTATTTTTAAAAAGCACACTTTTCCTACTTCTGAAACTCAGTTATGGGTGCCAGTTGTATATGTGTCCCCTACGTCCTAGGGTACATGACACCCCACGCTCCCTGTGTGCCCAGGCTGCTGGGACTGCTTCCTCCAACCCCCCTCCTTCCTGCTCCAAACTTTCCGGAGGGAAGCGAGCTGCCACTATACAGAAGGAGGCGGTCCGCTTTTAAAAGACGCCTGACTGTAAATGTCAAAGTCATAAATATTTAAGCATTATTTTCTTTCAATTCCAAGTCAAGACTGACAAGATGCCTCTAATTAGTGGAGGGCTCTCTGCAGGGCTCAGCCCCAGGTTGCGATGGCAGGAAAGCACCTGTGTGGCAGGCGCTCCGCAGGGGGTCCCGGGGACCCGGTTACGCCCGGAAGGACGGAGGGTCAGACTCGCCTTTAAGCGAAAGCACACGTGTCCTTCTCTCACCTCTCCTGGTTAGCAGGGATCCTGAGATTTTTTTAACTCTACAAAAAAGAAAGGAGATAAAATAATCCTAAATTATTTCAACACAATCACTGTGACAAGGAGGGAGTTTATGCTCTTTAATTTTAAAAACATGAATATAAATTTTTGTTTCTTCCAAGATTCCTAAGACCGGACTTGCAGTCGACAGTCCCCGCCTCCGCACCCTCCCGGCGGCTCTCTGTAGAGTCACTGAGGGGCCCGCCAGGAGCGGGACTTGTCAGGGTCCGGCTGAAGTGCCCCGGCGCCAGCGGCAGGCAGGCCGCCCAGCCGGCCGCTAAGCTCCTGCGGCCTCACACCACAGTGGTCAGAACCGGGTCTCCGGCCTCTCCGAGCCCCGCATCCCTGCAGCCGCGTCAGATCCTTCCTCTCCCCACCTGCTCCAGCCGCCCCGCCCGCCATCCTCAGCCTCGCCACACCTCTCCCAGTCCGCCCAGCCTGCCGACCCCGGCCATCCCTTCCCTGGGGGGCAGCTCCGGCCCGGGGAAGCGGGGAGCCGGGCAGGAGCGTAGAAGAGGGGGCTCCGTGGGCGTGGGTCCAGTCCTACACCCTCCGGAGGCAGCTGGAACCCCGCGGGGACTGGGCAACGGGCCCGGGAGGAGGGACCCGCAGTCCCGCTCCTGGACGCTCTCCTTTGACCTCTGAGCCAATTCTAAACGCGGCGCCAGGGGCAGCAGGCAGGCTCCTTTCCGCTCCCCAGGCCAAGCACACTGCTGGTCACGGCATCCGTTGGGTTCTGGCATCAAGGACGCTGAGGCCGCCTGGCCTCCCTTGGAAGAGCCTCCGGGGTGGGGGTGCGCGCCCCGCCGGGACCTCTCCTGCCGCCACAGGCCTGGGCCAGGGTAACGTGTAGGCCGCGGCCGGCCTCCTTCGGGGGCTCCTGCGCGCTCACGGCCTCCCGCCTGGAACCGAAGGGCCAGCGGGCGGTGTTTGTGTCCCTTACGTCCGGACGCCAGGCGTGCACCGCTCGGGAGGAGCCCCGTGCAGGCCTCTGTCCCCAGCGCGCTGCGACCGCCCGTCGTTGCGCACTGAGCTGTGGGCCACCCACCGAGGCGCCGCGCGTCCCCTCGGAGCCAGGCTGGTCACCGCGCGCGTGTGCGCGCCCTGTCGCGGGCCGAGAAGCTTCTGGAAGCCTCCGTTCTGGGGCGCGGTCAGTCACGTGAGCGCGGGGTCTTCCCGAGGCCCGGGCGGGACCCCCTAGATGGGGCGCGGGGACCGCCTGTCGTCTGTGCCTGGGCGGGGTGGGGATGCCGTGATGGCCGGGAGCGCCGAGGCGGGGGTAGCGGGACGCCCCTCGGCCAGCCGCGCCCCCTTTGTTGCCGTCCCGGCTGGTCTGCGAAGACTCGGAGCTGGTGTGGAGGACCCGGGCCTCTCCGGGAGCAGGGGGGCGGCACTTGCGGGGGCAGGGGCGCAGCGGCCGAGCGGGAATCCGCGCGGCCGAGCCTCGCCGGCCTCTAGGAGGAGCGTCCCAGGCCGGAGCTCGTGGAGAGGGGCGTGCCTCCGAGTTAACCGGCCGCGGCCCGACGGGCGCCAACCACGGGCACCGCGTGCGGGCGAGGAACTGGGAGCAGGGTGGGAGGCGCAGGGGTGTCGGGCGCCCTCCGGGTCAGCCCGGGGGTCCAGCACCGCGGATGGGACTCCCCCCCGACCTGGGTCTGTTTCTGGGCGCGGGGCGGGGGGAGCGGGGGAGACTGCCAGCGGCCTCGGGGGTGACTGTTCTGGAAGCAGCAGGGTGGGCCGGGGGAGGAGCGAGGGGAGGGGCTGGAGGGGCGGGGAGGATCTCCCGCCCGGCGCTCGGTCCACCCGGAGGGCCCGGCTGGCCGGCCGCCCCAGCCGGGGGCCCCACGCTGGCTCCCCGCGCCCGGGTCCCTCCCCCTCCCCCTCCCTCCGCGTTCCGCACCCCGCCCCCCCCACCGCCGCGTACTCGCGCCTCCGTCCCTCCCGCCGCGGGCGGACCTGCCGTCCTCCTCGGATCCGAGCATCCAGGCAAGAAAATCCGGCGTCTTTTCTCATTTCGCCCGCGTTTCCATTAACCCAGTCCTGGCATCAACTAATCCGCCGCACGGAAGGCAAAGGAGGCTAATTAATGACCAGCTTTTCCAGTCAAGACCGGCGATAATTGCTTTGGTGGCCTTTATGATTACAAGATAAAAACGGCCCGGCCTGACATAAGAGGCCCTGTGTACATTGGGAGCCGGAGGAAGTGAGGAGCTGGAGGCCGAACGCGGCGCAGAAAATCACTAATAGAAGGGAGATAATGAATAGGCCGGCCAGGCATTCATGGGGAAAAATCCATTTTGTTACCACGCGAAATTAGGTGGTGGAAAGGAGTTTGCTAATTGTGCTCATCCCGTAGCGACCCGCACTGAGGCGGGCGCGTCTCTATTCATTTCCCGGGTAATTGCGGATGGCGTGCTGGCCGGAGCCGGTCCATCGTCCCCCTGGCGTTTTTTAATTGTTGCTAATATTCCTTATAATGAAGCTAATGAGGGCGAGCACTGTGCAGCTTTGGGCGCACGGAGACGGTGAGACGCACCGAAAGGGTGTTCTGACCTCCACCCCCCACCCTCGTCAAGCCTGAGAAGCTGATGGACCTGGGCTCTCTTACCTCTCACCCACCAAGAAGTGAACTCCTGGACCATCGCGAGCCCCTGTCTTTCCTTGAAAGCCCCTGCTTTCAAAGAAAATTGCCGCAGTGCGTGATGTGGGGGTCTGTGTGGGTGCAAGCGCCCCCGCCCCGGCCCGCCACGCCGTCGGTGGTCTGTACGGCGGAGGGGGGCGGGGTGCGCCTCCGAAGGAGAGCAGGACTTCTGAACTGGCCTCCCCCTGCAGTGTAGCCAGGAGTAGTCGCCTGCCTTCGCAGCTCAGCCCCTGGTCTGACCTGTGCTGCGGCTTCTACCCCCCCACCCCACCGGTCTCTCCACCCCAGATGCCTCGGTGGTGGCCCTAAATGCCCCTCTTACCCGTTGAGAAGGGAGAAAGGCTTTGTTTTCCTTAAGGCAGTGAGTTAGGGCCCAGATACTTCCTGTCGTTGAGTTGAGCGATGCCGCTGCTGACCTTCCTGGTGAAAGCCCTGCTGACCCAGGTGCGCTATGTCCAGAGGACCCTGGACCTGGGCCGGGGGCTGCACGGCTGGACGCCCTCGGGTCGGTCCGGTGCCAGCCCAGAGCTTTACCCCTGTGGGTGTCTTTGGAAAGGACTGTCTTCAGGAGCTGGGTACTCACCTCTCACTGCCCCTTCTCCTGTTTGCAGAGAAGCAGAATCAAGCTTCTGCCTCACCAGGCTGCGCGGGAGGACTCCACCAAGTTCGTGGTGCTCACCCTGGTCTCCATCGTGGTCATCGTGGGGGTCTTGCTGGCGTCCGGCGTCATCTATTGCCTGCGACACAACTCTCACTACAGGCTGAAGGAGAAGCTCTCCGGACTGGTGGGTGACCCGGGCCCAGATGCCACCGACGCCTACCAGGTAAAGAGACACTTTTCTCGGTGCCATGGCCATTCCGTTCACCCTTAGAACAGGCCTCCCGCATGCCTGGCAGTTGTTCATAGTTTGGGTTCTTGTGTGATGACGACTTGAAACTTCTCATTAGCATTCATGTAAATGCCTTGCAACCCTGGTTTTCCTTCTCTAAGTTAATCTTAGGCTGTTCTGGGATGGTCTCACGTTAGCTGTGAAAGCAGGCTGCTAATTAGAAATGTGGAAAATGTACAATACATGAATTATGTATTATCTGTTATCTTTCTTAGTTTGGCCACTAGTAATAAAAAAAAAAAAACACCAGAGTTGCAAGATAAATTGATTGTATAGATGTACGAAGATGTCTCTTACATCATTGACTTCCTCAGGGTCTTAGATGAAAAGACCCTCTGACCCTGTCTGTTGCCACCTTTGCTGTGTCTTGGATGACGTGGAATCTCAGGCTGATGGCTGGAAAGCAAACCAAGGTGTCTTTAGGAGAGCCATGGTGGGGGAGCGTGTGTGGGCAGGGGGCTACAGGAACAGTCCCAACAAACCTGGAAACAAATGGGGACCAATGAGAGCGAGGGGAGGCAGCTTCAGACCGAAGTGGACAGGAGGAAAGCCCACAGAATGTTTGGGGGTTCTGGAGCACACACTCCAGGTGAATAGTGCTCTCTGAGGAAAACAGTCTTCCAGTTCTAACAGCCGTGCAGGCCCGGAATATACGCCAGTCAGGGCGTTTGATTGCTTTTAACAGAAAATATAATGTAACTCTAAGTGTATTTTCCACCTGGGAAAGTCATTTACTCAGTCATCTTCTTTAAAATTCAGTCGTCTGTTTTGTAAAAGACTCTCTCCCATTGGACTGGAGCGGAGTCGTTTCCTCGCGTCATGTGACTGTGGATGGCGCATGTCACGTAGACAGTGCGTCCTGCTTCGCGGTCACATCTATGAGCACTTCCATTCTGTCATCACAGCTGCACTGTTGGAGGCTGCTCAAGCCCTTTCCAGAGCCACCCGCCCCCGGGAGCTCGTCTGAGAGACACCCTGACCCTATCTCGCATAAGCCACTGGGATGAGTTTATAAAATCACTCTGCTCAAAAGAGACCAGAAGACAGCCTTCTTCCCCGTTTCAAAACTCTTGGTGGTGGTGTTGAATGAAGAGAACCTCTGGTTTTCTGGAGGGGGTCAGAAGCCTGGTCGGTGCAGTCTTTTCTTATTAAAGAAACAGCAACTTCAGATGTGTGGGAGATGGCATTTCAAGAGCAGAGCTAGCTTTGCTTCAAAGCAAAAGAAAAAGCACGTTTGAAGGAGAAGCTTGGGGAAAAATGTCACACCAACTAGTAAGACTTTATCCAGAAATTCTATTGAGCAAGGCCAGCATAGGCAGCCGGGTCTGCTGGGCCAGGCCTGTGCCAGGACATAAATAAATTATCACACCGGTTCTGTTCCGTGTGTGAGAGACGGGAGATCACACGGGCGGAGGGTTTTAGAAAGCATGGCATCCTTTGATACGCTTTGAAATTCAAATATGAAATATTGATAGAATGGAAAGGTTGGGCTAGCATGCAGAAGTGACTCGTTCTGGCAAAAGTGCAGGTTGCGAATGCATACTTAGGACCGCGTTTGTGATAATTAACAGGAAAAAAAGCGTCCCAGCGACAGCTCTAATTAATAGTATCTGTAATTAAAATCATGCCCTTCCAGCAGGAAAATTGTTTGAATTTCTTGGAGTGACCTTTATGTGGCTCCTCCTGGGGGCATGGTGGCTAAGTTGATATTGATTTTATAATGAGCTCTGGTTTGTTTAATAAGAATCTGTAATCCAGACAATAAATGAAATGTGTGCTTTTCTTCAATCCAGATTAATTTAAAAAAAAAAAAAAAGGAACACAGAAAAAAACTTTAAAAATAGGGTCTAGGAAAATTTGGAAATGAAAGTATTGTAGAGATTTTCTGGTGGGCTTGGTTTTGAGATTACTACAGAACACCCTTGTGGGAGCTACTTTGATGAAATGTGGAGGTTTGCTCCTCCGAAGTAGACTGCTCACTGCTCAGAACATGCTGGCACTGGGCTGTCGTCTTGTTTGGGCTTGTTTTTAGCAGAGCACACTCAGCAAATGGGGTGAGGCTGTCCTGATTCTTGGCTCTGCATTTGCTGAGTCATGTGTTAAGGGCTGGTGGGGGTGCAGTTGCACACAGAGGAGTCTGCCTCTGTAAACAGGGCGGGTACTCATCCATTCACGGATCCCTCCTTCATCAGGGTTTTCTATAACTGCCATGGAGACCCCTTCGAGTTTAAAAATCTGCCTGAAAAAGTTTTTTTTAAGTATTTCGAACCCCAAACAGCCATTTGCAGACGGTGTCTTGCTGGCTTCCGTGCTTCGTTTTCAAATCACTGGACTTCGGCACTTTGCCAATTCTCCCCTGTGCTCGAGGTTACGGGTACCGTCCGGTTAGTGACCCTCATCCCGGGGTTACAAGGAAGACGGAATGACTTAATATGGAGCTTTCTTTCATGGGGCGTCTGGGAACGTCCCATTCATTTTATGAAGTTTCTGAAGGAGAAGATAGATGAGCACTCTGCACGTTCGGGGAGGAGCGAGTGGCCCGGGAGTGGTAGGTGGCAGTGTCGTAGCTTTACTGACCTCAGAGCAGGAGGAGGTCAGCCTTTACAGGAGAGCGGCCTTGGGGGCGGGCAGTGGAGGCTCGAGGCTGGTGGTCTGCAGGCGGGCCTGGTGCACCTGGGCGTCCGCCTGCTCCCCGAGCGGAGAGCCCACGGACAGTAGGGGCGCGGCCGCCAGGCTCTTCCAGCGGGGCAGCCCTCGGGTGGTCGGCCCTCCATGCACACCTGGACTTGCTCTGCTAAAACCCGTCCCTGCACGTCCCTGGTCCTCTGGGCCAGCCCCTGCCTGCTCGTCTAATCCACGGTTTGGGGTTCGGGGTTCCTGTGGGCTCGCGGAGTGTCCCTGAGTGCTCGGCGGGTTTTTTTTTTTTAAACTTGTTTCCAAACAGCGAGTAATTTGCATTATTAGCTTCCAGTGCAAATACGTTTAAACATTTTTTTCTCTTGTCCCTTAAAATAGAACTATTTTATAGACAAGAGTCAGCATTTTAAAGACTCTTACGTATGTGTGAGAGTGTGGTATTTTCATTTGCTTTTCCTATTGGAAAAATCACATCTTTCTCAACAGACTCATATTTTAACAAGTAACAAGATATCAATTTCACCAGGTAATCTATTGAAGTTTAATTTGCTTGGACTTGGAAGAACTGGGTGTATTAACTTTTAGAAGAACTGAAATCCGTCTTTAAAGGTCATGTTTTAATGGGATTCTGCAATTAAACTTTCTCCATTGTTTTAGTAAATGTTATTTTTGTTCTCTAAGTAGATAAGCATAAGATACTTCGATTAAATCGGTGTTTTTGGTCTAAAAGGCCAATGTCTTTGCCTTTATTCCTATTTCCCCCCAGTTGGCACATCACGTGATGTGCACGTATGTGCATGTGTGAGCGTGTATTTACACACACGTGCTCGCTGAGGGCAGCCCTGGGGCTGCGGGACGAAGTCACAGCCCACAAGTGAGTTTTGTCACGTCAGTGCCCTACTTCCGTGGAAGGGGATTGGGCAAGACTGGGCAGAAACAAGCCCCTGGATGCTCAGAGGTGTCCCCGCCTATCCCCCGCCCCCGCCCCGAGTTTCTTTGAACGCGGCTCTGTTTCCAGGCTTTGATCATCTCAGAGCAGCGGCTGCTCCCCTTCCCCTTGCCAGGGTGCAGCTCTGCAGAATCTCTGGCGAGGAGGCCTCCTCTGATGGTCTGCCTCTGGTGCCCACAGGCCCCAGGGTGTTTGGGGCCTTTGGAGCCAGACCCAGAGGAGAGGGCGGGGTCGGGCTGGGGGTGCCCATGAACCGCGGTCCCAGGAGCCCAGAGGCCCCCGACCTCCGCGCTGGGGCGAGGAGAGCCTGGCTCAGGGTGAGGGAGGCCCCAGGCTGCCTCTGCTCCTGGCCTGGCTCAGGGGCCTTCTCCTTGGTGACTCTCCTCTTCTCACTTGCTGTGGCTCTCAACACAGAAACCCTCCCCCCTCAACGTGGAAAGCAGGGAATTCCTGGGGTTTACCTGATCCAGGTTCTAAACCAGCCCTTCCCACCTCAGTCCACTGCGAATCTTTTAGCAGCTTGGCGTGGCTTTATGTTTAAATTCTCATGTTGAAATAATTCTGTGTGCAAATTCCAATAAGCAAAATCTATCCTGCTTCAAAACTGGAAGGGTGCCCTGAAATACTATTAAAGAACATTTCTTTCTGTGATGACCTAGTCAGGCCTGAGGACTGGAGTCTTTCGGGTTTTGCCTCTGCAGAAGTGGCCATCAGTACCAACCACCGCAGGCAGAATTCCCTCGAAACGTCCTGAATTCTGGTCATGTGGCAGGGGTATGGGCTGCCGGGCAGCAGGAGGCTGCTGAGGGCACAGCCTGGTGACCCCCGGGCAGGCCTGGGCCCCCTGTGAGTCCGTTCAGCTTCCCTGCCTGCAGCCTTGTGAGAACCCCAGGAAAACATGCTCACTTTCTGGGTGGTGAGAGTAAGGGGGCCTGTTTGCGGGACCTGCTTTTTGCCTGTGTTTTCCGTGTCAG
Source organism: Bos mutus (assembly GCF_027580195.1). Taxonomy (NCBI): domain Eukaryota; kingdom Metazoa; phylum Chordata; class Mammalia; order Artiodactyla; family Bovidae; genus Bos; species Bos mutus. Next base: position 5,681,892 of record NC_091620.1, on the reverse strand, counting down.
GGGACCCGGCTCAGGGCCGACGGGCTCTGACCTGCATGCTCAGTCAGACCTTCCCAATACCTCTCCACTCCGGGTCTGAATGTGCCTCTGGAAACCTGAAGTGGTAGCGTGTTTTTCTCATAAATCTTAAATTTTCAAACATGCCGTTTCCAAAAGCAGCGACTGCATGCGCGTTCCCTGGCTTCTGTGCAACGCGTTCTCTCGGAAATAGCCCCGAGATCGGGGAACCTGTTCTAGGGGAGGCTGGAGTCTAGAAAGATGGCCAAAGAGACACCTATGCACGCCCAGAAAACACACCGCCTTCCCGATGGAGCAGCTGCTGCCCCGGTCAGACAGGGGCGGTCGGACCAGACTTATTAAACACCGGAGACCCCTCAGTGAGGTGTCTGGGGAGTGAACGATCGGGACGTCTAACGCGAAGGACGCTGCGGCCTGGCCTCTGCGGCTCCCCGGATCCCGTGTTACATGCCGTGGTCAGCTCTCCTCTTGGTGATGTGTCCATGGATCTGGGCTTTACCCTAGGCGGGCCCAGGGCATGGGGGCCGGAGGGGGCTCACCTGCCTCCTCCAGGTCAGGCTGCTTTCCCGGGTCTCGTGTTGTCCCGTAACAGCCGAGGGCAGAGAGTGTACCTGAGAGGCAGGTCCAGGCGGCACGGTTTGGGGCAGGTGGGGAGGGAAGGTGCGTCACTTGAATTGACTCTGATTCTGGCGAGGGTGGGTGGAATGTTCGCGTCCGCCTGCCCCTCTCTGTTAGCATGGGCGTCCACTTCCACCTCCCTGAGGCCCAAGCAGCGCGCCATAGGAGCCCGGGGCCTGGAAGACCCTCCGAGAGCCCCGCCTCTGCCCCCAGCCTCTGGCTCCCATGAGCGGTGCCCGTAGACATGCTGGGAAAGCCTGCTCTGACCCTGGTCCATGCCGCGGGGCCACTCCAGGCGGCAGGGCCTGTCATACGCGTGCGGGAAGCAGGCGTGGGGTGGGCATGACTTGTCCCGGGCCCCAGGTGGCAGGCAGCAGAGCTGAACTGGCCACGGGACAGGCAGGCGGCAGGATGCTCGCTGGACAGGGTTCCCTGCCCCAGGTCTGATGGGCCCTGTGCCACCTTCCTCCTCGAGGGGAGGGGAGCCAGGGAGACACTGGAGAGGCGGACGTTGCGCCCTGCCGGCTGGGGACTCCTCGCAGACACAGCGTCGGCTGTAAACCCACCCCAGGCCTGGGCACCGCACCACCCAGATGACCAAGGGGTCGTTGGCCTGATGGGGACCTCCCACACTGGGCCACAGGAGGGGCACAGAGCCCGCTGGAGGGCAGGGCGGCATGCTGGAGCCTGAGTGTGGACCCTCGGGCGGATGTGCGGGCAGGAGTACGCGCCGAGGCGCCGTGTCCCCTACGCTGTGGAGCAGGGACGGGGTCCAGGGCCACGGGGCCAGTGACCCTCCCTACCCTTGAGCAAGGGCCATGCTGCCCCTGCGGGTAGCTGGCTTCTCCTGCGTGAGGGCGACTGTGGGCCAGGCCCGTCGCCCCGTCCAGCTGGTCTTCTCTTGTCTTCCCACTGCGCTTCCCAGTCTCTCTCCATTCCTTTCGCTCCCTCCCAGTGTTTGACCTCGTGGACGGCCCTGCCCCCCCGCCTGGCGGCAGCAGCCAGCCATGTCCCCGGGCCCCATGCTCCTCACCCACGGGACGGGAAGGGAAGCGCATCGGGCTGGTCCCTGGGCTCTAGAAGGTCCGAGAAGGTCACGGAGGCGCCCGGCACCTCGCCTCTATGTGCTGTTCAGGGAGCGGCTGTGTGTGCTGACCGCGGCGTGTGTGCTGACCGCGGCGTGTGTGCTGACCGCGGCATGTGTGCTGACCGCGGTGTGTGTGCTGACCATGGCACTCGGGTGTTGGTGGGTGTGGCTTCCTCTGGAGGCGCGGCTCGGGCCCCCCCAGCTCAGGTGAACGTCTCTGACTTCTTGCCCTGCAAGGGCTGTTCTCTCTGCTTTAGACCCTGATCCAGAGATGCAGGCACGTTTCCTGGACCGCAGCTGAGCACATACGTTCTGCAAGAATAGCAGTGTGCTCCTGGGGAAAGCCAGAGAAACCCGAGGCCTGACTGTCCTGGGGAGTCCAGGACGTTGTGGGGAGGGCGCTGATCGAGGCGGGCTGTGGGGACAGTGGCCGTGGTGTCCGTGGGGCGCTGCTCCCCGTCTGTCCGTGGAGGTCAGTCCCGCCGTCCTCCACCGTCTGCAGGAAGGTGGACTCGTGTGTGTGTGTCCAGGGCCTCCTGAGTCCAGCGCGTCTGTTCCCCTCGCCCGGCCGCGGGCGCCCCTCAGCAGGCGGCGGAGCCCGTGTGCGGCCTGGTGTCCCAGGAGACCCCCTGTGGGCTTCTCGGCGATGCCAAGCTCTGCTGAAAGGTGGGCGCTGGGAGGAGAAGCCTGCGAGAGTGCAGGGAAGTGTGAAAATGGATTCAACGGGGATTTAGACCCAGACGGCAGGAGGGCGGGAGGGAATGCTAAAAGGCAGGTAATCAGAGGCCGGGGTCCCGTGAGTGAGCCAGGCGGTCCCGCGAAGCCCAGCGACAGGCCCACAACCCGCCTCCCCTTCCGGGGTCTGCCTCCCGCTCCCCAGCTCCTGCTGGCCCGGCCCCGGGGAGCGCGCGTCCCCGTGAAGGTGAGGGGGCTCCACAGAGGCCTGCGCCTGCAGAGCCCGCTGTTTGTCCACCAGGCCTCCAGGATGGGCCTGGCGCGGGCGGCCATGGGCAGAGCCCCGCAGCGCTGCCCGGTCAGCTCCTGAGCCCCTGCTGGCCCGATGGCACCTGTGCCCCCGGGGGCCCCCCGTGCCACGCACAGTGACGTGCACCCGCCCATCAAAGGCGGCCAAGCCCAGCTCTTAACTTGACATGGGCCTGGCACAACAGAGGGCAGAGCTCACTGAGGGGAAAGCCGAGGGCTGTTGGCTCCGACCGTCGGAGGCCACAGAAGTGTGTGTTTACGAGGGGAGAACGCTTCGGAAAGAGCAGCTGCACAGCCCAACCCAGGGGAGTCAGGCAGGGCACAGTGGTTTCCAAACGTCAGAGGGGACCATGCGGGGACGTGGCGCGGGGGACGGCCACCTGTGAGCCCCCGACGCAGGGCGGCGCACTCACCCGCCCGGGCAGGCCCAGCGTCCACACCGCTGTCTCCTGAGGCCCCTTTGGCGTGGAGTGTGTGTGCCTCAGTCCCCACCCCTGGCCAGCAGCTGCACGGCCTGTGTGTCTGGGTCCCTGCTGGCCTGCAGCTCACCCTGGGGGAGGGACGTCTTGGGGAGCCTCGGGAAGACCACGTGCCTCGAGAGAAGTACGCCTCTTCCAGAAAGTCTTTTCCAGAATCCACTTCTTCCAGTGATGACATCATGGTTTCTAAAGCGGCAGGGGCTGAAGAGAACTCTGTTTCGAAGCAGTTTACAGGGAGGACCGGTTCACGCTGGGTTAGGCACGTGCCTGAGACGAGCAGCTCTGAGAGGGGCCCCTGGGAGCCTGCGGTGGTCAGGGAGGACTTCCCAGAGGAGGTGAGCGAGGGGGCTCAGACGGAGAGACAAGAGGCAGGGTGCCTGGGAGAGGAGGGGGCCGGAGTCTGGGCCATGGACAGAGGCGTCTCCTTGGAGCTGACGCTTACACTGAGGAGAGAGAGGCCTTTGGAGGCGGTCGAGCCCAGATCCGAGAGCATCTTGGACAGATGGAGGTGGGAGTTCCAGGAGCCGGGGGGCGTGTCTGTGCTGCACGCGAGTCACTTCTTCGGGAGACGTCACCAGAGGGATGCCCAACGGGGGAGAAGCTCCGTAACAGTGTTTCTCTTCTCCATCTAATTAACAGCTCTTAAACTTTGTGGCTCAAAACATTTGAGTCTCCGTTGGGGTTTTCTATTTTGGAAGTGAAAGTTGCTCAGATGTGTCTGACTCTTTGTGACCCCATGAATGGAATTCTCCAGGCCAGAATACTGGAGTGGGTAGCCTTTCCCTTCTCCAGGGGATCCCAGGGGTCGAACCTAGGTCTCCTGCATTGCAGGAGGATTCTTTACCAGCTGAGCCACCAGGGAAGCCCAAGAATACTGGAGTGGGTAATCTATCCCTTCTCCAGCGGATCTTTCTGACCCAGGAATTGAACCAGGGTCTTCTGCATTGTAGGCAGATTCTTTACCAACTGAGCTATGAGGAAAGCCCGCCAAAGCACTCCTGCTTTGAAAGACTTGCTGATAATTAAGAATGGAATTGTGGTGGGTTATTTATTAGCAAGGGCAAGGTATTCATACAGGTGACTTCCTATTAGGAAGGCGACAGTCGTGAAAAAGTAGTGTTTTAAGGTTCTTTAATGTAAAAAATAATGCAACCAGCAAAGTTCGGTATCTGGGTGTGTGTTTGCATGCGTCTGTGACTATTTGGAGAATGAAAAAAGGAAGGCTCACAAATGATTGCATCAGCAGGAAAGGCCAGATGCTTTAAGATGCTCGGCTGTGTAAGGTGTGTGAGGGTTACGGACAGGAAGCACAGGTTAGTGATGTTTCATCGCAGACGAGCTAGAAGAGTCTGTGTGACGGACGCTGGGGCTCTAACACTGCCCAGGGCGCCAGTGTCAGTATGGAACTAGACGTATATCCTCTAGAGTTAGGAGTTGGGATTTGTTTTATATGTAAGCATTTTATCGTTTTCTTGTTTTATAGACAGTGAAGCAGAAGAATAACAAGTGAGAGGAATGTTCTTTAGATTACATCCTTCGTAATCCCGAACACCGTGCTCTTTAAGTAGAGTCCACGGTGGTCTTGGGTGGGAGGAAAGCGTTGCTTGTGCAGCAGCCGTCAGCTGGGAGGGCAGTCTCAGCTGTTTACCTGCCCCCAGTCATCCCCACCCCGGCTTCCCCTTCCTCTCCCACATCCAGGGAGAAGGGAAGTACTGAGTTCAGCGACCGCAGAACTTGACATTGAAACGCCAAGGGGAAAAAAACCTCAGTTCCCCTGTTGTTTGCTTTCGAACTTTCTTTTCTGACTTCAGACCCTGTGTTTCCCAAATGGTGGTCGTTAAGTGGTGCGTTTTAACTCTGGTCCCCCATCCTGTGGCCCCCCGCTTCCTGAGACAGATTCCTGGGGCGCGTCTTGGGTGCACAGACCTCACGCTGGCTCCAGCAACCTGCGACTCATGGCCCCGGGCCCTGGCCAGCAGTGCCCCACGTGTCTGCTTGCTCTCGGGGCCTCTCCTGGGATGCCCCTTCTGGGGCTTTCCTCCAGGGCCGCGGCCAGCTTGGACCTGCTGTGGAAGCTGGGCGCCTGTGCCTTCCTGGCGGTGACAGCCTGAGACGTTCCTGCTGGCCTCAGAGGTCAGCGCCCTCACCTCACAGCTGGGAGAACCGAGATCAAACGGACTGACGGTGACTTGCCCCCATCACCCTGTGCGTCAGTGTTGGGGGGCCGCGTCGCCATTCACAGCAGCTTCGGTGGCGTAACTGGTCCCCGAAGGATGCTGTGAGTTTGTCTCTGAGGCGGAGGCAGCTGCCTCCCGGCCCGCGGCCCCCGCGGCCCTGCCTCTGCCTTAACAAGGCTGCAGGTGTGATGGGGAGCTGGGAAGCCCTTTTGTGCCCCTGCCTGGCTCTGTATTGGCCTTGGGCCTCCCTTGAGCTCCTCTGTCCTGGAACCTTTGTGCAGGCTGCAGCCCTCACTCGGAAAGCCGTCCCCCAGCTCTGCCCCCTCGAGCGTCCCATCTGTCCCCCGGCCGGACCCCACACCCGCCGCCCGCCCAGCGTGGCCCCTCCTGAGGGACCCCTCCTGGCACCTTGGACCGCCCTTCACTTCTGGAGGGGCTTTCGCCCCGGGCTGAGCCAGACCAGAACTTGGCTTGTTCCTTCCCCTGCGTGTCCTCTGAAAAGAAGGTGAGGATCTGTGGAATGAACGCTCAGCCTCAGCAGGGACCGCTCAGAGCCCGGGAAAGCCTGGTTGGCAGGTGGGTCTAAGGTATCGTCATGAGAGGAGCCGGTCGGGGGGCGTGTTTAGAACTCTCGTGAAGACATCACCCTTAACCTCCAGCGTTGAGAGCAGTGCCCAGCACGCAGCACGGGGTGCGTGTTGAGCTCCACATGTGGATGAACGAGACGACGGTGATGACAGACCTTGGGGCTTCGGTATCTGCTGAGCAAGGAGAAAATAAGGGAGGTGCAAACGTTGCTGGTAGGAGACGGCTGCTCGTCCACGTCTGCGTCAGGACCAGGGCTCCCTGAAGAGGTGCGCAGTTTGTTTCCACTTGACGTGGCCGTTTTTTATTGTCTGAATATGAAATATGAACCTGAAACGCCCCTGCACACAGTGGAGCCACTCCAGACTGCCTTTGCCCTCAGAGGCCGAGTCGAATGTGAGCTATGAGGCGTCTCTGACATTCAGGACCCAGGGAGCTGTCAGCTGCAGGAGTCCAGGAAGTTCGGGCTTTGTGTTTGCTGTTTTATTTGTCTTAAGGACGGTGGCCCTGCTGGGGGCTTCTAGCTGGACGGGAATCCTCCTGTGGACGGGAACCCTCCTGTGAGGGCTTCTGGGTCTTGCCGAGGTTGTGGGTCAGACACACTCTCTCCTGCATCTCCATGAATTCCGGCTTTCAGCTGAAGCATCAGAGATCATTGCGGAAACCATGGTAACTGTGGGTTAGGAGAGAAGATACTCGTGGAGTTACGTGTTTCCTTCCTGTGTTCTCCTCGTCACAGCTCTTCCCCGGTTTCACCCTGATGGTGATCAGAAACAGAGCCGACGGCGTGTGTCCCAGGTCTGAAAGGACACTCAGGCTCGGGGCGGGGCCTTGTGGACGTGGACGAGTCAGACACACCGGGGAGGAACTTAGTAATGTGTCTTCTGGGCCCATCTTTAGGCAGCAGGCCAGCCGTAATTTGGTGATTTCATCTCTTGCACTAGAGAGCTATAGAAAATGAGACCGGTCTCGAGCTTTCACCTAAGGCTCACCAGCGATGTCCCAGCCCCACCCGAGGACCTGAGTCCAGCCCCCAGGCAGCCCCACCGCCCGCAGCCTCTCGTGGGGGCGGCCCTGCCCTCAGCGTCTCGGCCACTGCCCAGCGTGGGGGGCCTGGGCCCTAGGGGCTCCTGGCTGCAGGCGGTACCCATTGATGAGCGGGCATCGGGAGAGCCTCATTGATCTGTGCTGGACACCGAGGGGGACAGAGAACAAGAAAGTGACCGCTGCCCTCGGTTTGGCAGGCGAGGACTGTCCACGTGGCGGTAACTGGACAGCAGGCAGGGTCACTGTCGCGGCCGCGCATCTCTGACCGTGGACTGCTCCAGACGGGGAAGCGAGCGGGACGCCCTTCTCACCTCTGTCAGCAGAGATGAGTCTGTGTCCTTACCTCTCATTTACAGAAAGCGTTTACAAGGCGGGAGCCGTGACTCACTGTTGCTCCGTAAACACTGCTGCCGGGGGGCTGTCCTCACAGTTGACTGGTGCCACGGGAGCCGGCACCGAAGGCGGCTGCGGTCTCGCCAGAGGAGCCCGGGTCTGCAGCCACAGCTGTTCTCAGGGTGTCGGGGTGCTGGTGGGGCACAGGTTAAAGGTCAGAATGAGCACCGGCTTGTGGAGACTCTCAGGCCAGCTCAGGATTCACTCTGGAGACGGGCTTCTCCCCTGCATGGGCACATGCGTGGATGTGTGTGTGTGTGCATGTGTGTGCACATACACACATTCGTGTGTGCATGGTGTGTGCGCTGTGTACATGTGTGCGTGCATGTGTGTGCACATGCATGCACATGGTCTGTGCACGGGTGAGCATGCTGTTCTGCCAGGGGAATGTAAACGTGATCTGGGCATCACTGAGCAGCTGGTGGATGCAGTGAAGAGGGTCCAGGACGAGTGGTGGGGACCCCGTGACACACGCCAGGGCTGGAGAGACAGGCTGAGCGCCAGCTCTCGTCCAGAGAGCAGAAGGCGGCCTGGATCGGGGACCCCGCCCACTGCCCCTGCTGCGCCTCTAACCCCCCCGGGTCCTCTGCTTCCTACCCAGAAACAGCCGGGGCACCCGATCCCTTACGAGGCCACTGGGGAGAGCTGTCCTGGGGTGCACAGAGCGCACATCTGTGTCCACGTCCCAGGGCAACGCCGAGCAGATGAGCTGCTTTCAGTGGGAGGGGCCCCGTGAAACCCCACCCTCACCCAGCGTGAGTCTGTGCTCGCGGCCTGCTCGAGGCTGTTCCTGCCGGTCACACTTGTCACGCGTCACAGCTGCTGGGGGCGAGCCCGGCGCACCAGGCGAGGCTCCACTCTTCTTCCTGTGCTTTTTCTCGATGGACGTTCCCGGACCCGGAGTGTCCAGGTCAGACATTTCACTCGTTCATTCGTTTTGGACGTAGAAGTTGCCGTGTGTTAGACATACCTCGTGTGGGGTTTTATTGGGAAAGTGAAGCCTGATCAGTCAACTACAAACCAGCAAACTGAGCGGGAAGAGGAGACGTGCCTGGGCCTCACCCTGAGGGCCTGACCCAGGGCTCCCCTGCTGCCCGCGGGCCTTTTGCCGTGGTGCTTGTGGTCACGCCACCTCCGAGCATGTTCGTGGCGCCCTCCGTCATGGCATCTCCGTGGCCTCTTGCATGTGACCCCCCGAACGCCACTCTGGGGTCGCCTGTGCCCCTTGCTCTCACCATGTTGTGGGGTCCGCAGTGCCTTTGGAGCTGGGCTGAGGCCTCCCAGGGCAGCCGCTCCTTTTCAGCATTTTTATCCGCCCGGAGAGTAATTGCCCCCCCACCCCCACCCCCCGGGGCACGTAATGAACCCCTTTCGCTCTCTCCCAGCTTTGCGCGTCCCTCCCCAGCTTTGCGCTGCTGCACTAATTACGATCCCAAATAGCCCCACAAACCCAGGGCCTTTGTGTGCACACTCGGCGTCTGCTGCTTTGTTCCCACTGCTCCGTGAAAGGTACAAAGAGGCTGTTCTGAAGCCCGGGGAGTCCTGTTTTTCCTCGGGCGCAGTCTGGGGACGGCAGGCCTTGTCTCTCAGAGCAAGCCCCACTCGGTCCAGGTTCCCGTCAGATAAGATTCCACGTGTGAGGGTGGCCTTCTGCCGCCAGAGTCCTGTTCGACTCACTTTGCAGATTGTGCTACAGTGTAGGGACAGTGGACACTGCAGACGCACCCAGGGCCGCGGCCGGAGGTAGCGGGGGAAGCAGGTGGCTTCACAGACAAAGATCTGCACACGCTGTGCAAGCCTGGCTCCTGAGCCCACATCCCTGCACCCCCTCCTGCCCCCCACACCCCCGCACGCCCGCGCCCTGAGGACCCCTGGAGTGGGAGGCTTCAGAGCTTCAGCGGATGCTGTGCTGACTCTGTTCTCTGGACCTGCCCGCTTGGGTGGCTGGCGGGGCTGGATGGACTGAGGGGGCGCCCTGCACGGTGCCAGGAGGGGGGCCCCGCGTTGGCTTCATGGGAGGTTCACGCCCCGTCTCACCTCTCTTGACCAACGAGGACGCGTTCAGGACACGTGCGGCACATGTTTGATGATTCTGTGATGGAGTACTGGATTTTAGGGGGACTGAAGTGCTATTCTTTTCTCTTTAGAGACTTCTGAACCCTGGTTTCCCCAAGAAGGGAGGGGAGAGATCCTTCCCACTGTAGACAGTGGCCGGTCGGCAAACTGGGTTCCTCATGGCCCGTGCCCTCCCCAGCAGGGGGACAGTGCGCGTGGAACCCCGCCTTTCAGCTGTGGTGTCCTGGGAGGAGGACCTGACCAGGCATCCTGACTGCTCCCGCACACCCATGCGTGATCCAGGAAGCTGGTCGGGGAGCCCGTGTCCAGCAGAAGGAAGGTGTGGTCGGCGGCTGCACGCTCGCCTCACGCCCCAGCCCTGTGTTGGCTCTTTGCCCATTCGCTCTTGGAATGCCCCCTACGGCCCTGTGCAGCCCTTCTGCCACCATCCCCACCTCCACAGGTCAGGAGGCTGACGTCCAGACACAGGCGGCTTGTCCAAAGCCTCGCAGCTGCTGAGCGGCCAAGCTGGGACTCAGGCCCGAGGCTTCTGGGTGGGAGTCGTTGCCTGGACACCCTCGACCCGAAATGCCTGGCGTAGACGGGGTGTGTCTCCAGCCGAGCTCTGTCCCTGGACCCCCTTGACCCGAGATGCTTGGTGGAGCAGGGTCTGTCTCGGGCCAAGCTCTGTCCCCCAACCCCCTTGACCCAAGGATGGGGTCTGTCTTGGGCCAAGCTATCTGTTCCACTGGGTCCATCTTCTCCCTGGGCTGGCTCCTGAGATGCTCATGGCAAGGAACCCCTGCTCCCCAAGAGGAGAGGCCCCATCGACGCTGCTGATGCTGCTGTGGGCTCGCCGGCCAAAGGGCCCCATCTCCACGTGATTGCGTGCGCACCGCCCCCCACAGGAGCTCGGGACACTGCATCTGTCCTCTCCATGACCGTCCCCAGACCTGAGAGAGTCCAGAAGCTGAAGACACACAGCCGCGCAGAGAAGCATCAGCTCCCCAGAGACCGGCGTCCTGGAAACCACAGCAGCGTGGCCCCAAACAGGCGGTTTCCTCTTCGCTGTTGGAAAAGTACTTCTTTTCCTTCACACTCGCCGTCTTCTCTCCTGCTAAAGCGCAGGCACTGTGAGGAGAAACAGATCCGGCCAGACTCCTAGTGGGAGTGTTCCCTGAGCTCCGGTCACAGCCGCAGAGAGTGCTCGGGGGTAAGGGAGCCCCATGTCTGCGGGTACAGCCCCGGGGCTCCTGCTCTGTGCTGGCGCCCACTCTGCAGGGATGGACGAGGGGCACCCTGAGCCAAGAGACGTTTGAAGGGAAGCCACACATGGCTGGTCGACCCTGCATGTAGGTCTGCGAGCAAAAGGCGCCTGTGACTGAGTCTGCCCATCTTCCTCTTCGTAATGGATTGCCCTTGGTTGTTGAGTCATGTGAATCGGGACCTGAGGATGATAATTGCCTTTATCCACTCAAGGGCATCATGCTAAATGCCCAGGATCATTCTTATGAGAGTAACATGTCCTAGATCATGAGCAGAGTCCGTTTTTAATCAAGAGAGAGTTAGTCTGGATCTTTAAACTCCTTAAAGATTTTTTGTTCGGTGGAGGGGCTGGAAGGTGCTGTCCAGCCGAGCAAAGGCTATTTGCCAGACTCTCGTCTGTGCTCAGGACGTGGCCACGTCTGCAAAGTTGAAGGGGACTGATTTCAGTGAGGCTGCGCTGTGGTCCGCAGGCTTCCCTGTGGCTCGGTGAAGAACGCCAGCACAGGAGACGCAAGTTCCCTGCGTCGGGAAGATCCCCTGGAGAAGAAGACAGAGCCCACTGCAGTATTCCTGCCTGGGAAATCCCACGGGCAGAGGAGCCTGATGGGCTATAGTCAGTGGAGTCAGAAAGAGTTGGACGCGACTGAGTGACTCACATACACACACACACTAGTTCGTACCTTGATGGGCTGTGTCCCATAGTTTTCATTCAGGGTTCCCGTGACCTCACCCAGGGAGTGAGTGCTCGGCGTGGACTCTGCCCTGTCTGCTGGCTGCCAGGGTTATGAATGAGGAAAAGTCCCAAACGTGAATGGGCTTGTCTCTGGGTTTCTCTCAGAGCCGGCTGTGGAGTTCATTCAGCGTGATCAGTGTCCTTTCGCTCAAGTGGGCCACCTTCCCTGGATGATCACAGCTCATAGCTCTGCACTCTCACCCCCTGTCACAGGCTGTCACCTACAGGAGATTGGTCTTGGCGACTGCAGCGTTTATCACGCGACGATGCTGCGTGGTCCTTCCTGGTCGTAAATGCAGGCAGTGAACTCAGGGAAGCGCGTTGGCCTGGTCGCAGCTCCGTGTGATGGGAACTCACGTTGTGAACTGCACGTTACATTTAAATAAGTGGTTAAGCCCAGCTGGTGCGCTCTCTTGTCGCCTGAGGGGTCAGCGGGTTCATGCCTTCGCTGTCGCCATGGGGACTGCGGATGCCTTTTTCGGGAGACGTGGTCCTTTTGAATGAAGAATGAGGCTCTGTCTGCAGGTTCCCCATCTGGTCAAGGGGCGGGCAGCCTGGTGAACCCGCCGCACTAGGCGGCCTCGCTGCGAGACCCACAGACTGGGACCTTGCCACAAGACCGTACACCTGGGCAGTGAAAATCCACCCAGTCAGTCTCCTTGCCAGACCATTACTAGGGCAGGTATGTTCTAAAAAGTTCATTTTTCCTTTGAAAATTTTAATTTTCAAGCATTGCTCAGAGCATGGACAAAATATAGAATTTCTATTATTAACTTACAAGCTGTAATCAACATAAAGGACTAACTTAAAAGGCTGCACAGTGACCCCCAGGATTTCCGCATCTTTCTATGACCATCTGCCTCTCTGGGTTCACCCAGAGCATCCTGCGACCGTGTAGGGGGTGACGTGGCCGCCGGTCGGGGAGGTGGCTGCAGTGACCGTGAGGGACTCTGCCCGGTACTGGGTGGAAGGAGCCAGGACCAAAGGTTCACTCGAGCCCTTTCCTCAAACACAGGGACCTGCGTGTCCCCTCCAGGGGGGTGTGCTCATCGTCAGACTGGGGCGGGTCAGACTGAACCACTGTGGGGTGAGCCCTGTTTTTTGGCTGTGGACGGACCGGTCTGGCGCTCTTGGGTTAGGTCAGGAGCTGTGGCGGGGGTGGGACTTGCCTGCTTGCGGGCACGGCATGGCACTCAGCTCTGTGGTCCTGCAGCAAGCACAGACAAGCCCCACAGCTTCTGACAGTGCCACGGCCTACTAATCCGAGCCAGACACAGCTCGTCCCCATGTCTCGGGTCCAGAGGGCAACGTTGGGACCCCAGCCTCGAGGACTGCAGCAGGCAAACCCCCGGGGAGCCGAGCTGCAGGTTGGGGGGACCAGGGAGCGCGGCTCTGACCCTCGCTGCCGCAGCCACGCAGGTGCAGAGACCACCCTTGTTGCTTCCGGACCCAGGTCCCCCAGGGGGGGCCAAGCAAGGGTGTGTGGTGGGAGCCCGGCATTGCTCCCCAAGGGGTGACACGGAGGTCCTGGCCCCCTGCTCCCCCACCTGCAGCCACCCTCCTGGGGCGTTCTTCCAGCCACGTGGGCCTCCTGCCCTCTTGCCCTCACTGCCCACCTCCTGGCCTCCACATCAGCCTTCGTCCGCCCATGGGGCTCCCGTCCTGACCCCTCGAGGCCCCAGCGTCCAGTGTCGGGTGGGAGCCTTGCTGAGACAGTTCGTGATGACACTGATGGTCACCTGGGAGCTCAGGCCTGTTCCTGAACGCTCCACCTGAGCCTGGTCTCCCACGCGGGCCTCCAGAGGGCTTTGCCTGTGTCCCCATTTCAGAGTAGGAGGTGGGGGCACAGAGAGGCTCGCCGGTTTGCTCAAGGTCACACAGCCGACAACTGCCATCCCCAGGACTCAGCGTCAGCATTGCACTCCGGATGTGAGTGGATGGACGCTTCCAGGAGCCAGGAGAGAATCAGTGTGGGGGATGCTGCTGTTCCCATCGCAGCCTCTGGAGCAGCAGGTGCAGGGCGCTGGGCTCCAGGGGGCCTGCGTTCAGCCAGGGCGGCCTGGTGTGCTGTCCAGAGGGGTGGCTTTGCGGAGGCAGGGCTGCCCAGTGTCTGCTCAGGGCCCTCGGAACTCACCTCTGCTGGTGACTTGCGGGAGCTGGGGCGAGGCGGCTGCTGGGCCCCGGGCGTATCACCTCCCCCCGACCCATCCACTTGCACCAGGCCGGGCCCTCCCAGGCCCCCAGGAGCAGTGGCTCCAGCCCCCGGGTGTCTCATCTCTGCTTGACCCTCCCCTGGTTCCACCACCTCTCAGCTCATCCCACCTCATCATTTATCATGTAGAGGCTGGACTGTGGTCAGTTTGAGGTCAAGCGTCCCCCCCTTAGCGGCTACACCCACTTTTATATGCAGGTGAAAGAGGCCTGACCCTGCGTGGGCCCCCCCGGCAGTGGGCCTGCGCGGCCCGGAGCCCCGCTCTGGGCAGGCAAGGGGCCTCCTCTGCAGCCTGGGGCCCCTGTGGTCAGTGTTGGTGCTCTTGGATGCGGGGGTGACAGCTTCTCTTGGATTGTTGCTGCAGCTTTTATTTAAAACACAGAGACCCACAAGGAGAATCCACTCTCAGTAGCGGCCTGGAGAATGCTGGGCCTGAGTTGCAGGGCCAGTCCTGGGGGGCCACGGGCACCTGTGTGGGCTGGGCCGGCTCTCCAAGTCGGTCCTAATCACCAGTGACTCGTGAGGAGGCCGTGGGGTGATCTGGGGCACCCCCACCTCTAAAACTCCTGCTTCCAGAAAAGTGTCTCTAACTCGCCAGGCCACCGAGAGCTGATCTGGTTTAGAGAACGGTTCTGTCTTAATTGCACCAACACCCACTCCCACGCTGGTCAGTGAGGGACCCCCTCCACTCCCGCACTGGTCAGTGAGGGACCCCCTCCACTCCCGCACTGGTCAGTGAGGGGAGCCCCTCCACTCCCGTACTGGTCAGTGAGGGGAGCCCCTCCACTCCCGTACTGGTCAGTGAGGGGAGCCCCCCCACTCCCGCACTGGTCGGTGATGGAGCCCCTCCACTCCTGCACTGGTCAATGAGGGACCCCCTCCACTCCCGCACTGGTCAGTGAGGGGAGCCCCCCACTCCCGCACTGGTCAGTGACAGGAATGGTGACAGGGTCTGTGATGGACCTCACTCGGGGCCTCGCTGGCGTTCCGCATACTGGAACCCTTGAGTCTTCTGCGCTCTCCGGTTCCTTCCGTCTCAGGGTGAAAGCACTCAGGTCGAGCCCTGAATGCCTCGCCCGAGGTCACACAGGGAGTCTGGCCAGGCAGGGGCCCCGCCAGGGCGCGCCCTCTCCATGGGGACCGAGGAAGGATGGAACCCGGGGTGCCCGTCGCCCTTCATCCCAGCACCTCCAGGGCAGACAGCAGCTGCCCTGATGTTCTACTGTTCGGGGGGTGAACTGCCAGCTTCTCAGATCCTCTTCCCCAGAGGAGCCGTTCTTGGAGGGCATTTTCTGTTCTTCTGGGTGAATGACATGAAACCTCGCAAGTTACTGCAGAAAGTTCTCGGTGTGCTTTTCTCAAAGTCAGGTGACATCCGCGGTGCCTAAGTGGGAAGCGGTGGGAGGTGGACTTGGCCCTGGAGGCATCTGCCTCCGTATCGGCACAGTCACCTGCCGTGCGGCTTCCTGGTGGCTCGGTGGTGAAGAGCCCGCCTGTGGTGCAGGAGACGCAGCAGATGCGGGTTCGATCCCTGAGTCGGGACGATGCCCTGGACGAGGGCGTGGCAACCCACTCCAGCCTTGGTGCCTGGAGACTCCCACGGACAGAGGAGCCCTGGCCAGCAGTCCATAGGTGGCCTGTGGACGCAACTGAGCACACCCGCTGTGTTGGGCTCCTTGTTGCTTCTAAGATTCTGTGAAGCCGAGGGGGAAGTCTCAAGCAGACTGGTTGTCTGGGAGCCATGGGTAACTCCTGAGCCCTGGGGGAGAGAGGCAGGGCCCCCCTCACCACCGCCCTTCCTTCCCTTTGGTCTCTTGCGCTGGCTTCTGCAGTGCCCACCCCGCCCCCTGCAGATGCTCAGACGGGGCTGGGGGCTCTCCGCCAGGTGGCCCCCCTCACAGCGCACCTGAGCCATCCTCTGACCCGGGGAAGGGTCAGCACAGTGTCCCCGGGGAGAGCGAGCCCTCAGCGGCCTCAGGACGAGCTTTAGTCCCAGAAACAGGCGGCCGGGTGAGAGGACACAGAGCGGAGACCTCCTTGCCCGCAGGACCTTGAGGCCAGGACAGCAGCCGGGTGTGCGAGGTGCAGCCCCCGAGGGCACCAGGGAAGAGGAGGAGCCTCGGGTCTCCACACCGCCTCTTTGTCCCGAGCAGTCTTCAACTCGTGGGCCAAGATTCTCTTGTAGACTTTCTCTCCACATCCTTCTGCTGGACGGCTCTGCTGACAGCGTTCGCTGGGCAGGGCTGGGAGTCACCACAGCATGACTGATGGGATCCCCCCAAAGGCACTTCTGTGGGTCAGAAGGGGGGAGCGTCCAGCCAGATCTCCTGGGGGCCGGGTGACCACTGAGCCCTGAGTCTGGCGGCCACGGGCACAGCTGGGCCTCCCCCGCCAGGCTGGTCACACACCCCTGTGCCGGGGCCCTGAGGCCCTGCGGTGACCCAGCCAAGCTCCGTCAGCCCCAGGGAGCTTGTCCGGCAGGCCCGTCCGTGTCCACCCTGCACGGTCCCCCGTGTGTGCTTCTGCTGATTCTCTCCTGCGCGGCCTCACCGCTGCAAGCGAGGCTTTGGGAACAAGAAGAACCAAAAAGAGGGTTTTTTCCTAGTGCTGTGACGAAAGTACAAGTGTCTGTATTTCAGTATAACCCCTGCCCCCACCAGAGCCCACATTCTG
Source organism: Bos mutus (assembly GCF_027580195.1). Classification (NCBI taxonomy): domain Eukaryota; kingdom Metazoa; phylum Chordata; class Mammalia; order Artiodactyla; family Bovidae; genus Bos; species Bos mutus. Next base: position 5,665,565 of record NC_091620.1, on the reverse strand, counting down.
AGGAGGGAGGAGGCGCTTGAAGTCTGTCCACACAGCACCCGGGCCAGGGCGGCCACGGTGGGCCTGGCAGCCCCGCCTGAGCCTGTGCGCGTCTGTGTGCGTGTCTCTGTGTGTCTTTGCGTGTGTGTGTGTGACTGTGTGTGTCTGTGTGTGCGTGTCTGTGTGTGTCTTTGCGTGTGTGTGTCTGTGTGTGTGACTCTGTGTCTGTGTGTGTCTGTGTGTGCGTGTGTGTGTGTCTTTGTGTGTGTGTGTCTGTGTGTGACTCTGTGTGTGTGTGTGTGTGTGTGCGTGTCTCTGTGTGTCTATGCATGTGTGTGTCTGTGTGTGTGACTCTATGTGTCTGTGTGTCTGTGTATGTGACTGTGTCTGTGTCCGTATGCCTGTCTCTGGAGCATGTCTACCCTTGTGTGTGTCTGTGCGCATATCTGTAGGGTGCGCGTGGTCTCGGGTGAGCCCTGTCCCGCGGCCCCGGGACTCAGGTGGGAGGCTCTGACCGGCCCGCTGTCTTGCAGGAGCTGTGCCGTCAGCGCATGGCGGTGCGCACGACCGAGCGCCCCGAGGCCGCGCACACGTCCCGCGTCAGCAGTGTGTCCTCCCAGTTCAGCGACGGGCCCATGCCCAGCCCCTCCGCGCGGAGCAGCACCTCGTCCTGGTCAGAGGAGCCCGTGCAGCCCAACATGGACATCTCCACCGGCCACATGGTCCTGGTAAGGCCCCGGGCCCTGCCACGCAGAGTGGCCGGGAGAGGCTGGGGGGGCGGTCCCTGACTGCCCAGCCTGCGCCCCGCCCACCGGGGGAGCGGCTGGGAGGGTCGGGGTGGGGTAACTGCCCAGCCTGCGCCCCGCCCACCGGGGGAGCGGCTGGGAGAGGTGGGGTTGGTGGGGGAGGGTCCCCAACTGCCCAGCACACTAGCGAGGCAGTAAGGGGAGGGCACCCTGATATCCAGCCTTCCCCCGAGGCCTCCCCAAGGGAGGGTTGTCCCCACTCTACACAGAACACTGGCCCCAGTGAACAGCTGTGGGGTTTGCCCTGGGAACGCGCACAGGTGAGCGCCAACTCAATGTACACAGTTGAGTGCCGACTGTGTGCGAGGCTTTCTGAGCAGCAGCGTCTCGGTGAATAAATGTCCCCCCCACCCCATGCTGCTTCTTGTGGGAAGGGTCAGCTGCCCGCTCAGCACAGAAGCCTCCCCATAGGAAGCCCCCCGCCCTTCCAGCAGGTGGTACTTGGTGCATAATTGCCGTCCAGGTTTTATAAGAGGCGCGCGTTCATAACTCAGCCCCTTGCACCGTGTGGACAGGTCCTGACAGCTGTGGTCCCCACCCTCTCCCTGGTCAGGACCGTCTCTCTGGCCACAGTCCCTCCTGCTGGGGGCGGGCTGCAGGTGACCCTGGGCAGAGCCTGGGCTGCTGCCCCCAGAGCAGCTGGGCCCTCGTGATCGGGGAGGAGTGTCCACCATACTTAGAGTCCAGAGACCCGCCCTGGGGTGGGTCCCACATGCCGCCCTTGTGTTAAACGTTTGTTCTTCGTGGGGACTTTCCTAGGTGTTTATCTGCTAACAGCATGCGTGCTAGGGTGCAGCCACAGGAAGCCAGTGTCTGGGTTCCCCCGGCAGGAGACCAGCACAGACGGGTGGCTTAGCAGACGCTCAAGTCCCTCGGTCTGGAAGCGGGGGCTGAGACAAGGCCGGCAGATGTGGGGTTCGGTGGGAGTGCGTGTCCTGGCTCTCAGATGGCAGCCTCTCAGCGTGTCCTCTGTGGGGAGGGGGCAGGGAGCTCTGGGGTCTCGTGTGGGCCCTGATCTCGGCGCAAGGGCCCCACCTCTGCCCTCGTCACCTTGGCGGCCAGGATTCCAGGGAATGTGGGAGACACAGACGTTCGCCCCAGAGCAGCTGGGAGACCACGTGTTCGCTAAAGAGCTTCGGTGGGCAGCTGGAGGTGAGGCCTCGGGTCACCCACGGTGACCTCGGTGGGCAGAGGCCTCACTACCGGATGTGCGAGTCCCAGGGCAGGAGATATAGGTGCCTCACAGACTGACGGACACATCTGAGACCACAGGACAGGAGGAAGCCGAAGTCCAGGAGCTCAGCTCTCCTCCCACCCCTGCAGGCGGAGGGCCCAGGGCTCAGGCCGCATGACGCTCCCAGGGCTCCGCGTGGACGTGGGGGCATCCTGAGTCCCGGGTCTGCAGTCTCCTGGGGAGACAGCTCACCCTCAGGTCTCAGATGTGCTGCCCTGCTGCGCCCACAGGCAGCAACCCAGGAAGAGCCTCTCCTGTGGATTGTGGCTCAATCGCTCAGTCGTCTCTGACTCTGTGACCCCGCAGACTGCACCCCCAGGCAAGGATACTGGAGTGGGTTGCCATTCGCTTCTCCAGGGGATCTTCCCCACCCAGGGATTGAACCCAGGTCACCTGCATTGCAGGCGGATTCTTTACAGACCGAGTCACCAGGGAACTTCTCTGTGGATAAGTAACTGTGGTCATATTACTTTAGAGCTGATTTTTTTAGAGAACACATCCCTTTTAGAAAAGGAAATGTATCCAAAAGTTCAGATTTCTGATGAGATTCCGTGCTGGGGCCAACACGTCGGCGAGGGCCATTTATCTGGCAGGTTCCCTCCGGGAGACGTGTGTTGAGAGTCTTTGTCGTGGATGTTTCCATATTTCCAGACCTTCAAGTTGCAACCTGATGTATCTCACCTCCAAACGGGAGGTGAGAGTATTATGTTTTCCATAGGAAATTGTGTCTCTCGGTTCCCGTGTGTGACGGCAAATGTGAGAGGGAGCCTGGTGGTAGTCTCTGGGTGAGTCCCGACCCACAGAGCTGACCCACCATCCCCCAGCTGCCCGCAGCCCCGCTAACATGGGGCAAGCCCCCGCAACGGCAGCGACCCCCACCCACCACCATCCCACACAGACACCTGCATGCCCTGGGCCGGCCCGTGGACTCAAAGCTCCCTCTCATTAACCGACTTCGTCTGAACGGGGGTCACCAGCTGCTCCTCCCGACTCGGAGTGGGGAGCAAACCCCGTGGAGACAGGCCAAGGGGGCCATGAGGACCCCACTGGGCACGGCCCGAGCCGCCGCCCCCTGACCCGGGCACAGAGGGGCCTCTCAGCCCGCCTTGGTCGTCATCCCCCGCACGGGGGGCCAAGACATGGAGACAGGCAGAAGCGAGTCCCCGCGGCCTTTTACACCGTCTCACCACAACGGCAGGTGGTGTGGCTCGTCTCTTAGGCTCAGGAACCGTGGCCTTTCTCACGGGGCCACCTCCCTGGGCCGGGCGGTCTTGTCAGTGGTACATGGACGCTGGGCCCGCGTCCGCATGGGCTGCGGAGCACCTAAACCTCGGGACCTGACCCCCGACCTGCTGACCCATCAAGGCCGCCGGGACACGGGCGTGCCATGCCTGGGCCTCCCGGCCCTCCGTCAGGACCGCTCCCGGCATCAGACAGCCGGCCCCCAGGATCACTCGCGACAGTGGGGGGGCCACGGGTGCCCAAGTCCAAGCAGACCCCAGGAGCCAACCGGGAACCTGCTGGGAGGCGCCCTCACCCCCAAGGTGCAGGACGGAACGTACCCCTTGGCAGAGCCTGGAGCCTCTGAGGGACTGAGGAGCAGACCGCTGCTGAGCCAGGCCACTGTAGCCGGAGGGCGGCAAGGGGCCAACCTTGCGGGAGCCCTCGGCCCTGAGCGCCCTCGCCCCACACCCCGGCCACCCCATCCACGCGGCGTGTCGTCGGGTTCTGCGCTGAGGCCCCACGCTGGGAGCTGCCGTACAGAGCTCTCGACACACCAGTCCTCCTGGGGGTGAGACGGAGCCGGCAGCCCTCCCCCTAGAGGAGGCAGGCGGCCCTGCGAGGCCTTCGCGGGAGAAGTGCACGCAGTCACAGGCTGCGCTGCTGACGATGAAGTCACTGACGGCAGCCCACCCGACCAGGGCCACCTCCCGCCACGGGGTCCGGCACAGCCTCGGGGCTGCCGAGCCCGGGGCTAGACTGGAGACGGACGTCCTGCTGGCGGCGAGGGCTCCAGGCCCCCACAACTGGCAGAAGCGAGGAAGCATGGCCGTATCCCGGCCCCGAGTCCCTGATGAACCCTCTGACCTCTGCTTTCTCATCCGCAACACAGGCTCAGTGGTAGCACCCCGCGAGTTCCCCGTGAGGGCTAACCCAGGGAGGGTGAGATGCCGGGCCTGTGGACCTGCAGCTGTGACGAGTAAACCGGGAAGCATTGGGGCCAAAATGAGAATAATTTTCCTCCGACGAAGCTGAGGAGCAAGGGCCTGCCCCGCGGGGAGACGTGCGGACGCCGCAGCCCTGGGTGCATGTAGCGGTGCTTCGGGGGGGGTTGTGAGCCCAGGAGGGGGGCCACGAGGCGGGGCCTGACCATGCAGCACACAGGCCTGGGGCGAGGTGGGGGCCCCAGCGTCACCACGAGGGGAGATGGGGCGGTGAACCAGGCTGGCTTCTGAAGACGCGTTTCCAAGGCAATGTGACCAGGTCTGATGCAGCTCAGGACAGCGCTCCGGAGACGGAGGCCTCGGGTCAGGGACTGCATGGAGCTGCGGTCAGCATCATCGTTTACACCCGTGACGGGCACGGCTTCTTCAGACCCCCATCCGCCCTTTGGAAAGCTAAAGGGTCACCTTTGAATTTACCTTTTCAAAAGGCCTGTTTCTAGACCACGCTCGTCTTCAGAGGCCGACTGTCAGGTCTCTGGGCCTGGAGGCTGGAAGCCCGAGGTCGGAGTGTGGGAAGATTTCGTTTGCCTGGGCCTCTCTCTGCCACCTGGACGTGGTCTTCCCCCGCGTTCTCACACGGCCGTCCCTCTGTGTGCGTGACCTCATCTCTTCTTACAAGGACCCCAGTCAGGGTGGCCCACGGCCCACCCACCACTTGATCACCTCTTTCGAGGCTCCACCTCCAGGCAAACTCGCACCCGAGGTCTTCGGGGCCAAACTTCCTCCTATGGGTTTGGGGGACACAGTTAGCATGTGACGGGGCCTGAGGCCTGAACCGCGTGCGTCTGCTGCTCATGTGAAGGCAGGGAGAGGCCCGACTCCTTTCTGCCCAAGCCCTCCACCACACACTGTGCTGGAGGTGATGGCTTATACTGCTGGGAGGCGGCCAGCTCCCCAGGCTCCCGGGGGCGTCTGCTCTGCAGCCCCCACCTACAGCGAGTGGGCTGGAGGGGAGGCTGGTGGACGCAGGCTGTCTCCTCCCCCTCTGGGCGCAGCGACCCCACCCCTCCCCCTCTGGGTGTGGTGACCCCCACGTCCCTGGTGCAGTGACCCCCGAGTGCAGTGACCCCACCCCTCCCCCTCTGGGCACAGTGACCCCCACCCCTCCCCCTCTGAGCACAGTGACCCCACCCCTCCCCCTCTGGGCACAGTGACCCCCACCCCTACCCCTCTGGGTGCAGTGACCCCCATACCCTCCTCCTCTGGGAGAAGGCGCGTCTCCAGGAGGGTGCTCAGGAAAGGAAGGTGTTAGCACAGGAAGCAACAGCACATGGCAGGAACCGTGTAGGGGCCGTCAGCTTCTCACCAGGAGCTGGGGTGGGGCCACTGCTCAGCGGGGAATAGAAGGTGGGGAGGCAGAGCAACATTCAGACCCACGGGCCTGGGCCCTGGGCTTCTGCAGAGCCGACCCGGGGCCCCTGCTGACCGTGCCGCCCACGCGGCCGGCCCTCCGCATGGGGCTGCTCTGGAGCTTCAAGGTCAGTGCCTTTTATTTTGGCCCCGCCTTGAAGCATGCGGAACCTTAGTTCCCCAAGCAGGAAGTGCAGCTGCACCCCTGCGCTGGAAGCACTGAGTCTTAGCCACTGGGCCGCCAGGGAGGCCCCGGTGGCGTCGGTGGCTCCTCACTGTTTGGTCCTGAGGGAGTGCCGTCTCCCCTGCCCAGTCCTGGGGGCACAGAACCATCGTTACATTTTTGGTGGGAGGTGTGACCCGTCTTGTGATTATTAAACAGCTGATTTGTCGTTTAAAGTGGTAGGATGAGGCCGGAACGACTTCTTGCTTGTCACACCTTCTTGTTGAGAGTGAGCTGTGTAAGATGGCGTGGGGCCCAGCACTCAGTTAGGGTTTATTGAATTAGATTGAATGCTCAGACACAATCTGTAAGTTTGTGAGTTAACGTTTCCAAGGGGGAAAAATGGAAACTGGTGTCCAGATAGCAGTTGGGAGGTGTCCGTTCACACGCACAGACGTGAAACACTCCCCGTGTGCCTGACTGCCTTCCTCAGCGAAACCTGACGTGTCGCCCAGAAAACAGGCCACGTTCTTCCAGCCCAAAGGGCTCTTCTGGGGTGTGGCAGATTTAGAAACACTCGGGAAACGGAGTGACCACAGCGTGAGCCCAGGCCCAGGGCGGAACTGTGTAAAATCAGTAGTATATAACGTGTTGTTCTTGTTGAGTCTCCAAGGCGTGTCTGACTCTTTGTGACCCCATGGACTACAGCACACCAGGCTTCCTGTACTTCACTACCTCCTGGAGCTTGCTCAAACCCATGTCCATCGAGTCGGTGACGCCATCCAACCTTCTCATCCTCTGTCGTCCCCTTCTCCTCCTGCCTTCAGTCTTCCCCAGCATCCATATCTTTTCCAATCAGTCAGCTCTTGGCATCAGGTGGCCAAAGTATCGGAGTTTCAGCTTCAACATCAGTCCTTCCAATGAACACCCAGGACTGATCTCATTTAGGATGGACTGGTTGGATCTCCTTGCAGTCCAAGGGACTCTCAAGAGTCTTCTCCAACACCACAGTTCAAAAGCATCAATTCTTCGGCGCTCAGCCTTCTTCACAGTCCAGCTCTCACATCCATACATGACCACTGGAAAAACCATAGCCTTGACTAGACAGACCTTTGTGGGGAAAGAGCTGTCTCTGCTTCTTAATATGCCATCTAGGCTTGTCGTAGCTTCTCTGTATAACATGTAGCTTCTGAAATTGCACTTCACCAGTAGTTCATCAGCGAACACTGTTGCTCATCCTTCCGTCCCTGCCACGTGGCACAGCTCCAGGGCACAGCACGTGCTCCTGAGTGTCCGAGTGGAGTAGTCAGTCAGTGAGCTGTCCCGAGAAGGTTTCAGTCTGTTTGCGGTGAGGAGGAGGGCGCAGCTGGAGCAGGCTGGATGCAGCCAAGTGCCGGGTCCTTTGCTGGGAGACCCTCTGTCCTGGGGGGCCTGGGCAGGGAGGGGCCACTGTCCGGGTGGGCAGGAGACGGCAGGAAAGGTTGCAGCCCCTCCGGGAACCCCAATCCTGCTCCCAGGGTGAGAGTGCTCGGGAGAAGCGGGGCGTTCACACAGCCTTGAACGGCCGTGACCCTGGCCAGAGTGAGGGGCTGCACTCCGTCCGCATGTGGCCCCTGCGGCTCCCTGAGCAGGGAGAGTCCAGCTCTCCCTTTGCTCAGTTGAGCGCGTCTGCCGGAGGTGAAGGCGTGACCCACAAGCCGGACCCCAGGGGTCACAACCTCTGTCCTCTGACGGTTTCTGTTCCGGAGTCAGAGGGGAGAGGCGCTGACGAAAGGCGGTCCCAAACCCAAAGGCTGCCTCCCAGGGCAGTCCCTGGGGCCGCTCAAGACCATCGGCTTGGTCTCCCCAGCCGAGGAACAGGGTGGCTCACGAAGCCCCGTGAGGGTGCCCGAGCCGCCTGTGCAGGGCCGCCCAGGACTCCTTGTGCCAGAGGTGTGGGGCGGGCCGCCGGCGTGCCGCGGCGTCGCCCCCTCGCTTCCTCTGCGAGGCCTGGCTTCGCCCGAGTCCAGCTGACTGCCCCCCACAGGCTCAGCCGTTGTAATTTAATTATTATCCAGGTGATTTTACCAAGCACATCTCTGCCCCCGCCCAGATAACCTCAGGGACGCTGACGCTGACCTGGTCTCTCCCTCTGAGACAAGTTTTGTCATTTTCCAGTATTTTAGTTTCACTGTATGTTTATGCCCTTAAACTAACCATTTCTTAGTTACTGATTTTCATACTCAGCCCTTATTCAGGTTGACTCATTTTCTTCCACATCAGCATCACTTTTCTCAGTTCTTTGGGGTACAATTTCCTCTCGTCCTAAAACATATTCTTCTTGCGGTCCTTTAGTAGGAAAGTCTTCCCTTTCTTGTCTGAAAATGTCTTTAATTAGTCCTCACACTTGCGTGATAGATGAGACGAGGGTCAGATTCTAGCCGCTTTTAAGCCTGGTTTTCTTGCCCTGGAGGCTGTTGACAGGCTGTTGCTCGTGCGGAGGCTGTGCCTTCGTGAGCATCTGACTCTTCCTGAGGCCCGCAGCTCCGTCGCTAAGGAGCTTCCCTGTGCCGTGTTCGTGGGGACCCACTTCACGATATATTTGTCTTTTGCTCCAGACCTACTGCGATTCCTGAAGCCAGAATTCCTATCTTCCGCCAGTTCTAGAAGGTGGAGCGCCATTCACAGCTCCCCTGTCACTCTCCCTGTGCATATTCCCTGTCGGCCCCTCTGCCCTGCATTCCAGGGCGTGTCCCCAGCCCTGCCGCCCAGCGTGCCTCGCCTCCCTTTAGCAGCGTCTGGTCCACCACATGACGTGTGCTCTGTGTCTGGTCTCCAGGAGTGCATTTTTCGTTTGCAGTTGTTCTGCTACTCTTTCCAAGTCTGCCTGCTGCGTTCTACTTGTCTTAAATTGTTGAACCTCCTCTGACAGTTATAAACATAGCGTTTGACTGTTTCCATGTAATAGTGATATTTCTATTATCTAGGTTCCTATGGGCTGAAACTCACACTTGGGTAGGTTTGCCATCTGTTGGATTCTGGAATTTCAGGTTATAAGCTCCTCATCAGTGGGGCTTTATCTCTCAGAATTTTGTGTAGGCCATGCTGACAGTGTTGACCCCAAAGGAGAGGTTTTGAGATGGATATTCCTGCCACTCCTGGCTTTCATGAAGCCACGACCATCTTTACATCAGCTCCCCACCCAGAGATTCCCAGGTGACGTACGTATCGTGAGTTTGACCCTCAACCCTAGATGAGGCCCCAGGTCCGAATGTTTTCCCATTTTGAGTCTGTAGGAGACAGGTAAGCTCCTCGTGGAGCTTATGCTTTCGGCAAATGCTTTCCCTGGCGTGTGGTCTCTGGGCGTCCTGGTTTGGGGAGGAGGTGGCTCACACCCAGCACCCTGCCTCCTACGTGTCTGGTGGCCCGCAGTCTCGTGTGGGCAGTGGGAGCCCGGCACCCGGGACTTCCCTTTGTGTTGTGACAGGCAGGCCGTGCCGTCCACCCAGCATCTCCAGGTTCTCACAGAGGAAGCCTTGCCGGCTACTTGTTCTCGTCTCCAGGAACACGAGGCTCATTGCAGGTTAAATGCAGTGTGGATGGCCACTGCCAGTTGATTTCACGTCACCTTCAGAATCACATCTAAGGCCCAGCTTCATGTTCTGCATAATAAATGAGACACCTCAAGGTGCTCCTGTATTCTGAGAGAGACCAGCCACCTCATCCAGGCCAGTTCCCACACTTCCCTTTTGTACATGGGCAAAGGGGTCATGAGTCCCAAAGAAGGGCAAGGCCGAAGAATGCTCAAGCTACCGCACAGTTGCACTCACCTCACACACGAGCAAAGTAACGCTCAAAATTCTCCAAGCCAGGCTTCGACAATACGTGAACTGTGAACTTCCAGATGTTCAAGCTGCATTTAGAAAAGGCAGAGGAACCAGAGATCAAATTGCCAACATCCACTGGATCATAGAAAAAACAACAGAATTCCAGAAAAACATCTCCTTCTGTTTTATTGACTATGCCAAAGCCTTTGACTATGTGGGTCACAAAAAACTGTGGAAAATTCTTCAAGAGATGAGAATACCAGACCACCTGACCTGCTTCCTGAGAAATATGTATGCAGGTCAAGAAGCAACAGTTAGAACCAGACATGGAACAGCAGACTGATTACAAATTGGGAAAAGAATACGGCAAAGCTGTATATTGTCACCCTGCTTATTTAACTTATACGCAGTGTGAAATGCCAGGCTGGATGATGCACAAGCTGGAATCAAGATTGCCATGAGGAATATCAATAACCTCAGATACACAGATGACACCACCCTAATGGCAGAAAGTGAAGAGGAACTGAAGAGCCTCTTGATGAAGGTGAAAGAGGAGAGTGAAAAAGCTGACTTAAAACTCAGTATTCAGAAAACGAAGATCATGGCATCTGGTCCCATCACTTCATGGCAAATAGATGGGGAAACAGTGGAAACAGTGAGAGACTTAATTTTGGGGGGCTCCAAAATCACTGCAGATGGTGACTGCAGCCATGAAGTTAAAAGACACTTGCTCCTTGGAAGAAAAGCTATGACCAACCTAGACAGCATTTGCCGACAAAGGTCCGTCTAGTCAAAGGTATGGTTTTTCCAGTAGTCATGTATGGATGTGAGAGTTGGACTACAAAGAAAGCTGAGTGCCGAAGAATTGATGCTTTTGAACTGTGGCGTTGGAGAAGACTCTTGAGAGTTCCTTGGACTGCAAGGAGATCCAGCCAGTCCATCCTAAAGGAAATCAGGAAATTCATTGGAAGGACCAATGCTGAAGCTGAAGCTCCAATAATTTGGCCACCTGATGCACAGAACTGACTCCTTGGGAAAGACCCTGATGCTGGGAAAGACAGAAGGCAGGAGGAGAAGGGGACGACAGAGGATGGCATCACTGACGCGATGGACATGAGTTTGAGCAAGCTCCTGGAGTTGGTGATGGACAGGCAGGCCTGGCGTGCTGCAGTCCACGGGGTCGCAAAGACTCAGACACAACTGAGGGACTGCACTGAAAAGGGTCACCTCGCCTCAGGAAGTGCCTGCACAGCTGTGTGCAGCATAGGCTGTCTGTGGACGCACGTGGACAGGCGCCTTGGTCAACAGCAGCTGGGCAGGTGAGTGGACCCTGGATGCGCACGTCTGGTGGCCACGGGGAATGCCAGTGACGTGTGTGTTGCCGTGACAGTCAAGGCAGCTGTTGGGAGGGGCCCTGCTGGTTCCCAGTTGGGTTGTGCTGGAGGAGCAGGAAGACTGACATCTGATAATCCTCCGCTTAACCCATCAAACCTTGAGAGCGCGTGGGCGTGTCATTGGGGCAGCTCACGGTATGATTGGCAGCTGAACTGAGGAGAGATGAAAAGTGTGTTTGGTAGTCTTATCTCCAACTTTTCACCCTAAAAAGTGAAAATAATGCCTGATAGATCAACTCTCTTCTCTCTTCCACCTTGAACTCCCCATTTGAAAGCAACTGAACAAAGAACGCTTGTCAACCAACTCCTGGTTATTGTGCTGACGATTAAAGCCTCATCTTTCCCTCTTTCTTCGCTGTATTTTAGCGGCTTTGCTGCTGGTTGGAAGGTCTTGGGGAGGACAGGAGACCGACGTCTAGGCTTCATACCCTCTCGGCAAGTTTGGTTGGGGAGAAGATGCGGGTAAATGCGTGTGTCTTATATTAGCTTTTCCTGTCTTGGTGTCACTTCTGTTCCCCGCTCTCATATTATTGCCGACAAGCGTGTGGCCTGTTGGCTTCAGAAAATTAAAATCCAGACATCGTACTTCCAAATAGACTTTTAGATCGTCTGCAAATATCCCCTAATACTATTCTATAGAGTCCAGCCTTTCCCGTCTGGATATGGGAGAGGAAATTCATGGGTATGTTGCTCTCCTAGCAAACCTTTAGTGCACCCACTGGAATTCTTTCTTCCTAAAAACTCCATCAGAAAATTGTAATGAGTACATCACTGGTACAGAACAGAAGAGACTGCTGCTAAGAAAAGCCCTGCTGCTTGGCGATGCGCGAGATGCTGTCTCTGTGTTGCTAGGCAACCACCCCCCCCCCTTCCTCTTCCTGAGAGGTTTCCCTGTTAAGCGGTTGCTGTCATCTTTCGAGTGAAAATTGCCTCCTCTCAGCTTTTTCATGTCAGCTAGGTGATGGTGAAGGTGTTGGGTCTCAGAATCTGCTCTTACCATTGTGATTTGAGATTGGCCACTTGAATTTTATAGGTGACCATCTGGTTGGGGAGGTGTGGGCGGATGGCCCTTTAAACATATGGACCTGCTGGTACCCACACAGAAACGTTACTCGCAACTGCTTTTCACGACGATCTTGAGGCAGCACTGCCTGAGTCGCCGAATGACAGTGAAAATGCAGTGATTTCTTCATCGCTCACCTTCTTGTCTGACGTCACCCATCAGGCCCCCCACCCCATGCTAGAGATGGCAGGGATGTTCTTTGGGAGAATGTTGTCTCCCAGAACTAGTTTCTTCATTGGAAGATCTTTGAGGGTTTGTTATCTTAAAACTGCATTGTCATGATTCTTTTTTTTCCTCTTATTGCCTATCAGCTCTGGAATCCAAGGTTGGTTTCCAACACGTTTTGAACATTAATGGAATTTCTGAATAACTCATGGTTGAAAGTATTTTTCATATATCAAAAAGACATGATTGAGGCTGGAATCAAATGCTTATTATCTCATTTAATAAAGAATCTATATTAATAAAAATTTGTTTAAAACTAATATTTGCAGATGCTTTCTTTCCTATTGTCCAAGTAATTTATAAAAAGCGGACAGAGAGGTAGCTACAGCTGGACAGTTTACTTTTCTTGTTAAACTGTTCTGCTCTCTCTTCCCCATCAAAGCCTCAGACATTAACTGTCTGTAAGGGTTACCATTGGCTTCTGCACTAAACCATCTATAGACAAACTCCAACTATCCAAGGAATGAGAGGATTTAATGATTGTTAAAAACGGGGGTTTGCAGTGGATGAGAAACGACTTAAGAGAGTTTAATCTATTCAGAATGATTGGGGCTTCTGCATCTTTCTTGCAGTTTCTCCTAGTTTTCCAGGGCTTTCCATTTATCTATGAAGATGAGTGTATTGTTGGTAGAAATAAGACAGCTTAATAGTAATTTTTTGTTTGATAAACAGCTGTTTCAGGCATTTAAAATGCCATGGGTAGACATCTTAAGCTTTTAAAAGGCAGAAATTAGTAGAAATATAATAAACTTGAATTAATTTTTCTTTAGACTTGTGTTAATGGAAGTAGCTGCAGCCTGGGAGACTGATGTTTAAAATCACCACATTGTCAATTGTGAGGTCTTTTTTTTTTTTTTTTTTTTTACTGTCTGTAGACCAAAAGTACAAAAAGAAGAGAAGCTTACAAAAGATATTTGGTGAAGGCAGGTGGTCTGGATGAATAATGTTTCTTTCATTAACATATTTCCCTTATTAACTGTATAATTAATTGTACATAGCCAAGGGAAGCTATGGAAATTGCATTTTGAGATGTATCAAAGCCGCCTTATGCTTCAGACTTCCATGCAATTTACCATTAATGAATCCAGAGATGGGAGCCTCCAGTCTATAATTATTACTTACTATTTGAATGACAAGCAAAGAATTTTATCAGCAGAGTTTTAAATGAAAGGGGATTAGCCGCTAATGTTGAAATTGTTCATCTTATGAAAATAATTTTGAAGAAAATGTTTTAGTGGAGAGGTTTGAGGAAAGCATTTGCCATTAAAATAGCCATTTTCCGATACTCTGTATGAATCTGTCCACGTTTGACAGCAGGGTGCAAATACTTTTGAAAGTGAATGAATATTTTATAAGCTGCAGAGCTGCTCATGCATCCCAGGAATAGATTATGCAATATTCCCAAATATCCCAATGAAGGTGAGAGCGTTGGTAAGCTAGGCAGAGAAAAAAGCAAGGCGGAAAAAAATGAAATTTATGACAATATTCTGCAAAAAATTAAAATTTGTTTCATAGCATAGAAGTCTGTCCTTCCCTCTGCTGAGTGCTCATTTAAGATAGTCAGTATTGTGGAGAACACTGAAAAATGAAGCGCTGAGACCCATTCTTCCCAATGGCTTTCACTGTCGAGGCCGGCACGGCTCAGTGTCTCTCGGGGTGACCCCCGTCTCCACCGGGTGGCTCTGGCCTTGGTGCTGAGGCTGCGTCAGAGGCCGTGGAGCTGGGGCCCCTTCTCCAGGTGGGGCTAGGTGGGTGGGTGCACCCCCCTCGTTCGTCAAGTGTTTACTGACCACCTAGGCTGTGCTGGGCTCCGCGCCAGGCACTGGGGTGGTGAGGAGTAGAGTGATCAGCCTGAAAACGCATCTTTCATTTCTCTGTGCCGGTTCCTCCCACTGAATCAATAGCCAGTGTATGGCATCACCTGGTTAGAGCCTGGTGTCCTGCGAACAGGAGAACGGCCACGCTGGGATTTCCCGAAGCGTGGGAAGGTTGATCTGGGGGGTGGGGCGTGGCTTCTAGGGCCTGTGGCAGACCCCACGAGTGTTCTGGGCGCTCGGGGGTGGTCCTGGAGCCCCGCGGGCTGGAGGAGGCAGCTGGGCCCGGGCGCTGGGTGGTTCCCTGGGAGCCCTGGACCCCTTCCCACGTGGGCCCCGAAGATGGCGAACCAGCGAGGACAGCTGGTGCAGATGTGTGCTCCGGGCCTTTCTTAGACGTTCTCGTTTTCTCAAAGCCTGGGATCATCTTGGTTTCACTCAAGTGTATTCGAGTGCACTGGGCCTGTTGGCTACTCCAGGGTGCGCATCTCTTAGAGGAGGCTTTCGTGTCATCTGGGAACCAGTCCACAATTGGCATGCGGACGGAACTCCTGGACCCACGTGACCTGAAGAGCTGAGCAGTATTTCTGTGCCACCAGGAGAATTTGCTCCCTGGGACGGTGGCCAGTCACCACATGCTTCCTCAGGACTGTTCTTGTGTTTGGAGATGCACGCGTGCTCACACACCCTTGTCTGCATTTCAGGAGTTGCCTTATTTGTGTAAGTATATCAACGTATCCCATGGACAGAGGAGCCTGGCAGGCCACAGTTCCTAGGAGCACACGGAGCTGGACCTGACTGAAGCAACTTAGCACAGCACAGCACATCCAAGAATACCAAGTTGGTTTAGTTGTTAGGTTGATTTTGCATATTAAGTTTGGGTTAAGTATTGACTGTTTTCTGTTGGGCAAACTGATCTTCCATGAGATGTTGTAGAACAAAGCTAAGATAAAAATTAGTGTCATCAAATATCTGAGCATTTTGTCTGGGTAACGAAGCATAAAGGCTATTAGAAGTGTCAGGGTTGTTGAGCATTCCGATTTCTACCCAGGTGTTTGACTTCAAGTGGATCTAGACCGAAGTTTTGGTTCTGAGACCAGACCTGTCCTCACCGGTTGAGTGAGGGATCCGGGTTTGCAGGCATTTGGGAGGGTGAGGAAGAGCAGGCAGGAGAATGAAATGCGCAGAATCTGTATTAACTCGGCCCGAAGCCTCTAGTTAGTTCTGTTAGGGAACCCCCCTAGACCAGCCCCTGAGCCCCTCTCGGAACGCCTGGCTGGTGTCCTCGGTCCTGCCTGGGGCTGGCACGGAACGGGGCATCTTTGTCATCGTGTGCCTCTGCGTGAAGCTCCCGGCTGGCCCTCGCCACTCTCGAATAAGCATCATCTCCCGCTCCCCACCCTCAGCTTTCAAGCTCCCGGCCCTGGCCCCTGGTGCCCCCTCCTGGGCCCCGTCACCCCAGCCTCCTCTCTGGTTCTGGAACCACGGGGCCCATTCCCATCCGGAACGTTCTCCCTCCAGTGACGCCCCGCCGTCCCCGGCAGCCTCGCCTCCCCATCTTTCAGGAGGGACCTGCCTTCCTGGGCTGCTCACCCCCCAGTTGCCTGTTTTAGTCCCCTCACCCCCTGCCGTTGTCTGAAGCTATCTTCTAAATGGTGCTGACCTACTGTGTGTGGTCTTTCTCCAGCTAAAACCCCAGCACCCGAGGACAGAGTCTTTGACCTGCTGGGTCCCCGGAACATACAACACCCCAGCTCCTACGATGCTTTTAATAAAGCTAGTTGAATGAACAAATAAATGGCTAAATCTACCAACGCATGAACAAGATTCTGAAATAATACTGCAATTCTCAGCTTCCTCTTCCACAAGTAGAGGCAGAATCCACGTTTCACTCATAATGCCAGGCAAAGCTTTTTTGCCTTCGCTTTAGTTATAAATAGCTGTACATTTATGGAAATATGGTATAATTCTGTTAATATTTTCCACTGCTTGTAAGTATTCACCTTTGTATTTTGCCTACGTTCATATAACCTTAATTGTTAAGATGTTAAATAAGATCTTAAGGTTCATACAATTGTTCATTTAAAATTCTTTGAGCTTCTTGAACACGTCAGCCCTGAAAGGCAGGTGTAGTTACTGTTGTTGTTGCTATTACCGCATGGCTCTCGCTCAGCCTCACTGCAGAAGACCTTTGTCACTCTCTCCTACGCACACACCCAAAATTACATGGCTCTAAAGTGCCCAGCGTGAAACAAACTTGGTTGTGTAAAGAGACGTTCTCCTGTTTAGTCAGAAGAGGTTGTGAGGACAAAATATTTATTCTTTAAAGTTTACTGATTAGAACGCTTCTGGAACAGAGTGTGTCTCTTATTAACATTTTCCACCAGGGTTTCAGTTTGAGTCTTCATAAAATTGTGATTTTCCTTTTCCATAAACCTGTAAAGCAAGGTGAGTGCAGGTCACAGCAGGTTTGACGGGCGCATCGGTTAGTGTGGGAGAGTCTCTCAGGGCATCTCCCACCCGCTCCGTGGGGACGACCCAGCTGTGAAGCTGGAGGCTTCCTGAGCCTGACCCTGCAGAATTCAGGAAATTCCTGTTATCAGTAAGTGAAAGTGAAGGTCGCTCAGTCGTGTCCGACTCTTTGCGACACCATGGGCTATAAAGTCCATGGAATTCTCTAGGCCAGAACACTGGAGTGGGTAGCCTATCCCTTCTCCAGGGCATCTTCCCACCCCAGAGATCTAACCCAGATCTCCACATTGCAGGCGGATTCTTTACCAGCTGAGCCCCAAGGGAAGCCCATTATCAGTAAAGAAAGTGAAAAGTGAAAATCGCTCAGTCGTGTCCAACTCTTTGCAACCCTATGGACTATACAGTCCATGGAATTCTCCAGATCAGAATACTGTAGTGAGTAGCCTATCCCTTCTCCAGGGAATCTTCCCACCCCAGAGATCTAACTCAGGTCTCCCACATTGCAGGCAGATTCTTTACCAGCTGAGCCCCAGGGGAAGCCCATTATCAGTAAAGAAAGTGAAAAGTGAAAGTCACTCAGTTGTGTCCAACTCTTTGCGACACCATGGGCTGTAAAGTCCATGGAATTCTCCAGGCCAGAACACTGGAGTGGGCAGCCTATCCCTTCTCCAGGGAATCTTCCCACCCCAGAGATCTAACCCAGATCTCCACATTTCAGGGGGATTCTTTACCAGCTGAGCCCCAAGGGAAGCCCATTATCAGTAAAGAAAGTGAAAAGTGAAAGTCGCTCAGTCGTGTCCAACTCTTTGCAACCCCATGCACTATACAGTCCATGGAATTTTCCAGACCAGAATACTGTAGTGGGTAGCCTATCTCTTCTCCAGGGGATCTTCCTGACCCAGGAATAGAACCAGGGTCTCCTGCATTGCAGGTGGGTTCTTTACTAGCTGAGCTATGAGGGAATCCTATGTTATCAGTAAGCCTCCCCGCAATTAAGGACTCTTCTAGATTTAGAATACCAAAACTCAGAATTATAATAAAAATATATTAATTAAACCTTCCAATAAGTGAAGCTCTACAAAATCTAAATTGAACTAAATTCGTGTGCTCTCAACGCCCTGCTTTGCGAGCAGTTGCCTTTTCCTTCTCTTCCAAAAGCACAGCCCTTCTCAGCGCCACACAGGGGCAAAGAACTCATCCTGGGGAGGCTTTCCCGGCAGTACTTTGAAAAAGCACATGGTTTTCTTCAAAGCTTTTGTTTCTTTGTTTTCTTGGTTCCTCAATGTAGTTTATTTTTTCAAGTACAGAAGGAACTTTAGACCAAACAGATAACCCAGGACTCACAGCCCCCAGCCCAGCCCAGCGTCTTCCGTTTCTCCTCTGCTGCCTCTCTGTCCCGGGCTGTTACTTGCTCACCGTCTCGCCTTATGAGCGTCCGTTGGGGACTTCCTCTTAAAGGTTTTGCATTTGGAACCATGTGAACTTTTCAGCACTGTTTTAACAATTTAACATCCCTACCATCGCAGTCAGGTTGGTCACCACATCAGAACGGGGAGCTCGGTTCTAACTCTCGCTGAGACAGCCTGAGAACAGCTTTCGGGGTCACTGGACCTGCCGAGATTCCATTCCATCTTCAAAACAGCTCGGCCTGAGAAACAGAGCTTTCAGGGGGGGACTGGGGGAAACGGCCTTGATTCACATGCATTGGTGAAGCCACCTCTGCTGCACATGCCTGATGCTTTTCCTGGTCAGCGTCAGGCTTTCGTCCTCTTCCCAACTCGCCAGGATAAGGGAGGCAGACTGCCCCCTGCGAGCTCACGTGTGAATGTCCCCTCCTCAAAGATGCCTCCTCCTCAGCCGTGATACTGAAAGTGTGATAAAAAGAGGAAAGGCCGCAGGAATGGGCTTTCATTCCTCCTTCCTAATTCCTCTCTCCCGATGGGGCTCCCTCAGGCTTTGCACACGCAGCCCAGGGGCTGGATTCCAGGTCATGCTGGCCTTTGCCGAGTGAGCCCCCGCTGCCCGCACAGGGCCACGTGCTGAGCCGCCCGGTCTGGGTCCCTGCGTGTCCCTTTTCTCTAATATGATGCGTGTGTAGCTGCGCTGCACTTAAAGTTCCCGGTTTGAAGGAGATAAAACGGCACGTGTGTAACTGTCCGCTGAGACCCTTCGTCCCTCGCCAGGCGAGACTGGGCGGGCGGGGCAGGTGTGAGGACTTGCTGGGGGGAGGGTGCCGGCCGTGTCCGGAGGTTCCAGTGTGGTTATTGTCACTGGAGTCAGATGGCAGTTTGAATACACTTGATTGTATGGTTTGTGATTCCCATTTCAAGCAAATCTTTGCTAAGCTAAGAAACAGCAAAACTACCCTCTGATCACCTAACCATATCTGCCCTTCCTTGAGTTTGAACAGACTACTTTGAATTTCTAATTCCAAATGTCTTAGCCTGCCTGATGCATAATATTAACAAATACCATTTGAAATATGCCAGATGCAGCAGTCTATGCAGACAGGATGCCCGCCTAACCCAGCCGTTTTCTGTGCCCGCATCTGTGTGCATAACCCAGCCGTTCACTGTGCCCGCATCTGTGTGATGTGGGCTGAGCCCAGACAGTTGACCCCACCTCCTTTCTCCTTTAATCTTTCCATGTTCTTTGCTCATGACTTAAACGTCTTCCTTTTAGAGTTCAGATGCTCAGCACACACATCTTCCTTCCGTGCATTAATAGAGACAGGTGACCCTGTTTATTTTTAAGGGAGAAACGTCATCATCTCCCCAAATGGCAGCAGAAGCAGCTCCCTCCTTGCTGTTAAAAGCCTGCATCTGATTCCATCTGATTTTAAAGCACCAGCCTTCGGGTCCTCTCACAAGGAAAGAAAACGTAAAGGATGTAATCTTATTGTAACAAACGGTCTTATTGCTGTCATGGGCACCCATACCAGCTTCCCAGGTGGCCCAGTGGGAAAGAGTCTGCCTGACAATGCAGGAGATGTGGGTTCAATCCCTGGATCGGGAAGATCCCCTGAAGAAGGAGATGGCATCCCACTCCAGTCTTCTTGCCCGGAGAATCCCATGGAGAGATGAGCCTGGCGGGCTACAGTCCAGGGGGTCACAGAGTCGGGCATGACTGAGCACACATGCAGAACAGCATAGGCACACATGTAGAGTAGAGAACAGAGACAAAGCTTTCCGAGTAATAACTGGATCTTCCAAAACCTGCACCTCCTTTATGACACCCTCTCCTCAGTGGCAGAAGCTTGTTCCCGGCAGTGTCACTGTGAAATGGACTTTCACTGGGACAGCCTCTACTGGTTTCATGTCTGAAGAGCCACAGAGGTCTCCAGAGATCTGTGCAGACGTGGTTTTGTGCTGACGTGAGTGGTTTCCGTGTGTCCTGATCCAGTGAACCAGATCTTAGAGTTTGCTAGATTTTAGCAATGGTCCGCCCTCCTTATGAGTTCCAGTTTTTTGTGTTAAAAGCTTATTTTCATTTTTATCTTTAGTAAGTCCCCTTGCCCCTCTCAGGGTGTCACCCTCTCGTTGCTAGTGGTACATGCGTGCGTGCTCGGTCGCTCAGTCGTGTCTGACTCTTTGCAACCCCAGGGACTGTCACCCACCAGGCTCCTCCGTGCATGGGATTCTCCAGGCAAGAATACTGGACAGGGTTGCCACTCCCTTCTCCAGGGGATCTTCGCCAACCCAGGATCAAACCCATGAATCCTGCAACCTCTGCATTGGTAAATGGATTCTTTACCACTGAACCACCTGGGAAACCCCTTTGGTAGTGGTCAGAAATGCCAGAGTAACATCATTTCTGTGACTTCACAGAACTAAAACTGCACTGTTCACCCAGGCTCTCGTGACCACTCCACGTGAGTTTGGTCGAGCACCTTGGCAGCCAGTATCTGCCAGGATCTCAGCTCTGTGGGCTGGATTCAGACCAACTCACACAGATCTCCAGCCTGGTCCTCCCAGCATTCAGAGGTGGGCAGCAACACTCCTGCAGCACAGAGGACGGCCTGGGGGCCAGGAGCCGGGTGCCCGTGGCTCTCCTTGGAGCAGTCACAGTCCAAAGCCCTTGAGACCACAGATGCTGGCTTGTTTTGTTCCTGTTCAGTTGCTAAGTCACGCCCAACTCTTTGTGACCCTCATGGACAGAAGCACACCAGGCTTCTCTGTCCTTCACTCTCCCAGAGTCTGCTCAAACTCACGTCCATTGCATCAGCGATGCCATCCAACCATCTCATCCTCTGTCATCCCCTTCTTCTCCTACCCTCAGTCTTTCCCAGCACCAGGGTCTTTTCCAATGAGTTGGCTCTTTGCATCAGGTGGTCAAAATAGTGCAGCTTCAGCATCAGTCCTTCCGATGGATATTCTGTTTCATGAGGAAAGTGTTGGCTTGTTGCTGTTTGACGAAGACAAATTGAGCTAGTCATGTTGTGGTGAAGTAGATGATTTCAGTGACTGGGATTCTTTGCTTGTGACCCTGGAGATGACCCGTGATGCCAACACTGGTAAAACAGTGCTGGTGAAACAGTCCAGATCCCGACACGATCCAAGGTGCCAGGTCACAGTCCCACTTGGCATCACCAGCTCTTTCCGCCCAGAGGTCGGCAGCTCAGCTTCACGTCTCTACACTGGCATTTCCAGTGGCGCCTCAAGGCTGGCTCACGACACCTCCATCTGAACCCAGGGATAAGAAGCATGCAGTGGGGAGGAGCTTGAGGGTCCTGCCTGATCCGTGCTGTGAGGAGGCGGTGGGCTTGTTAGAGGGATCACCATCCCTGGTGAATCGGAAGCAGCATCGAAACCATGACCAACGAGCTTGGTGATGCTGCTGCTCGCCTCTTTAGTAGCGTCAGGAGGCTGACCACAGACAAGGCGGCTTCACAGCAACAACTCTACTGTGATCCCGCCTCCTGTGCTCAGGCCGCAGTTGGCAGCTGCTGTCCGTGGAGACTTAACATACTGTATTTCATTAGAGGATGGTACTGTCCCCAGAACACTGTAGTCACAGAATATGGAAAAGACATGAGATATTCTCTCATGAGAAACACCATCTTTTCCATCTGTATATAGTTTATAGTCACAAAGTATAATTCATATATTAACTCACTCAAGCCCCAGCACTACCTTAGAAATATGTACTAGAATTCCCGTTTTTGCGTAGCAGTATATGAAGGGTAAGTAAAATTAGATGGTTTGCCCAAAAAGTCTGTGTGGGGACCAAACCCTTTTGTTTATTACATTATTAAGAAGTTTTCTGAAATCAAGCTCACTGCCTTCTCTGTTTTATTGAAGTTGCCTTCCTATTGGAAAACTCCCTTAGGCATTCACAAAGGCTCTGAGAGTGATGGTAAAATTAACTTCCCAAAGATACAAAAATGTGCCTGTGATTGTGATTATTTTCTTAATATGTTCCTGTGATTATTAACAAAACTCTTTTATACTCCAGAGCATCCCAAACGCTCCATATTCCTAGGAATCACTTTCTTGACCTGAAGTAGTTGACAATTTGATCAGAAAACCATGCAAAAAACCCTGGGGTGATATTAACAAGTTAAGGACATACGTCTCCACATTATAATGCAGTAATTTTTGTCCCAAAGGTTCGGGATTCTGAGTAAATTGATTCTATTAAATGTGGAAGCCAGCTGGTTCGTCCAACATATGGAGAGTGTGTCCTGAAAAGTCGTCTCGTGGCACGTGGTCCTCATGGCCCAGAAACTGTTGGTCGTTTTCCTACCCAAGCAGTCTAATCATGTGGGCCAGAAAAGAGCACGCGAGCTCGGGAACTGGAAGGTTAAAGTCAGAAATACAAGGAAGTTAAAGAGGAACGCCTTAGATTGAGTCAGTATCTCATGAACTGGGTCCTGTGAAAGCCGTCCTCATGGTAGCATCATGTGGTCAAGGTTCAAGAGGTCATTGTCAGCCGGGTTGACTGCAAATGTAGAAAACCCGTATTCTGAAAGCTCAAGACTTTTTTCCATGAATGGTTTGATCTGGGGATTATCTTTTATGCAAGTGCTTCAAACCTAGGCTCTTGGAAAGTACAATTCAAGAAGATTTTAGAAACCTTCGCACTCGGGACTTACCTGAACTCAGCCCGAGTGACGTTCCCGATGGACCCAGGCTTTTGGGAACACAATTCCCGTAAGCCCAGAGCCCGCCAGAACCCATGTCCAGGGGAGAGTACTTAGCAGTTCTTCAGGATTAAAGACTTGCTTCCAAAGGTCCCTTACTGCCGGGGACCAGCCCCGGCAGATCCAGGGTATTCGAAGGAGAGACGGCATAGGCGAGGATCAGGATACAATAGCTCCTTACGAACTACGTAGCTGTCTTAACTCAACTATCTAAGCTCTTCAAGTTGAGCCAACGGGTGCTGAGCCCTGACTGTGCACTTGACTGGGGTCTTCCAAGTGGTGGGGGATCTCCCTCACTTGACCAGGCCTGCTCCAGTGCTTGTGACTCATGCTCTGCTCTGCTCTGCTCTGTGTACCCAGAGCTTCCTCTGTGGGGGCGATGGTGTTGGTGTAGGACAGGTCCCTATGCCCCAGGAGCTCACAACCCATGGGGAAGACAGGCTCCTTACACTGGGACTGCGCACAGCACATCCCGAACGAGGCTGCTCACCCAGGGCACGAGGTCCACAGAAGTGACCCACAGAGACACCACAGACCTGGACGCTGAAGGGGGTTAAGATCAAACAGTGGGGGAGACTGGGAGAAGACCTTTCTGAACTCTGGCCATGCCTGAGAACCTGTGAGACCTTGAGATTGTCACAGGAACATTCGACATGAATTGTATGGATGTTCCTTGGGTAACTCAGAAAGGAAGAAGGCAGCAGGAAATATTTAATGAAACATTCCAAACTCCTTATGGTACTTTGGGGGGCGGTTCTTCCAAGTTTTAGATTTGATGGCAAAAATTTTGGATTGCCAGTTATCAATATACAATATACAACTTAAGTAATACAAATTACTTCAATTTGTGATGCTGGAGAAGACTCTTGAGAGTCCCTTGCACCAGTCCTTGGATTGGTGCAGAGAGATCAAACCAATCAATCCTAAAGGAAAGCAATTCATTGGAAGGACTGATGCTGAAGCTGAAGCTCCAATACTCTGGCCACCTGATGGGAGGAGCCAACTCGTTGGAAAAGACCCTGATGCTGGGAAAGATTGAAGGCGGGAGGAGAAGAGGGAGGCAGAAGATGAGACGGTTAGATAGTATCACTGACCCAATGGACGTGAATGAGCAAACTCTGGGAGATGGTGGTGCACGAGGAAGCCTGACGTGCTGCAGTCCACGGGGCTGCAAAGAGCTGGACGTGACTTAGCAACTGAAAAACAGCATCCAGGTTTCCAGATTATGTCAGTCACTCAACAAATACTGACTCTGTGCTAAGTGCGTGCAGCATTGGCCCCAGCCTGGAACAGGCGATCTCACAAGAGGATGGAGGGTCTGGCGCCCACAAAGCAGAAGGGGATTCACGTCACAGAGACTCAGGTTTTGCAATAGTGAGTATCTGATGTGGGGAGCGGGTTGTGGGAAAGGAAGATCAGGGCGGGGACGGGCCTGAAGGAGAAGGTGGCGTCTGCACAGACCTGGACGTCTGGGTGGATTCGTGGCAGAATCGGCGTGAAGTGTTGAGAATGACCGTGACGGGGGATGAGTTCAAGTAGGGAAGTGTTCTTGCTGGGCTGGCGTGGCAGGTTGGTAGCATGAAGTCTGGACAGAGCACATGCTGTCGGGGCACCGGTGGCGGCATTTGGAGCAGGTGGTATTGTGACCACAGTCCCGCCTGTGCAGGAACCGGAAGGAGGCCTGAGGCAGGAAGCGGAGGAGGCGGCAGGACGGTGCGTCTGAAAGACCCTCGTCTCAGCATCGTTTCAGCTCAAGTGAGAAAACCCCGTAGTACTGATGTTGTCCAAGGCCTAGGCAGCAGCTATCAGGACAGAGAAGCAATAGCAACATGAAAAAGCAGCTCACGCATGTGCCAAGGACGGTGGCAGTTACCACAGCCTTGCAGCTTCGCTCTGGGCGGGGGGTCATCAGCGGCTTCTGCTTCACTCTGCTTCCCTTCACTTTCTGTCCTGTCCTACTTGTGCTGTTTATGGAATAAAAAGGTACCGCTTTTTTTAAACTAGGCCATCCTGCCATACCCACTACCCCACACACACACATACAGGCACACACACGTTAAATGAAAGTATTTTAAATGTCAGCTTTTGGAACACCTACAGTCTGGGGGAGGAGCACGCGGAGTGTTTAAATTTCCTGTTCACTTACCTAGTTATTCCAGGAGGCGACTGTGTCCGGGGAGGCACCCCTCCACCTGTTATCACACCCTTGAAAAGAAGGGCCCTTGTGGTGTTAAGTCACGGTGGCAGGTTTTGTTTTTGTGTAAAACTCATTCTTTTGCGACCAAAGCCTAGCTTCCCCACAGACAACGTGAAACTCACTCCCATGTCTCAGAAGAAAAGCATCTAATCCACAAGCGTAGGGAGCGACGGCTCCTCAGACGCGGATGGGAATTATGTCCATTTATCATGGTGACCGACGCTCTGTAAAGGTGTAACAGAGAAGCACCGCTGCTCGGAACAGATCAACTGAGACGACCGGAGCAGGACGAGCACAGCTGACCGCGGCAGTGCACGCCTAGAGGAGGAAAGCTTTGTCTCGGTGTTTGCGTTTCTTTTACTCATTTTTCTTTCTGGCTGCGCTCAGGCTCTCCCAGTTGCAGGAGCCGGGGCCCCTCACCGCGGTCGCTTCTGTGGCAGAGCGCAGGCTCTGGGGCGCACCGGGGCAGTAGTTGGGGTTCGTGGGCTCGAGTGTGAGGCCCCTTTTGCAGACAACATTTGAGATTGGATTAAACCTTCCAAGGCTCATCAGTTTAGAATCCATCATGTTTTATTGAAAGAAGCTCATTTGGGGCTTCCCTGATTGCTCAAGCAGTGAAGAATCTGCCTGCAATGCAGGAGAGCCTGGTTGAATCCCTGGGTCAGGAAGATGCCCTGGAGAAGGAAATGCAACCCATTCTACTATTATCACCTGGAGAACCCCATGGACAGAGGAGCCTGGTGGGCCACGTACAGTCCATGGGGTCACAAAGTCAGACACAACGGAGACTTACTGTTAGAGGAGAGAACCAGCAAGTCTCCGTATAGCTTACTGCTAGAAAACAACAGTTCTCAGAAAGAAGCTCATTCTTCCCCGATGGGCTTCATGAACAGCATTTTCCAAAGAAAAGTGAGGATCCCGGATCATTTTGCCAGGAACCGTTTTATGCCCACGAGTAAGACTGTACGTTAACCAGTCTTGGGAAAAGTAACCCCAGAAGCACTGAGACCATACACTTACCCAGAACTACCCTCCTTCCTGGAACCTCCACACACACCGTGTTTAAGGCTAGGTAATAAGCTGGTCAGTATTTACACAGATTTAAGTACGGTGTCATGCAAAAATGCCATCCTTTTCAGAGTAACTGGTACAAAAAATATGTATGTGATGTTCCATGATGATTGTCCCCAAAGAAAGCAGTGTGTGGTTTACATTTTCTGGACTGTGCCCTAAAGTTGCTGCTTTAAAGATGTTTCATTTTGCTGTGTGGTCATATTTGAAAACCCAAAAGCAAGACGTTAGAAGATGAGACTTTCCTTTGGGCCCAATCAGACCACCTGGGTCAGTCCTTTGAAATTCTTTTCCTGAAACCCAAGGGCCGTGTCGGGGAGTGGGCTTAGAACTGCTGTGGTGTTTCTTCTCCTCACGAGGGTGAGCTACGGAGGTTCACGGTCTGTCCCTGAAAAGGGTTCATGGTCACAGTTCTTTGTCATCTGCACGAAAGGCCATCTGCTGGTCCCCTAAGCGGCTGTAGCAGGGGATCGAGGGACGTGTGATAATCGCCCAGGGCCCGTCACTGGCCCTCCTGGAGCCACAGGCCAGGGGCACCTCAGCTGGGCCAGGCAACCGGGAGCGTGACCCCTCCCCTGGAGCAGCACCCTCGGGCACCCAGCCTCCACACCCCGCTTCAGCGTGCACTCACTGATACACACACCAGTCGGACCAGCATGGACAGGGTCGGTGTTTGTTAAGTGAATAATACAAAGCCGTTCAGGCCAGCTGTACTCCGCATTTTACTGAGAGGTGTGAGGTCTCAGCCCGACCGTCTGGTGGACTTCCTTCCTTTTCACGTGCCCGTCTGTCCCCTGGGGTGGGTGCCGATAAAGCGGGGCAGTCAAGGGCAGTGATGGTCACTGGAGTGGTGGTTGCTGGACTGAGCAGACGAAGGGGCCGACAGAGGGGTCAGGGTGGGCGTGGAAGAGGTGTAAATCTTGGCGGGACATTGGAGTGCCTGACCAGGGACCTGGCTCCGTGTGTGCATGTGTGCACGTGTGTGTGTGCACATGTGTATGTGTTTCACTTTGCTGTGTGGACATATCTGAAAATCCACAAGCAAGACGTTAGAAGATGAGACTACTTCCTTTGGGCCCAATAAAACCACCTGGGTCGGTCCTTTGAGATTCTTTTCCTTAAAACCGCGGTCATCTCTGGACTAAACAGATCAGTAAGGCGAGTGAACAGACCAGCTCCGGAGTCTGTGGAGGGAATGTTCAGGAGGCCAGTTTGCCTGTCCACCTGTCCTGTGTCCCTGCCCACAGGCAGGTGCCTGGAAAAATTAAGATCAGAGCAGATGAGGGTCAGACATTTGGTTTGTGTTTGGGGTTTTGTTTTTTAACACTGACGGCCACGTAACACTGTGCCGATCAGAGCAAACTGCATCCCCCTGGTGGGTTCAGAGAAGCCGGCCTGTCGTAAGGAAAACGACTTCTGTGCAGAGGTGGCAGTAAGGTCAGCAGCCCCAGCGAGGATTTGGCCCGGGCTCCCTGCCCTGCGACGCGAAACACACGCCCCCCAACGTCTGCTTCGCGCTCCGCCCCTTCCCCGCAGCGGTGCCAGCCCGCCCCTCCCGGTCCACGCAGGTGGAGCGTGGGCTCCGCCCGGGGCCGCCCCGGGGCCCACGCCCCGCAGGTGGACCTGCTGACGCTTGCTCTCTGTTCCAGGCCTACATGGAGGACCACCTGAAGAACAAGAACCGCTTGGAGAAGGAGTGGGAGGCGCTGTGTGCCTACCAGGCCGAGCCCAGCAGCTCGCTCGTGGCCCAGAGGGAAGAGAACCTGCCGAAGAACCGCTGCCCTGCGGTGCTGACCTGTACGTACCGCCCGGCTCCGGGGGGCGGGGGCGGCCCGGCGGTGCTGACCTGTACACACCGCCCGCTCTGGGGGTGGCGGGGAGGGGCTGCGCCCGCCCCGCTCCAGGGTCTCCTCTAGGGCTCGTGGGGCTCCAGAGCCCTCCCTCCTCCGTATCTACCCGCTTTGCCGACATCGGTCGTTTCACTTTTTTATTTTTTTGGCGTAGAGTTGATTTACAACGTTGCGTTCGTTTCAGGTGTACAGCAGAGTGATTCAGTGACACACACACCTCTATTCTTTTTCAGATTCTTTTCACTTACAGGTCATTACCGAATATTGAGTATAGTTCCCCGTGCTGCACAGTAGGAGCTTGTTGAGTATCTGTTTTATATATTCAAGTGTGTGTGTGTTGATCCCAAACTCCTGTCATCCCTTCCCCGCCTCCCCTTTGGTACCAACCATCAGTTTGTTTTCTGTGTCCCTGTGTCCCTTCCTGTTTTGTAAATAAGTTCATTTGTGTTGTATTTTGGATTCCGTGCCTGGCGCCCTGCGAGCCCCACCCGGTCCTGGAGGCACGGCGGTGGGGGTGGGCACAGGTAGATGCCAGCAAGCTCAGGCTGTGCTGCTGCTATTGCTGTGGACTCGGGGCTCGGTTCCAAACGCCTGGAGCCTCGTCCTCCCCTCTCCTGGGGATCACATCATCGCCCTTGGACTCTCAGGGCTATGGGGTCAGTGAGGCAGTCTCGCAGGCCGGGCAGGCTGTGCAAGGAGCAGACAGGTCTCCCCAGCATTGCTGGGCACCTGCTGCCTGGCAGGAGTCGCTGCCAAGAGAGGGGACACGGGGAGATGCCAGCCCTCCGTCTCCCTGACATTGTGTGAGCTGACAGGCGACTGCAGGGGCAGAGGACCCCAGGGGCGTGAAGGGATATGCGGTGCGGGCTGAATGTGCGTCTCCCCACCCAGCCATTCCTGCCTTCCGTCACTATCTGGAGATGCTCCAGCCTCCCATGTTCCAGCAGGTTCCAGGCTGGGGCTGGTGGCAGGGGTGGGGGGGGGGTCTGTTATTAATACACACCCCCTGTGGGGGTGGGAGTCCGACGTGTGTTGTGAGCAGTGTCTGATGTAAGTGCCAGCTTCACGTGATGAGTGACTTGTGCGCGTGGAGTGAGTTTGTGGCGGAGGGCAGGAGGGATTCAGGCAGACTTCAGACGTGACAGCACGTACTTTGTGGGCTGACGTGTCCGAGGGCTCAGCAAAGCCCCTCAGGTCTCAGAGGGAAGACCAGCACCCTCGCGAGGACACAGCCTGCATCCTGCGCTGGGAGCCAGGGGGCCAGGCGGTGTCACCCAAAGGCAGGAGCCCAGCTCCTGCTGCCCATCTGCCTGGGGGATGCAGTGGCCGACACTCTGGCTTGTGGGCAACGGCAGCGACTCACTCCCGGCTCACAGGACAGGAGGAGCCAAGACACGCACCTGTGTGGCTTTGGACCCGAGCCCGGAATGACACCCTCCTGTGAAAATCTTAACACACTTCTAGGTATAAGGTTTTTCTAACACTTTAGTTGGTGTTCAGACCAGTTCTGTGATGTCTGAAGGGCTTTTCCCTAAAGAGCTCTAAAAATAGGGGCCATTGCAATTTGTGTTTTATATTTAGAAGGAAAGCCAATAACAAACAGATATTTAAGTACCTGCTGTGCACCAAGAAATATCAACATATCAGTAACCTCAGATAATGCAGATGACACCACTCTTATGGCAGAAAGCAAAGAAGAACTAAAGAGTCTCTTGATGAAAGTGAAAGAGGAGAGTGAAAAAGTTGGCTTAAAGCTCAACATTTATGGCATCTGGCTAAGATCATGGCATCCAGTCCCATCACCTCATGGCAAATAGATGGGGAAACAGTGGAAACAGTGACAGATTTTATCTTTTTGGGCTCCAAAATCACTGCAGAGGGTGACTGCAGCCATGAAATTAAAAGACGCTTACTCCTTGGAAGAGAAGTTATGACCAACCTAGACAGCATATTAAAAAGGAGAGACATTACTCCAGGAGTTGGTGATGGACAGGGAGGCCTGGCGTGCTGAAGTACGTGGGGTCACAAAGAGTCAGACACGACTGAGCGACTGAACTGCACTGAGCACCGAGGACTGCTGGCCAACAGCGATGTCCGGTCAACCACGCTCAGCCCTTGTCCTCAGGGAGGATCTGGGTGGGGGATTCCAATTGCACCCCAGATGAGTAGCCGTGTGGGGCAGATGGTCAGCCTGTGTGGAAGCCTCTGGTTTCCTTGTTTGTTGGGGCTGCAAGATAAACACTCAAGTTCAAAGGCTCTTCCCTAAGCGCCCTCCTGCAGCGCCAGCCAGAAGGAGACAGGTTCCGGGCCATACGCCCTGCAGCCGGAGGGTCCACAGGCCGGGGCCTCAGGGACACAGGACAACCTGTTTTCAGCCTCCAGTGGGGGTGGGGGGCCAACCCCAAGGGGACCAGGGCCCTAGAAGCCCTCGGACCAGAGCCTCGGGCCTGCTGCCTGCACGTGGGCTGGAGCCAGGGCTCCACAAGGAAGTGCTTTCTTGGCCGGACTCCGGCATGGGGCGCGAGCCAGAAGCCACCGTTCCTGACCATGTGGCCATCACAGAGCCTGGTCTCAGAGACAGGCGGGTGGACAGAGCCTCCCCAGACGCGTGGGTCTTGTCCCGCACACGCGTCCCTGGCTCGGTCCTCCATGCTCCCGCCTTCTCAGCTTTCAGAAGGAGACCCGGTGGTCAGGTCTCGGCCTGCAGCCTCCCCGAGCAGGACCCCAGGGCGATGGCGTGCATTAAACTCCTGGTGGTCTCACCAGACTCCACCAAGGAGAACGGCTGCTTCTTGAGATCTGCTTCGTGTTGTCCGACTGTTCCCTCCACACGTGCAGCGATGTCCGTGGTGGAGCAGAGCGTGTAGACAGGGTGGGCCTCCACGCACCCTGGCCCCTGAAGCCAATGTTGACACCACGTGGGTGTCAGGGTGCTCATTACAGCATCATGTGTCAGACACGCTCCCCAGCAACCACATCCACCCTCCGCCCAGGAGACAGGAGTGCTTCTGGGCTTCCGCCATGCTCCCCGATGGGCACGGCTGGGGCACCCACCTGGACCCGCCCAGGGCCGTGTGCGGGCCCCACCCCTCCACCCCATCCATGTCTCTTGGTCGCCTGCCCGCCTGATACCTCCCCGCCCCCCACGCCCCGCCCACACTGGCTCCGGTCCAGCTGAGGCTGGGGCACCCGCTGCGTCCCCATCAGCAGGCTGGTGGGAAGTTCAAAGTGGCCGGACCAGCAACTTTCCCATCCCTGACAGCCCGAAGGTTCTAGCTGCAAACAAATTGTCTTTCAAAGAAGAAGGCAGATTTACAAGATGTTGGCTGGTGCTGTGCTGGGTCCTGTTATATAGTTCAGAAGTTTAAAGAATTTAAAATGCTTTAGAGTGCTTTTTTTTTTGCATTTTTAAAAGAATTATGCAATATTCCCTCATATTCCTGTTCTTTACAAGCTAAGGACAGGAATATGATGTATGGTGGTATGCCATCTTAAAGTCTGTGATTCTGACTCATAATAGCAAGAGAGAGACATGGAGGTCCGGGGGTACTTAGCGATGAAACCGGAGAGGTCAAGTCGAGGACGCAGACACGGAGGATGGACAGAAGGTCCTTGAAGCCGTGTCTCGAGCTGTGGCCTTTAGGGTGTTGCTGCTGACGGGCTCACAGCTGCGTCCACGGCCTTACCTGGCAGACGGGGCAGGGGAGGGTCTGAGCTACTCCCTCCTGGCTCTTTGTGGGAGCCGCATCACACGTGGCACCAGCTTCAGCTGCGTGTGACGAAAAGGACGGTGGCCGGCTGATCATGTCACGTGCCATCCCCGAGCTCCCGGACCTGCCCCCAATGCTTCCCCAGCCTGCCCCCCACCCCTCCCGGGCCTGCCCCTGACACCACCCAGGCCTGCCCCCCACCCCGCCTGGGCCTCCTCCATCCCTCCCCGGCCTGCCTCCCACCCCTCCCTGGCCTGCCCCCCACCCCACCCGGGCCTGCCCCCAACCCTTCCCCGGCCTGCCCCCCACCCCTCCCCAGCCTGCCCCCCACTCCTCCCAGGCCTCCTCCACCCCTCCCCGGCCTGACTCCCACCCTGCCTGGGCCTGCCCCCACCCCTCCCGGGCCTGCCCCTGACCCTGCCCGGCCTCCCCCACCTGACAGATGAAGGGGCTGGGATTCGAGTCTGTCTGTGTGCCCTGTGATGACGAACACCTTGCATGTTTCTGTGGACTCATCTGAGACTCTCGTGTCAGGAAAGTGAGCAAGACTTCACACTTCCACGGACTGAACATCTAAAATACACCCACAGCCGCCGTCCTGACAAAGCACCACTTCCCTCAAAACACACAGAAAATTTCTTTCCAAGCAAACCTTGGGCTGACGCTTTTCCCCACTCTGAGCAGGATCTCCGCGGTGAACATCCTGGTGTGGTCACGTTGGAGTGACCGGCTTTGCCTGTAGCGATCAGTCGTGGGAAATTCTCCTGAATCTGACAGCAAGCTGGATTTCTTCTCGTGTGAGAAGCTGCCCAAGAAAGCAGCGCGTCCAGAGAAATTCCTGACCCACTGTCTTTTCTTCACCCCCACTTTTATGGCCTCAGAACGAGCTGAGTAACTGCCTCCAGACGGGGGAGGCCGTGGATACGTTGGTGCCGAAAAGGAAATCCCGCAGCAGTGTGTGGGCTTCTTCCTTCGCAGAGGCTGGGC
This sequence comes from Bos mutus, assembly GCF_027580195.1. Taxonomy (NCBI): domain Eukaryota; kingdom Metazoa; phylum Chordata; class Mammalia; order Artiodactyla; family Bovidae; genus Bos; species Bos mutus. The sequence goes on along the minus strand of NC_091620.1, from coordinate 5,633,077 downwards.
TGCCTGGGACTGAACAGTTTCTAAGGGAAGCAGAGGAGAGGCTAAGGCCGTGTTCCAGACGCTACCAGACCTCCTCGTGGAGCTGAGCCCTGCAGGGCCAGAGCCTCTGGAGTCAGGGCCCGGGGCTGAGGGCACAACACTCCAGAGCCCTCCAGAGCAGAGGGGCTGCTTGGCGGGCTGGGGTCCATGCCGACCGTCTGCACAGTTCAGCCACCCAGGTCCAGCTTCTGCCTCCTGTTCACTCCCTTCCTGGAAGCTGGACCACTGGACATGTGAGACGTCCAACCTCCTGTGGCCTGGTGTCTGCACGTCTCACCTCTCACAACCGAGGCTGCACAGAGTCTCAGCTTCAGGGGGACTCGGGGGCTCGGAGAGACCCGGGACCTCGGGGGGGGCCAGACCTGGGCCCTCTCCTGGATGCGTGCTGGTTCCCTCACCCCGAGCAGCCAATCACAGCCTTCAGAGGGCCACGCCGGGCTGTGTTTCCTCCACTGAGATGTTCCCAGTGTCCGTTCAGCGTGCGATGGGCTCCTCACAGGGCCCAGCCCTCATCTGTCCATCCTGACTCAGCACTGAACTCTGCATTCACTTCCGATAAACGCACCCTTGTTCAAAGCCTAGGGGAGCTCAACACCCGCTCATCATGGTGCCTCCTTGTCGGTGTTTGCTCTCCATGTGGTTTATAAGCATGTTTCAGATTATTTCGAGTCACTGATGATATCATATTCAAGGAGATGAATGCAGAGCGCTGCCTCCCAAGGCACGGACCCGGAAGGACCATGGCCATGGCTGCTCCCCGCATGACCCCGGCCCGCCTGCCGCCGCCCTGCAGCCCTGACACACCCGCACAGCAGAAAGGCCACGTGTGCAACGTCCCCTTCACACTGCCACCTGAGAACCTGGAGCCAGAGGTGAGCCAGGGCGTCGGGGGCGACAAGGGTTGTCCCCCGTCCTCCTGACCCCAGGGGGCTCCTGGCCACCCAGTCCCGCGGGTGCTTTGCAAAGAACGCCGGCTTGGCATCATTTTCCCCACCCTTTTTATTACAAAAGTTCTCAGATCCTCAGGTTGAAGTGATAATTTGATGATCGCCTACATCCCCACGGGCCAGACTCCACATGGCTGCCACTCAGTTTTGTGATCTGGCTGTTTTACTTCATTGTTGGCTGAACTATTTCAAAGTGGGTTTTATGTGTCTAAATGGTTTAGCCTGTGTCTCCTAAAGTAAAGACCTTCTCCTACGTAACTATGACCCCATCGTTATAGCTGACAACAGTGGTTACCTGCAGATGGTGACTGCAGCCACGAAATAAAAAGACGCTTGCTCCTTGAAAGAAGAGTTATGCCCAACCTAGACAGCATATTAAAAAGCAGAGACATTACTTTGCCAACAAAGGTCCGTCTAGTCAAAGCTATGGTTTTTCCAGTAATCAGGTATGGATGTGAGAGTTGGACTATAAAGAAAGCTGAGCACCGAAGAATTGATGCTTTTGAACTGTGGTGTTGGAGAAGACACTTGAGAGTCCCTTGGACTGCAAGGAGGTCCAACCAGTCCCTTCTAAAGGAGATCAGTCCTGGGTGTTCATTGGAAGGACTGATGCTAAAGCTGAAACTCCAATACTTTGGCCACCTGATGTAAAGAACTGACTCCTTGGAAAAGACCCTGATGCTGGGAAAGATTGAAGGTAGGAGGAGAAGGGGACAACAGAGGATGAGGTGGTTGGATGGCATCACCGATTCAATGAACATGAGTTTGAGTAAACTCCAGGAGTTGGTGATGGACAGGGAAGCCTGGCGTGCTGCAGTCCATGGGGTCGCAAAGAGGCGGCCACGACTGAGCGACTGAACTGAACTGAGTGGTTACCTGCTTAGACTTCCAGGAGGTCAGCGTTTAGCAGGAGGGTCAGACTGCCAGCTGTACTCCCGTTTCTGACCCTCCTCCCCTCCCCTCCCCTCCCCTCCCTCCTCCTCCTTCTTACCCCCTCTTCTCGCTGCTCACTTCAGTTAGAGTTCTTAGCGGACTGAGGCGTCAGGAGCCATCAGGTTGACGGCCGTCTCCGTCAGCCTCGGGCCTGATCTCGGCCCTGGGTGAGGGGCATGCCACCCGCACCGCCCCGGGCCTGTGACAGGCAGCAGACACCCCAGATCGCAGAGTCACTTTGCTCTTGAGAGGGAGCCTGAGTCTGATGGGTCCCGCTCGGTCCCCCTGCCCGTGCGGCAGCAGACCACCAGCCCCAGGACCCACGTCCTGCCCCCGGGGCCCATGCAGGTGCCGCCTTCGTGACAACGTGAAGGGGAGTTGCAGATGAGCCTGAGGTTTGCTCATCAGCTGACCTTAACTTAGGGAGAGGGGCCTGGGTTTTCCAGACAGGCCCAGGGTCATCACCAGGGTCCTTGGCGTGGAGGAGGGAAGCCAGGCTGGTTGGGGTGATGCGGTGAAGAGGGACGGTCCTGGCCAGGATCCTGGGAGCAGCTGGAGGCTGGAACCCGGAGAACTACCTTGATTCAGACTCACCCCAGGCTTCTGGGCAGAAGGACAAGCATAAACGGGCAGTGTTGAAGCGCTAGGTCTGTGGACACGGGTTCTGCTGGTCCTGCCCCCTCGCTTAGCTGGGCTCTGCCCCCGACCCCGCCCTCTGCCGCAGCTCTCCCAGAGCATCGTGAACATGTTTCTGTGCGAAAAGCCACACCGTTGATACAGCCAGCCGCCTTTCTGGTGGAGATGAAGACGCGGAGAAGCACAGTCGCCTCCTCACTGCTCAGGCCCGTGTTGGTGGACCTCCTGGCCTAAAAGAACAAGTAACCGGACTGTTTGTTTAGGCTTCAGCATCTGCTGGGATCGGGAAGATCCCCTGAGAAGGAAATGCAACCCACTCCAGTGTTCTTGCCTGGAGAATCCCATGGACGGAGGAACCTGGAGGGCTACAGTCCACGGGGTCGCAAAAAGTCGGACACGACTGAGTGACTTGCACACCAGGAGGACAGATTATCTGCTGCAGCTGCGTCAAGCACCGGGGGCCTCGGGGGCTTCTGGGCCATGTCCCCTCATGCCCGATCTCCTTCAGGTCTCAACCTAAACTGCAGCCCCGTGCTCCCCCAGCTCAGCTGCGCTGAGCACCCCTCCCGAGGGCTCTCCTTTCCTGGAGGATCCACCCTCCCATGCTGCACACAGAGGCCCAGGACCCTGAGGCGGGCTTCCGTGCGGGGCGGGGGTGCGGGCGGCCGCCCCCTGCGGGGTCACAGGTGCAGCGGAGCCAGACACGCTGCTCCACCTCGTGTCCCGGTGACTCCGTCCCCAGACCCCCGCGGGTCTCCCCGCCCCGGCCCCCTTCCGCCACGTCAGCCTCGGTCGGAGTGTCCTCTGGGCCCCTCTCCTACCTGCCGTCACAGGTGCGTCTCTATTAAGGTGACTCAGTTCCTGCCAGACTTGCTCCCCTTCCTTCCCCAGGCGTCCTCATTGGCAGGGCCTGGGAGCAGGGGGTTTCATCTTGTTCTCAGACCCCGTCCCAAAGGCTCAGGTCGCACATCCGCCCTGGTCCCTGTAGATGCTGAGACTGTCAGCTGGAGGTGACGCGGGTGTCACCCTCCATCGACCCTCAGTCAGCCCAGAGGAGGCCGCTGGTTCCCGCTGACAGCCCTGTGCTCAGCAGACCAGGGCCCTCAGTCAGCCCAGAGGAGGCCGCTGGTTCCCGCTGACAGCCCTGTGCTCAGCAGACCAGGGCCCTCAGTCAGCCCAGAGGAGGCCGCTGGTTCCCGCTGACAGCCCTGTGCTCAGCAGACCAGGCTTGCCCCGTTTCGTGTAAGCATGGATGAGCTGCCCCCTACCCGGGCCCTCGGAGGCCGCGCCCCTCGCTGTCTGTCCGCAGCCCTCCGCTCAGCCCGGGGCAGGTGCCTCGCTCAGAGAAGCGGGTGGCTGGGGTGCGCCGGCTGACGGTCTCTGGGTGGGACCGTGCGACGGCGTGGTTTCGCTTGGTCAGTGTCTGAGCTCTTGTTTCTGCAGAGTCGTTCTTGCGTGTGCCACACGACCACTGTGGCAAACACGGGCACACCGCGCTCCCCGCCACCCTGCGGTGCCCTGGTGTCTGCACTGCACCCACCGAGGGCCAGCCTGGAGCCTCCCGCAGGCCCCAGTGCCTCTGGGGCCTCTGAGCAGAGCTCCCGCCCCTTCCTCCAGGCTCGTGAGGGCCCACCTCGCGCCTGTTCCCTGCTTTCCTCATAGAAAACTCACTTTTTTAGGCTGGTAGGAAAGTCCTGCTCTCGGTCATTGAAGGTGTGGGACTTGGAAGAGCTGAGATGCAGGAGCAGGGCACACAGGTCGGTGCGTCCTAAGGGAGCCAGGCCCAGACACAGGCCAGCCCTGGGGGCAGGCGCGCCCGGGCTGCAGAGCTGTGTCCTCACGGGTTGGAGGCCGGGCCCAGGACGAGGCTGGCCCGCCGGGGCTCTGAGGGGTGTCCGTCCCAGGCCGTCTCCTCGGCCTTCATGTCTGCATGCTCCCTTCTGTCTGCCTGGGTCTGAGTCCAAACCTCCCCACTTCTCTCCAGGCCCCAGACACGTGGGGTGAGGCCCACCCGTGCCTGTGAGCTTGCTGTGCCCATCCCCTCTGCACAGACCCAGCTCCGCGTCAAGGCCACAGCCCGAGGTCCTGGGGGGCACAGTTCAACCTTTGACCCCAGGAGCCCCAGGACAGCCTGGGCCATGACCTGAAGCCTGTGGGGTCCTTTCCTGCCTGGCACACAGGCCGAGCCCCGAGAGGCCTTCCCCTTGTAGACGCTGAGTGCGAGGTCTGTGCATAGTTAGAACAGGGGGTCCCACTGAGCTCCAGCCCCTGTGACCCACCTTCAGGGCCACTCACGTGCCGAGCTGGGCGGCCACCCTGCAGGAAGCCCCCATGATGCTCGTGCTTTGCTCACCCATCGGGAGACCCACAAAATTCAGGAAGGAGCTGGTGACCACTGGGTCATTCCCGAGCGCGGCCCGACGTGGGGTCTCTGTGGAGGACTCGCAGCCCTCTGGACAGTGCTGGCCCATCTCAGACGCCCCTGGCACGCCTTCCAAGTGGAGAAACTGCTGTCAGCCAGCGAGCGTGATGGTCCCATCGCAGTCATAACAGCAAATTGAGAAGCTCAAGGGCCCTGAGGCAACACTGGCAGACCATCCGGAGGCAGAAGCTCCCTCGGCTGGAGCTACTTGCTGTCAACCAGCGGGTTCTACAGACTCCCGGCTTGCGTTGCCGTCAGCAGCATCGATGAGTCACGTCCTCGAGGGAGGTGAAGTCTGTTGACTCGCCCACGGATCGGCACACTCGGCAGGGTGAGTGATGCGACCGGGGAGCCCAGGAAAGCCCCATCCTGAGGGGCCCGTGTGGGAGATCACAGTGGAGGCGGCCTCCGCACTGTCCGGAGCTGGGTTCCGGCAGTGCGGGGAGGGTCCACACCATGGCCCAGGCTGGAAGGAAGCCTGGGTGGTGACGCTCAGTCACCTCCAGAGTCTGCCGCTTCAAGGCTCCTCTGCCCTCGTCATAGCCAAGCAGTTCTAAAACCTGTTCCTCACTGGCATTTGTGAAAACCATCCTGAGGTTGCTGACGACTCGTCGGAGCCATGCAGCGAGCTTCGCCAGCCCAGCAGACCCTTCATCAGTCAGGTGTGCGTCTGTCTGTGGTCTCGACCTTGCTTCTAAGTCCCTTCCGTCTGCCAGGCCTCACGTGGCACCTGACGGGAGCCGTTCGCACAACGGCCCTGTGAGTTGGACTGCAGCGTCCTAGGGTCCGCATGATGAATCTGACACTTTAAGATACGGAGCCGTTTACTCAGCTATCGCGTGGCTAGCAGGAGGCAGGGCTGGCTGAGCCCTCAGTGCTGTGGCCTCTGCCAGGCCAGTTACTTGGTCTTTTGGAGCCTTAGTTTCTTCAGCCTAAAATGGGAAAATGGCCCCTGCTCTGTCTGGCACAGTGTTCTAGGAAGAAGGAGGTGATGAGTTTGAAACACCAGGACAGGTACTGGATAGACCACGAGAGGAATTCAAGACATCGTTTTTAAACGTGGGAATAACACCAGTAATTCTATAGGGGTTCAGAAAGGTTACTCACAGAGGGCTGGTTCATCAAGCTTCTTCTTGAGAGGAGTTCTTCTCCTTCCCTTCTTGGCTGAAGTTACCACTGAGGATCTCGTGAGAGGAGAATGGCCCAGTGATGGAGCCAGGTGCAGCGGGGAGACGCGACCTGAATTTCCTCGTGTCCTGGCTTCCGAGGGCGTCTCAGACGAAGACCTTGAGGACACACCCGCCTCTTCGTTCAGACACCAGCGCTGCGGGTGTGAAATGTCTTGCTCTGTGGCTGGAGTCATCATGTTGAGTTTGATCCCAAAAAAGATGTGTGTGTTTGTCCGAGGAAGACGAAGGAATCATTGGGGGGAGGGGCGGGGACTTGCTCACCCCGGCCCTGGCGTCAGCTCCACTGCACCTGCTGACCGGGAGTGAATCGGTGATCCTGCCAGGCACTCTCTGTGCCTTTCACATCATGAGGAAAACTTGCAGCCGCCCTCAAAACAGGAACTGCGAGCCACAAAATATAAGACATGCCCAGCCGAGTGACGTGCCCACTGGAGCATCCCTGCTACACGCAACCGCCCTTCACTGGACCCTGGCCCTTCCAGGGTGGCGCTCAGTGTCTCCGAGGGAGGTAAAGACGGTGCCACGCTAAAAAAATCAACTTCACTGTCAATTCTAAAATGAGGATGTTGCCACCAAGTCAGATATGTGATGGGAAGGAAGCGGAACTCTGAGCTTTGGAAGCCTTTGCCCCAGACTCAGGGGCGTCTCAGAAAGGGTGCCTTGCAGGGACGAAGGCGGCTGGGCCGGCGCCCGCAGGGTGCAGGAGGCTGCGTGCTATCCTCACAGGCACGCTCACGCTCCAGCCCTGCTCATTCTGTCCCGTCAGCGATCAGAGAGCCGAGCTCACCGGGATGTCCGAACTTAGGACCCGCTTTCTCGATTCTCCTGCTAGAAAACCCAGCTGGTCCTGGGTTTGCTGGGCCTGGCTGCTCGTGGGGCTCCGTGGAGATGCGGGGACCCGACAGCCCCCAAGGCTGTGTCAGTTCAGTGCTACTCGGGGGCCACCCTGCCCGGGTGGACGGGGCCCTCTGAAGCTCCAAGCCCCACCCTTGCGATCACCAGCAGCCCTGCCCTGGGCCCTGGGTTCTCAGACCCTGGGAGCAGCTGACTGCTGCTGTCAGCAGAGCCCACAGCGGGCTCATGGAGAGAGTGTGCAGTGAGGCCCTCAGGAGCCCTCTGGAAGCCCTGCCCTGTGCATCCAGACCCCTGCGTGGCTGCAGCAAGCGCAGCCTCCATTCAGAGAGAGGCCCGGCTTCTGAGCGGCTCACCCCCCTCCCCCAACACACCGAGAAACTGGGCCCTTGAAGTGCGTTTAAGGGTTAGTGTTGTAGCACGTTGGAATGCCAGAGTTGACAGACTTCTCTTGTAAATTCTTTGTAACTTCCTGCTGCAGCCATTTCTCAGCCTCTCAAGAACATAAATCTGTGCAGGACCCAAAGTCATTGGGTCCAGGGGACTTTGGATCGGTGGCATCTTAGCAGGAGGCTTGGCAGCTGCCATCGTAAACACCTTCAGAACATTCCACAGGGTGCGTTCCATGTCACCTCTGCTCAGGTAAACGTGCCAAGTGTGAACTCCTTCCTGATATCTAGATGGTTCTTACCTGTCTTATCTCTGCTTGGAAACGGCCAATGTTAATACCTTAATAAGACGCACAGGAGGGTAAACGGTAACTTCCGGGTTCAGTCAGCTATAGGCCTTGCCAAGTTTCCTGACTCCCAGAACCGTCTAAAACAAAAAATAAGTGAATAAAGTCTCCCAGAGAAATGAAAGAAGCCACCAGAGCAAAGCCCCCGAGCTCTCCTTCCCCCACTCCCCGACCTGCTCCCAGGGGCGGGGGCAGGAAGTGGGGAGACCCGGCTGAAGGGCCAGGAATCCAGACTCGGACTTGGGGTGACATGCTCGCCGCCGCAGAAACGCAGGCCTCTGGGGCTGCAGCGGGGCTCTATCTTCTCGGCAGAAGCAGGTGGGGTGGGGTCCTTAGGCCCCGCTGTAGCACGGGCTGACAGCGGAGCTCAGCACTTCCCATTTTCAAGGTCTCACCTTGCTGAGGGAGAGGAGGAAAGCAGGAGACTCGGGACCCCTCGGGGTGCCCTGCTCACTGCGAAGTCCCTGCAAATAGGCAAAGAGAGTTATCACTGAAGGCAGGGGAGTGCTTGTTCCAGAACCAAAATTAGGGATGATTCACAGATCAGACACATCAAGCTATGATGGAGCATGCCCTTACTCCCCACCAAAGTGTCTGATTTCAGCATCAGTCAAGTTATTGTGCCCATTGAAAGCACATTTTCATGTCGATGAGTCCCCATGTGGCTCCTGGCTCCCTCTTCAACCTCATTTTCTTTTGCCCTTATTCCCCTTTTAAATCTACATTCTTCTAAACATGAGTATCTTGTCATTTCTAGACCACAAAACTGGGTGTATTGAATGGTGGGCTAATAGCTTAATATCTATGTTGGTGTTTATTTTCTCTATGTTACTGAATATGTGTCATTTAAAAGCAAACATTGCATGAGCTATTGCCATGGAGTTGATTATCTTTAGCTCAGAAAGTAAAGAATCTGCCTGCAATGCAGGAGACCCAGGTTCAATCCCTGGGCCAGGAAGATTCCGTAGAGAAGGAAATGGCAACCCATTCCTGTATTCTTGCCTGGAAGATTCCATGAATAGAGGATCCTGGTGGGCTACAACCCATGGGGTCGCAAAGAGTCAGACACAACTGAGTGATAGCCAGCTTTGGCATTGAACTTGACGCAAGAGCAACACTGGGTGCCCACACACCTGACGCTCTGCTGGTGGACCGGAGGACCCCAGTGGGGGTGACGGGAGGAGGCACGGGCTGGGAGCAGTTACTGGGTGCCCACACACCTAACGCTCTGCTGGTGGACCGAAGGACCCCAGTGGGGGATGACGGGAGGAGGCACAGACTGGGAGACTGAAGGACCCCAGTGGGGGTGACGGGAGGAGGCACGGACTGGGAGCACTTTGGGGGGGCGAGCGGTGGCCCTTGAAGACACACCACATGGGTTAACGCTTTGCCCTTGGGCTTGCAGATGACCACTCCCGGATCCGGCTGAAATCGGAGAACAGCCACAGCAGCTCCGACTACATCAACGCCAGCCCCATCGTGAGTACCAACCCTGCCACCCACCAAGCCTGGGGGAAGGAGTAGGCCAGCCCCGCCCTGGGTCAAGAGCTGAGCCAATCTCCACCTGGTAACTAGTCTCCACCAGGTAACTACTTTCATCTGGTAATCAGTCTCCACCAGGTAACTCTCCACCCAGTAACTAGCCTCCACCCAGGAACTAGTCTCCCCCTGGGGTAAATAGCCTCCAGTCTGTAATTAGTTTCCATCTGGTAACTAGCCTCCTCCAGGTTACTAGCCTCCACAATAAAACTAGCCTCCACCTGGTAACTAACATCCACTCTGTAACTAGTCTCCATCCACCTTATAACTAGCCTCCTCCAGGTTACCAGCCCCCACACTGTAACTAGTCTCCACCTGATAAATAACATCCACCCTGTAACTAGTCTCCACCAGGTAACTAGCCCCCACGCCGTAACTAGCCTCCACCAGGTAACTAGTCTCCACACTGTAACTAGCCTCCACCCAGAAACTAGCCTCCACCCAGAAACTAGCATCCACCCTGTAACTAGTCTCTACTTGGCAACTAACATCCACCCTGAAACTAGCCTCCACCTGGTAACTAGTCCCCACCTGGTAACTAGCCTCCACCAGGTAACTAACCTCCACCTGGTAACTAACATTCACCTTGTAACTAGCCTTCACCCTGCAACTAGCCTCCACCATGTTACCAGCCTCCACACTGTAACTAGTCTCCATCTGGTAACTAGCATCCACCCTGTAACTAGTCTCTACCTGGTAACTAGCCTCTATTAGTTAACTAGTCTCCCTCTGGTAACTAGCCTCCACCAAGTTACCAGACTCCACACTATAACTAGCCTCCACCTGGTAACTAGCACCCACCCTGTAACTAGTCTTTACCTGGTATCTAGCCTCTATTAGGTAACTAGCCTCCACCCTGAAACTAACCTCTACCTGATAACTAGCCTCCACATGGTAACTAGCATCCACCTTGAAACTAGTCTCTACCTGATAACTAGCCTCTGCTGGTAACTAGTCTCCACCTGGTAACTAGCCTCCACCCTGTAACTCGCCTCCTCCAGGTTACTAGCCCCTGTCAGGTGCCAGGGCTGGTGCACCACCCCGGCCTGCTCTCGACGGCCCTTGTCCCCAGCATCCGGGGCAGAGGGGACACGGTGCAGGGCACAGGGCCTGGTCAGCCTGTAGCAACAGCGTCCTGCGAAGTTGCTGCTGGAACCCATGACTTTGGGGAAATCCTTATTCCCTACTTGGGGGAAACAGAAAAAAAAACAGACCCAAACCTGGTGCGTGTTGAATGAGGGAGGGCCTGGAGGTGGTGTAAACTAGGTTGGTTTCCTCTGGTTTTCCCAGCGGCAGGGTCTTCACTTCCTGGGGTGGGCGGGCCGCAGCCACACCTCCCTGGGCAGCTGGTATCAGATGGGGGCTTGGGGAGGTCTCTGTCCTGCACATTCCTGGCTTCTGGAGAGTCCCCCCACCCCTAGCCTCAGCCGCTATTCCCCCTGCTTCCTGCCCTGCATCCAGCGGTGGGTGGGGCGGGGGGGGGCACTTAGGAGGAAACTCTGGAGCGCCCCCCAACACAGGGGGAAGAGGGGCTGGAAGGTGGGCCTGAGGGCTGGAGTGAGAGTAGGTGGCAGGTGGTGAGCTGAGCCTGCTGTCTCCACTCAGAGTGCCGCGTTGGCACCACCTGGACCCGCAGCAGAGTGTGAGGAGTGGGTGTGGGTGTGGGCTGTGTCCCTTGGTCCCCTTGGTCTCCGCGCTGGTCTTCAGGGAGGGCCAGGCCACCTCACTAAGTTCTCAAGTTGGCTTCACAGACAGGCGTGCCGGATGCAGCACGTCCTGGGGCTCTGACGACTGAGGCTCTGGGAGTGTTGGTGGCCGAGCGGGCGGGGCTGTCTCTGATTCCTGAGAGAGCCTTGTGCGAGCCACCAGCCACAGTCCCTGCTGTCCTCGGGGGTGACCCTGCTGAGACAGCTCCCTGTCTGCCACACGCAGGACCGCCAAGCGCAGACCGCTGTCATCGTGGTGGCTTATTTCAGCGCTTCTGTCGCATGAACCCTATTATCGTGATGCCGGTGCACCGTGGGTCAGTCCCACTTCCTGACACTTCACAACCACACGGTGGGAGCTCCATGTAACACACGCGCTGTGAGAAGGGGATTCACAGTGAGCACCCCGTCTACACCCGCCCAAGCCCCAGCCAGTGTTTCTGGGACTGTTTTAAGGAGTCACACCTTCCTTTCTGGCAGCATAGACATCAAATGTTGGCTCCATGTGTGCAGAGGCCTCACTGGAGCCCTTCAGTCTTCTCAGTAAACACTCTTGGTGAGTTTGGTATTTTTCCATCAATTCTAATTCAAAAAGCCAAGTGAAAGCCCCCTTGATTTCCCCATGTTTCCTCCGATGAGGCTGGGGTTTGTGGCTGCAGAAGGGGGAGCAGCCTTTGTCCTGTTGGGCTCCTTCCCTGGAACGAACATGTGACAGGCCAGAGAAATTCCTTCAAGTCTGAGAGACGGGAGTTCAGTGTGGGGGTGCCCGCCTCTCCCCCTTGAATGGCTTCCGGCTTTCAGACGTCTGGGCCACTTCAGGCTAGTTAGGACCAGCGGAGGATAAGGGGCTGAAGGCCACATCACCGCCCCCTCCTCTCCGAGCTGCCCAGCCCCCCACTCCTACACCTTCCCCGTCTCTCTCCTGTTGGCGGAGATTTAGAACAGCCTCCCAGGCCCAACGACGGGGCAGGGGCATGGGTCAGAAGGTGAGGCCAGGAGAGAGACATGACCTTTCAGTGTCTTTTTATGTTTTCCTTTTATTTTGCCCCACAATTCTTTCTGTTCAAATTTGGGGTCTAAGTATGAATTAGAAGAACTCCTCAACTCCTCTTCTCCCTGAAATGAGTGATGGTCCCATGACAACAAGCTTCCTGGCAGAGCTGAATGAGAAGCTTACGATTAGAGCCCAAGAAGCCCCAGCTGCGCAGAACAATACTACAGTAATTACACCCGTCATATTTGTACTTGGTCCTCATTAAAGTTCAGGGAAGCCATGAGTGCTAAATAATGTGCCATCTCTGCTTTGAAATCAGAGGTCACCAGAGTCTGTGGGAATTCTGTGAGAGAAACCATCAGCCACGCAGGAGCTTGGTTGCCAGAGTCTGTGGGAATTCTGTGAGAGAAACTGTCAGCCACATGGGAGCTTGGTCATCAGAGTCTGTGGGAATTCTGTGAGAGAAACCGTCAGCCACGCAGGAGCTTGGTCACCAGAGTCTGTGGGAATTCTGTGAGAGAAACCGTCAGCCACGCATGGGAGCTTGGTCACCAGGGTCTGTGGTCACCAGAGTCTGTCTGGGAATTCTGTGAGAGAAAACTGTCAGCCACATGGGAGCTTGGTCACCAGGGTCTGTGGGAATTCTGTGAGAGAAACTGTCAGCCACGCTTGGTCACCAGGGTCTGGTCACCAGAGTCTGTGGGAATTCTGTGAGAGAAACCATCAGCCACGCAGGAGCTTGGTCACCAGAGTCTGTGGGAATTCTGTGAGAGAAACTGTCAGCCACATGGGAGCTTGGTCACCAGGGTCTGTGGGAATTCTGTGAGAGAAACCGTCAGCCACGCGGGCGCTTGGTCACCAGAGTCTGTGGGAATTCTGTGAGAGAAACCATCAGCCACGCAGGAGCTTGGTCACCAGGGTCTGTGGGAATTCTGTGAGAGAAACTGTCAGCCACGTGGGAGCTTGGTCACCAGTTTGTAGGAATTCTGTGAGAGAAACCATCAGCCACGCAAGAGCTTGGTCACCAGAGTCTGTGGGAGTTCTGTGAGAGAAACTGTCAGCCACGTGGGCGCTTGGTCACCAGTTTGTAGGAATTCTGTGAGAGAAACTGTCAGCCACGCAGGCGCTTGGTCACCAGAGTCTGTGGGAATTCTGTGAGAGAAACAGCCACGCAGGAGCTTGGTCACCAGAGTCTGTGGGAATTCTGTGAGAGAAACTGTCAGCCACGTGGGAGCTTGGTCACCAGTTTGTAGGAATTCTGTGAGAGAAACCGTCAGCCACGCGGGCGCTTGGTCACCAGGGTCTGTGGGAATTCTGTGAAAGAAACCATCAGCCACGCGGGCACTTGGTCACCAGGGTCTGTGGGAATTCTGTGAGAGAAACCGTCAGCCACGCGGGCGCTTGGTCACCAGGGTCTGTGGGAATTCTGTGAGAGAAACCGTCAGCCACGCGGGCGCTTGGTCACCAGAGTCTGTGGGAGTTCTGTGAGAGAAACCGTCAGCCACGTGGGAGCTTGGTCACTGTCGGGCGTGGACTAGGGATAGTGTTACCACTAGTGTGACAGCACACACATTCCTCACCAGGGGCAAGTCTGAACACCTCAGTGACACTTGGAATTAAACTTACTCATCACTCCTCTGTTTATTAATAAAGGGGGAGAATTGTTTAATTTTTAAACTCAGTTCATTTAACAAATTTAAGTAGTACAAATTGACTCTTCAGAAAATAACTGCTCAGATGCACTGAACATCACAAGAAATTGTCCAAATAGGGGGAACAATTCCTTGGTTTTCAGATTTATAAGCGAACATCCATGTATTTATAATTATAGTTGGCATGCGTACGTACTAAGTTACTTCAGTCATGTCTGAGTCTTTGCGGCCCCATGGACTATTGCCCAGCAGGCTCCTCTGTCCATGGGATTCTCCAGGCAAGAATACGGGAGCGGGTTGCCATGCCCTCCTCCAGGGGAGCTTCCCAACCCAGGGATCACAACCTCATCTCTTACCTCTCCTGCATTGGCAGGTGGGTTCTTTACCACTAGCGCCACTTGGGAAGCCCAATTATAGTTTATATCGATTATTTTTCTTAAATCTCAACTTGTATGAATATGAAAATAATTCAAGTTCATAAGCCACACTCTCTCCCACTGATTTGACTACTGTTTCCCAGCAAACTCTCACCATAAGACTTGGTATCTGGAAAAGCGGTTTGAAAACTCCGCCTGATAGGGTCTTGTTTTTAGAAACCATGTGTGAAATTTGTTTTGCATATTATGAAAAGCAAGTATCAGTGGTCTGGGGGCAGAACCAACCTTGCCCTCACCTGCACACCAGCCCACAGCCTCCCCCAAGCCACCCTTCAAGGCTTCAGAACATGGATGCCCTGGTCTTAACACGCTGACGACTTAACTTTCAAGACGAGTTTTGTTTGGAACATCAGGGAAATATTGGTGCGTTTTCTGATGCAGATTAGAGCTAGTCGCTCTATTATAACTCTCCTTCTACAGCTTGAACCAAATCTCTAGGGACACACCTTGCAGGCACCCTGGTTCAGGTTATGTCTTTTTTTCATACTGGTGAATAGTTGATTAATAATGCTGTCTTAGTTTAAGGTGTATGGCAAAGTGATTCAGTTAAGCATATACATGTATCTTAGTTCAGTCGCTCAGTCGTGTCTGACTCTTTGCAACCCCAGAGACTGCAGCATGCCAGGCTTCCTTGTCCATCACCAGCTCCAGGAGCCTACTCAAAGTCATGTCCATCACATTGGTGATGCCATCCAACCATCTCATCCTCTGTTGTCCCCTTCTCCCACCTTCAATCTTTCCCAGCATCAGGCTCTTTTCCAATGAGTCAGCTTTTCGCATCAGGTGGCCAAAGTATTGAAGTTTCAGCTTCAGTATCAGTCCTTCCAATGAATATTCAGGACTGATTTCCCTTAGGATTGACTGGTTGGACTTCCTTGCAGTCCAAGGGACTCTCAAGAGTCTTCTCCACACCACAGGTCAAAAGCATGAATTCTTCGGCGCTCAGCTTTCTTTAGAGTCCAACTCTCTCATCCATACATGACTACTGGAAAAACCACAGCCTTGACTAGACGGACCTTGTTGGTAAAGTAATGTCTCTATCTATTCTTTTTCAAGTTCTTTTCCCATTTAGGTTATTACAGAGTACTGAGCAGAGTTCCTTGTGCTACACAGTAGGTCCTTGTTGGTTATCCAGGTGGCGTCTTCATGAGACTCAACCCAAACGTTGGGGGTCTACTTTTTCTGAAAAAAATCCCAGAATCCCAGAGCTAAAGGACCCGTAGAGCCAAGTCGCACTTCTCCAGCCCCTCCCACCCCAGTTTACAGACACTGAGATGGGAGCCAGAGAGCCTGACCTTGCCCATGGCCCTGGCGCACTGTGTGACCACAGCAACCATACAGAAGGAAGTCGCTACAAAGGAGTGAGGAAGAAGGGGGGCCATCAGCCTTGACCTCAGCGGAAGCCAGCGCTCATCCCCACCAGGAGTGCCAGTACAGACACCCTCACCCACCCACCGGGGCAGCAGCCAGCGTGCCTGCACGAGGAGTCGTGTTCCCGGAAACTGACAGTTCCCTCCAACCACCACACCTATCCTGCCCCGCAAGTCTTAAGTGTGCTGAGACGCCTGCTGTTCAGTTAAATGTTTGCTTTACTTTCGTTCAGTAACAGACGCACAAAACTGGACAGAGGCTGCTGTGTGTGAGCAAGGCCTCCTCTTTGCTACACACAGAGAACGTGCGAGGGATGAGGTGATGGTGCTTGTCTTCCGAGCGACTGTTGAGCTGGTGGCACAGGTCGCTGCTCTGTGATCATTTACTGCCGTCCAAGCGGCAGCCACGTGATACAGTCAAGGGGGAGGGGAGTGACATGGGCCATCGCGCACCCTCTGCCCCCAACCCCACGTCCTCCCATCTCCAGCTCGGGTTGATGGCAACGGAGTGACATGGAGACCTCTCCCCACAGGGGGCCTTATTTACCTCCCGAAACCCTGATCCGATTTTTGCTTTCAATCACATATTTTCTCACTGTGAAACCAGCTAAATGTGCTGGGTTGTACATACGAAGGATTTTAAAATACGTTGCTCTCTGAATTGCTTTGGGCAAAAAAGCACATTTGAAAAGGAGGTGGGGTTATACTTTTCATGCAGAACTATTTGCAAGGAAGAGACAGGGTCCCTGTAAATAGCTGTCACCCCCAACAAATGCATATTTTAAACATCAAAACTCCTTATTTCTGCCAAGCACGTTCCCACTGAAACATTTTAATTGGGGCTTTCAGCAAGAGTAACGTAATTTTACCTGTATTGTGTGTTGTTGTGAATTTCCAGTTTTAATTACGAATCACTAAATTAGATGCACAGAAAGCGTTTTTTTCCTGCCCCCTCCCTTAGCCAGCGTCACGTTGCTGTGCTGATGGAGCGACTTACATCTGTTCTCCTGTGCTCTTTCCCGCTCTCACGGTGCACGTAATTATAAGGTGCACTGGGGGCGTCCTTTCAGACTGACAGCCGTGGGCTCTGAAAGTGCTGACGGGCAGGCTACACCGCACGCATGTTAAAGGGCACACGAGCCCTTCTCAGACCCAGACTCGGAGGGGCTTCCAGTGAGCGGGGCTTCCAGCCGGCATCCCCACGCGTCTCCACTGAATCGCGCCTCCACTGAATCGCGCCTCCACTGAATCGCGTCTCCACTGAATCGCGCGTGGTTGCACCTTTCTTGTTTTTCGCCATGTTCGGAAATGAGTTCTTAACAAGTACCTTTAAATTCGGAGTGTTTTAAATCTTTCATCAAACCCTGGTGTCAAAAGAGTAGAAACCAGTGCTGGATGGAAAGAATAAAGGAGGCTGTATGTCTGATGAGTGAGTGGTCGCCTGACACCCAGGGGAGACCCGCCTGCTCTCTTCTGGGGGGTGTCTCTGTGGTCCCCAAGGGGGGACAGTGAGGACGTCCTGCTGACACCTCGCCTGGCCCCTCCCTTGTCCTCTTGGGACACCAGCGTGAGAGGGAGAACGCCGTCTGATTTAATCCGATTTGCTGCTCCAGGCTTTGTTCTCATGTTTTTTTCCTGCTTAGTCAGTCTTGGAATTAACTGTTCTAATGAAGGTCTTTTAAGCCAGACTTCCTCTCTCGGAGCCAGCAGGCCGCGTTCGGGCGGATCGACAGCCAGGAAGCTCGCCACTGCGTTCTCCTTTGCTTGTTTGTTTTTGGTCCTTGTCTGGCAAGGTGGAAAAAGAATATGAAACGAGCTGCTAGAAGCCTGGGCCCGTCCCTGGCCAGCGCCTGCTGGGCTGGCTCTCGGACCCTTTCAGGGTGCAGAGCAGCACAGCAGCACGGGAGGGGGTTTGCCTCACCCTGGGAGGCAGGAAGCGCTGTTGCTGGGCCCCTCCAGGTCTGAGAGATGCCCGCCCTCTGCCCAGCCCAGCACCCGCAGTGCCAACCTCGGCCGCTTTACTTTTGAGCCCTGTGTGTGGCCAGTGGTGGCCATGGAGGCCACCCATACCAGTGGAACACCTCTGCGGTCACAGTCGTCTGTGGACCTGTCGCCACGTGGGTGACCCGGGCACCTTCCCTGCCTCCCCACGGCCCCGCTTCACGTGGCCCCTACGTGGCTGATGCTCTGGCATCTGGTCTGTGGTTGACTGGCCTCCATTCTACTGATGCTGCTCAGTTAGTGCCATTTCAGGTGTCAGAAGCACATCCAGCCCCATCGCCAGGCTCCAGGCACAGGGTCCCTAGGCCCCCCTAAAATCCAGGCACAAGGGCCCCCCTAAACTCCAGGCACCAAGCCTCCCCTAAACTCCAGGCACCAGGCCCCCAGGCCCCCCTAGAATCTTGGGGGGGTAGGTCAGGAGGGGTCTGGCAGGAGCCAGGGGCTTTCCTGCTTCCACAGAGGTGGTGTGTGTCGGGCCTGGGGGCTGTCAGCACGGGACTCAGGGCCCCGAGCCTCCCCGGCCCTGCCCTTCCCCAGCTCATCTTCCTCCTGCGCTCTTGTCTCCGCAGATGGACCACGACCCCAGGAAGCCCGCGTACATCGCCACCCAAGGACCCCTGCCCTCGACTGTGGCTGACTTCTGGCAGGTGACTCTTTTTAAATTAAATTTTGTTCTGAGTCTAACAGCTTAATAAATTGATCATGAGTAATGCCTTGGATCCAGTTAAGCCAATCCAGATTTGTTTACAGGTGTTCATCAGGTGTTCCTTGGTTTCAGAATTTATATGAGCTCGTTCATATTTCTTATGATCAACCTTCTTTTCCAAAACTTGAGTATAAATTCCCTTTGAGATATTAAACCTTTAAAGACTTTTACTTGTTAAGCTGCTTCGGTCACTTTATCTTATGAAATGTAATGAAATAATGCATGCGTAAATTATTGCATTTTAGTCAGATGTGTCTCGTATTGATAGTTTTAATCTTATGAAGTTTAAAAAATGGTGCTCAGATTATAGTCTCTCCTTGTGGATTCTTTGTAATAATGCATTTGAGAAGCCAGGCTGGTCTCTTTTCATCCAGCAAATACTGCACACTCGGATTAGGCTTGGGCGCTGGGGACACTGGCCAGTAAGAGGAGAGCCAGGGGGCCAGCGAGGCCTCGCCTCCGCGCTCCGGTCTCCCTGCCCACCGTCCAGCAGGCGGCAGAGCTCCAGGAGCACAGTCTTGAGAAGGTGGCACCAAGGGGTGTGCACACGGGGTCCCGCCACTCTTTGGCAGTTGAAACAGAGCCCTACTGTGAGTCGGGCCCACGGGCGTCCCAGGACTGGCAAAGTGCACCCTGAGGATGAGATCAGGGACGCATGGCCTCTGGGTCCGCAGCTGATGGGCGGGAGCAGTGTGAGGGCCACAGGGCCAGGCCGTCAGGGTCCAGTGGCTGCACCATCTCTAACCCAGAGGGACCCGCTGAAGTTGGCAGAGTCCACGTTCCCTGCCCCCTGTGCCCCGTCCCCAACTCTCCAGCCAGCCCTGTCCTGGCTCCACCCCAGGAGGCCTGTGCTCCTGCCCACCCTTGAGTCTCTGCGGGCTTCTGGGAGTCAGGAAGGGACCCGGGCTCCGCTCTTGCCTTGTATGCGCGTTCACAAACTGGCATCATCTTGGTTCTTCATGGGCCACACGAGTGCGCGTCAGTGAGATGACGTGGCTCGGCCCAACCTGCACGTAGGAACCAGATGGACACTTCTGCGTGGCCCTGCCCTTCCGTGCTGCTTCACACTCTGGGAAGGAAAGACCAGGCTGAGCCCCGTGATCGCTGCCTCGAGCCATCAGGCTGGACCAGTGGGTCCCGCCGCCCTGAGGGCGTCTCCTCCTCATTACACCTGCCGAGAGGTCGTGCAGCCCGGGAGGACCAGGCGGCCGGCTCCAGCCTGGACCCAAGGGGCCTCCTCACCCCACGCAGAGCTGTCCCCCTGAGCCATGAGCCCACCCATCCCAGCTTGCCTATGGAGTGCTGCTGGAATTCCATGGTTTGCTCAGTTACCTTCCTGCTGTTGCCCAGGCTCCGTGCTCAGACAGAAAGAACACAGAAAACCCCAAGTCGTGTGGCAGAATAAGGGCCAACAGAATTCCACGGTCACCGCGTCTTCCATTCAGCCTCAGCCTGCCATCCCAGCATGCACGTTTGTGTAGGTGTGCCTGAGAGGGGTGGTTTCATTTTTACCAGCTTCAGGCCCCAGTCGCAACTGCCTGTAGGCAAAGCTTCTCTTGCCAACAGAAGCACAAGATCCTGAGGTTGTGTCAACACTCACACAGTCACCGCTTACATCCATGGAGCACTTGCCCTGTGGCAGGCCACGCGTTGGGGTTTGTGTATTTTGACCCCTAATCTTGGCGTTCTACGAGACTCGCGGTCATACTCTGCCCCGGTTCTTGTGGTTAGTACACAGGGCCGCTGGTATATTTTTCTTACTGCTTGTTCTGAGCAATTGCCATTGTTGGGGGCCATTCATTGTGCCAGCATTTGTAAACCATAGGATGTCCTAGAGCATTTATGGAGGTCTGATATCAAGGAGCATTCTTGAAATGGAAAGGAAACATCTCTAAATGAGGCAACTGGAGAAAAATATTCAAGTGAGATGAAGTGCAAGATACTATGAGGACACCTCGGTCAGCACTTACCGAACCTCCGGGAAACACTGGCGTCCCTCGAGGCGGGAGTGGACACTCTGGCCACTAGGCCGCCCTCCCAGGCCGTCTCAGGCTCATCAGCTCATCACAGCCTCTGAGACAGCCTGCAGCAAAAAGACCTCCCTGACTGTGTCTCCCCAGGTGCCCTTGAGCCAGATGCGTGGTCTCCACACCAAGCCTCCGGGTCCAGTTGCAGGAAGAACATAAAGCAGAGACACCCGAGGCCGTCAGCAGGGGGCACACGAGGTGGGCCCCACAGGCTCAGGATGAGGGGCGACACCCAGAGGAGGGGCTGGGGGAGGCTCTGTCTTCACGCAAGCGTGGCGCTTCCAGAACATTACATCGTGGGTGTGACCCAGTGACAGCCCACACTGCAGTCACCTCAAGGCGGGGTCTCCCACCCCAGCCAGGCCCCTCCCTCCTGACCCTGCAGCCCTTGGGGCTCTGCCAGGATGCAGCGCCCAGCCAGGCCCCTCCCTCCCGACCCTGCAGCCCTTGGGGCTCTGCCAGGATGCAGCGCCCAGCCAGGCCCCTCCCTCCCGACCCTGCAGCCCTTGGGGCTCTGCCAGGATGCAGCGCCCAGCCAGGCCCCTCCCTCCCGACCCTGCAGCCCTTGGGGCTCTGCCAGAATGCAGCGCCACTCGCCCTCCAGCGATTAGAATTCTTTCTCTGAATTCACACCTCACGTTCTAAGAATCTGATTCTAAACCCAAATGCACGTAAGGCCCACCGCCTTCCTGTAGACATGTGTTCTGACCTGTGAGGACAGCCCGGGTATTCCTGGGCCTGAAGTGCCTGCTCTGAGAGAAGTCAGCCTGCATCCAAGTCCACAGAGGGGAGGCAACAGGTATTGAGCACTTAGTGTATGCTGGACCCTGGGCAGGCACGGGGGGATGTGACCTCACCTGACGACCTGGGGTGAAGCTATCACGAGTGCGTGATCCCCAGAGGCAGTTCTGCAAGATGGGAGGTGGCTAGCGGTCGGGGGGTCAGGGAGCTGGTGTTTGATGGTGCAGAGGCTCAGTCTGGGGAGATGGGAAGGTTCTGGGGGTGGTGGTGAATGTCCTGAATGCCCTAGAACTGTATACTCAAAACCCATCAGGAAGGTATTTTTACATTAAGTATACTTTACTAGAATAAAAGAAAGTCAGAATCCCAATCCAGTAGAGCACTGAGGCCCAGGGCTCCACACGACCCCCCAATCTCCACAGCAGCTGCACAGGTGTCAGACCTGACCCCATGATCAGACCCAACTCCTGTGATTAGGCCTGACCCTGTGATCAGACCTGACTCCTGAGATCAGGCCTGACCCCCAAGATCAGACCCGACCCCCGAGATCAGGCCCAACTCCCATGATCAAAGCCGATCCCTGAGGTCAGACCCCACCCCCGAGATCACACCCAACCCCTGTGATCAGACTTGACCCCATGATCAGACCCAACTCCTGTGATCAGGCCTGACCCTGTGGTCCACAGCACTTCTTGCTGCCCCACGGGCTGTGAAGTAAGGGGGGCGGTGAGTGGGCAGGCGAGTCTCTGTAAAGAGGAGAGAGAGGGCATCGGCGATGGGGACATTGTGCTCAGGCCAGCCCCCTTCTGTGAGGACCTCAGGGTGCGTCCTCTCCAGGCACAGAGGTCGTGTACCACACTCTCCAGCTGTGCATGTGCGTGCAAGTGTGCAAGGCTAGAGCCAGGCTAGATCGGGGTGAAGACTTCTCAGGAGGCCGTGGCTTCCACACAGGGAGGGGGGCAGGTCTGTCACCTGCCGGGGCCAGGCTCACACGTGACCACCAGGCAACTGGGGGCCCCGGGGCCAGCTTTCTCAGAGAACAGCACCTCGGGGCTGTGAGCAGGGAGGACAAGTCCCCGGCACAGGCTGCCGGCACTGAGCTGTCCGGTTGGGCATCACCCACCCGTCCTAGAGCTGCTCCAGCCCCCAGTCCACCAGCCCCCTCGCCACCGTCCAAGGAGCCCTCATATTTTGGCTGCCGTTCCCCCATATTTTCGGACCAAGCAGAAGTGCAGGCAGCACGGTCAGCTGGTTCAGGCATGTGAGCACTGTCCACGCACGTGGACCATGCAGTCGGCCAAGCGGTGCCTGAGCTCAGCCCAGGGCCTCTCCAGGGCTGGGACTGGTGGCCGGCCCTGCTCACTGGGAGCTGAGGGGCAGGGAAGACAGTCTAGAATTTCCAGCCTTGCCCTCCCTGCTTGACAGACTTTGGTGACTTTCAGATGATGCAATCAGAGGCTGAGGAGCTGGGCCCCGACTCCCAGGTACAGGCGCTGAAGGCAGCTGGAATTCAGCTGGTGCCCAATTAGTACGGACACTTATTAACATTTTACCAAGAAAAAAGTCCACCTATTGCTTTCTATTTCCCACTTTCTGAAAGTGTATTCTACTATGAAGTCTTCACTGGGGCAGTGTACTTTCTTTTCCAAGCAGTGGGGCTTGATTTAACTGAAGAACTTGAGCTCCTCAGCACCCATCAGTCACCGCTCTTAGGATGGACAAGGAGGGACCCGAGTGGAGGGCTGTGGGAGGTCCGAGGGACCGAACGGTTTTCCTCCAGGAACTTGTGATGAGAACGGCAGTGATGAGCTCCACAGCTGACCAGTGCACCCGGGCGGTGATGGGCCCAGCAGACAGGGGGCCGGAAGGTGGCAGCCCCCACCCCCACCTCTGGCAGGTCAGCTAAGGGTGACCCCGTTATAGCTAGTACCACCAAGCCCCCAGCAGCCTAGCCTGGAGCAGCCAGAGGTGACCCTTGCAGACACCCAGCACCCCCAGTCTGCAGGACGCCCAGTCAAATCATACCCACTGGCTCAGAGACCACGTCACATCGGGGCTCGTGGCTTCTGGTGGTCCTAAGAGGCAGGACACAGAGCGGGAGGAGGTCCCCAGTCCCCGTCCCTGTGATGCCCACGCAGTCACTTCCTCTGTTCGTCTTACACGAGCCCTGGGCAGCGAGTGATGGGCGAGGAGGGCTTGCAGAGGTACCGTTCTGATGTCGAGAGGCTGTGGATGGAGCAGTGCACTCGGGGGCTGTTAACGTGCAGACTGACTGATTCTAGAGCACGCTATCTAATTGGTTTTCCAGTCGCTCAGTCATGTCCGACTCTGCAACCCCATGGACTACAGCACGCCAGGCTTCCCTGTCCTTCACCATCTCCCAGGGTTCGTTCAAACTCAGGTCCATTGAGTCGGTGATGCCATCCAATCATCTCATCCTCTGTCGTCTCCTTCTCTTCCTGCCTTCAGTCTTTCCCAGCATCAGGGTCTTTTCTAATTAGTTGGCTCTTTGCATCAGGTGGCCAAAGTATTGGAGCTTCAGCTTTAACTTCAGTCCGTCCAACGAATATTCAGGCCTGATTTCCTTTAGGATTGACTGGTTGGATCTCCTTGTAGTCCAAGGGACTCTCAAGAGTCTTCTCCAGCAACACAGTTTGAAAGCATCCATTCTTCGGGTCCCAACCTTCTTTATGGTCCAGGTTTCACATCCATACACAAAAACCATAGCTATACAGACTTTTGTCAGCAAAGTAATGTCTCTACTTTTTAATATGCTATTTAGGTTGGTCATAGCTTTTCTTCCGAGCAAGCATCTTTTAATTTCATGGCTGCAGTCACTATCTGCAGTGATTTTGGAGCCCCCAAAAATAAAGTCTGTCACTGTTTCCACTGTTTCCCCATCTATTTCCCATGAAGTGATGGGACCAGATGCCATGATCTTTGTTTTCTGAATGTTGAGTTTTAAGCCAGCTTTTTCACTCTCCTCTTTCACTTTCATCAAGAGGCTCTTTAGTTCTTCTTCACTTTCTGCCATAAGGGTGGTGTCATCTGCATATCTGAGGTTATTGATATTTCTCCCGGCAATCTTGATTGCAGCTTGTGCTTCATCCAGCCTGGCATTTCGAATGATGTACTCTGCATATAAGTTAAATAAGCAGGATTATCTGATTAAGTTAAAGGACTACAGGAATTGAGGACCATGAGTTTCCTAAGAAAAACCTGATCTTTGTTTCTGTGTTTCAGAAGCATTTTAACCACAGGCCCTAGATTTTCTAGGACGTTTTTCTTCAAACATTTATTCTGATTGAATTTTCTGCACATGAATTCACAGACCTTTATAGATAAAAGAAAACTTTTGTCTGATCATCTTACGTCGAGGTGGGACTTGGGAAACGTGCCGTGTGTGTGGTCGGGCGTGGTGTGCCTGGCACCTGGATATATGTGTGTCCTCCCACCAGGCGTGTGGGTCAGAGCTCAGGCTGGCGTGAAAAACACAGCCTGGGTTCCCTTCTTAACTGATTCTTACGGCCCTCGGCAGAAAACACCCTGCTTTCGTGTGTGGTGTCAGCTCCCTCATCTGTCTTTCCCTCCTTCTTTCTTTCATTCTTTTTCATTCAGTCTTTGACTTTGTCCCCTCTTCTCTCCTCCTTCTTCCCTTGGTTCACAAGTGGATCTGATTCATCTACGTCAGGTCCTGGTTTTGAAATGATGACAGCCTGAGTGGTGCTTTTGCTTAAGACGTCAACACGTGTATTAAACGTGAAACGTGCACACAGCCCAGGGGCTGTAAGTGCTCCTAAGTGACAGCACGCCCGGGCTCAGGCGGCTTCCCACACAGTCGAGTACCTGGCAGAAACACCTCTGCGGCAGCTGCATGAAGCTCAGGGGAACAGGCAGCTTGGTCTGCGCGTGGCCTCGCTGTGGAAGTGCTTGAGTGGCACACACGAGCCACCTCGCCTCTGCTCAGAGAGAAGCGGGCCGTTCTGTCTTTGCGAAAGGACGCTTGCTGGATTCCAGTGAACGGGCAAGTGTTTCTAGTTGATGGCTCTCCTTCCTGCCTGGGCACAAACACGGCTGGTGGGAAAGCAGCCAGGGGGGCCTGCTACAGTTTATCAGCATTGGGACTGACTTGAGCTCAGGTCAGGTTTTTCTTTTAAGATTCATTTATTTGCTTATTTATTTCTGGATGCTCTGGGTCTTCGTTGGCTCACTCACCTTTCTCTGGTTGTGACGAACAAGGACTGCTCTCTAGTTTTGGGGCACAGGCTTGTCACTGTGGCGCCTTCCCTTGTTGCAGAGCACAGGCTCAGTAGAGGTGGTGCACGAGCTTAGTGGCTCCGTGGTATGTGGGATTGTCTGGACCAGGGATTGAACCCGTGTCCCCTGGATTGGCAGGCCGACTATTAACCACTGGACCACCAGGGAAGCCCTGGGTCCGATCTTAATATCTGCAAGACTCCTTCCTCCCTGCTCAGCCCTTCCTGAGGGTCAGGATTAAGTATTGGCTTTGTTCCTGTTACTTCGGGGTTTTACCTGCGAAGGAGGCCCATGCTGACGGCTTTGTTCACAGAGGAACCAGGTGGGTTTGTGTTATGAGTCCTGCATCGAGACACAGTGAAGATTTCATCACCTTCATTCACGTTTAGCCAGATCGCCAGCTGCCTCACTCACAGCTTGACACAGGGCCGGTGAATGTGTGGCTGAAACAGACCAGAGGCTGGGAAGACTTCAGGGCAGGCTTCTTACGACCGTCCTCTGGACAGGGCGGGAGCGGGACTGGGGGTCTGCTCTGCAGAAGGTGCTCAGACACTGCTGTTTGCTCTTCTTTAATCGATTTCAGAGTGTGTGGTTCCAGCCGATTGACATAAAATGTGTTCTCAGACCTCTTTGTCAGCATGCTCACTGCCAGGCTTAAGCTGATCTCTCCTCCACCTGAAAAGAAGTTGGCAGCGGAAACGAATCATGCGTCAGGGATGGAGGGGCACGCTCGGCCTGCTCTGGAGAAAAGCTGTCTCCACTTCACGTAGCGGCCGCTGTAGCGGGCGTGCAAACAGCACATGGGGTTTCAAGAGGCACATGTCTGCACCGAACAGGTCCTGGGAGGACTCTGCCAGGCGAGCCTTTGATAGCGTTTTCTTTGAGTTCTCTTTTCAGAGAGGCAGTCAAATGGTCTCTTTTTTAAAATATGTATTGTTTTCAACTAAGCATCAACTATAATAAAGCCTGGTGCCAGATGCCTTGGAGGTAGAGCTGGCAGCCAGACGGGCTGCCGTCTTCAAGGAGCTGACAGTCTGGTGGAAGAAAGCTGTGCCCACACAGATGAAAGCAGAACAAGGTGGAGGGGGTTTCACAGGACGTGAGGGGAAGGGGAGGGGACGCGTGCCCCCGGAGGGACCAGAGCTCCTTGCAGAGCAGGCGGCCCCGGACTTGAGCGTCCATGCAGACCGCCTGCCTTAGATCAGGCCTCGGTGCACTCCGAAGGAGGTTTTTTTTTTTTTCTATACACTTGGTACTCAAGAAAGACTTCGGGTGAAGAGAATCTACAGTTTCCTTCCGTCTGGTGTAATTCGATGAATAAAAGAAGGTTCGAACGGACATGTCCCGAGTCCTGCGGACGATTCGGGGCCTGGCATAGAGGCCGGGCCTCGGTGAGTGTGTTCGTTTCCTGCGCTGCCGTGACAGATTTCCCCAAACGGAGCGGCCGAAAGCTGCAGAAGCACGCTCCCTCTCAGTTCCAGAGGCCGAGTCCAGCCCAGGTGCCAGCAGGGCTATTCTCCCGGCCCTGAAGCAGGAAGACAAGGCTCCGTCCTGCTCGCAGGGCCCGCGTGTTCCGGCAGCGTCTCTGCAGCACCATCGTTCACCCGGCATCTCCCTCCTCTGTGCTCAATTAGGCCCCACCCTGATGCATCGGAACCTCGCCTTCTTATCCCGGTGATATCTGCAGAGACCCTCTGCAAATCAGGCCACAGTCATCGGTGGCAGGGGTTAAGACGTCAGCGTGTCATTTCAGAGACAAAGTCCAGCCCACAGCCAAGAGCAGCACGGCGTTTCTTTTTTAACCGACTGTTGGTGAACTTGCTGTGGTTTAGTCGCTCAGTCGGGTCTGCCTCTGTGACCCCGTGGACTGTGGCTCACCAGGCCCCTCTGTCCATGGGCGTCTCCAGGCCAGAATACTGGAGTGGGTCACCATTTCCTCCTCCAAGGGACCTTCCAGACCCAGGGATCCAACGCACCTGTCCTGTCCAATGTCTCCTGCACTGCAGGCAGACTCTTTACCACTGATCCGCATGGGAAGCTTACTCATTTGGATGAAACAGCCGCGAAAGTGCGTGTTCCGAGTCACGCACGCCCGTGGTCTGAATTGCTGCATGTTAGCCCTTCTGTGCGCCCAGGACTGATGGCCGTGAACGGGCTCCCGTCCTCGGCCGTGTCAGCTGTGTTATCATCACGTGTCCCTTCCCTGGGTGGCCTCTGAGTGCCACAGACGGGCTGGGGGTGTAGGTTGTCGCCGGTGTTTTACGACAGCCCAGGACCCCTGAGGCTGAGCTACTGGTTAAGAACCCGCCTGCCAGTGCAGGAGACATAAGAGATGTGGGTTCAGTCCCTGGGTTGGGAAGGATCCCCTGGGGAAGGGAATGGCAACCTACTCAGGTATTCTTGCCTGGAGAATCCCATGGACAGAGGGGCCTGGTGGGCTACAGTCCACGGAGTCGCACAGAGTCGGACCCGACTGAGCATCTGAGCGCAGCCCAGGACCCCTGAGCCGCCGCCCCGACTCCCGTGACACGCCCGCTGGTGAAGCAGTGACCGTCGCCACCGTTGCTCCCCGCCACCGAGTGCCAGGTGATAGTGAGCATTCAGGGTGGCCTTTCACGGCTGGTGCCTTGCGTCTGAGGAGACACTCAGGAGAAGGGGGCATTTCTGGTTGTTCTCCAAGCACAGCCCCGGGACCTGTCCTTGGGATCCCCACCCGAGATCATGTTTCATCCGACCAAGGACCGGCAGTGCCTGCCTCCTGTTTGGGAGAAGGCACCCACTTTTTGCCACCAAAAAACGTTACGGCCCGATCCCTTTCCCCCTGCCGTGGCCTGTGGTGTCCTGACCTGTGTTAGGTGCCCAGTAACCGTGCCGCGTGCCCCACGGCACTGTGCTGTCTGAGCCCTAACCAAACGGGAAGTGTAGAAAGTGCTGTTTCTGGTATCAACCATCCGCTCTTCGGCTCAGCAAAGCCGCTGCTTCAGGGGACCACAGCAGGATCAGGGAGGACTCCAGGCTGCTGCCTGCTTCCTTGAAGAGAGCACAGGAGGTATCGCAAAGACGGGGCATAGAAGTCGTGCCTTTCTCTTGCTGGGCACGACCCTGTGAAACTGACCCGGAAAGAGTGCGATCTCCCGTCCAGAAACGGTCCCTACGTGACCGGGACTTTCAGCAGACCCTGTGTTCTCTCCAAAACCCACCGTGGATTCCCTGGTGTGCCCTGAAGTCCAGCCCTGCGAGCAGGGCACCGCGGTGGGAGGTGGGCAGGGAGTGGGTGCCCGAGCGGGTGAGACAGCTTCAATTTAGTCAGTCCTCTCTGCTTCCACACAGTGACCTAAAAAGAAGTATTATCCCCTGGGGTGCTTTTGGAGTTGTTGGTCTAAATTGTTTCATTTGGATTCACTCTCAACCACACCTTCAGAGAGCCCCGAGCGTCCCTGGACAGAAGGAACCTCGGCGGGGAGGGCTTCCTGATTCCACACTCGGGGGTACAGCAGAGCCTTGGTGATTAGTTTATGGCCCGGATCATTGTATTTTTATTACACTCATAAAACCTGTGTTTCTGCTCATTTTCCTAATGGCTTCAATGAGCTTCTGTACCTTCTCCAGGCACATTAAACCACGGCGTGCGAGAAGGGCCGATTAGGGCCAGTCTGGGAGCCGGCAAAGCTTAGAGCAGGCGTCCGCCTTGAGTTGTTGGATTTGCACTGAAGAAGAGGGAAGCGCGTGGGCTCGAGTGCAATTCATATTTGTGTGGGCTTTTCTGTAAACATCGCAGCAAGTCCCATTAAATTCCACCGCAGATGATACACCATGAGGGGCCTTAAGAATATTAGCTGTTTCCATCACGGGGGTGGGGGTGAACCAATATTAAAAGAGACGATATCGTGCATACATCTGACTTTCAGAATATAATTTAAAGGGGAACTTAGTAACAAGAGCATGACGGGAAAGCATTTTATACCCGAGTTATGTGGATTTTATAAACTACAAGATCTTCATCAGATTGTTAAATCTGTGTTTTCAAGAGATGGAAGCTCGGATACAAACTTCACGTCTAGACGCAGTTGTTTATAAAGACTTCTGAGAAGTTAGCGTAACCCAGCACAGGGAATGCGGAGACTTCGTCACTGCATTTAACGTGCCAGCAGGGCCTCAGGCTGCTCGGGGACCCCTTAGAATCAGTGAGGTGAGCGACTGAGCACCAAGTCCACGGCCGCCCGCTGTGACACGTGTCTGAAAAGGAGTCGGGTTCAAGGGCCTCTGTGTCCTCACCAGGTCTGGTGTTCAAATGTGGGTCCGTTTGCGCGTCCCGGAGCTGGTGTAGGGGCTGCGGTGGACGACTGTCAGTTCAGGGTGCCCTCTCCTTTGGGCAGAGCTGCTGTATTTTGGTAGAAGTGGGCATGCACTCTCTGTAACGCACGTGGGCAGGAATCTTCCAGAGTCGGCTTCAGGTGGGATGGCAGCTCCACAAAGCAGACCGCTTCTCTGGTCCCACGGTGGTGACGAGCACACACACGTGCCCGTGATTTCCCCCCGTGTCCCTCGGAACAGCGGCGTGTCCAAGCCAGCAGGCTGCCCGCCTGGGGCCCAGCACCCGATGCCCAGTGGCCTGTTTGTGGCACGTCAGAGACCAGCAGGGAGGACCCGTGGCTGAGCAGAGCAGGGAACCCAGGGGGTGTAAGGTGTGGAACGGGTTTACTACATCCTGTTTGCAATGTCTCCTGGAACGTGCAGACTGTGGGCCCGTGTGCTCAGCTGCAAAGGCAGAGTGCACCGCCTGCGGAACCAGTTTCCTGGGGATGGAGGCCGTGTGCGCCGTGTGTCTGGGGCGCTGACTCCGCGAGTCACGGGGCTCGGCAACTAACCGGTTTCCCGGGGACAGGCCCGCGTGCGCCGTGCATCCGGGACGCTGACTCCGCACTGGCGGGGCTCGGCGCCTCACCCGCCTCTTGGTCCGCAGATGGTGTGGGAGAGCGGCTGCGTGGTCGTCGTCATGCTGACTCCCCTCGCGGAGAACGGCGTCCGGCAGTGCTACCGCTACTGGCCGGACGAGGGCTCCAGCCTCTACCACATCTACGAGGTACTCCCAGGGCGCCCGCCGGGCCGTGGGCAGGGGGTGTGGCAGCTGTGGGCGGGCCCGTCCTGGGCAGACACCGGGCGCCGTCCCTGGAAGCCCCAGGAGGTTTGCCCAGCCCTGCGGTCAGCAGACCCTGCAGACAGCCATGCCACGGGAACTCTGCCAGAAATGGTGTGGTTTCCATTTTTAAATTCCATGAATCCAAATTCGGCCAGAAAGCAACCAAGAAAGGACCTCGCGGGGGCCTGTTTTCAGGAAGCAGCCCTGTTGACCCTGGTTCTTTGCGGCCCACATGCATCCCGGCTCCCGCTGCTTCCCGGGCCCTGTGTCCGTAGCGCCCACTCGGCCTTTTGATTTGCGGGTCCCCTGCTGGGCAGCTCGGTTCCTTGGCTAGCTTCTTGCCCACATCAAGAAGGAAATGAATGACCTTGGGCAGTTACACCAACACCAGGGTGTGCCTTCGACTTTGCTTCCCATTGAAATTCGTCAGAACACCAGAGTCCCTCAGGAGGGCTCACCTCAGACGTCCGGATGTTCCCCTCTGAGCTGGTCATGGTTTTGGGGTCCCCGCCCTGGGCTCCCAGCGCTCACGGCCTGGCAGCGTCTATACGAACCTTTCGGTTTCGTCTTTCTGCAGCTGGGTGGGGCCTCTCTTATGAAAGGCCACTGAGAATAGAACCCCGTTTGAGTTTTTGTCCGAAAGTATAATTTTTTTCTGGTGAATTTTCTTGGAGGTTTATATGGCTTAGAAAAGACAGAAAGTGGACTCATTTTGATTGTAACGCATTTTTTCCCAATAATTTGACTATTTTGCCCCTGAGTGACATGTAAACAACAGAAGCACAAAGTGACCTTTTGTGTAAACCGTGTTGAACTTGGCAGGCTGGACGGGCCCCCGGCCTGCCACGTGCAGTCTGCCCTCAGGGTCCCAGCCCCCTCCCCACAAAGTGGCTCCGCGCCGGGAGCCGGGCCCCCAGCCGACGTGCTCTCTGCCCCGCCCCCGCCCTGTCCGCTCCCCCCACACAGGTGCATCTGGTCTCTGAGCACATCTGGTGCGAGGATTTCCTCGTGAGGAGCTTCTACCTGAAGAACCTGCAGACCAGCGAGACTCGCACAGTGACACAGTTCCACTTCCTGAGCTGGTATGACCAGGGGGTGCCCTCCTCCACCAGGTCCCTCCTGGATTTCCGCAGGTAAGACCCGCGGCCCGCCAGCGGGGTAACGCGCTCGGGTTGCCCCCAGAGGGAGGGGACATCTGGGTCTGAGGGGCTGTTCGCTGTGAGACATGCCGTCTGTCTTATGCTTGTGCGTCACAGGTACATCCGTGTTATCTGCAGAGGCGAGGAGGGAGGTTGTGGTAACTCACATGTTGGTTGTGAGGCGTCTGTAGCTTTAGAGGTGTTAGACGCTAGGGGGGCTGGGTATCTTAGAATTCTGGAAATGTGGCCATGGTTATCAGTAAGATTCTTCAGTGGGGCAGAATTCCTGGGGTTCATATTTCACAAGGTATGGATGAATACAGCCCAGAGTTTTGGCTACTCATCTGCTTAGAGATGGTGGTGAGAATGAGGCCTAGATGACTAGCTAATGGGTGACCTTGGATAAACGCCTGGCCTGGGGTCACACGTAACTCTGTATCTGTGGTGCAGTTTTGAAACTGACGGTTTTAAACATCTAGAAAGAAAATGAAGATGTTGAGGGCTACACAGAGCCATACTCTACGCTCCCTGGAACCTCCCTTACATGTTACTGATTGGAAGTAGGCTTCCAGTAAATCTTCAAAACAGGAAATTGGAGAGTCAAGACAAAACACGCTTTAACGCACTTGAATTGCGCGTGATCGGGAACTGACTTGTGTCTGAACAGTTCACAGACACGTAACCCCTGGGTGTGGCAAGTGCTGCTGTCATCAAGGTGGGGTTTCCAGCGTAAAGCTGGGTGTCTTGAATTTAGGGCAGATTCTGAAGGTTACTTTGATACCACTTCTCTCCTTTTAGTCCACTTTGGAAAAACAAAACAGGGTTTGTTTTCTCTTTTTTACTGGATAATCCTTTGTATCAAATAGCACGTGAAACAGCTCCAGGAGAGACACTTGCTTGGCGTCATACCCATCACCCTCAGTCCGTCCCCAGGGAGGCAGGGGCGCATGACACACACCCAGACGTGCCCCCCGCCCCCACCCATCCCGATCGCCTAGTCATTTTTTACATTTTCTTAATACAAATTTATTTCTAAAAACCTCGCTTAGAGCCCGTTTCCTGACAGAATCTTCAAAAAGCGGTCAGTACCGGCAGAACGGGCGCAGCTGCGCAGACGGCCCCCCGCTCCAGCCGGTGTACTTGCTCACATGTGCAGATGGCGTGTTTCTAGCTCCACATCCGTGTGTGGAATCGGACAATCCACAACCCACCCTCTGTGTGTGCAGTCCGTCGGAAGACAGATTGGATTCCCCCGCTTCCCTCTCTCCAGAGTCCCAGGAGACAGGGCCCGAGAAGGTTTCGGGAAATGAGATGCTTACAGGCCCGCGGGCCCATCTCGCTGGGGAAGGCCAGCCCGCCCTCAGCAACGGTCGGGGCTGCTCACGTGGCCCCAGGCCTTGGTCTCGTCACATCCTCAGGGCGCGTGGCGCTCACACACAATCACTGCTCTGTGACTCTCTGTCCGGCAGAGGAGACGGCTGGGAAGACGCTGGTCACTGCAGGGCAGTGGGCTGCGGGGCCCCCTCTGAACAATAGACCCAGCTCGTTCCCTCTCTGGCCGAGCGTGTTCATCAGAGACCGAGATGTGTAATTAAATATTTCTGGCGCCCAGAGGGAGCACATTTACACTTTAAAGAGAAACTGCTAAGCTAAGAGATAATTAGCATCACATGCGAGGGCTTTGCTCTAGAAGAACTCTCTCCGTCTCTGTCTCTCTCTCGTGGCTGTGTGCACTGACATTCACTAATGCTGCTCTCTGTAAAAACGGACAACCCTTACTTTGCCAGCTAATTAGCGGTGGCCAGTGTCATTTTTGTGATGTTGCAGCTAGTAATATGAGCCCAGTTGCATAGTCACAAAAGTGATCATTGGAAACTGTGACTGTACTGCAGGGACAGTGTGGGAAGCCCCCTTTCTGAGCCTCTCACGCCCTCTGGCCTTTGCTTGCTGGTGGTTGCATGGCGGTTCCCTCTCACGCAGTGACCCACGGGTCGGTTTGTATCACTAACCATTCTCTCTCGGCGAATTCCTCCTGTTGCAGTATACGCCGTCGCCACTTTTCTCAATGTTTGGCCTCTTGCTGACTGACGATTTGTTCCAGTAAAGTAAACCAGACAGCTGTGCGTTGCTCTTCTCCATGAATAACCCGCGTCTCTGTCTCGGGTCGACCAGATGGACGCTGTGTGGACTCTGTGCTGCTTCTGCTTTGCCCTTTGTGATGCTCTGTGTGGTAACAACACAAGTGCCCAGTTCTCTGTGATAAACTTCTCCACCACAGCAGCACCCAGGACCTCACTGCTCGCCTCCTTGGTTGCTCATGGCTGTCGACGAGTAGGGTTAGCACAGGGCGGGGCTGGCGTGGATGTCAAAGTGCAGTGAGACCTCCCTGGGGGCCCCCGAGGCAGCCGGTCACAACACACGTGCAAGAATAACACTTTAAACAGGTGCCACAGGAGAGGCCGGGGCTGCAGGCACGGGGAAGCCAGTGCAGCCAGGAACCCGCGTCTCAGCAGCGATTCTTAGCCAGGGAGGTGATGCTCCCTGCTGCGTTCTGCCACAGAGCAGCCCGACCAGCTGTACAGGGAGCTCCGCTGGTCCGCCGACTCCCTGTGTTGTTCTTGGCCAAACCAGCACAGTTTAAAGAAGACCGTCTTCTTGTTCTGTTTATTTCTTTTTTAATGGACCCATTTGTGCTTGGTCCCATCAGAAAAAAAAATGAGCAAAACTGGGTGACTGACCAAAAGTTGGGGTTAGCCTTTAGAAACACGGGCAGGACCTTCAGGCAGGAAATAGAACTGGAGGAGCCCAGCCGAGGTGGTCCACACATTAAGGATGTGGCCACTGAGAAGGGTCCAGGATGACTTGCCCTCTGAAGGCACCGGGCCTGTTGCGGCAAGCCGCCCCAGCTCCCGGCTCCGCACATACACACACAGTGCGTGCATCACGCCTGACACACGCCTGTGCACGCGCACACACATGACCTGTATGGGGCTGGCAGGCTCCCCGCCGCTCACACTGGAGGCACGTCCTCGGGGTCTGGCATCTGTTTTGTCGGAGCTGAAGCTCCCGTTGCCTTGACAACCTGAGTCAGGGAAAGGGAGGTTTAGAAGGAGGAGCAGGCGGGTCTGTTTTCCAATACCTTTCATCCTCAGAGGGCAGAGCACTTTCTAGGGACCCCATGCCCGTGCGCCCTCAGCTCTGAGCCATCCGCATTCCCTCTGCCCCAAGCCTCGGCCCAGCTGCCAGCCCGAGCAGGGAGCCGCTGCTGCAGTGGCGATGACACGGCCTCAGGGAGCAGCATGTGGGCCTGGGTCCTCACCTCCAGCTGGGGGGCTGGGCCCAGGCGTGGTCACCTCCAGGCCCGTCTTACCGGGATTGCACAGCCAGGCCCGCCAGCCCTGCTGCTGGTCAGGAGGGTGGAGCCTCCCTTAGAGGCACCTGTTCTGTTCAGGCCACAGCGTAAGTGGGAGCTCAGCCCAGCTCCGAGGTCTGGGCATTAGCGTCATTTTACCTGATGCTGGAATACCCCTCAGCTCCTCCGTCAGATACCACCCTGGGCTATCAGATACCAGCCCCACACCCTCTCAGGCTTCCATGGCAAAAGGACCCGCTGATTGAAAGTCCACGTTCAGCTATCTCCGTGCTGAGCGGACAGGCCTTAGCAGAGAAATGACATTTTCCCATTTCCAGCATGAAGTAAGAGGTTTTTCTCCACCATCATCCTTTTCAAAATTTTATTTTCCGTCTTACATTGTGTAAATTCACACTCACAGCCCGTCTTACACACTCACTCACACACTTTTCCTTCCAATTAACCAAAGCTCAGTGTTTGCTTTTCTTCATTTAGGAAGATTTTCCTAAGAACTTGGATGTACTTTGTAAACATGTTTATGTCTTTCATTGAATTACAAGAAATTTCGAGCTTACACAGTGAATATTAAACTGTGCTCTGTTTTGATTTAGGACTTGGGTACAAAACCCTAATCTGTGCTTCTTGTTAATTTGCATAAACTCTGATCTAAAACCTGCACAACAGGGTTGTTTTACATAAAATCAGGTTTATAAAAGTGGAAAAATTTGTCTTGTACACAGTTGAGGTTTCTCCAAAATTTAGATGTCCTTACAAAACTGACAGGTCAAGAAATGTCTTGAAGATGCTGTTCTGAGATGTCATGGTAAGAGTACATTTAGTGTGGTGTCTAGACTGTGAGAAATTCAGTGTGTAAATTGCTAAACTCAAAAATTTCCGTGAGGAGTCTAGACATGCCGCAACGACGAAAGTCAAACGAACTAGAGCAACAGGAGGGAAGGGGGAGGGGACGGGGGGCGGGGGGCCCAAGCCGATGGGCCGGTCGACTGGAGGCCAGAGTTCACGCTTATTAAGGGAAAAAGCAACCTGCGCAAATGTAAGAATTGTTTTCAAGGCTCTGTCTAATAATGTAATATTGGAAAGAAAAATAAGCCTTGGAAAATGTGTGTGTAATTTTGATTTTCTTTGTCAGAACAGGCCACTAGAGGACCATGCCCACAGGACGGCCTGTCTGCTTTGGCTGCGGCCGTTGGTGACTGCTGCGGCCTAGCGCATCGCCGTGACTTCTGTGTCTCTTTGTTTCAGAAAAGTGAACAAGTGCTTCAGGGGCCGCTCTTGTCCGATCATTGTCCACTGCAGGCAAGTACAGCCGCACCCTGATAACGTGTGTTAATAATCGTCCACTGCAGGCAAGTACAGCTGCACCCTGATAACGTGTGTCCGCTGCCTCAAAAGTAAACACTGTTGGATATAGAAGCTCAGCTTCCTAATTGCTTAATAACATATCTAACTGGTGCTTCTTAAGGAAACAGAGAATAATAGCTTACTTTATGTTAAACCTCCTGGGGCCACTACACAAGCACCTTGAGA
This sequence comes from Bos mutus, assembly GCF_027580195.1. Lineage (NCBI taxonomy): Eukaryota > Metazoa > Chordata > Mammalia > Artiodactyla > Bovidae > Bos > Bos mutus. The sequence continues at coordinate 5,596,713 of NC_091620.1, read as the reverse complement.
TGGTGTGTGTGTGGTGTGGTGGGGTCTCAGCCCAACACCCTCTGCAGACCTGTGGAACCTGTGCCAAGCACTCGGGGCCACTGGTGGACAGGACAGAACCTGGAATCAAAGGAGTGGCCTTTGGGTGGAAGTTCAGCGGCTCGTGTCCTTGAGAAGGTTACACCAAGCCTGGAAGAGAGAGCCCCTGGAATAGAGCTCCCTCCGAGGGTGGGCTCTGCACCTGTCTGCACCAGTGAAGAAGTGTGCTCTATCTTCCAGAACGTCTCACAGGCTGTTCCCTCTGTCTGGGATAAAGAAGAACTAGGTCTCCAAAGACCAAACACCAAGTCTGCCCATTCCGTCAAGAGTATGTGCATGCGTGTGTGTACGTGCACTAGTCTGAGTGTGTGTCTGTGCATGTGTCTGGGTGTGCATTTCTGAGTGTGTGCATCCATCTGAGTGTGTGTGCGTGTGTGTGCATGCATCTGAGTGTGTGTCTCAGTGTGTCTGTGCATCTGCATGTGTGTGAGAATGTGAGTGTGTATGTGAGTGCATGCACACATCTGAGTGTATCTGTGTGGGTGTGTATGTGAGTGTGTGTGTCTGAGTGTGTGTTTGAGTGTGTATGTGAGTGCATGTGCCTGTCTGTGTGCCCCTGTGTGGGTGTGTATGTAAGTGTGTGTGTCTGTGTGGGTGTGTGTGTGTGAGTGTGTATGTGAGTGCATGCACACATCTGAGTGCACCTGTGTGGGTGTGTATGTGAGTGTGTCTGAGTGTGTATGTGAGTGCATGCACACATCTGAGTGTATCTGTGTGGGTATGTATGTGAGTGTGTATGAGTGTATGTGAGTGCATGCACACATCTGAGTGTATCTGTGTGGGTATGTATGTGAGTGTGTATGAGTGTGTGAGTGTGTATGTGAGTGCATGCACACATCTGAGTGTGCACCTGTGTGGTATGTATGTGTGTGTGTCTGAGTGTGTGTTTGGGTGTGTATGTGAGCGCATGCACACATCTGAGTGGTATGTATGTGTGTGTGTCTGAGTGTGTGTTTGGGTGTGTATGTGAGCGCATGCACACATCTGAGTGTATCTGTGTGGGTATGTATGTGAGTGTGTATGTCTGAGTGTGTGAGTGTGTATGTGAGTGCATGCACATCTGAGTGCACCTGTGTGGTATGTATGTGTGTGTGTCTGAGTGTGTGTTTGGGTGTGTATGTGAGCGCATGCACACATCTGAGTGTATCTGTGTGGGTATGTATGTGAGTGTGTATGTCTGAGTGTGTGAGTGTGTATGTGAGTGCATGCACACATCTGAGTGCACCTGTGTGGTGTGTATGTGTGTGTGTCTGAGTGTGTGTTTGGGTGTGTATGTGAGCGCATGCACACATCTGAGTGTATCTGTGTGGGTATGTATGTGAGTGTGTATGTCTGAGTGTGTGAGTGTCATGACACATCTGAGTGTGTGTGGTGTGTATGTGTGTGTGTCTGAGTGTGTGTTTGGGTGTGTATGTGAGCGCATGCACACATCTGAGTGTATCTGTGTGGGTATGTATGTGAGTGTGTATGTCTGAGTGTGTGAGTGTGTATGTGAGTGCATGCACACATCTGAGTGCACCTGTGTGGTGTGTATGTGTGTGTGTCTGAGTGTGTGTTTGGGTGTGTATGTGAGCGCATGCACACATCTGAGTGGTGTGGGTATGTATGTGAGTGTGTATGTCTGAGTGTGTGAGTGTGTATGTGAGTGCATGCACACATCTGAGTGCACCTGTGTGGTGTGTATGTGTGTGTGTCTGAGTGTGTGTTTGAGTGTGTATGTGAGTGCATGCACACATCTGAGTGCACCTGTGTGGTGTGTATGTGTGTGTGTCTGAGTGTGTGTTTGAGTGTGTCGTGTGTGTCCGTGAGGGAGGAGGAGTACAGAGTGGTTTGGATCCCTGGGAAGTGAACCAGAACACCCTTGACCCGCCCAAGGAGCAGCTCCGGTTGGCGTTGGTTCCGAGGCTGGTCTGGGAGGAGCCTTCAGCGGCCGGCATGTCACTGGGGCACCAGTGACCTCGGCGTGGCTGTGTCCCCACTCAGTAGTGCTATGCGGAGTTGTTCTCTTTCTACCTGAGCCTTTTTCTGCTCTTTGAGAAATACGTTGACACCAAACCCAGTGACTCTTTGCTGTGAAAGGACAACCGACAGGCTTCCGGGCTACCAGCTGGCTGGCAGGTCTGAGACAGAGCAGACGCAGTGGCCATGCAGGCCCCCGGGTCCTGAAACGGAGACGCTTCCCTGCCAAGTCAGCGGGTTCCGCCAGGGGTGCCCATGGGCGGGGGACAGCCTGCTGGGCTGACAGCCCTCTCAAGGCACCGCACAAGAGAGCAGAGACGCCAGGCCGCCGCCTGAAAGGCTGCCTTCCTTTCCTGTTGCCGCCTGCTGCTGAGCCACGGCTTGGAACACTCTCACAACCCTCGTCCAGAGGAGGACTTTCCACTGGGGCCGAGGGAGGCTGCAGGGAGGCTGGAGGAGGTGATGGGGGCCCGGACGCGCCCCCCGCGGTGGAGCAGATGAATGGGTGGAGGACCTGCCTCCATGGGGTGGGCCTGCCGAGGCCTGCACCCAGCCTTCCTCCCCCGCAGCCAGCCCCCTGCAGGCTCCGAAAACAAGTGCCATCAGCTCCAACACTGCAAGCCAGTTCTTTATTTCCTTTTTTCCTGACAAAATTTGCTGAATCTTTGACCAAAGAGGGGAGAAAAAGGGAAGAAAGGAACAAATCAACACAGGCACAATAGCTAATCCGTAGCACAGCCCGGAAGAAAGCTTCATCTCCTCCCTCCCCTCCCTCCTCCTCCTCCCCTCCTCCTCCCTCCTCTTCCTCCCCTCCCCCTCCTCCCCTCCTCCTCCCTCCTCTTCCTCCCCTCGCCCTCCTCCCTTCCCTTCCTTTCCTCCCCCTCCCTCCATTCCCTCCTCACCTTCCTCCCCTCCTTTTCCTCCCTCCCCCTCCCCTCCCTCTCCTCCATTCCCTCCTCCCTCCCCCCTCCTCCCTCTTCCCCTCCATCCCTTCCTCCCTCCCCCTCCTCCCTCCCCCCTCCATTCCCTCCTCCCCCTCCCACCCTGACCCCCCATGCCCAGCTCTGTGTCTCTTCCTCTCCAGGTCCCCGCCCTCCCCTCCTCCCATGGGCCCCCTGGGCCGCGAGGGCACACGCTGTCGTGGGCATGTGGGGCGTGGGGGCAGCGTGACCTGTCGCATCCTCACCTCTCTCCTTCTGTTGACAGTGACGGCGCTGGCAGGAGTGGCACCTACGTCCTGATCGACATGGTTCTCAATAAGATGGCCAAAGGTAAGAGTCGGAAGGGGCTGCTCTGTGAGGCTCCAGCCGGATGGTGTTGCCATGGCAACCTCGGTGCAGCAGTCACAGAAAGCCATGGGGAAATTAGCCTGTTGTCCCTTTTCTGAATCGCAGGGAAGCTGTTTGCAGCAAGCATGTTCATTTCTGAGGGTCCTCCTTTGTCACCACCTCCGCCCGGGGTCGCATGCCAGGCTCAGGGCGCAGTGGGCGATCGGCATCCTGTGTTAACATCACAAGTGGGGAGAAGGCCATCTTGATCTTCCAGGGCTGCGGTGGCTCAGAAGAGCCTTAAACAAACCCTCCCTGTTGTTAGAACTATATTTGCAAAATTCAGAGCCTAGACTCTCTGGTGGAGACTGTCTCTGCAGGAGACCCCCTTTATCTCTGGTGGAGACTGCCTCTGAAGTAGCCCCACTTCAGACACCCTGCGTGTAACAGCGTCTGGGTGCTTGGGCTCAGAGGACTATGACCTGAGCACAGAGCCTGGGTGAGCTTGTGGCTTGGGTGGGATTTAGCCCCCGAGAGTGCGGGGACTGAGGGGGCTGGCGGCTCCCCAGTGTGCTCCACACGCCAGACCTGTGAGGTGTCCCCTGCGAGGCCAGCACACCCCAGAGCCAAGTGGGAGATCCCCTTGGACCCGCCTCTGGGGGAACCAGGCACATGTCAGCGGGGAGACCCCAGCCTGACCTGCGGGGCCCCTCCTTGTCCTCAGCCTCTGGGGACTTGGGAAGGGAGCCCTGGGATGGGCGCCATCTCCCGGTCTCCTTCCCGCCTGAGAAAACCCCATCTCCTCTACGTGGGCACACACCCATGCACACACTCACACGTGTGTCCTTAGTGGGGGCACCTGGCTTCCAGGAACCCACCCTTCACCCTTTGCCTGGCAATAAGAGCAGACACCAGTTGTAGAAATGGGTTTCTATACATCGTCAGACAAGTGCCAGCAACTCTGAACCAGGCATCTTTCTTACTCCATCTTCTCCTGGTTAAAAGAAAAGCAGAAAAGCAGAACACACTTCTAGCCCAAGGATATATGGTTGCATGAAGATGAAACGATGGCCGTCGCGTTACGCCCAGGACTACAGAGCACGGTCAGGTTCCGAGCCGCCAGGGCCCAGGCAGCCCCCACCCAGTGGGTGCCGCAGGCTCCCTGCCGGCTTCAGGGTCCAGGGGACAGTGGGCCCGGCTTGTACACCAGAGGGTGTTTCTCACACCCTGAGGCAGTGCTGAGGCATGCAGACAAAGAACCAGCAAACCGGATGCAAACAACGGCTCTTGATAACGTGGCTTGGTCTTAGAGCCGCAAAGCTAACTCCAGTGGGAAGGTCGTTTGTGCCTCTCCATCTCATCAACTGGGTCTGTCTCTTCATTTGCAAGCGCACGGTTTCTGCAAACCCAGAGTCTCCGTGGGTCTCCTGCCTCCTCCCACCCTTGCCCCCCAACCCCCGCCACCAGGCCCAGAGTGCTTCCACCTGATAAACCAAACACCTTCCGAGACTGTGGATCGTCTCGCACATTTGAGGAGACATCTGTGTGTGCAGGCAGGTGACACGCAGCCTCACGGGCACACACCGCCACGTGGAGTCCAGCTCCCCCCGAGGAGCGGGCCCCAGCAGTGCTGGAGGGGGTCGGTGTCCAGCTCGCTGGTGTGACAGCACGGGGCGCTGAGCAGAGCCACAGCCCAGGGCAGGCGGCGGCGACTCCCCATCCCAGCTGGGCCCCCTCATTCAGCGGCCCGTCCGCCTGCCGCGTCCTGTCAGATTCCACTGGAAGTGCAGGCTGGCGGCAACAATGTGAGCCCAGCCGTGTGGAACCGGCCCGGGAGGGCGGGTGCTGAGCCCTTTCTGAGATCGGTCACCCCTCACTCTGCCCCTGACCTGCTCCCCTCTGCCCGAGGGGCCCACACTGAGCCATCCCCTGACCCGGGGCCCGGCCGCGGTCTCGGGGCAGATCAAAGGGCAGGGTGGCCCCTCGGCCAGCGAGGGGCCCTTTCCCGGGCCTTCCCAGCCAGCAGCCACCAGGGTTTTGTCCTGGGCCCGGCCGCGCGGCCCCGGGCGGTGGGGGTGCCTTTGTCTGGCCTGAGAAGCCGGAGGCCCGACTGCCCGCCTGTGCTCATCAAATGATCAAAGGCCGCAGGCCTAGACACGAAAGCTTTCTTCCCGTCTCCTTCTCTTAAAAGGAATGAATTGCAGAAGGACCTGAGAAGGCCTCTCCTGCAGCCGGGCCCGTCAGCCCTGGCCCCCAGGGCCGCGGGGACGCTCCGCAGCCGTCGGGACCCCGCCCGGGGCCTGGTGTGTGTGCTCCGCCAGCCGGAGGGAAAGCAGGAAACCCCGGGAAGTCCTTCTGCGTGTTTTTCCTGTGGCCCCAGACACATTTCTAACTCAGGGTTAACGTCTTGGGTAGAATCAGGGTTTGATAGCGTTCCCCTCTCGCGGATGAAAGTGCAGCAACTCTGGCTTTGCAGCCAAGGTACTTTCCAAGCTGTGCCTTTTACATTGTCCAAGACGTCTCTTCGCCCAGGGTTTTTCATATTTCGCCACAATTTTTTAAATGAATGGAGAGCGCCAGACAAATGGGGGGGCTTCCCAAGGATCACGTTGGCTGGGTTATCGGGAGGCGGCAGCTTCGCTGGCTGAGGGCCACTCGGCAGGAGCCCCACCGGCTGTGCCGCCTGAGCCCCAGCCACTGGGGTGTCCGCAGGCCCGGGCCAGCCTGGGAGCCTGTTCCTTTTGTTTGGCGGGAGCTGCAGGACTGGGATTTCATTGCATGACGCAGAGTGTGGGCCCGAGTCCACAGGTGCGCCTGGAGACGCCCAGGAAGCTCGCGTCAGCTGGGAGCTGCTTCTAAATGGTCTCAGCACGGAGCGTGAGTGGATGTCCGGCGCCTGTGTGGCCGTCTGTCCAGCCCCTGGTCTCTGTCCTCGGCAAGCTCACCCATTTCCCGTTTCCCCGTCACATGGTGGCATCGGTGAACATCTCCTCTTCCACGGGGGCGTATAACCTCCCCTGTGCCCCCGTCTCTGTGGCTCCGACGTCTCCAGGGACCTCGAGTGGGTGGAAGCACACGGGTGTGCCCCTCCGTGTCTGGCTTCTCTCTGAGTGTCACGTCCTGGGGCTGACCGTGCTGTAGCAGGTGTCAGGACCGCCTCCCTGGTTGAGGCGGAGTAACATCCCCCCGGGACGGACCACGCTTACCTTGTTCACCGTCTGTCCGGGCACACGGGTTCCCTGCATCTTTCAGCTACTGAATCACGACTACTCCAATCATGCTGTGCAAGTATCTGTCTGGTTTCTGCTTTCAGTTCTTTGGGGTGAAATACCCAGAGTGGAATTGCTGGGTCGTGTGGTCTTGTTCTGATTTCTCGAGGAGCTTGCGTTACTGTTTTCCACGGCAGCTGCACCGTTTTCCGCCCCCAACAGCAGCGCACGGGCCAGGGCTGTGGCCAGCGTCCCCGCACCAGCTCGCACACCGTCGTTCCCTGGGGCTTCGGCAGTAGCCACCCCGGTGGCCGTGAGGTCTTGCTGCGGTTTTGCTTTGCATTTTCCTGGAGACTAGAAATGTCGAGTGTCTTTTCGTGTGTGTTGGCCCTTTGTATATTTGCTTTGGGGAAATGCCTATTCGAGTTCTTTTCTTCCGTCTTTTAACTGGGCTGTTGGTTTGGTTGCTCTTGTGCTGTGGGCGTTCTTTATATATTGAGGATATCAGCCCCTTACCAGATATGTGGTGGTGCAAGTACTTCCTCCCATCCTGGGAGAAATAACATTTCTCCTTGAACTTTAAAACCCAGCGCTCCTCCAGAGTTGTGCTGCTCAGTCAGCAGCCGCCAGTCACAGGCGGCAGCTTCGTGGTGAGGTTAAAACGCTGGCCACGTGCTGAGCGCCCAGTAGCACAGGTGCCCAGGGCCTGCCACGCACACGGTGCGGAGAAGGCCTCCCGGCAGGACGCCCCGTGCAACAGCTCTGCTCCGGGGAATGTGCCGAGGGGCTCATGCATGCGTGTCCAGACCACTGTCTCTCTGTCTCCCTGGGCCCCTCGCCCTGCGCCTCCTCTTCTGTAACCCCTTGACTGGTCTCTTCTGCTCATGGCAGCCGGTGAGATGTGAGAGTGGCCCCAGGAGACCCCTCTCTCGGGGCCACACTGGCTCTTTCCTGCAGGACCCGGGTCCCGGCCCTGACTGTGGGGTAGGCGCCCCTCCCCAGCCCTTTCCCCTCTCACAGGTCCTTCTGCTCTTCTCGGCCACCACCACCATCCTGTTCCTCCCTTCAGCAAATACTGGGCTGAACCACAGAAGTGCCATTCCACCCTGCTATTAACTGAGCACCAGGTCTACACGACGAGCAAGACGGGAGGCGAGCCCACCCTCCTGGGGCCTGCACTCCGTGGAGAGAAACAGGCGGTGTCCACAGCTCAGTGGGCTGCTGAGCACCATCGAGGCCCTGGGGTGCAGGGCTGGGGTCTACTTTGCCCCCATTGCAGAGTCTCGTGTGCATCTGTACCCCATCCTCACAGCACCAAGGGCCCTCAGGGCTCACCGATTCTGACACCTGGTTGCAAACTGAGAAAGCAGATCTCCAAGGTTTGGGGACTTGTTGGGAAGCACCCAGCTGGCCGGGCAATGCAGAGCCCTGGTCTTGCTGCAAAGTGGCCGAGCCCCAGTGGCTGGCGGGGGGGTCAGCACAGCAGAGATGCCACCAGGCTGCATGGTCCAGGGCCAGGGTGGAGCAGGCAGCGGGTCTGTCACAGCCGCAGCGGAAACTCCGCCAGGGAGGGGAGACAGAGATCGGACGACAGGGCCCTGGAACCGCCGGCTCGCTGATTCGGGTCTGCCTGGCGCCAGGGGGAAGGAACACATAGAGCTGGTCCCGGCAGGACTGATTGGGCACCTCTGGACAAGAGGGCTGGGGGGGCAGGACCCCAGGGGTCTGTGCCCACGGGGCTCTGCAGGCAGGGCTGAGCTGACCCCAGCCGTGGACGACCCTTCCACGGGCCTGACTGATTGGGAGAGGCAGGCTGCAAAGAGCAGGGTACGTCGGGAAAAACATCTCACTTTTTATGTTTGGCTGAAGCACGAAGACCCAGCAGAAAATGGATTCTATAGACCGGTCTGCCTTCTGCGTGGCTTCAAGGTGGTAAGACCCCGTCTCCAGCTTGTTGGAGTTTCAGGCTGAGAGAAGCGTTCAGAACCAGGGAGAAGAGAGTCTTCCTTTTGCGTGGAGAACTCGTGTCCCATGAGGTGACAGGCGCCCACCTCTTCCCTCGTCTGTCTCTCCGTTTGGAGCTGAGACTCAGGTCAGGGAGGGCGGGGGTGGGGACCCAGGAGCAGCGTGGCCGGGGTGTGACCAGGCCTGGGTGACATGATGCACAAAGTGAGTTTAACCGGAGAGGAATGAGACGAAACGGAACCAGCTGTTCCTGGAAAACTTCCCGACAAGCCCATCGTCTGATCCGGATGGGGTGTGACCAGGCCTGGGTGACATGATACACAAAGTGAGTTTAACCGGAGAGGAATGAGACGAAACGGAACCAGCTGCTCCTGGAAAACTTCCCGACAAGCCCATCGTCATCGGAGAGGAATGAGACGAAACGGAACCAGCTGCTCCTGGAAAACTTCCCGACAAGCCCATCGTCTGATCCGGATAGTTTTGTGAACCGTATCCTGCAGTTTGCCTCCGAAATGGTCTCCAGCCTGTGGATCGGGCCTGGGCAGGTACAGCTGACGGTTCTTCCCTCTCTCCCACCTGCTGACAGGTGGGCAGGGGCCCCGCGCACCTCGGACCACAGCAGGGGCTCCTGGCCGGTGTGGCCGTCCGCCCCCTGTGCCTCTCAGGGGTCAGACCCGCCCACATGGCCCCCAGGCTCCTCCTCTCTCCTCACTCACCCGATGAGAAGCCAGGAACCTGCTGGACCCCCTCTGCTGCCGGTTCCGGGCCGTCACTCTCCTCCTCCCCTGGACAGGCAGCAGCCAACCTGTCCACTCGTCCCCAAACCCAGACTGTCCCCGTCCCCATGAGTGTCGTCCCCATCTGTCCTGCTGGCCCTGGCAGGCCTGGCTCTCCGTGTTCAGTGGCATCACTTCAGCTCAGAGGCCCAGAGAGTCCTCCTGCCACACAGGTGCCCTGCAGAGCCATGTGGCCACTCTGATCCTGGCTGCCTCCCCAACCCCACGCATCGTCTCCCTGGAGGCCTCTGAGGCCCAGGAAGACTGCCATGCCCCAGCCTCTTTCAGCAATAGTTCACAGCTCCTCACCAGGCAGTGAGGGTCTGTCTCTGCTCCTGCCAAGAACCGCTCATCCCTTGCGGGTGGTGGGCAGTCGCAGAGCACAGCCACCCAGTCGCTGGACAGTGGCGGGCCAAACACCGTGTTAAGGACTCAGGCCTGCGCTCTGAGCAGGCAGCGGGGTCGGGAACCAGGTCACTTTGCATCAGTGACCCCCCAAAAACCTCCCGTAGAATGTTCTATGACAAGTGCTGATGTCCGTGCTGCCCTCAGGAGCTCACAGATCCCCTGGGCCTCCCTGGGCCCCTGCGTCTCCTTTCACCAGGAGAGGAGGCCCGAGGAGTCCTTAGAACAGGGTCTGGAGCTGCCGTCCGCTGAGAAACTGGATGGTCCAGCCCCCAGCCAGGCCGCGAGCTGGCCACACACTCAGCTTCTAAACCGGAAATAGACTTGGGGCCGAGGGGCCAGGGGGGCAAGGAGGGCCTGCGATGGGGTTCGGGGGGCCGCTTGGCATCCAGCTCCCCTGGAGCACTCGTCCCACAGTCCACGGGAAACAAGGGTCTCCCTGCTCAGGGCAGCCGTTGGTCTGTGAGGCCTGGCTGCCAGCACTTCTGCCCTCATGCTGTGACCCTGCAGGGACTCAGGAGCGTGTCCAGGGCCCCACGTGCCGGTCCTGGGGGAGATGGGGCCGGTGGAGTGGGGGGAGGGTGCCCTCAGAGACCCCTGCTCCTGAAGCCTCCGTGTCACTGAGGACTCAGAGGACTCCGTGGGTCCCCCGCCTCTTCTCTGCAGCCACAGACATCGCCCAGATGACCACTCGCTGTCCCCTCGGAACTCTGACTTGTCCACTGGGGACCCGAGTGTGTCCCGCACGGCTCCCTGTGTCACTCAGGCCATGGTGCTGGGAGGTAGTGAGGTCCCCGTGGTGGAGGTCTCTGCCTCTGTGTGGCCCAACTGTGACTGCGGGGCGGGGTGTGGGGGGGAATCAGGGGGCGGGGTTAGGGGATGATCAGGGGCAGGGTTGGGGGTGATCAAGGAGCAGGGCAGGGCTAGGGGTGGTCAGGGGGCGGGGTTGGGGTGGTCAGGGGCGGGGTTGGGGTGATCAGGGGGCAGGGTTGGGGTTGACCAGGGGGCGGGGTTCGGGTGATCTAAACAGGGAGCGAGTGTCTGGCGACTCAGGCCTCTCAGCTTCTCCTGGCCTTCCCACCCACTCTTCCTCTACGAGTTTAACAGTCGCTCCTTCCCAATGGCCTGCGTCTACAGTGGCCAAGATTTGGAGGTATCCCAGTTTCTCCTGAAAAAATGTTTTCGAGTTAGCTTCTAAAAGCTTGAGAAGTACCTGGGCTGTTTGGGTTCTGAGGTCCCCAGTTATCAGTGAACAAGATGCTCATTTGTCTCCTTCATCCCAGCGAAACCTCATGAAAGGGAGGTTACAGTTAATCTAGAGAGCCTGCAAAAAGTCGTCCTGGTTGTAATTTTGACAGCTCTTCCATCGATTCAGAGCGTCCAGAAACATGAAGTAGAAACTGCTTGGCACGGAAGACCCAGGACAGAGCATGCGTGTGTGTGTGTGTGTGTGTGTGCGCGCGCGTGCGTGCGCACCCCTAGGAGGCGTGTGGGAGCTGCCTCCCGTGTGCACAGTGTGAGCATGCGTGCGTGTGTGTGTGCGTCAGCGTGGGGCTGAGGTCTGGAGGGGGGACCCCCACCTGGAGGCACCCGGAGTGGGAGGAAGGCTGCCCTCTGGCTGCGGTGACAGCCACTCGGGCCGACCGCCGGTGAGGACTCGCACAGCCCCTGCCCGTCACTGCCCAGCCCTTCCTTCCAAAATGGAGCTCAGCCAAAGAGCACAGACCCTGGGGCCCAGCTCAGCACACGGACAGCTCCGCCCCGGCCCTGGTCCCTTCAGGTGTATTTAGCATTTCCTGGGTCCCCCCAGAGAGTGGAGTTGAGACAGTTTCCTCCCGCAAAATTCAGACCTTTCTGTCTTGTGCACTCGACACGTGGTGTCTTTTATGCTGCAGAGAAAAGGATGCATTGCATCCCTGCGGTGTGGTTCGCGAAGCCTTCTGGGTTAAAGTCTGACCAGAAGGTATTTCTGTTTCTGACATGACGTCACCGAGGACGCCGTGGACGTGCTGCAGAAGGGAGAGACGAGGCTGGCTCCTGCCCACGCGCTGCGGCCCCTCGGTCACATGGGAGGAGGCGACGCGGCCAAGACCGCGAGTCCCACGCCTCCCTCTGCCCGCTGGCCAGCCCCAGGAGAAATCAGCGCAGGCCTGGGGACGAGGCGCGGTGGCCTATTTGCTTGGTTTTCTCCCACTTCGAATTGATTCTCTCATCATAAAAAAAAGCAGTTTTAATATCTTTAATATTAGTGCTCTTTTAATGTTTCTCATTTAATGGTTACTACTTCTATCTAAAGCTTAAAAAACCTCTGTTGTCCTAAAAACGCATTTAACCAATATATGAACTCCAGAGCCGATGGCCCCTGAGTGCCTCAGGAAGCCAAAGCCCCAGCTATCCCTATGTACAGAGTGGTGCCTGGGATGGCAGCAGGCCAGGCTCTCTCAGGACCCAGCCGGCCAGCCCGTGTGCCTGGAGTCTGCAGCATGCCCATGGGGTCGTGGGCACCGGGAGAGATGGGTCAGGCTGGACGCTCACCTCGTATGTTGCTGGGTGCACACCCACAGGCTGCATCCACCTCGGTTGCACATTCGTGGAGTCACCAGCTTAAACTGACCATGGAACCACTTACATACATTTGTCTCGCGTCTGAACAGTGGTGACTCTCTCCAGTAGAAGATGCTGGAAGCCTGTCCTCCGAACCACACCGTGCACTCCCCTGTATTGGTAAAAACCCATCTTCTATCTGAGTTTTATTTGCATCTGTGAAGACTGAGCACTGAAGAATTGATGCTTTCAAACTGTGGTGCTGAAAAAGACTCTTGAGAATCCCTTGGACTGCAAGGAGATCAAACCAGTGAATACTAAAGGAAATCAGCCTTAATATTCATTGGAAGGACTCTTGCTGAAGCTCCAATACTTTGGCCACCTGGTGCGAAGAGCTGACTCATTGGAAAAGATTTTGATGCTGGGAAAGATTGAAGACAGAAGAAGGCGACGACAGGGGATGAAATGGTTGGATGGCATCACTGAGTCAATGGATATGAGTTTGAGCAAGCTCCAGGAGATGGAGAAGGACAGAGGAGTCTGGCTTGCTGCAGTCCGTGGGGTCGCAAAGAGTCACTATTCACATGCCTGTCGACCTGGGCAGCGCACCACGTGTATCTGTTCGCCTGGACTCTAATGTGTGGTCAGTAGACTGGGATTTGTAGAAAGGACTCCAGCTGAATGTGCTCAAGGGAGCTTCCTACGTGCTTGAGGGATTTAAGTAAATCCTTTTACCTTCGGTGAAGCCTGTTAGAAGGACACATGCCGCCCACCCCGCCCGCCCCGAGGCGGCCCGTCCACTCCTGCACCACGAGGTCACTGGATGCTCAGGGTCACTGAACCAGGTGCAGGGTCACACCTCCCCACCCCCCAGAAGAGCTCCTGCATGGGCGTGCTCTTAAGACGTCTCCCTGCACGCCTCAGGTGACTAATTACTCCAGTCCTAACGTGCAGGGAGACGGTAGCCCTGACCCACCTGATAAACCCATTCTGTCTGTTTCCAGCTACCCACTTTTAAGCATTCCTTTAATTTCCTCCACTGCAGAGTTTTGGGTTCGGGCTAAGCTTGATTCTGAGACATCGTGCCCTGGCATTTCATATTTTAAAGACCCCGTCCAGGGAAAACCTAATGACACCTTCTCTGTCCTCTTTGTCGCTTCCTCGCCCGGCATCGCTGCAGTACTGGTGACAGCTGACTGGAGGGTCGTCCCGACACTGCCCGGGGAGGGGACCTCCCGTGGCCCCACCTGGAGCCCTGCAGGGAGTGGCCTCAGGGCGACCAAGTAACGGGGGTCCAGGACCGCACGCCGGCTCTCCTGCTCAGACTGGCCTTCCGGAGACAAACGGCTGTTGGAAGAGTCTTTCAAACCAGTTTCAAGGCACAAGGATGCACCTGAGCAAACTTAAGAGAGAAGAGAGAGGGGTTAGGTCCAGGGCCCCAGACCCCTGAGGCTTTCACTGTAAAGGACTAGGCTCGTCTCCGTCTGAGAGGGGTTAGGTCGGGGCCCCGGACCCCTGAGGCTTTCACTGTAAAGGACTAGGCTCGTCTCCGTCTGATGAGAGGGGTTAGGTCGGGGCCCCGGACCCCTGAGGCTTTCACTGTAAAGGACTAGGCTCGTCTCCGTCTGATGAGAGGGGTTAGGTCGGGACCCGGACCCTGAGAGGCTTTCACTGTAAAGGACTAGGCTCGTCTCCGCCTGATGAGAGGGGGTTAGGTCGGGGCCCCGGACCCCTGAGGCTTTCACTGTAAAGACTAGGCTCGTCTCCGTCTGATGAGAGGGGGTTAGGTCGGGCCCCGGACCCTGAGGCTTTCACTGTAAAGGACTAGGCTCGTCTCCGCCTGATGAGAGGGGTTAGGTCGGGGCCCCGGACCCTGAGGCTTTCACTGTACAGGACTAGGCTCGCCTCCGTCTGATGAGAGGGGTTAGGTCGGGCCCCGGACCCCTGAGGCTTTCACTGTAAGACTAGGCTCGTCTCCGTCTGATGAGAGGGGTTAGGTCGGGACCCCGGACCCCTGAGGCTTTCACTGTAAAGGACTAGGCTCGTCTCCGTCTGATGAGAGGGGTTAGGTCGGGACCCCGGACCCCTGAGGCTTTCACTGTAAAGGACTAGGCTCGTCTCCGTCTGATGAGGGGGTTAGGTCGGGCCCGGACCCCTGAGGCTTTCACTGTAAAGGACTAGGCTCGTCTCCGTCTGATGAGAGGGGTTAGGTCGGGCCCCGGACCCTGAGGCTTTCACTGTAAAGGACTAGGCTCGTCTCCGTCTGATGAGAGGGGTTAGGTCGGGCCCCGGACCCCTGAGGCTTTCACTGTAAAGGACTAGGCTCGTCTCCGTCTGATGAGAGGGGTTAGGTCGGGACCCCGGACCCCTGAGGCTTTCACTGTAAAGGACTAGGCTCGTCTCCGTCTGATGAGAGGGGTTAGGTCGGGGCCCCGGACCCCTGAGGCTTTCACTGTAAAGGACTAGGCTCGTCTCCGTCTGATGAGAGGGGTTAGGTCGGGGCCCCGGACCCTGAGGCTTTCACTGTAAAGGACTAGGCTCGTCTCCGCCTGATGAGAGGGGTAGGTCGGGACCCCGGACCCCTGAGGCTTTCACTGTAAAGGACTAGGCTCGTCTCCGTCTGATGAGAGGGGTTAGGTCACCGGACCCCTGAGGCTTTCACTGTAAAGGACTAGGCCGTCTCCGCCTGATGAGAGGGGGTTAGGTCGGGGCCCCGACCCCTGAGGCTTTCACTGTAAAGACTAGGCTCGTCTCCGTCTGATGAGAGGGGTTAGGTCGGGGCCCCGGACCCTGAGGCTTTCACTGTAAAGGACTAGGCTCTGTCTCCGTCTGATGAGAGGGGTTAGGTCGGGACCCCGGACCCCTGAGGCTTTCACTGTAAAGGACTAGGCTCGTCTCCGCCTGATGAGAGGGGTTAGGTCGGGACCCCGGACCCTGAGGCTTTCACTGTAAAGGACTAGGCTCGTCTCCGTCTGATGAGAGGGGTTAGGTCGGGGCCCCGGACCCCTGAGGCTTTCACTGTAAGGACTAGGCTCGCCTCCGCCTGATGAGAGGGGTTAGGTCGGGCCCCGGACCCTGAGGCTTTCACTGTAAAGGACTAGGCTCTGTCTCCGTCTGATGAGAGGGGTTAGGTCGGGCCCCGGACCCTGAGGCTTTCACTGTAAAGACTAGGCTCGTCTCCGTCTGATGAGAGGGGTTAGGTCGGGGCCCCGGGCCCCTGAGGCTTTCACTGTAAAGGACTAGGCTCGTCTCCGTCTGATGAGAGGGGTTAGGTCGGGGCCCCGGACCCTGAGGCTTTCACCGTAAAGGACTAGGCTCGTCTCCGCCTGATGAGAAGGGTTAGGTCGGGGCCCCGGACCCCTGAGGCTTTCACTGTAAAGGACTAGGCTCGTCTCCGTCTGATGAGAGGGGTTAGGTCGGGGCCCCGGACCCCTGAGGCTTTCACTGTAAAGGACTAGGCTCGTCTCCGTCTGATGAGAGGGGTTAGGTCGGGGCCCCGGACCCTGAGGCTTTCACTGTAAAGGACTAGGCTCGTCTCCGTCTGATGAGAGGGGTTAGGTCGGGACCCCGGACCCCTGAGGCTTTCACTGTAAAGGACTAGGCTCGTCTCCGTCTGATGAGAGGGGTTAGGTCGGGGCCCCGGACCCCTGAGGCTTTCACTGTAAAGGACTAGGCTCGTCTCCGTCTGATGAGAGGGGTTAGGTCGGGGCCCGGGACCCTGAGGCTTTCACTGTAAAGGACTAGGCTCGTCTCCGTCTGATGAGAGGGGTTAGGTCGGGGCCCCGGACCCCTGAGGCTTTCACTGTAAAGGACTAGGCTCGTCTCCGTCTGATGAGAGGGGTTAGGTCGGGGCCCCGGACCCCTGAGGCTTTCACTGTAAAGGACTAGGCTCGTCTCCGTCTGATGAGAGGGGTTAGGTCGGGGCCCCGGACCCCTGAGGCTTTCACTGTAAGGACTAGGCCTGTCTCCGTCTGATGAGAGGGGTTAGGTCGGGGCCCCGGGCCCCTGAGGCTTTCACTGTAAAGGACTAGGCTCGTCTCCGTCTGATGAGAGGGGTTAGGTCGGGGCCCGGACCCTGAGGCTTTCACTGTAAAGGACTAGGCTCGTCTCCGTCTGATGAGAGGGGTTAGGTCGGGGCCCCGGACCCCTGAGGCTTTCACTGTAAAGGACTAGGCTCGTCTCCGTCTGATGAGAGGGGTTAGGTCGGGACCCCGGACCCCTGAGGCTTTCACTGTAAAGGACTAGGCTCGTCTCCGTCTGATGAGAGGGGTTAGGTCGGGGCCCCGGACCCCTGAGGCTTTCACTGTACAGGACTAGGCTCGTCTCCGTCTGATGAGAGGGGTTAGGTCGGGACCCCGGGCCCCTGAGGCTTTCACTGTACAGGACTAGGCTCGTCTCCGTCTGGTGAATCCGCTCCACACACACACAGGTATGCCAGAGGTGCAGGCCAGAGCTGCCCCAGGTGGCGGCCGGCCCGGGGTCTCTTCCACGTCTGGGTCCGATGATCACGGCTCTGAGACCTGGACAAGCCTTGATTTCCTCTGAAGGGGTTTGGTGACGGCCTGATGCGTGAGAGGAAGTGTTGGCAGGACACCTATCCTTGGGGGGCTGGGGGTGGGTTCCGGCCAGCCCCACTGTGCCGCCCACCCAGCTGCGCGTCTGCCAAGATGCACTGCAGACGCTCACCTCTGACCTGTAAGAGGCTCGGGCGCTGGGGACCCAGTCCTGTTCACTGTTCACCTACCAGAGCTCCTGGCAAGACAGGAAAACGGGAGTATATGTGGAATTCATAATTCATGAGATTGCATTTTTAGCTCGAATAGTATTTTTTCCGCGGCCCCCAAGGCCCCTGGAGTCCTGTGGGCGCGTCTGAGGGGCGCTGGGCCACAGCACCAACCTGCCCGTGAGCACGCGGGGCGCCCCAGCCTTCCTTAGCGTTGGGAACACTCGCTTCTAACAGAAGGCAGCAGCTCTTTAGAAGCCGGCGTTAGGGGTCTAAGGTGGACGAGGTTAGTCTGCCTTTTCATTCCTCTTAAGTGAAAACCCTACGCAGGAGAAGCTAGAGCTTACCTGCTCCGTTCTCTGAAAACTTCCTGGGGACTTCCTGGGGGCCTCGTGGTTGGCACAGTGCCTTCACTGCCCTGGCCGGGGTTGAGTCCCTGATCGGGGAACAGAGATCTTCCAAGTCTCACAGCCAAAAAAATAAAAATCTTGAAACACCACCAAATAAAGCCAAGTAAAGGCCTAGTCTGTCCTGGCCTCAGCTTGCCGTGGTGTGTGTATCTGCCTCTGATAGCAAGCTTCTGTCCAGCTTTCTTGAGCCAACACAAACGAAAGCCACCTTGCCCTGTGTTCCTGTATGAACCCCGAAATGCCCCTCCCAGCCAGGCAGCTGAAGAATGACGGTCACCATCATTTGGCTGCCGAGCCTGGGGGCCCCAGCAGCGGGTGAGGGGCACCGCTCTGCACCACGCCTGTCTGAGCCCGGCGTGTGTCTATCGGCCCTATGTGCACTGCTCCCGTCTGAGCCTGGCGTGTGTGTGTTGCAGGCGCCAAGGAGATCGACATCGCCGCCACCCTGGAGCATCTGCGGGACCAGCGACCGGGCATGGTCCAGACCAAGGTAAGGCGGCCGGGCCTGGGGCTCGGGGTTGGGGCTCATGAGGGCGGTTTTCTCAAAAGGAGTGAGGGGCAAGCCGGCCGGCTGCCTCCCACACCCGCTCCACTCAGGAGGTCGGGGCAACTCTGGCTGCAGCCCCAGCGTTCCAGCCTGAGTAGATGTGGTCGGACCTCAGGGCCCGGGACCCTCCGTGTGCCGATGGGGGGAGCAGGGGAACAGTGAGATCTCCACGTCAGAGGCCAGCGATGTGTGTGGCGTGTTCCGCCGGAGCCCACAGCCACAGCCCCGCTGCAAGGTTATCAGGACGGCGGTCACCAGAATGTCCCTGGGCCATGCTGGGCCCCTGAGCACCCTGAGTAGCTTACTGAAAAGGCTAAGTTTGCAGCAAAAGGAGCAGAGCCTAAAGATCCCTGGACAGCCTTGAGTTCGCTGAAGCCGAAACCAATGTCCACATGATGGCCTATTCCCTTAGCATTGCAGGAGTGTCCATGTCCAGCCACAGACACCCCACACGCATGTCCTACAGTCGTAAGCACAGGATCCTCTCCTTCCTGGTGTGGCCTGGACTCTCCAG
This sequence comes from Bos mutus, assembly GCF_027580195.1. NCBI lineage: Eukaryota > Metazoa > Chordata > Mammalia > Artiodactyla > Bovidae > Bos > Bos mutus. The sequence goes on along the minus strand of NC_091620.1, from coordinate 5,578,315 downwards.
ATGCCATCATCGCCTCCACTAAAGCCACCCTTGCAGAGAACTTCAGTTATAAAAGTCGTAAAAGCCCTCCCGGGAGACCAGGCCGCTCTGTGCTCTGGTGCCGAGTGGTGAGGGTCTGGGACCCCCGTCGTCCCAGCTCGGGCTCTTACTGTCCCCTCAGGGTGTCAGCAGCTCCTGGGCCCAGCTCCGTGCCGCAGACGGGACAGGGCAGCATCTGAGCCTCGAGGGAGGGAGCACAGGCTTCACTCCGCCCGCTCTGTTGGGCGGGAAGGAGCCCAGCGTCTAGTAAGCATGGCGAGCACACTTTGACCCTGAAGGTCGTTTCTCAGAACAGCTTCATGGGCCCCTATGGCTGGTTCCACGTGGTCAAAGTCAGCCCCTAGCATGGAGGCAAAACCAACTCAGCTCCTTCGTGTAGAGCCAGGAAACTGTTCCAGGTGGAGCCGGATGTGCCTAGCGGCCGGGTCTGGGTGGCCACCGCCGTTCCCTGGTGCTCACTCTTCCTCCACTGGCAATTGATGGGGCCCTGGGAGAGCTGAACCCTGCCCACGCCTGCCTGCCATCCTGGTGATGGGCAGCCCACGGGTCCAGTGGCCCTGGCGGGGCCGTCCTACCAGAAATCCAGGGTCGGCTCACCATCTGGGAGGGTCTGGCCCCGTGTCCACCAGCAGCCTCACGCAGCCCAGAACCGGGGCTGAGGGCAGGGGCGGCTCTTGCCCAGGAAGGAGAAGTCAGGTCCTGTCTCTGGCCGACGTGCTCCCTCATGGCACCGCCTCCTGGTCCCGTGAGCCCCGGGCTGTGGGGCCCGCTGCCCGCCCTCCCGGCTGGCCGGCACCTCGACAGTGCTGTGAATGGCCCTGCTTGGCCCCAGGCCCGTGCCCCGTGTGGGTCAGTGAGCAGTCAGGGCACAGGGCAGGTCTGCCCCGCTTTTGTCGCCTCACAAACCAGCGGGACTCCCAGAGCCGCCCTGCGTCCTGTCCCATTTCCGTGTCGCGATGTCTGCCGAGCAGGCCGTTCAGTCTGGGAGTCCAGCAGGCCTGCGCCGTTCGCTGGCTTGAGAGGTGTCAGGGGTGGCTGTGCCCGTGTCTGGGGCAGTGTCCTGCACACACCATGCCCCTGGCTGACCGCTGGCTTGAGAGACGGTGGCAGGAGGTGGCTTCCCCGGGGCCTGGCAGTCCGGGTGGCAGCGGGCCTGAGCCCAGGCCTCGAGGGGAGGAGAGGTCCATCCAGGTGGGCACACGGGGTGGGGAGGTGCAGGTGGACGGGCCTCCTGCTGACCCTGCATGTGGGCCTGGAGGCTTGTTCCCCGGGAGAGCCCACTGTGCTTCGGGAGGCTCGTGGCCGCCAGCAGAGGCTCTGAGCTAGAACCTGGCAGGTCATCCCTGGGGGCTCCGACGGTAAAAAATCTGCCTGCAGTGCAGGAGACCCGGCTTTGATTCCTGGATCAGGAAGATCCCCTGGAGAAGGGAATGTTCACCCACTCCAGTATCCTTGCCTGGAGAATCCCATGGACAGAGGAGCCTGGCGGGCTCCCATCCCTGAAGTCACAAAGACACAACTGAGCGGCTGAGCACAGAACAGCACATACGCTTCTGTTCTGTGCCACTCAGAGTGGAAATGTGTCAGTCTTTCTGGCACTGGACTCGTCTATCAATGACTGGAGTTTTCGAGTATCTAAGCCATTGATAGGGCTCTCCTCCATCAAAAATCCCTATCTGCTGTTAAGGGAGTGTTTGCATAGTTTATTCTTTTGTGATTTCTTTGGTGTGATGGGGAAGTACTGGGTACACTGCTCCGAGTGTTTCATGCCAAGCTGGGAGCAGGTTGTGGACCCGGGAAAGCTGCCGGACAGGTGGGCTTGTCCTCTGTCTGCCAAGCCCCCATTTCTGGAGGAGCAGACGGTCCGACGCCCGGGACTCGCCCCTAGTGTATAGTCAGCAGCCCTGCGGGTTCCGCCGGCACGAGAAGCGTGCCCCGTCCTGGGAGCACTGGTGTCCGTGGGCACACGTATGCCTAAGCTGGCACGGTTGAGGGTGAGACGAGGTTTCTTGGCAAACAGAAGTGAGTCGGATTGAGCCGGGTGGTGGGTGGATTTTCAAAGAGCGCGAGTACGACCCTTTCCATTCTGAGGCCAGGGAACCCCGAGGTGTCATGACTGTGACCGTTTCCGGTGAGTCTCAGAAGGACGGGAGGCTGCGCCCAGCCCCGCCCCTGGGGGGCCATGCTGGGGCTGGAGTCAGAAGGGGCTGGGGGAGGGGGCGCACGGAGCCTGCGGCAGCTGCTGTCACACTCACACGTCCACCCCAGCTTCTCCAGTGACAGAAGCGGAGATGAACACGAGACATGCAGCCCGTCTGCTCCGGGTCTCCTCCCGCAAACCCGTACCCTGCCCACCTCCCACGGAAGTCTGCAGCTCTTCCCTGTCCTCCGTAAACAGCTTCTCCCTGCAGGATGGCACGCGGGAGCCCACGGCTGGAGCAGAAGGGGCCCTGCTCATGTCTCCCTCCTCTGTCCCTCCAGGAGCAGTTCGAGTTTGCCCTGACGGCCGTGGCCGAGGAGGTGAACGCCATCCTCAAGGCCTTTCCCCAGTGAGGCCGGAGGCGCCCACGACCGGGGGCCCCGTCAGCGACCACGACGTCGTGCCCGCGCCTCTGCTGCAACCGCCTAGAGCTCTAGTCCTCAGGAGTCTACAGTCAGTGCAGCTTAGCAGTTACGTGTGTGTGTGTTCAGCCAAATAATGATAAAGGGAGATCTATGGGCAGATGAAATGATGGGGGCAATCAGTCCTTCTATTTTCGATTTCTTGGAAAAAACTTTATTTTTCCTTAAAACACATATCCATGTTCTTAATTGCCAATCATGTCATACGGACGGCACCATCAGTGTGGTCCCCAGAAGAGGGCTGGTTTGTGACTTGTCCCTCTCTGGAGGGTCAGCCATGCAGGGCGGGGCCCAGAGGGGCCAGCGGGCCACCTCAGTAGAAGACACTCTTGGCCTTTGTCCTTACGACTGTGTACCACCGGGAGAAACCGCAGGCTTCTTCAGGAGTTAGGCGGACGTGACGGGGACATTCTGCAGCTTTGGGGTAGATCATAAAACACAATCGTGCCAGCTCCTCATCCGATCTGGGCTGCTGCACACCCTCCCCCAAGCACTGTTGGGGGACAGTGACAGCCCCGCCCAAACTTCCACTCCCCCAGGACAGCCAGGGGCCCCGGGGGCAAACGCTTTCCCACCCAGAGTGCCTCCTTCCAGGCCAGTAGACAGGGACACTTGGCAAGGCCCTGGCGGAGCCCCAACCTCCAGACACGGCTTTTAGCTACAAATAGGGGTTTACACGCGTGTGCTGTCACTTCAGCCGTGTCTGACTCTTTGCAACCCCGTGGACTGTAGCCCGCCAGGCTCCTCTGTCCACGGGCTTGCCCAGGCGAGAATACTGGACTTCACCCAGATGCCGCTCAAGGCTTCCCTGAGGGGTAATGAGAATGGGGCCAGGCCTGTGTGGTCCCCTCCCCAGGAAGGCTCAGGCCCTGCTGGCGTCCCGAGAGGACCGGGAATGCCCTCACCATGGGGGAAGTGCAGGGAGGCCCGCTGTTTTTTGCTTCTTGCCAGCATGGGATCCAGGCATCTGGGACGCAGCGGTGGCCAGGGCCCTCCCGGGGCTCAGGCTCCTGGCCTCTCAGGCAGATCCCCATCTGATGTCACACAGACACGCGTCTAGCGATCCTTCAGATTTGCCAAAATAGCACCTGGGCGCCCCCACCCCAAAACAGAGGAATGCGCTTCACTAGACTGAGGACAGTTCGATGCCGAGGGGGCTGTGCGGGCTGCTCTGTGTGTCGCTGGCCTCGCTTTAGGGAGTAGATGCTCCAGCGGCCCTGGGCCCTCTGCTTCCCGTGCGGCACGCCATCCTCTCATCTTAAACAGACGCCGCGTCTCAAAAAGCGGGACAGGGAAGGTGGCCGACCGAATGGGGAGAAAGCTGCCAAAATACTGTTTGTGTCTCTAAATGGTGTTGTCGTGTGTATCTGCTTTAATATATGGATCATTTCCTTCCCAAAGCTGTTTCTCTACCTGGAATCTAAACAATTAATGGAAACTAGTTTATCTGAACGTAGGACGCATATACCCACTTGTAATTTCTAACATTTCATGTTTCTTCAGTGTGAGATACACAAATATATTTAATTGTGTCTGATTAAACTTCTGATTTCACATTTGAATGGTCTGTATTTGGATGAGAGAGCAGTTTTTTGGGTTTGTTTGGTTTTTTTTTGTCCCATCCATCCTGTTTCCTGAAGCTGTGGGCGTTTAGATGCCAGAACAAACTGTGTACATCCCAGGAGCTCCATGCTGAGTTCTAGTTTTATTTGCCGAGCTGGGTGTGTACAGGGGCCAGAGTGTCGCGTGTGGCTGCGAGTCTATTCATTAAAAAGAGATGACACAGTCTCAGGCGAACGTTGGGGCGTGCTCCGCCTCTGGTGTCCCTGCCACCTCTTCGCTGCATGTGTCTGCCCAGGGAGCGTCCGGGAGCGGTGGCCCGTCCTTGCTGCCCACAGGGGAGGGGGGCTCCCCATCTCACAAAGACACGAGCCGCCCCGGGAGCCTCTCAGCCCAGGGACCCGCTGGGAGCACTGAGACCCTGCCAGGACGGCCCTGCTGCCGTGACTCACTGCCCCGCTCTCGCCCGTGCGGTCTCCGCGGGCGGTGGTGAGACGCGGGGGTCTGTGCTGCCAGAGCAGATGCGGGTGTTGGTTTCTCAGGAAATCAGCCCCCCGTCTCAGCTGCGGGCATCCAACTCTGCTCCGTTGGCTCCACCCCTGCGGGCCCCTCCTTCCCTGAGCCTGCTTCTCATCAGGGTCCTGCCCCGGGTCCAGCGCGCTTCTGCTGTCCATGTGCTGGGAGTCGATGTCATTCATACACACACATTGGACAACGGGTGACTCGTCTCGAGACACACACATGTGAGTCTGCGTGGGGCCTAAAGGGGCCCTTCCATCCAGGGTGCCCAGGGATGCTGAGCAGAATGGACTTTGAAAATGTCGTGCAGAGCCAGCCCTGAACAGACAGGATGAGGACAGAGGGCGTGCCCTTGGGCTGGGGGACCACATCCACGTGTCCACGCAGGGCCAGCGCAGGGGACCTGGAGCTGCACACAGCCAGCCACCCTGCCGTCGGCACCCCTAGCTGACGGGCCCACAGGATCCGGCTTCAGTGCCCTGGGAGTCCTGTGTCGGCAGCTCCCCCGTGCGCACTGGCGGCCGCTGTCACCCGGCCCAGCAAGGCAGCGGGGACGTGCTCATCTGGGGGCCGGTGACTCCTCTGTGGACCTGGGTTGTGGTCTCGGGGCCTGGAGGACCATGTCCACGTGTCCGCGTGCTCTTCAGATTCTCACTTGCAGACGCCACACGCATTTAAGTTTGATCCGCATTCGCAGTGTCTTCCCCAGCCCGTGCTTAAGGTCTAGGCAATCCCCCAGACAACAGTAAAGCCTTGATTGGCCAGACTTGCTGATTTCTGGGCCATAAACACACCCGCCAGGAATGGTGTTAGTGCTGGCTCCCTCGGTGAGCTGCGGAGACAGCTGCTAGAGTCTTGAGAGGGAAGTGCCGTCCAAACAGTAAGGGATGCGTTTTGAGTGTTTATCACCTACGTCTTCGTCTAATGTGTCCATTAACATAATTTGATTTTAATCGTGGCTATATTTAACAACTAGATTGTAACACTCCCAAAAATTTAAGTCTGCTTCTGCAAGTCCTCAGGAGCCAGCTGTGGTATGCCTCTGCCTCGAGATCATGGAGAAGTCTGGAGAAAGGCCGGCCCCACCATCCAGCCCAAAGAAGGTGGGCGCCCAGTCTGAGAGGCTGGGGCTTGTTCCCCATGCCCACGGAACACAGGGAGTCCTCAATGTGAACAGGATGAAAATCTAATGAGACGCGGATGAAGCCCTGAGGTCTCCACCTCATGGAGGCCAAACGACTCAGATGGACCACATGCAAGCCCCAGAGGAGACGTCCCCGTGGTGCTCAGCTCCGGATGAACCATCACCGAGCCCAGGAGGCCAAGGTCACCGCTGTGACGACGCGCGGTGACGCAACTCGGGAAGACAGTCGTAGATTTAAACACTGTAAATGCCAGTGAGGAAGAACAGAACAAAACAAGAGCAAGGGGCTCTGAAAAAGAACCAGCGAACAACGAGGCAGGAGCAGCACCCTAGAGACAGAGGCCAGGCTGCCAGAGGGGGAGAGCAAGATGGGCACAGGAGCCTGGGGGCACCAGCTGCCGGGCACAAAGGCAGGGTCTCGGGCTGAGATGAAGTCAGGAGCTACCTACCGGCTTCGCATGGTGACAGCGGTAGCCAGACCTCCCAGCCACGGTTCTGAACTGCACAGAAATATTGGACGACCATGTTGTGTGATAAGAACTTACATAGCGTTGAAGGTAAACATTACTTCAAAAACCAACAAACTTGTGGGAAAAGAGATGAGATTTGTGGTTACCAGAGGCAGGAGGTGGGAGGAAGCAGAATTGGATGAAGGCTGTCAAAGGTACAAGCTTCCAGTTATAAGTACCAGCGATGTGATTTGCACCGTGATAGATATAATTAACACTGTGTTATATAGGGAAGTTCTTAGAGTAAATCCTAAGAGTTCTCATCACAAGGAAAAAATTCTATTTCTCTAATTTTGTATCTGTTTGAAATGATGGGTGTTTACCATGATTATTGTAGTCATCATTTCATGATGTGTGTGTCCGGTCCTTCTGTACATGCCTTGCTCACCCGTGTGTATGTAAATTATCACTTATAAGACTGGAAGGAGAGGGGAAAAGAACCCAACAAAGCCTCTGGAAGGAAACCCAAGGGGAGCAGTTGTTCAGAAAGCAGAGAAGGCCGGCGCTCATTTTACAGGCAGGCCAGATGAGACAGAAGGGAGGCAGCAGCGGAAGCCCGAGCTGTGGATGGAGGAAGGGGTGGAGACATGCAGTGAGCGTGTGCAGCGGGCAGGAAGCACGCCCTGACCCAGGGACAGAAGAGGGTGCCGAGGCTCGCAGGAGTGGCGGGCTCCTGCAGGGCGGACGCCGAGGCTGCAGCCGGGATCCACATTCTGTCCCGTCTCAGCTGGGAGAGCCGGGCCCTCTGCACCCTGCCCACACCCGGCTCCAGCTCAGAGCCGGCAGCAGGCCCGGTGTAAGTTTTATTATCAAGGTGGAGAAGACTCTTGAGAGTCCCTTGGACTGCAAGGAGATCCAACCAGTCCATCCTAAAGGAAATCAGTCCTGAATATTCACTGGAAGGACTGATGCTGAAGCTGAAACTCCAATACTTTGGCCACCTGATGTGAAGAAGTGACTCATTTGAAAAGCCCCTGATGCTGGGAAAGACTGAAGGCAGGAGGAGAAGGGGACGACAGAGGATGAGGTGGTTGGATGGCATCACCGACTTGATGGACATGAGTTTGAGTAAACTTTGGGAATTGGTGATGGACAGGGAGGCCTGGCATGCTGCAGTCCACGGGGTCGCAAAGAGTTGGACACACTGAGCGACAGAACTGAACTGAGCCTTCCTTGTCTGTTGGCGCCAGGGACCCAGGCTATGAGTCTCCCAACCACAAGTAGGGCGTTCTCCCCGGACAATACCCAGCAATTAGTGTGCACCACATGTGTACCCTGCTGGAGGTGGGCCATGCGGTGGGAGGTTCAGTCCCTCGTCTTCAAGATCCACCAGGAAACACGGGCCCCTGGGGGCCACAGAGCAGTGTGCAAGTCCTCCCCAGGGGCCCGTGAGGAGGGATCTGGGGGGTGAGCCACCCCCCTTCACGGGCTCAGCGGCTCTCACAGCACACCTGGGGTGACACAGGCTCCGAATCCGTCCTGACTCTCACCGGTGCCCCCACGCCTCTCTGGGCACGGCGCGTGCTGGGGTGGGCGTCTCACCGCTCACCTTCACGACGCCTCGGGGCTGAACCGTCACTGCAGCTGAGATGATGGTGATCTGGCAAAGAGAACGCGAAGGGCCCACCTACTGAGTGCTGTAAACTAGGCCACCCACGGCGTGCCCAGCGCTTCTCCAGACGGCGACCCGGCATCTGTGTCAGGGGCGGGGGTGGGCTCGCTGGAATTCCGCGAAGATGCATGGGGTGGGGAGAGACAGCCTCACATCAGCTGGCAGATCCAGCGTTGTTAAAAACTCCCGCCTCCCCCGGGAGTCCTAAGCCCTGGCGTGAGGCCGTGGGGTCCCTAGAGCAGCCCACAGCCTGACTCTAAGAGTCTGCCCCTCCCCCGATGTCATTCTCCAGCCCTGCCCCCCGAAAAACTAATCGCAGTGTCTTCAGGCACCCCAGCCTGCCCTCGGGGGGTCGGTGCTTGTAGAGAATTCCCCATCCTCCCCTGAGACACCCAGGTCACAGGTCAGCACCCCCCTCTCCGCCCACACCAAGTCCGTTCGCCACCTTGGCCTGGCACCGCTGAGATCCTGCAGCTGGGTCACCCAGCTCCACCCCATGCCCATGCTGCTCTGTCTCTGTGGCTGGGAGCAGCGTCTCCTCTGCAGGGTCGTGGGTGAAAACGCTCCCCACAGACCTCTGCCCCACCCTGGCCCACCTGGGCCTCCCTGGCCAGGACGAGCCACCTCCAGTCGATGCTGTTGGTCTGATTTATTGGGTGGTGCAGGCGGAGAGGGCACATTCAGGAAGCTTTAGTTTTTTCTTACAAAATTGACGCCCGTGCTTTTAAAAGCCGGTCTGCTCACCTCTGCTCCCAGCCGTTTCCTGCTCTCTCACTCCGGCCTTCAAATTTGAACAGGAAGGCCCCACCGTCATCCCGCGGGGAACTGACAGCAGTATTCTGTGTCTGTCTGTGTGTTTATTAATCAAGTAGAACGCTAATAAAAACCTTCATAATTAGCAGAACAGGCATCGATTCAAAGATGTTTATTGGAATAGAAAATTAGAATTTGATTACACCTTTGTTGCTAAACAATGGCTGGCTTTCATTTTGTTCGGGGTATTTGTTTAGAGACTGGTCTTCGCCGTCCAGGCCGCTCCGTTTCTTAGCCGAGCCGCGTGGCGCGTGTCCGCCGTCTCCGTGGCTGAGCGACGCTGGTGGCTGCCGCGGTCGGCTCGGAGGGCGCTCCCAGGAGCCGGGCCTGTGCGCCTCCGCCGGGCCGTGACCGCCGGCCCGGGCCGAGCCCGGCGCGGTGGAGACTCGGTCCGGGGCGGGCGTGGGGACGCGTGGGGACCCCCGTGGGCACCGCCCCCTCTTGTCCAGAACCCAGGCTTCCAGAGTCCGTCCCGCACACGTCGAGGCGCCGGGGCTGGTGGGTTTGCTTCCGCCTCTGAGGGAAGCTGAGTCCCCAGAGAGGCCGCCAGAGAGGGGGCCGGTTCTCGGAGGAAAGGAAGCGAGAGGCAGCTCCACGCCGCTCTGGGCTCGCCCTCCCCTGCTTGCTCTGGCCGGGGGCAGCCTCAGGTCCAGCCCCTCTGCCCGTCTCTCTCCGCTTGTCTGTCCTCTGCCTGTCCGTCTGTCTCTCTCTCCTCCCTCCTGGGGCATCTGCTTTGAAAGAGCAGCTTACACACACGTCTCGGTGGTTGGACTGGCTGTCTAATTCAAACCCATCTTTCTTGAACATTTCCTCCCGTCTCTGCTTCATTTCCTGACCCAATCATAGTTACAATATAGTGATAATTTATCAAGTCACTGAAAATAGCTTCTGCCATCCACAGACGCTGTTTCATCAGGCCCCGAGTCCGTCAGACCGACTCTGTCATGTGCCTGGTGGCAGGGTGCTTGAGGCTCTTTCTCTTCACTCCTGTAAACTATCCCGGGAGAAGAAGCACCCTCGCGAGGCCACAGCCTCTGGTGTCCTCACGCCCAGCCTCCGCCCTGAGCCCTGAGCCCTCGGTTTGTCCCCAGGTTTAGAAGAAGAAGGACATGGTCACCGCCCCCAGCATGGGCAGGGCCCAGCCCTGGGCAGCCCAGCCCTCACCCGCCTCGGCCACAAGAGCTTGGGGTCAGCCCCGGCTGCTTCCTCTGGGGCCACTGGGCCCTCCCTGCCACGCAGCCACCTGGCGAAGCCCCCCGTCTGCTTATCTGCAGCCAGACTGCTTCCTTCTGGTCCTCTGAGGGCCTCACACACTCTTATTTTCTTTCCCTTTTCATGGAAATCAGAAAAATCAATCCATGAGCAGTCAGACTGGTCAGTCCCTACAGAGGAGGAACAGGCCACCCCTGAGCAGGGTCCCCGGGGCCTTTCCAGGGGCTCCCCAGGCCCCCCCCAACCTCCTGCAGGCAGACAGTGCCCCCACCATGCCCACTGTGTGCCAGGCCCCAAGTGGGGGCCGCAGCCAGGAGGGCGGGTGGCGGGCGTGGGGTCCCCTCCCTTCTCACCACGTCGGCAGCCAATGCCTTGTTTAATCGCATTTGATAATTGTGTTTTGTAAGTTCAAATGTGTATTTATTATCAGAACACATTCTCACTAAGAAACAATGAAAATTTTCAGAATACTGAGAAATGAGGCTGTTTTAGTCAACTCCAAAATCCTAAAGTCAAGATTTACAGAGAATTCCCACAGTCTCATAGCAAATGGGACCCAGTGGAAGGTCGAGGATCCTGGCCCCTCCAGGCTTGGGGGGCTCAGCATCTGGAAGGCCCAGGACTGAGGGCTGGCTCTGCAGGTGTGGGGACACCCCAAGAGGGCTGCTGGAGGGGCTACAAGACCCCTGTTAAGAGGCTGACCTCACAGAAGACCTTCTGCTGGGGACAGAGGGTCACAGACAGACAGTGTTGGCAGCTGGGAGGGGGAGGGCATGTGTGTGCATGTATGTGCTTGAGTGTGTGCACACATGTATGTACATATGTGTGCTTGTGTGTGTGCTCGTGTCTGTGTGCATTGTGTGATTGCTTGCGTGTGCACACATGTGCACGTGTGTGTGTGCTCATATACATGTGCGTGTGTGCATGTGTGCTCGAGTCTGTGCGTGTGTACTCGTGTGTATGCCCGTGCGACAGCGTGAGCAGGTGGAGAAGCAGCAGGAGAGGTGGGTGGAAGGGCCCTGGGGCAGCGTCGGGGAGGGTGGGGGAGGCGCCAGAGAAAGTCGGGGCACAGAGCTGGGGATGAGTCACAGAGCAGGTGGGACTGGCCCGTGTGGACCCCAGCTGGGGCTGACTGGCTGTCGTGGTCAGTCAAGCTGCTTAGCACCGGAGGAGGTGTCACTGAGGCCTGGAGGCTCATGGGGACCAGAGCAGCTGCTGGCCCTGCAGCCACGTGTGCTGCTTTGGCCCACAGGCCAGGGCTGGGTTCCAGCCCCTGTTTGTCCCTCAGCCGAGGGCCCTTGTGCAGTGCACAACATACCCAACTGCACTCGGGTGGTGGAAAGCCAAGGCACCTGACCTGCCACACACAAGGCTGAGCTGCAGCTGGACAGGCACAGGAAGGCAGCCGAGAGCTGGTGGGACCCAGTCCCGCCAGCTGCCCAGGCTCAGGACACGGGGTCCCATCTAGCCATGAGGGCCGAGGGGAAGCCAAGGGCAGAGTCCACGGTCCAGCTCACTGAGAGAATCTGGGCATCTGGGTTTGTAACAAGCATCGCAAGAGAGTCAATGTACACGTCCAGAGAGACATCCGACCTCAGGCTTGGTGGGAACACGGGGCAGAGAGCGAGAGAGACGGGGCACGCCCCTGGGAACATGGGCAGAGGGCGAGAGAGACGGGGTACGCCCCTGGGTTGCTGAGACATCCGACCTCAGGCTTGGCGGGAACATGGGCAGAGGGCGAGAGAGACGGGGCACACCCCTGGGAACACGGGCAGAGAGCGAGAGAGACGGGGCACGCCCCTGGGAACACGGGCAGAGAGCGAGAGAGACGGGGCACGCCCCTGGGAACACGGGCAGAGGGCGAGAGAGACGGGGCACGCCCCTGGGAACACGGGCAGAGAGCGAGAGAGACGGGGCACGCCCCTGGGTTGCACTCTGCCCCTGTCACCCCCTCCATGCGGCCATCTTTGCAAACCACTCCCAGTTCTATTGTGGAACAAGATAAAAGACAGAAATAACACTTAGAGGCAACACCTGTCACCCAGAGAGGTTCTGTCCAGAGACCACCTGGTCTGCCCGCCCCACACCAAGTCTGCTGATCGTCCTTGAGTGGCTTCTTTGCCCAGAGTCGACCCTGCCTCCCGGTCCTGTCCCCAAACCAGAAAGGGCTGAGAAGTGGAGGGTAAATGTCATCCAGACGAAGGTCTTTTTAAATTCAGTTCAGTTCGGTCATTCAGTCATGTCCGACTCTTTGCGACCCGATGGACTGCAGCACGCCAGGCCTCCCTGTCCATCACCAACTCCTGGAGTTCACCCAAACCCATGTCCATCGAGTTGGTGATGCCATCCAACCATCACATCCTCTGTCATCCCCTTCTCCTCCCGCCTTCAATCTTTCCCAGCATCAGGGTCTTTTCCAATGAGTCAGTTTTTCACATCAGGTGGCCAAAGTAAGGTTTCCAGGCTCCCATAAACATGGGGAAGCCATGATCAGGGGCTCTGAAAGACTTATAAGCCAACCAAGTGGAAATCAGGTTTGGCGGTAAGAGAAGCTTTGCCTGCCTAGCGAGTGTTCGGCCAAAGCCAGAAACGACTGCGTCCTTCTGCACAGCTTGCTAAACTTCAATTTCAGCAACAGCATATTTTCAGCAGGAGACAGAACTAGCTTCAAATTCAGTTTTACCAAAAATATGAAATCAGAGGTGTATTCTTTGATCTGAAGTAAAGGCTGAGTCTACAAGCCTTTCCGCCGACTGCCCCAGCCTCCGGGTCCGCACACCCGTCCCGCCCAGGGAGATGAGGTCACAACTCAGCCACCACGGGGGAGGAGCCGGTGGGGACCCGGGCCCACCCGCCAGCATGGGCCAGCGCCGCGGCTGCTGCGGACGGTCAGAGGGGTGGGGGAACTTCACGGAGGTGTCACAATTCGGGGGTCAAAAATACACACACGAGTGTGACTGGCAGCCTGAGACATAAAACCTTAGACCACGCTGTGTCCTGTTTACAATCTGTATAAAACTGCTCTGTGTGCATAAAATGCAACAAATGATGCGCAAGAATCTTCAGTGATTTGCCGACATTTAGAAAGTCAAGAACAATTCCAACTTGAGAATACTTTTCAGCTTTTGAGAATGAACGAAAGGCAGAATGTTAACTTTGCAGTTTCACAAATAGGAAAAAGTCCACATGGACATCCACTTATTTCACAAATAGGAAGATGTCCATCCATGGACACGTCAACTTTGGTTCAAGTGTGAAAAATAGAGCGTGTGTGAGGACAAGAAGAGCGTGTGAGGGACCCAACGGGTCCTGCATCCCACCGACCGGGTCCGAGGCTTCCCCTCATCCACGCGACGCGGGGCGGGGGCAGCCACTGGCGTGCTGAGAAGTCCACGTTCTGCTACACGAACTCCTTAAACTTTAATGCTGACTGTTTGCTTTCTGATAATAAAATTGTGACTGTGCAGTTACTGGTCCGAAGCACCTCCTGTGGTGGAGGTGCCCGGTTTCTGCCTCAGAGTGGACTGGCTTTGATTTTAGCGTTTGGTCAGAAGCCATTTGGCCATGAGGCCGTTTCTGTGCACCTGTGGTCAGAGCCTTGCTGGACCGAGGCAGTGACCAGCTCCACCCTGCCCTCCTCCCTTGGTGCCTCCCAGCCCCGGGGTGACCCAGGTCCCAGCAGGTCCTGGGCACGCTCAGCCGGGCGCCGAGACACACACACACCACACCTGTGGCTACAACGCCGCGTGTGCAGCCTGCAGCAGGGCCCTGGGCCCGGAGCCGGCCACGGAGGGTGTGGGGATGACGGGGACGGGAGGGAGGGCCCATGTGTGTGAAGACACTCAGGTCTGCAGCCCCTACCCTGAGGCTTGCCCTGGCCTCGCCAGGAGGGAGAGGGGCCCTGCGGGTGGTCCCGGAGTCTGGGGTCCAGACAGAGAAGCAAGAGGGCTCCCCAGCTGGGCCGGGAGGCCTGGGAGGGACTGTGAGCAGAGGAAGGTGGAGTGGCCAGGCTCCGTGCCAAGCCCCACCTCCCAGACCTGCCTGTGAGCTTCTTCCCACCAGCACCTCTGCATCCATCAGCTATCACTGCTTAACAAGCATCCCAGGCTCCCTGGCTTCAGACGACTGCACTTGACTATTTCTCACGATTCTGGTGCTGAGCAGACTCAACTACAGGTATCACTGCGGTCTCTCGTGGGGTCGCAGTCAGGTGACTGCTGTGCTGGGATGCACACGATGCCTGTGCCACCCGCCAGAGCCCCACGGGGGCACAGACCAGGGCCTCTCTGTGTGTCTCTGTCTCACACACGCACACGCACACACACACTTCTGGTTTTCTCCCCAGAACTCCCAGTGGCCCGTGTGCCCCAGGGCCCTGCGGGCAGCAACCTGAAGCATTGGTGGGACGGATGGTGAAGGGCACTGGCCGCCCTCCTGGGCCTCAGCGCCCCGCCTGGCCTGGGGACGCGTGGGGACGCCACTGGTGAACCTCTGGCCAGGAGGCGGTTGGCTCTGGAACCATCAGTCCAGGGCAATCTCCCTTTTTATCTGAAAGGGAGGGTGTCCTCTTGGCTTAGGAACAAGTTGCCTTTCGTAAGTGGTTTAGAATTGTTGGCTAAAATTACACCCTGCTCAGCAGACATTTTTGGACTCGGGAGTCTACCACGCGGGCTGTGCCGTAGGTATTCCACTTTATTAGAAGAAAACGCCTGTCCTGATCGTGCACAGGTTATACGAGGCTTCATCTGTGTGCCGCCAGCTCTCGGGGACATGTGGGAAGGGCCTCTGTGTGTCCAGGCTGGGCCCTGAGACAGCATCGGGAGGTCCAGCTCCATCCCTGACCCCAGGCCCCTCAAGGGCATGGACAGTAAGCGGCCCGGGGCCCTGGGCAGGGCTTCCAGCTCCCATCCTCCTTGGTTGGGCTAGGGCGGCCGCAGGCCCTGGATGCATGGAGGCTGTGTAGGGGGAGGCCTGGCTCCCAGGAGGGTGATGGCTGGGGGCGCCCAGGGGAGGAGAACAGGCGGGAACAGGAGCTGTGGACGCCGGGCACAGGCGGCGGGGCGCTGCTGTGCGGGGTGGCCCTACATGACCGGCCCCCAGGGCAGGTCAGCCCCCTAGACAGGGGGCCTGCCCGAGGCACACGGCCAGCTGGTGGGGCAGGTGTGGAGGCCGCCTGGCTCAGGACGCGTGCTCCTGCCCCTGGGTGGCCAGATACCGAGCACTTCTAGAGGAGCAAGGATGGGGTGGGGGGGTTAAAGCCACGTGAAAGGCCCCAGCCCGGAAGTGGGGATGGATGAGATCCCCAACAGGCCAAAGGTCGGTGTCAGCCTCAGGGGGAAAGGGGGCAGGAGGGAGCATAGGGCAGGGCCGCCCAGACGGCGGTGCGTGTCATGCACTGCACAATCCCTGGCACGGCTGCGTCGACGCGCCCCCGAGCGGGGCGGCCCCACGTGTGACCAGGCTTCGGGACTCGGGACAGCAGGGAGCCGCAGCTGCGAGGGGACCTGGGGTGGAAGCCAGGGCTCCAGGGGCCTCGTCTTCACATGAAGACGCTGGACTCTGCTTCTCTTGAGGCCACGTGAGTCCCCACCACGTGGACGCTTCTGTAGACATGACTGCAAACTCTGGGGGCGATGAAATCTACCCCACGGCAGGGAGAGTGAAGCGCAGCAGGCAGAACCCTGGAGGGGCCAGCCCCGAACAGGAGCGCAGCACGGGGGAGCACCTGCTGTACCCTCGGGGCGGCCTGGAGCTGGGGCCGCAAGGCAGCCAACGCTACGAAAGGGCAGGCCCCAGCATCCAGGGCAACCACAGCCTCTGAGCAGCGCGGGAGGAACCCGAACGGGGGCCTTCAACCTCTGCCCCAACCCCCGCCAGCCCTGCAGAAGCAAGCCCAGGGCTCCAAGAATAAGCACCTAAACGAGGGCGGAGCCCCCACCCCCGAGACCGAACTGGGGCGGAGCGCCCTCCCCGAGGATGAACCTGAACTGGGGTGGAGGCCACGCCCCCGAGGATGAACCTGAACTGGGGCGGAGGCCCTCCCCGAGGAGGATCCTGAACTGAGGTGGAGCCCCCACCCCCGAGGATGATCCTGAGCTGGGATGGAGGCCACGCCTCCAAGGATGAACCTGAACTGGGGCGGAGCCCCCACCCGGAAGATGAACCTGAGCTGGGGTGGAGCCCCCACCCGGAGGATGAACCTGAGCTGGGGTGGAGCCCCCACCCCGAGGATGAACCTGAGCTGGGGCGGAGGCCACGCCCCCGAGGATGAGCCTGAACTGGGTGGAGCCGTCACTGGAGGACAGTTTGCAGTCTGAGGTCGGCCCTGAGCTGCTACGGAAACAATGGCACGGGAATATGCCCTCTGGAGTCTCGTCTGGACCAGCAGGTCCCTCACCAAGAGGAAGCCGCAGGGCTCACACTGCACGACCTCTGGGGCGGGGTCATCAGAGCCCGGGGTCTTCCACCGCCTCACGTGCTCACACGCAGACCCGGCCGCCTTGTGCAGGCCGCGGGAGCCCGTGTCTGCTTCCACCGCCTCACGTGCTCACACGCAGACCTGGCCGCCGTGTGCAGGCCGCGGGAGCCCGTGTGGGTGTGACCTGCCAATCGCCCCGCTGGGCCCCGGCCCGCAGCCATCACTGCGGGCCAGACGTGTGGGGAAGGCATCTCAGGATCCTCCTGCCTAAGCGCCAGACACCACGAGAGAGGCAAGGCTTCCCCGCCTGCCTGGGGTAAACAGCTCACCCAGACTCTGTAGGAACAATAGCTCACTATTATTATTGTGGTTTTCTAAGTTGTATAGTTGATTTAGGGCTTCCCTGGTGACTGAGAGGTAAAGAATCTGCCTGTAATGCAGGAGACATGGGTGGGATCCCTGGGTCAGGAAGATCCCCTGGAGGAGGGCATGGCAACCCACTCCAGTATTCCTGCCTGGAGAATCCCAGGACAGAGGAGCCTGGGGGGCTACAGTCCATGGAGTCGCAAAGCATCGGACACGACTGAGCAACTGAGCAGTGAGCATACGCAGGCACACCCACACACACACCATGGTGCCTGTGCACACACACATCACACGCACACGAGGACACAGGGCCCAGAGGGACGGCCTGACTCCTGAGTTAAAATACGGGCGGCACCTGGGCAGAGAGGGAGAAAGGTTCCAGAAACACATCAGAACCCATACGAGGGGACTGCGTGTGACGACTTCCCACTTGTCCTGGGGCCCCTTTCCCAGAGCAGAAGCTCCCCGGGGGGAGGGCTGGCCTGTCGATGATGCGGCCACAGAGAAGAGTCAGCTGCCGACCCTGCAGTGAGAGCAGCCACGTGGGTGGGCTGGCGGGGGAGACCCAACCCTGCGGCTTCCCCGTCCACGGTCCCCCGATGGCCCCAGGGCCGGCCGTGCTCGGGAGAGGCCAGGCCGTCCACCAGACTCCAGGGGGGCCACCCTAGTCCGCGCACATGGGGCCCGCCACGCAGCGGGACCTGCACTTCTCCCGGGACCCGCCAGGTTGGGGCTCAGACAGGCGGGCGGACACTTGCGCCATCAAGGAGGCGGCCAAGCACAGCCCCCCAGCCGGGCCCAGACGCGCCCGCGCCAGAGCCTGAGCCGGCCGCCCTTGGGTGCCCTGATGCCGGAGGGGCCTGGGCACTGAGGAGGGCAGAGACCCGGTGGCTCGCCGGCCACCCCAGCACGTCTGCACCAGCTGCGCTCACGGCTGGCCCCACACACGTGTGCTGGCGCGGCAGAATTGGCCTTACCCAGCTCACCCATCTCCCAGGCCTTGCGGACACAGCCGAAGACGAGGCTGCACAGACCCACCTGGGCAGGCCGCGGCCCTGGCCCCGCTCAGGGCACTGGGCCCGGGGCCCTACCTTCGGGGAAGTTCACCCCTGCTCCTGTCCTCATGGCTGGGTCTGCTCTTGTGCAGAATCAAACTTCCGAGGGCCTGAGTCTTCTGCTGTCCCGGGACACAGAAGTCTGACTGGCAGCCTGACCACAACTGCTCCTCTGCTGAAAAGAAAACTAGGAACCCCAGCACCATGAACTGCGCCTCCGTTTCGAGGTGCACCAAGGCCGGATGGACTCCGTCCTGCAGAGCCTCACCGCTGCGAGGGCGCCCGTGGACTCTTGGGGTCCCTTCCAGCGGAGGGGGTTGTTTGCGTTCCTGCTACAGTTTTGCTTGGGTGTTGGTCAGGGCAGGGCCGGGGGCCGAGCCGGGGTGGGTGCGGCTGCAAGGATGGCCTGTGCATTCCCTGGCTCTGACTCCCACAGAGGGGATGGGGTTCAGAGGTTGCTGCTCTGTCCCGTCTCACTGCTCTGTCCGGTCTCACGGGTCTGTCCCCGTCTCACCGGTCTGTCCCCGTCTCAGTGATCTGTCCCGTCTCAGTGATCTGTCCCATCTCAGTGGTCTGTCCCCATCTCACAGGATGTCTCAGGGTCACATGGGCACTGACCACTCACACATCAAAGTTGTGAGTCGATACCTGATGAGGGCTACCCCCTTCTCCACTCCAGCCACCCCCCACCCCCTGCTGGACACCCCTGGATTTCTGCAAGAGTGTAAAGAGAGCCTTGGTGGGATTAATCGTGAGCGGGGACCATTCTGAGCTGCAAAGGTGCTTTCCAAGCAGGAGCCTGGAAGCTGGGTCTCTGGAGAGGCAGGAACCCGGTGGCTCGCTCAGGCTGGACTGAGAGGTACAGACGGTGGGGGGAGCTCTCCCAGCTGGAGGACTCCCTCCCCAGCCCCGCCCCCGCCCTCTGGGAGCCTCCAGCCAGCACTCATTAGCCCTCGCATCTCTCACCCAGCTTCTGGGTGTGATCAAGAATTAGGTTTAGCAAATTAGGTGAGGAGAGGGCGCTTGGAAATGACACCTCGGTGATTGATGCTGCTAATAAGCCTTCAGCCAGGAGTTCCCGCCCTACGCCCGCCCCCGCCCCCACCCCCCAGGGCTCACCCCCCGGGGCTCCCTCCCCAGCGCCAGGAGGGGGCACCCAGCCCAGCCTGTGTCCTGAGCGCGCCCTGCGTCTCCCGGGGTGGTGTGGGCCTGCCTTCCCAGACCGGGTCCTTCTCCTTCCATCCTCCTCTCCTCCCACGGCCCCTCAGATACTCACACCTCCCTAACCCGAAGGAAAGGGCGCACTGGCCCCTCACGCGTCGCCCTCGAGTTCGGCCCGTCTGCCTCTGTCTGGGGGTCTTGCTCCATTTTCCTCCCCTCTGGGAGCCACAGGAGGTGCACCTACCAGCCGCACTCCACTGACCACAGCCCACTGAGGACACTCCAGCAGCCCCACTGCTGGTGACTGTCCGTGTTCCGCCCGGTAAGACCGTCTGTAGAAGCAAGCCCGCCCTCAGGCGGGTTCCTCTTAAGACACATCTCATTCTAGCAGAGAAAAGCGTCCAAGCAACTAAAGGGTCTTTTCTTTTCAACTCACGGTAGGCGAGAACCTTCTCGGAGCAGCGCGTTGTCCTGGGCATAGTGGAATGCACAGCGCCTGCCCTTCAGCAGGTGACAGCAGAGGCCAGAGGTGTCCTAAAAACTAAGGCAGGGGGTTGGCAGGAGATTCCCAGAGGCGCAGGAGTCCAGCCGCAGGGGTGTTCCCTGGGCAGAGAGACCTGTGCTGCTGTTCCAACAGCGGGGATCCCGGGAACATGGGCAGACCCACAGGGCAGGGCAGGGCGCCAGCTCCACAGGCGACAGGCTCGGATGGGAGCTTGAACCCTCACGCGGGGTTCGCATCAGGCCAACAGCTTAGAAACTCTCCTGGAGGTATCAGGAGCTGTTAAGGGGTCTAACCAGAGACCACCGACACAGCAAACAGGCCTCATTGGGCTGAGCCATCCTGCAAAGAAGAGGCGACATGGGTGTCCACAGCAGAAAGGCTGGTGTGTCCCTCCCGAGAGCCAGAGCCCCCCACCCAGGCAGGGCGATCCCCCCCTCGCTGTCTTCCTTCTGACCCACTGATGTCCCAAGGCTGTTGCACATCCCACCTCGTCTGGGAACCCTTGATGGCTACTGAGTCAGCCCCTCCGCCGCAGTATTGTCCTGGCCAGCACGGATTAAATTACTTCACCGACAAATGCTGCTCCCAGACGCACAGCAGAGTGTTCGTTCACCCCGGCTCCCGGAAGGGTGGCCCCGTCTTGGGAAAGCTCCTGGGAGTCGGGTAGGGAGACCCACCTTCCTCTTTCTCGTGAGGAGTCTTGTCGAGCACGGTCCTTTGACAGCAGAGGGGCTGGTGGGAGGTGGACGGATCCCACTCTGGGAAAGACACCTAACACCTGCTGATCGCATCACCAGGACGAATAAAACACTGCAGGAGCCCGTGAGGCTGAACGGGGGTACCCGCGGGCGGGGTGCTGGGACGCAGATGGAGGTTCTGAGAATGGCGGCAGGCATCCCCCGCGGCCCCGTTTCCAAATTGACCGTGTTTCCCAGGAAGGAGTCCTCGTGAGCTGCCGACCCTGCACACACGAGGTCTAAGTCTGTCCACGCCCCACCTGCAGCTACACATGGCTTCTCCCCCGGAAACCACACCCCGGATCTGCGTGGCAAAACTGAGCACCTCCCCCAAGCCTCCACCCCACGTGCCTCCAAAGCACCCCCAAGCCCAGGGAAGGTCTTCCTGGAGTTTCTTCTCTGTCCCTCCTCCCCCATTCCTCCAGACCCTTCCCTCCATCTGCACCGTCCCCGGGCGCCAGGCTCTTGCTGCTTTTCCCATGTCTGCAAGACCCCTGCCCACCCCCACCCCGCCACTGTCTCCCTCTGGGCTGGCTCCTAACCCACTCCCACCTCCAGGGCTCCATCCTCCTGACGGCAAATCTGATGGCGTCACTCCAGACGTCAGCAGCTCTCCGTCCCGGGATAAGATGCTTCCAAGACCTTTCACAACCTCCCCCTCGGCCCCAGTGCACACTGGGCTCTGGTCACGCTGCACTCCTGCAGCCCAGGGTCCCACCTTCTTCCAGGGCCGTACCCATGACAGCAGCAGCCTCTCTGGTCCCTCCAGGAAACCCTTGCTGGTCCTTAAAGATGGGCCAGGTTTGGGGACATCACAGCCGAGGGGCTGTGACAACCCCCCAGCAGACCACTCGTGCCTCCCTCACCGCAGCGCTGTCCCGGGGTCTCCTTACGCTGCCCACCCCACAAGCCCTCCTGGAAGGGCTCTTTGTTCTTCCTGGCACCCTCAGAGCCTTGCACAGGTCAGGCAGCCAGTGGACGTCTGCTGGACACGGAAACCACGAGCTCCTTCCCTCCCCCAGCGCCGACATCCATCATCTTCGCAGGTATTATTTCTGTCCCGCCTTGTTCCAAAGGGATTGAAGGATGCTTTGATCAAAACTTCACAAAGACTGGTTTACTGGGATCGTAATGATAAATCTATTCATTTGACCAAGAAATAACGTGTTCAGCTCAAAGTGCAGCAATGATTGAGTCCCAGGTCCAAGTCCACCCTGGACATTCTCGGAAGCCAGACTTTCCTCTTGATTCTGGAGGTTTGGTTACAAACAAAATCCACCTGTGGTTTTACATGATCCCGGGGGAAGGCAGTGAGAAGTCACTCATCCACTCTTTGAAAAAGAGCTGCAGAGGACGTTGTTCTGGGCACCCCCACCCCGAATATGAGCACGTTTTCCGAGGAGCTAGTCCACCCAGGCGGCTGGCTTCCACAGAGGGGTCAGGAACGCCAGTTGGGCAGGAGGGATGCAGGGTCCTGGGAACCATCCCCAGCTGGCATCCAGGCTCAGATTCACCCCAGTAAAGGGGAGAGCTAGACGGGGGCCCTCAGAGCCCTTTCCGTGTCAGGAACTCTGAGGTTCTGATTCTCTGCTCCACCGGAGGGGGGCTGTCTGAAAGAAAACCCACTAAGGGTGAGGGGCACGGCCTCTGCAAAGAGATCCCCGTGTGAGGGGGCTCCAGGGCGGGGGCCTGAGAGAGGCCGCTAGCAAACTTTGCTCCGTCCACTCATTCAGCGCAGATCGGAACACTCACCTGCAAGGTGCCGTCTGCACCAAGGGTGGGCAGCCCTGAGCAAGGCGAGCAAAGTCCCGTCCCGCCACGTCACTCCCAGGGTGGGCGGTGGACACCCACGGCGCGGCTCCGGCGACGCCAAGGGGGCACGCAGCCCGCGGGCAGGTCGGAGCCACGGAGGGCGAGGAAGGCTGCTGCCCAGCCCGCCTGGGAACGGCCAGCCGTGCAGACCGAGGACGAGCGCGTGCGCGCACCGGCGGTGCCACGCGGACGGCGCCTGAGGGCGCGGCGCGGGACCGGGAGCCGGGAGCACGCTGCCCGAAGAGCTGCCAGCGGGCGGGAGGCGCGCTAGCCCGAGGCCCCGCCCAGAGCAGCCCGGAGGCCGCTCTTCTCAGAGGCGGAGGGCCTCCCGGGCTCTTTGTCCCACTGCCGAAGGCTCGGCCCATGTTCCCCATTACTCTGCTTTGTGCAGGACCGGCCCTGGAGAAGAAATCAGGGAACAGTGGCGCTGGGTGGCCGCATCCTCCCACTGCGGCCGGCGAGCAAAGCACAGGGGGCAGCGGATGGGACGCCAAGGTCAGGCTGGGACCAGTAGGCCAGGCCGGCCTGCCCGCCCCCATCCGAGTTCGAGGGGACCAGCCGGCTTTGTCCCCACTCCCGCAGCTCCTTCTCCTCTGCCATCAGGACCCCTGAGGCTCTGAGCCCGAGTGTCTATGCAGCCACTCCGTCTCCTCTGAACCGTGATGAGGTGGCATCTGGAAGGGAACCCACGTGGGACCAGCCCTGACGGGACAGAAACGGGATCTGTGGACATGAGCCCCATGGGGGATAGCACCCACCCCCGCGGGCCCAGGGCCAACCCAAGAGCAGAGGCGAGGAGGGGCCCACGGGCCAGTGAGATGCCAGCTGAGTGGTGTCTAACACACCTCAAGGGCACATCCCGGTGCATCTCCTGCCCCTCGTCCCAGGACTGGAGATTCAGCAATAGCGACACCAGCAAATGTCACGTCGACCGTTAGCAAAATCCTAAAGCACTTTGTACCTCAGCCACCTGATGCAAAGAGCCGACTCATTAGAAAATACTCTGATGTTGGGAAGGATTGAAGGCAGGAGGAGAAGGGGACGACAGAGGATGAGATGGCTGGATGGCATCACTGACTCGATGGCCGTGAGTTTGAGCAAGCTCTGGGAGTTGGTGATGGACAAGGAGGCCTGATGTGCTGCAGTCCATGGGGTCGCAAAGAGTCGGACACGACTGAGCGACTGAACTGAAACCCTGAACAAACCCCTGCAGACTGAATCCAACAACGTGCAAGAGTTATACATGAGGACCAGGTGGGATTTATCCCAGGAACACAAGTCATTTAAATCTGAAGATCAATAAAGGGATATATCAAATTGATCGAATAAAAAAAAAAAAAGCACATAACCATTTCAACACACACAGAAAGAAGCCTTTGACAAACCCATGATCTTTTCATGATAACAACACTCAGCAAGCTAGGAAAAGAAGGGAAATTTCTCAACCTGACAAAGGGCATCTGAAGGAAAACCCACAGCCAATGTCACACTTCACCGTGAAAGTCTGATGACTTATTTCCCTGTAGGATCGTGAGGACAGATGTCCAATCTCACCCAGCCATTCGTAAACCTGCTGGGGGCTCTCCCCTGGGCAGCAAGGCAGGAACAGGAAATAACAGACATCCCAGTGGGAAGGGAATAAGCAGAACTGTCCTCGGTTACAGGTGACGTGATGCAGAGTGTGCCAAACCCTAAGGGAGCCACTGAAAAACTGTCACAGCTGATAAACCAGTTCAGCAAAATAGTATGATCAGGTCAGTATATAAAAGCAATTATATTTCTATCCTCTTGCAATGAACAAACTAAAACATGAAATTATGGAACCAGTTACATTCAAGATAATATCAAAAAGAATGAATGGCTTAGGAATAAACTTAACAAGTGAAATGTAAAATGTACGCTCTGAAAACTGCAAAGTGTTGTTGTGAGAAATGAATTTCTGAAAGAATGGAAGGACATCCCATGTTCATGGAAGATGGAGCATTCCCCAGGCTGAGGGCAGATTCACCTTGGTTCATATCAGAATACCAGCCCTCTTCCTCATAGAAGCTGGGAAACTGCTGTAAGAAGGGTCGTATTGGGGCGCGCTGAACCCCACACAGCTCTGGAGCCCAGAAGTCTGCTGCCGGTTGGGTGGGCTGGGCTCCCTCTGTGGCCCCCAGAGGGGAGGTTCTCACCCGTTCAGCCCACGTGGTTATGGCACCGCGGGTCTCCTAGGCTCACAAAGCATCAGCCTGGCCCCTGTCTCCGTCGTCCGGGCCTTCCCTGCGTGACTGCACCTCCCCCTCCACTGTGAATGCCTGTGCTGGGCCGGCCGCCTCCTCCAGGGCACCCTCCTCTCAATGATAACTGCAAAGACCCAACTCCAGGTACGGGGTCAGGACTTAATATATCCTAGTGGGGGGAGGCACAGCATCCTACCCTCAGCTGGCCACAGGGACTTGCCTTCAGCGCATGCTTTATTGACCTCTCCTCCTTGGGCCCAGGGGACCCCAGAGGGAAGCACCCGTCCATCCACTGGCCTGTGGTCCTGCTGTGTCCTGGCTCATTTGCTTTGCCTGCGTGGATTTCTTTGTGTCTGACTTTGTGAGTTTTTCTCTTTTTGTTAAACAGTGTTCACTGTACAAGCGTCGAGCCTCACACACAGTCTTGAAGGATCTACTCCCTGCTTTCTGTCATCAGAACTTGGGCGTGGAATGCACCCTAGGAAAGGCATTTCAAGAGTTAAGCACCATCCTAAGATCCAACCAGTCCATCCTAAAGGAAATCAACCCTGAATATTCATTGGAAGGACTGATGCTGAAGCTGAAGCCCCAACACTTTGGCCACCTGATGCGAAGAGCATCAGGAAAAAAGAGCATCACTGGAAAAGACCCTGATGCTGGGAAAGACTGAGAGCAGGAGAAGGGGACGACAGAGGATGAGATGGTTGGATGGCATCACCAACTCAATGGGCATGAATTTGAGCAAGCTCCAGGAGATGGTGAAGGACAGGGAGGCCTGGCGTGCTGCAGTCCATGGGGTCGTAGAGTCGGACACGACTGAGCGACTGGTCAGCAACAAATGTGGAGGGAAGACGCCGTTCCTCCCGCAGCGGCTGGAGCCGCATGACATCAGGTCTCCGGTGTTTGGACAGGAGCAGGTCAGAGCAAAAGGAGGCGGCCCCGCCCCGCCCCGCGCCGCTCCTCCAACGCTCCGGGAGGGGCTTCAGGCGGCGGCGCCCCCCAAGCCCCCACCTTGTTTTGCTGCCTTCGTTGCTCCACGTGTGCTGTCCTGGAGGGGGGCGGGGCGTGCCGCCTGACTCATCTTCACCTTTGGCCCCCAGCACACACTGGGAACGTTTTTAGAGGCTCCTCCATCAGGGTATTTGTAGAGTGAAAGCTCACAAGCGTGGAGTGATGATAACAGAACGCCTGGCCTGTAACCACGGAGACGCTCTGATTGACAGCTCCCACCGGCTTCCCTCCCCCAGGAACCCTGCTTCTCCAGCCCCGGCCCTCTGGGTGGTCACCTTGCCCAGGCAGCTGCCGGCTCGAGGTTGCCCCCGGGAGACTCCAGGGTGGGCCTCCCTTCCATGGTGTCCCAAGGCGCCCAGAGAGCAGCTGGCCCCAGGAGACAGGAGGAGACGCCGCTGGGGCCATCCACCCTGGAGCCCAGGCGGGAGAGTGCGGTTGGGAATATGGGGAAGAGGGACTCGTGACAAAGGGTAGGACGTCGGCCCAAACGCGAGGGGAAGACAGACCCCAGCTCAGTCCAGAGTCGCAAACAACAGGGGCTTTAACGGTGAAAGGGCTTTAAAGGTCATTATGCATTTATCAGTAAAAAAGCAATAGGAATTTCTAACAGCGACAGCTGGAAGGAGCAGAAGACACCCTCCTTCAATCACCATGGAAATCTCTGCTCATCACGCACAATCATATTTAGTTATTAATAGACGTCGGCGAGACTGACATTTTGCACATTTCATCCCAAGACGCGTCGGGGACACTTCTGGCATTTAGTTTATCATTTTCATCAGTGTCTTCCACGGATTGACCGGCCCGACCCCAGAATCTCACACTGTCACTCACCATAAGTGAATTTATCAACATGTACGGAATCGGAATACACATGAGAGTTTTAACTGTTTGCATACGAAATTACTTCATTCTCCACGCTTCAAAAAAATTCAGTTTTGCATAATAAATGATGATAAGGGCCAGTTGACAATTATATAGGTGGGAAGAGTGGGAGGGAGTGATTGGAATTTCAATAGGCCTGTGAGTGTGTCTGGGGGTTGCCTAAGTAATCAGCGTGCGGGCTGATTCGCTCCATTGTTAGGGGTTAATACAAAGCCCTTCAGCTCCTATTAGAGGCGGCCCTACTTCAGCTGCAAATTGGCACATTCCTATTAGTATTTTCCTCCTGTGACACATCCTGCAACTGACTTAGATGCACAGTCAGGCGAATATTAAAATTAATTAGGCTATTATTTGAATTCAGAGAAACAGCAGCCTGCCTCAAAAAAATCTTACAGGGGGACACACACGCACACACACACACCACAGCCAGCCTCGCGCAAAACACAAAAGCCTGCCATCACCTGCCGACAGACCCACCCAGAAGGCCCCGAGTGCCTCGGGTGTGGAACCATCTCTTCAAAGAAGAGGGAGCAGAGCTCGCTCTGGCTTCTCTGCCAGCGGCCGCTCTCCCACCGACGAGGCTGTGCGCGGACAGGAGTGTGATTTTACATCCGATCGCACCGGTTTCGGGCCAGGGCTGTGGTTCGCTTCATCAGGCAGCTGTGTCCCCCGTGTTCTAACCCCGTTATCGCATCCGCTGTCCTCCTGCCGCTCTGCACCCGCTCCGACCACGTCAGGCTGAGGCACGAACACGGCTGCCAGAGGCGCCCATCCTGACCGCAACGGCCGCCTTCTGGTCGCTCGGACCTCGGGGCACGCGCGACACCCACAGCTGTTGCACAGAGAGGGCTTTGGGGAACACTAACTTCACTTGTGATTAACAGGCGAATCCACACACCCGCGTCAGCCTAAGCTCTCCTTCCTTTTGAAGGTGTGTGCTCCGTGCTCAGTCGCTTCCGTTCTGGCTGACTCTCTGTGACCCCATGGACTGCAGCCCACCAGGCTCCTCTGTCCATGAAATTCCCCAGGCAAGAATACTGGAGTGGATTGCCATTTCCTCCTCCAGGGGATTCTTAACCGAGGATCAAACCCAGGCCTCCTGCACTGCAGGCGGATTTTTTGACACCTGAGCCACCAGGGAGGCCCAAGGTGTCTTGTCTGCAAAACTGAGTTGTACATTTTCACCTAAAAAATTCCTATTTTTTTTCCATGGTGTGTCTGCACATTGCAGCCCCTGAAACCGTGTGGGACTCTCTCAGCTGTGATGTTGCAGAGTGCTGGGGTCCACACCATGCGTGACCTCGACCCCCACCCCCATCAGAGGGGCTGCGCACTCTGGGCTCTGTGTTTGGCGCCTGCCCTCCTGACTCCTCCCAGACCCAGTGTGGGGTGGTGGCCACAGTCAGTCTCCGAGGAGGGAAGTGGGAGATGAGAAGCCGAGGAGAGGAGGCCCCTGTGGTGGCCCCTGACGGTGACTCTGCCGCCCAGGCCCGCGGGGGACTCCGTCCCAAAGGCACCCACCTCGGACACCTGCAACCTTGGCTTAAAAGGGGGTAAAGTCGGGTCCACTCGCATCTCCTAGGATGTGGGCCGAGCATCCATCACCAGACTCGCCTGATCTGAAAATCTGCCCAGAGAAGGGGGCAGGGGGACACGCCAGCCTTCCGGACTTGGCTCTAGATTCATGAAAAAGAAAATACTGCCGTTTAAACCCTAAAGAACAGGACAGAATTTAGTGGAAATATGGATACCTTCTTAACAGCTGACCGCTAAGTCCAAGAGCGTGAGACACGGTGGGGTGGTGCACACGTGAGGGCTCGGGTCTGGTCCGGCCGAGGAAGGGGTCACGGCCCCGACACCTCAAATCCAGGCTGACGTGGTCCTGCAGCAGCAGCCGTCCCGCCCGCATGCACACCAGCCTGCGGAAGGGCAGGCCTGCCTCCACTGCTGGCGGCAGAGGGTCCAGGTGAGTCCAGGTTCCAGCTCCGGGTGGGCCATCCAGAGACTCTGGACCCCACGGCCCCCTTTGACCCCCCACGACCCACGTAACCCCTCCCCGTGACCCCCTCCCTGGGACTCCACTGTGACCCCATGTGAGCCCTTCCCCTCGACCCCCTCACGTGGCCCCTCCCCACCCCCTCCTCAGGCATAAGCCCGGATCTGCCGCTGTGTCTCCAGGGTGGCAGCCACTGTTCCTCTCCCGTCGAGGCTCAGCTGTACTGTGCTGTGCTTAGTCGCTCAGCCGTGTCCAACTGGTTGTGACCCCATGGACTGTATCTGGCCAGGCTCCTCTGTCCATGGGATTCTCCAGGCCAGGATACTGGACCTGGTTGCCAGCCCCTCCTCCAGGGGGTTTTCCTGACCCAGGGATCAAACCCAGCCCTCCCACATTGCAGGTGGATTCTTTACCAGCTGAGCCACCAGGGAAGCCCTAGAACACTGGAGTGGGTAACCTATCCCTTCTCCAGGGGATCTTCCTGACCCAGGAGTCGAACCGGGGTCTCCCGCATTGCAGGTGGATTCTTTACCAGCTGAGCCACCAGGGAAGCCCTAGAACACTGGAGTGGGTAACCTATCCCTTCTCCAGGGGATCTTCCTGACCCAGGAGTCGAACCGGGGTCTCCTGCATTGCAGGTGGATTCTTTACCAGCGGAGCCACAAGGGAAGCCCCCATGTTTGTCACACACACCGAACACCACGGCAGCCATGGAGTCTCCCCATGCCCGTGGCGCTGCCCTCGGCTTTGTGCCCGTGTGTCCCAGGGTGCTGCACCCCTAGGTCCCAAACCTCACGTCCCTCAACGTAACCCAGGGTGAATTCTGGAGAAACATGTGCATGGACTCCAAGCCGCACTGGAACAACCACGAGGGCTCTTCTAAGGGTTTAATCCATGAGGAGTGGTGAACAGTGGACACAGGGGAAGGAGAAACTTCTGGAAGCCAGAAAGTTGATCTGCTTGTCCAGACTGACTCATTAGAGCACTGACTGCAGATGCTGACTCCTCAGTGGGGCAGTGGGTACAGAGGGGTATGGCGGATGCCATGGTCTATAGTGGGGTGTCATGGCCTATAGTGGGGTGCTCTGGTCTATGGTGGGGTGCTGTGGTCTCTAGGGGAGTGCCGTGGCCTATAGTGGGGTGCTCTGGTCTATAGTGGGGTGCTGTGGTCTATAGTGGGGTGTCGTGGTCTATAGTGGGGTGTCATGGTCCATAGTGGGGTTCTGTGGTCCATAGTGGGTTGTCTGGTCTATAGTGGGGTGTCATGGTCTATAGTGGGGTGCTGTGGGTCTATAGTGGGGTGTCGTGGTTCTATATTGGGGTGTTGTGGTCCATAGTGGGGTGCTGTGGTCTATAGTGGGGTGTCGTGGTCCATAGTGGGGTTCTGTGGTCCATAGTGGGCTGTCTGGTCTATAGTGGGGTGTCATGGTCTATAGTGGGGTGTCGTGGTCTATATGGGGTGTCGTGGTCCATAGTGGGGTTCTGTGGTCTATAGTGGGGTGTCGTGGTCTATAGTGGGGTGTCGTGGTCTATAGTGGGGTGTCATGGTCTATAGTGGGGTGCTGTGGGTCTATAGTGGGGTGTCGTGGTCCATAGTGGGGTGTCTGGTCTATAGTGGGGTGTCATGGTTTTTAGTGGGGTGTTGTGGTCGATAGTGGGTGTCGTCTATAGTGAGGTGTTGTGGTCTATATGGGGTGCTGTGGTCTATACTGGGGCGCCAAGGTCTACAGTGGGTGCAGGGGTGTGGTGGGTGCAGTGTGGCTGTTTTCAAACCACAGGCCCTGGACGTCTCGAGATGCAAGGCTGGGGGAAGGGCTGGATAGCAGGGGTGGAAGCGTGGGAGAGCTGCCCACTGGATTCGCCCAGGGAGCCGACTCCGAGATGGAGCTGAGCCGGCAGGACATGCATCGGGGTGACCGTGGGACCCGGGACTCTGGGGGCAAGGGGGTGGCCACACGTGGTCTCACTGGAGCCCCTGCCAGCCCAGCAGTGCACGGTGGAGCCGGAGGGCCCTTCAGAACCTACAGGCTGAGCCCGAGGGTGGGGCCGTATACCTGTGTACTCACACACGTGCACATGCAGACACACACATGCACACGCAGACGTGCACACGCACAGCTGTGGCCCTGAGGAGCCCCCTGGGACCGTTCCAGAGGGCCTGTTAGAGGCCTGCCCCCACCAGCCCGTCCAACCACTCAAGCAGGCCCTCCACTTGGGAGGGGGGCCCCGGCACCCCCCACCCCTGCTGCCCAGCTAAGAGGCCACCCTCCCCGACCCAGCTCAAGACAGCCGCACCCTAGGGAGGGCTACAGGGGAGGTCTCTGGACTGAGACCCCAGGACCAACTGAGGGCAGGGGCCAGCCTCACTAAAGGGGGCCACCTGCCAAAGTCTGCACATGCGGATACCCAGACAGCGGGCACACGGGGACACCCAGACAGCGGGCACACGGGGACATCCCAACACTGGGTACACGGGGATACCCAGAGAGTGGGCGGTCGGGGAGACCCAGACACCGGGCACGTGGGGACACCCAGGCACCAGCAGCAAGGCTCACATGCTGAGCAGGCCATGGCCTCCTGAGGAGGCAGCAGTGGACGGGCCCCATGGGGAGATGGCCAGAGCCGCTGAGCCAGCTGCGGGAGCCTGACTCAGATCCCTGCACACCCGAGACGCCCACGCCCGAGGGCTTTATTTATGGAACAAAAGCTACAGGGAGAGGAAAACTTCATAGAAAATATAATTAGAATGTTCAGAGAGATGAGAGAAGATATTGCAGCCACGGGGGCGGGGGTGGGGGGAGCAAGATGCTATTTAAAATAGAACAGAACAAAGAATCAAAAAGAACTCCTATGACAGGAGAAATAAAAATTTTAATAGAATGTTTGGAAGAAACAGCTGAGGGAAGGGCCCTAAAAGTGAAACTAAGTCTGAACCACAGGGAAAGGGGCACGCGGAGCACAGTCTCCGTCTGGGGGCCTGGCGTGAGGCGGGAAGGGCTGCAGAGAGCGAGCCTGGGGAGGCCGCTGTGGACCGAGGCCCTGGGCCTACGCAGGGCCCACGCTGCCCCCTCGGGGCTGACCCCGGCTGCTCCAAGCACCGGGGAAGGGAAGGGGTGGGGGCCCTGAGCACGACCCGGGACGAATTCCTGCCAGAGCCTCCCTTCAAGACGGCAGGGGTGTGCTAGTCTCGGAGGAAGTTTCCAGCAGACCCACAGTCTTGCTCTTGCCCTCTCTGCTCCGGTTTGCGGTTGCAGAGGGTGTGACATACGAACCCTGAGCTGGTTGTATGCAGCGGTTGTGTGCAGCCGCTGAGGACGCGTGTGACACTAACGCTCAACTTTGCACGTGTACAGCTCTGGACCTACTGCGTGTGAACTGCCAGACCCCTCGCACTCGTAAGCAGGTGGCAGTCAGGCAGGAACCAAGAGTACCTGAGTCTCTCCAACACGTGAGGGCGTCCCTGCTTCCCAGGTGGCACTTGGGGTAAAGAATCTGCCTGAAATGCAGGAGAGGCAGCAAGTGTGGGTTCGATCCCTGGGTTGGAAAGATCCCCTGGAGGAGGGCATGGCAACCCACTCCAGTATTCTGGCCTGGAGAATCCCACAGACAGAGGAGCCTGGCAGGCTACAGTCCATGGGATCGCACAGAATCGGACACGACTGAGTAACTAGTAACTGGTTCACTTCGCTGTACAGCAAAAACTAACACATTTTAATCAACTATACTCCAATAAAAAATTTTAAAAATAAAGACAAATGAGAGTTGAGCATAAAAGTAATAAAGTGCCTCATTTACAATGTTTAAAAAACTGTGCCCCTGTGAGTCAACACACACACTAGGAAGAGAGAGGACAGAGACACGTGAAACCAAAGGAGTGGGTCAGGGGGAGGTCACGCGGGCACCGTCCCGGGTGGTGTTTCCAGACTTAAAAACGGAATGAAAGAAGACAAGCAAAATAAGCACAATCTGACGTGGGGGAAACACAAAGGAAAGATGCATGTTGGCAGGAGACGGTGAAAAGCCGAAGCGGAAGCCATGGGAACCGTCGTAAGGGCCTGAGTGCGTCTCAGAGAGGCTTGGCTATAAGAACAGATGATCGCAGTAACTCGTCTGGGGGGCTTCTCTGGTAGTCCAGTGGTTGAGAATTGCCTGCCAAGGCAGGAAACATGGTTCAATTCCTGGTCCAGGAAGATTCCACATGCCTCAGGCAATGAAGCCCGTGCTCCATGGCAAAGAGAAGCCACTGCAGTGAGAAGCCCGCGGACAGCAGCTAGAGAAAGCCCACGCACAGCTACGGAGACCCAGCACGGCCAAAAATAAGTAAATAATTTTTAAAAAACAGCTAATTTTTAGGGTAGGCTTGTAAACAAAATGGAATTAAAATGCCAGGTGGAAATTGCATGGGAGAAGGTGAAGCCACCCAAGGTCTGTGTGTTCAGAAGACGCCTGCTCGTGTGGGGATGGGGCGTCCTATTTCTGTGAAGGTGGTTCCACAAGAACGGGATCCTGGAGGGATAAAGACCCTGATGGATCCAACAGCAAATCATGCAGGAGGGGGAGGAGCAACAGCAGAAACCCGAGAAATAACACAAAATGGAATTACAGCGAGAAATCCCAAGTCATCCACTTTCACCAGAAATGCAACTGAATTTAATTATCGGTTAAAATAGACTCTCCAGTTGGAGCTTAAAAAATATACACAGTTTAGAAGAACGTGTCTAAAATGAAACGGTTTGAAAAAACAGAAATGCAAAACCTAAACCAGGCGCGTGCTGAACAGCGAAGACCGGCGTAAGAACCCCGAGTTCAGGACACGTGCTGTCCAGTCCCCAAAAAAGTGCAAAAGCAGAGGGGGACCAGGGAGGTTCCCAGGAGAGAGAGTCATTGACACACGGAGACCAGAGACAGGGGAGCGGGTCTTAAAGAGGCAGGAGAGACCCTGTCTGCCCAGACACGCGCTCTCACCCCTCCGTCCGAACCGCACCCCTCCGCTGGCTTGTGCACCGCGGGGGCCACAGGCTGGGCGCCCTGGCCTGCTCCAGCAGCAGGGCCGCCCCTGCCCCCGCGGCACCAGCAGGGGCCTGTCTTCAGCACTGGACCCCCACGGTTCCTGTGATCCTGACCCGTATCTCGGGGCCCATACCCCCAGGGCACTGGGCTGGGCCCACCTCGGTCAGACAGCGGCCCACATCCTGCAGGACGCCCACAGCTTCTTGGCACCTTCAACCACCAGGTCGGCCGCGGGCTCCTGAAACCACGCGCAGAGTGTCGGCCCCCTGTGGGCGCTCGGGCAGAACCGCCCTCCCCCGTCTCCGGCCTGGAGCCCGTGCTCTACACAACCGGAGGCAGCCAGGCGAGCATCTTCTCCAGGTACAAAGGCACCCCACCTGGTCTCCGTGGCCAAGACCCACCCGCTTCTCAGGCACCATGACCTCACCCCGACCCCCTCCACCCTCAGAGACCCCCTTCCTCGATGTGAAACACCCGCAGAGGCTCGGGCCCCGCGGGTCCCCGGGTGTGCAGGGTCCCCGTGAACCGCGTGGGGGTAGCTGGCAAGGCTCTGGGTCGTCACCAGGAGGCTTAGCTTCATCAGTTCAACCAGGAGCGGCCGGGACGCAGGCTCCCCTGGGCCAGCCAGCACCACCTCCCTTTCTGACCCGCGTCTCATCCGCTCTCATCCGCTAAAGCGACACTCGGCCGTTGGGTCCACAGGCCCAAGCCTGCCGTTCCCAGCCTGTCCTCACGCTCTGTGCATCTCCCGCGGGCGGTGACGTGGGACGCGACGCTCGTCCTGACCCGTCTAGGCTGAATCCTGGGTGGATTCTCCTCGGTGTTGGCTTGTCTCACTGTTTTCATGACAAGAACCTGGGTAACACCAAACATCCCTTTTCAGACACCATTCTCCTACGAGCCTGTCTGCACGGCGTCTGTGCTCAGCCGCCCCAGGCGTGTCTGACCCTTTGTGACCCTGCCTCAGAAGCTCCCAAATGGAGCCCTTCGTGGGCCTCCAGCGCGGGTGCCATCAACCCATCACCCCAGTTCCACCAGTTGCAGGAGCCCCGGCAACTCTGTCCATTGCCCCGTCTCCACCTCCCCGTGGGGCACCCAGGCCGGCCGCAAACGCGCCGCGAAGGGACGAGACCGCAGGCCTCGGGCAGGAAGGACCGAGCCACTTGCTCGCTTGCATCCAGCACCCGGACTCTGCCGCCTTCTTCCAACTGAGTGCCTTTGTCTTTCTGCCGTCTCTGCGGGTGGACGCAGGAGAGAGCCAGGGACTCCCAGCTTTTCTGTTTCGCTGCTTTTAAATTCTTACACAATTGATGTTACTAGTGACTGTCTCCAGGTGACCCTGGAAAGAGCGAGTGACCCATGGCTCTTCATGAAAACCGTCCCCGCGATTCTGAAAACAACACACCCCCACCATCCCCGCAACAAAAAGATGGAAAGGCTCAGACTTCAGACGCAGACTCCACGTTCTGGAAGGAAGTTCGGTCGATTGTTCCTCTCATCTTTGGGGTCCTGCGATGCTTAGCAATTCCTGGGCTGAACCGGGCCTCGCTCAATAAACGCTGTGATGCAGGGGTGACAAATGTAATTTTCACCTAAACCGCTTCTCCGTCCCTCTGGAATAAAGCCTCTGCCTCTTTGAAATAAAGTTCTCTCTCTCCTCTTTCTTCCGCGTAATAGTCGCAGGGCTCCGGGTGGTGAGAGACGGCCTGCTGGTCCAGACAGGTAATGACAGGTATTTTCGAGGCTTTTCCAGAGAATTGGCTTCTTGTGTTGAGTGCTGGGCATAGGTCACCTCCTCCCTCGCGGAGGCCACGTCTGTGAGTCCGTCTGTCCTCAGGAGCCTCATGTCCTGCCTCCAGAGCAGGGTCTGGGGTTAGGGGAGCCACGGGAACAGGGGTGGAACGTGGGAGCCCACAGCAAGGGGCACACAGCCAACTCCCCTCCCTGGGCAGGACGGGCCCTGAAGAGGAGGTCTAACCCCCAGGCGTTTACTGCAGAACGAGCTTCTGGGTTGTTAACCAAGCTCTGGGCCCTCAGACACTGCCCAGCCCGGCTGCTCGGAGGCCAGTGCTGGGGGAGGCGATAAGGTTGGGGGGTGCCTGGCCCTCTGTCCCCTCTGTACCCCTCTGCCCCTCCATGCCCCTCTAGAGGCCTGCCATGGGCCGGGCAGTGGGGCAGCAGACACCACCGTGTGGAGACCAGCCCAGAAACACATGCCGCTGTGGACAGGAGGGCCCCGGAAAGGGGGCCAGGCCGCTCCCCCCATTAGGGAGGGAGGGCCCCGGGACCGAGGCCATGCTGGTGGGAAGAAAGGCCCGGGAGCCTGTCGGTAAATGTTTCTTTGCCTCTGGGGTGGAGGCTGAGGGATCCGAAGCGGGAAGTGGGAGAGGGGTCCTCGGTGATCTGCCAGCCAAGGACCCGACCCCACCCGGCTCCCGGCCCTGCGGGCCCGGAGGAAAAGCGTCTCAAATTCAGAAAATGCCACTCCTAGTGTTTCTATCCATTTTGTCTCTGATCACACACACACAAAAAAAGGATGCCCCCAAAGGGTCACAGGGTTCAGTGAAAAATCCTACAAGCTTTTCCAGAACAAATAACAGACACTGACCCCTGGCCCTCTCTTTGCATAAGAATTAACGCCGGCGGCCCAGCCCCTCTAGTGACAACTGGGACTTCGTAAATGCCAGCTTCTGATTTAAAACTCTGATTTTTTCCCCCCTTAAGAAGCCAGAAGAAAAGGGGTAACTCGGAGCTCATCTGCATCACAGATCAGGCCTCTCCGAGAAAATCAAGCATCCATAATTCATGGCATGTTTCCTGCCGGGGCTGGAGGCAGCGAGATCCTAGCAACAGAGTCCTGGCAACGCGGCGCAGCCAATGGGGCGGGCTCGCCGCCCGCGGGAGGAGGGGACGCGTGCCTGTGGCGGCCTCACGCCTGCATCCGCTTCAGGGACTCTTGCTCGGGAGCGAGCGGCTCGGCTCGGCGCAACTCGACTCGGCTCGGCTCGGCTCTACTCGATTCGACTCGGCTCAGCTCGGCTGGGTTCGGCTCGGCTCGACTCGACTCGGCTCGGCTCGGCTCGGCTTGGGCGGGAGGACTAGGGTCGCTTAAAATCCGGCAGGGCCTGGTCTTCTGAACCCGCGGTAGCTGCCATGCCCGCTGGCAGACGCGAGAGCACGCGTTACTAAATTTAAAACAACACCTTCCCTCAGCAGCCAGCAGTCTTCACAAAAATAAAGCGACACAGGCCCCGACTGCCGGTCTGAGAGGAGCCCCGCTGGCGCTCGAGGGAACGTCGTGTGAGAACAGCTCCGTTGGACCTCCCGTTTCTTTTCCAGTCCCGGGCTGGGCTCGCGTTCCTCCGAGACCTGCTCTCGGCACCTCAGCTGCTGGAAACCACGGCCAAGCCAGAGCCCTCGCCCCGCAGCAGGCCGTGAGGGTGCGGCTCTTCCCGGCTCCGGGGCCCCCACCGCCCGGGGACCGGCGGCCGAGGAGCCCCAGCTGACCGCGGAGGGTCTGCCCGCCGACCAGGCCGCGGGCGCGTGTGTCTCTCGGGCCGACGCCCTCACGGCAGCCGCGACTGCCTCACCCCGAGCCGCCTCTCCACGGAGTAACAGCGAAGCTCACACCGCGTAGCCCGCCGGCTCTCTGGAAGGATTCCGTTCAAGTCACCCCACCGCCGGCGAACCCCTCACCCGCCAGCAGCACAGGCCCAGCCAGGTGCCCGCTCAGGGCCCTGCAGCGGAATCTGGGCGCCGGGCGCTGCGAATCTCAGCTTCCGCTTCGCACACACAGACACCCTCTCTTTCTACTGGGAGGTGTTACCGTGCGGTGTTGTCTATGCGGGCAGAGCCTTCAGCGTGCCCGTCCCACGAGGAGACGCCAGAGAAGCCTCGGGTGCTGGCAGCAACGAAAACATTTCTTATGGCTGCTCCAAGCCGTATCTGGGGACTCGCTGCCCTGCATTGAACTCCGGTGAATTGAATAAATTAGCAAGAGTCTGGGCAAGCTGCCAAGAGCAAAGCGGAACCCGCAGGATCCCCACCGAGCCCAGGTCCAGCCCGGAAGCCCCTCCAGAAAGCGGGAGGGGCTCACCTTCAAAACCGCTCTGGAAGGAGAGCTCGGGAGAGGTGGTGATTCCCGGCTCAGTTCATACTGATGGCTCTTCAAGAGTTACTGCAAAAAATATTCATCTCTGAAAAATCAGTGGTTTTTTTCCTTGTTGAAATGGGTGTTTTCCATCAAGTCAGATGAGAACGTCACCTTTGCCAATGGTTTAGATTTAAACCACACTGACATCTCTGCAGACTCAAATGGGCTCTGCAAAGCTCATCGCACTTTAAGGAAGAAATGCACGGGTCTTCCCTGGTGGTCGAGGGGTTTAGGACTCAGCACTTCCAATTCAGGGTGTGCCGGTCCAATCTCTGGTCAAGGAACTAGTCGCTCAGTTGTGTCTTTGTGACCCTGTGGACTGTAGCCCACCAGGCTCCTCTTTCCATGGGATTCCCCAGGCAAGAATACTGGAGTGGGTAGCCTTTCCTTTCTCCAGGGGATCTTCCCCACCCAGGGACTGAACCCAGGTCTCCCACATTGCAGGCAGTTTCTTTACAGACTGCGCTACCAGGGAAGCCCCAGATCCCACATGCCACGGGACCAAAAAAAGAATTCTTTTTAATCTGAAAAAGAAAATGCAGACAAACACACCCAGAGGCAGTCACAGCAATGGAAATACGAGAAGCTGCGGGGGTGTCAATAATGGGACACATCACTATCTTTTCTGCCCTGCGTTTAGTCACAGGAAAGAAGACTGTGTGCAGCAGATCTGACCTTTTATTAAAATCACCCCAG
The DNA here is from genome assembly GCF_027580195.1 of Bos mutus. Classification (NCBI taxonomy): domain Eukaryota; kingdom Metazoa; phylum Chordata; class Mammalia; order Artiodactyla; family Bovidae; genus Bos; species Bos mutus. The sequence goes on along the minus strand of NC_091620.1, from coordinate 5,540,255 downwards.
GATCCTCTGGTGCGTGCAGCTGAGAGACACACCCGCTAGGGAGGGTGCTCCTGGCCACCCCTGCTTCCTTCAGGGGCACACACTCCCCTAGACATCCTCTGAGGAAAGCAAGCTTTTAGAGCCGCTGGGAGCACAGAATTCCAGTGAAGACATTTCTTTTCCTCTCATACTGGTAAAAGCTTGCAATAGGAATCAAAAAAGATGCCTGCTATTTTAAATACCTTTGCACACTCTCCTTTATCACAATGTATTCCCTAAAAAAGAAAAAAGACCCTGGTGATCGGGCAGCAACCTGACTACCTGGTGGCCCCCCGTCATCATCAGAGGCCCGTGGGGAGCAGAGAGCCTGCACACGCTCGGTAGTGACAGATGTGGGGAAGGCCTGGCTCCTGGAAGAGCAAGCCTCTCCCTGAGAATGGCTCATGGCCAATGTCACCACTGCCTCCTCCCACCAGGTGACACCACATGGTAACCCACCCGGCGCCCATGGCACAGTTTATGGTCCTCATCCACAGTCTTCAGGCCCGACGACCACAGCACGGCCCCGCCTGGCTACACCCGCGCCCAGTGGCCCCACCCAAGAGGACTCTGGGTCCCACTTGGGTCACCCCTGTGGGCTTTGTGTGACTGTGACATATGGTGATGTCAGGGTTCCCGGACCCTCCACCCCAAGAGAGGAGCAGGCAAAGGCCTCCGTGTCGCCAGCCTGGGTCTGATCTCAGGCACACATGTGTGCACCCATGCGTGCATACACACATTCACATGCGGGTTTACTTCTCTCCCTTCTGGCTTTCTCGCACCTCAGGTGGGCAACCCCTGGGCTGGCGAGCGAGCAGCAGGGCGTGTGTCCACTGCTCAGCTCCTGTCTTGGAAGTGCTGTCTACGAGAGCCAGCCAGATTCAGAAGTGTTTCCATGTTGAGCTTTAACAAGAACCAAGCACAAGTGAACTCACACACAAAACAGAAACAGACTCAGACACGAACAGACCAGTGGTCACCAAAGCGAAAGGGGTGGAGGTAAACCAGGAGTGTGGGGTTAACACACACACCACTGCGCATAAAACGGGCAGCCGACGAGGAGCCGCTGTACAGCACACGGAAGTCTGCTCCATAGTTTTTAATAACTTGTAAGGGAAAGGAATCTGAAAAAATAAATACGGCAGTAGTAACTGAGTCACGACGCTGTATACCAGAAACCAACACAACGTCGTAAATCAAGAGTGTGTGTGTTTGTGTGTCTGTGTGTGTTAGTCCGTCAGTCGTGTCCAACTCTGTGCGACCCCGTGAACCATAGCCCATCAGGCTCCTCTGTCCGTGGAATTCTCCAGGCAAGAAGACTGGAGTGGGTAGCCATCCCTTTCTCCAGGGGACCTTCCCAACCCAGGGATCAAATCTGGGCCTCCCAATTAAAAAATAAAATTAAAAAAGAAACAAGAACAAGCACGCTGCAGCAGCTCGAAGGGTGTTGCTCCATAGCTATTTCAGTGATGTCCTGGAAAGGGCTGATGCCGTGAGAAATGTCCAGGACATGCACTGTTAAGTGGGATGGCAGGACTCACAACTGTGTCTACTGAGGATGCACTTTGTTTGTAACGAAACAAGTACACAAATCTGCTCCCTAGCAGGAAGGAGTGTTCTGACACAACAGCACTCTCCATGATGGGGTATTAACACTGCTCACGGCCTTCGTCCACTTCCCTTGCTCTCCGGCTTCTAGTGAGCCAGGGTCTTTGTGACAGGGGCGTGCCGTTAGCCGAGGGTTCTGGAGCCTGTGGCCTGGTGGCGGGGCCGACGGCTGCCTCTGGCGCTGCTGGGACTTTTCGAAGGACCGGGAAGCAGCGAGGGCCGAAGAGGGGGGCTACCACGAGGGTGGGAGATGGGGCTGCAGCAGGAGCCCCGCGGCCCGAGGGCAGGACAGGGAAGGACGCAGGCTCGCAAGGACCTTCAGCCTCAGCACAGGCCCCTCGCGCCCCACACGGCCTTCCATCCCCTTGGCTTCCACTTTCTGAGGAGCAAGAGGTTGGTGGTGACCCCCCAGCTCCTCCCGCAGGAGTGGGGGGGAGGATGTCACACGGCACAGTCCCCGCTCCTGGACGGGACGTGCCCTTGCTGACCCCGCTCACGGGCCGCGGTGTGTCCGGTGATGCAGACTCTGATTTCCTCCTCCAAAGGCACGTGCCGCCCAGAACGGGCCTGGGTCTTCTCCTCCCTCTTCCCCCTTCCTCAGCGCCCACCCTGGGCATGGGGGGAGCCCTCCTGCATCAAGATCCGGGGCCCCAGAGCCTGTCCTCCCGAGACAAGCCGATGCTCGGAGCCTGGGCCCGCTTCCCACGACTACCCAGGACAGCCTCTCCGGGGTGAGCCCAGCCAGGTAAGTTTAGAACGTGACCTTTAGCCCTTGGCTCAGCAGGGATTAGGGTTCAAGAGAGGTCAAGGATGACGGTGATCAGGCCCCTCGCCGCACTGTGGGGGCCCCAACTGCCCCTCTGGACTCCCCATCCCTCACGCCGGGCGGAAGCTCCGAGCCCATCTGAAGCAAGAATGAGTCTCAAAGTCTCTGACCCAGAAATCAGAAGAGTGGGAAAAAATTAAATAAAAAATCAGGGACAAGGCAGGGAGTCAGGGGGCCCCTGCCAGAGGGACCTAATCAAGAGAGTCACAAGTTGTGATGTTTTGATTAAAGAACAAGTTGCCAAGGAGGCCTAAGATATGTCCATGCCTCTTCTTTCTCCTGCAGGCGCGGAGCCCCGAGCAGGGCAGGTGGACACCAGGGGCAGCTTCGGGCCAGACCTGGTCAAGTGTGGACAGTCGAGCAGCTCACCCAACGGCTCGTCTATAAAACAAAGGTGGTGAAAGTGCCCCCCACGGAGGTTTTTTTGAAGATCAAACGAGGCCCCACAAGCGGGAGGCTTACAGTCAGCGAGTGCTTAGTCACCACGGGGCATTAGCGACAGCACTAGCCGCGTGAAAAACAGGCATGGAATTTCAGTTCGGGAGAAGTCTCCAAAAGGTGAGGGGGTGAACAGAGTTCTGACCACCCTGGAATTTGCAAAAGAGGGGGAGGGGATAATTAGGAATCTGTTTAACCAAAAAAAGCAAAACCTACATCCTGAAGCCTATAGAACACTGTTGAAGGAAATTAAAGGTCTAAATAAATGAAAAGTATCCCAGGATCACAGGTCAGAAGACGCGGTGTTGCTACGATGACGATTCTCCCCAAACTCGGCCACAGATCTGGTTCAGTTCTGGTCAGAACCCAGCTGATTGATAGAGTTTAAAACATGAGAAACTGATTTAATATTCACATGAAACTTCAAGGGACCCAAAAAGAGCCAAGGCAGTGTCGTTCCTGCCACTAGAATGCACGCTGCAGGAGACAAGCTTTCCCTGCGCGCCCAGTGAGGGGCGTGTCCGAACCAGCGGGGACCAGGCCCCGGCCACACAGCCGGGAGCCCTCGGGCTTAGCGGGACTCACTGCTGCCTTCCTGCAGGTGGTGCCCGGTGGGATTGACGGGTTTACGGCAGGGACAACATGCCATGCCGCTGACGTCCTGCTCACCTACAGTCAGGGGCGTGGAAGTAGGAAGGAGGTGTGCAGACGCGGACAGACAAGGCCCCAGTGGGACAGAGGGCGGCTCAGCACAAAGGCTGGGCACCGGGACTGAGAGGCCGGCCTCCGCCTGGACGCACTGAGGTTGGACCGAGTGGCCGTCAAGATTCCATCTGCTTTCGCCTCCAGTGTGAACACAGTGGCAGGTCCCTGGTGCCAAATACTCGATGAAACCCCTGTCTGGGCTGGACTCTGAAATGAATGGTCAGCCGTCAGCAGGGCCCTGCCTGCCTAGGAGCAGCCAGTACCCCCCTCCACCAGGGGGGACTTCTTCTGTTTTCCCAAGGGGCCCCCACCCAGCTGGAGCCCCTCGAGCCAAGATCTGGGTGTGAAGGCAAAAGATCCAGGCGGTGCGGCCAGGACAGAGCGTGTCCAGGGCAGGTGCCCACCCTCCTGGGTGCATGGGGACCCGGGGCTGGGACGCGATGGGGAAGCCTGACACCTGGATGGGGCTCACTGGACTGAGTCACTGAAAATTCACTGTTGCTGAATTTGCTTTCTTTCCAACACTTCCCTTGGCCTCTAAGTTTCTGTGTAGGAAACAGCAGGATCTAGAGGAAATTAATTATTGAACAGCATCCGCTTTTAAAAAGAAAATTTTAAATAATTAAAAAATACTCAGATCTCTCCTTCCAACTCCCCCCACTTTCCCGGGAGCGGAGGCCTCAGCATAAGAAGCAGAAGAACCCAGTTGAGCAGAGCTTGAAGTGGGTGCTCCCCACACCACGTGCCCCAGCCCTCAGCCGCAGCCCACGGTCCTGGCTCAGCCGGCGAGGAGCCCACGCCCGCCGCAGGCAGACAGCTGGGAGGACAGGCCCCGCAGCTCCCAGGCCAGGGTGCTCATGTGCTCGCAGACCCCCAGGCCTCTGCCCCAGCTGGCCGGCCCTCCCAGCCCCACCTCGTTGCCCGCCCCTGCACGCCCTGGAATCTCTCTCCCCTCGAGAGGATGTTAATCTCGTAGGCCCAGACCCCATCCCACCCATGACTCCTCTTCACCTTCATCACCTCCCTGCAGGCCCAGTGGGGGGTCAGGGCCCCGACACAGGGGGCAGGGGGCCCTCCAGGCCCCTGTCTTCGAACCTGCCCAGGGGATGGCCGTGCCTGCCAGTGTCCTCAGGAAGCTCTGGTTCTGCTATCGCCACAGACCCACCCTGCGGCCCCGGGTCACCTGCATCTGATGCTTAGGACACCCCCCTTCTAGCTCTGCCCCTGTGTACAGGGTCAGGGGGCCTAGGTTGGGGGATAGCACCCGAGGAAAGGGGGCGGCAGGTGGGCGGGGGCAGGGGAGGCAAGGGGACGGGCCCTCCAGGACTGGAAGTCCCTGCTGTCTGGTGACACCCCTCCTGGAAAGAAATCTGCCCGAGCAGGCCTCTCTGCCCTGGGGATGCCAGGAACCCACACTCGAGCTCCGAGCACGGGCGCCCTGTCCACGCAGGGAGGGCACAGGTGCTGCCCTCGAGGAGACGTCCACAGTCCATCAGCAAAGCGGGGAGCAGAGGCTTCTTCCGGCTCCGTCTGGCTCTCCTATGTCTCATTGCCATGAACTCCATCACCTGTTGCATTGGGGGTCCCCTGTCCGACTTGTTGGCTCAGCTGCACCCCCAGGCACTCACACTTCTGTCGGCCGTGCCCCCGTCATGAGGTGACCCCACAACTGCCCTTGGGGGGACGGCTCATGCGCGCGGAGTCAGGGCCAGCCCCGCCCACCGTCTGCCCATCAGGGTCTCTGCACCTGAGCCTCTGGGCAGGCCCCTGACCAGGGTCCCTCTCTCCACTTCTCAGTCTCTCTCTCGTCATGATCTCTAAGCTGGCAGAAGGCGAGCGCTCCCAGCCCGACGACCACAGCAGGGCCAGGGCTGCTGGGCCAGCGGTAACGTTGCCCCACCCAGCTGATGGCGGCCACACTTGGTTCCCTGGGAACCGGAGGGGCCGGAATGGTGGTCGTGCAGGGCGGAGGCCAGCCTCCTCTGCCCCCCTCCCCTCCGGGCCCCCCGCTTCCCCACAGAGTGACGGCCCAGGGCAGGGGGCACCTAGCCTGCCTGGCTCCCAGCAGCTCCGCAAAGCTCAGCACTCACCTCCCCAAAGCTGGGTGCCTGCACCAGGCAATGCCCAGGGTCCATCTCCCCCAAATGACCCCTGGAGACGTTTGCAGCTGCCTGCTGGCAGTGGCTGAACATGGGAAAACAGTGGTGGAGATGGAATAACACTCCCAGAGATGTCCAGCACTGACCACTGGAGTCGGGGGCACCCTCGGCAGTGGGCAAAGGGGCTCGGCAGACAGCAGGGGCTACGGCTGCGCCCCGCTGACCGCAGCTCCCCTCAAAGGCCAAGGGGATCCTGGGACAGGCGTTGGGGAGCGGATGCAGGAGGAGAGGTCAGGTGGTGGGGGCCACTTGCTGGGCCCAGTAGGGCCCCAGGAGAAGCCGGCAGCCTGGAGGGAAAAGATGCCGCCATCGAGGAGGAAGTGACCCTCATGCTACGCCCCCAGACTGGGACCACACAACCCTGTGGTCTCCTCCCGCGGCCCGCGGCCCAGCCCCAGCCCCGACACCTCTCTCAGCCACAGGCCTGTGAGGGCACCAGACACGTGAGTGTGAGCACATGCTCACACAACAGAGGATGTGGGCAGATGTCATCGCGATGGGGAAAGGCCACATCACTTCATGAGAGCAAGATGCCACTTAAGTAAGGACAGAGAGCTGGTGAAACGGACACATGCTGCCCTCGTCAGGATGGCAGTTCCACGGGAGCCGGGCATGGTGGCCAGGCGCTGGCTGGGTGGCCGGAACGGCCCCACCATGCCCTTGGTGAGTGCGTCCCTCCTCAGGGAAAAGCTTTTTAAACCCACCCCAAGGCCAGGACCCGCCCCAAGGCCAGCCGGTGGCCCCTGGGTTCCCAGCCGCAAGCCCAGGGTGCCCAGGGCGCTGGGCGCTGGCCACAGCACCTCTCCTGTTCCACCTGCTGGGTACAGAGACCTGGCCAGAGCCAGCCCTGCAGGCGTGCCCTGGGGGCCCTGCCAGGGGCTCTCCTCGCCCGTTCTGGCCCTGACTTTCACGAAGGTAACCAAGGATTTAGGAAGGCTGGAGTGCGCAGGGTTGCGCTGGTCTCCGGGTGGGATGACGGATGGGGGCTGGTTTTCTGTGCACACACGTGTGGCAGAACGTCTGAGCCACAACCGGGACACGTGGAGCTAACGTCTCACTCCTCCTGCACAAGCGGCCCGGTGTGGAGGCTGGTATGACACTTGTGGGTGCCCTCGGGGACCGCTCGGAGAGAACCCAGTCATGGTGACCAGCTCGGGTTAAATCTCTTCTTCCCTCTCACCGAACGCCCCAGCGCACCCCCACAGGGCCCCCCCACCAGGCCCCACCGCGCCCCCACCACAGTCCCCAGCACGCCCCCACCACGCCCCCACAGCGCCCCCCAGCGCCCCACCACGCCCCCACAGCGCCCCACCACCACACCCCCCGCAACCCCACCACATCCCCCACCATGCCCACCACGCCCCCCCAGCGCCCCACCACCACACCCCCCGCAACCCCACCACGTCCCCCACCACGCCCACCACGCCCCCCCAGCGCCCCCCCGCGCCCCACCACGCCCCCACAGCACCCCACCACCACGCCCCACCGCGCCCCCACCACAGTCCCCAGCACGCCCCCACCGCCCCCCACCGCACCGGGCTGCCCACCCTGTGGTGCCCTCCCCTCCACTCGCCAGGCACCCTGGTGAGCCCCTGGCTGCTCCCAGGATCAAACGCCCTCAGCCGAGCACAGAGAGTCCTCCAGCCCACTGTCCGCCCAGGTGGCTACCGCGCGGCCGCACAGCTGGACGCGTCATGCGCCGTGACTGTGTTTCGCCACGTGGCACCTCGGGGCCTGCAGGGGCTGCGAGTGCCTCTCATCCCGGCCACGGTGCCGCGAAAGACGTCGTGGAAAACCCAGGCCTGTGGGTCAGCGAGTCCCGCCGCTTCGTCTCGAGAGGCCCTCCAGGACCGTCCAGCAGGGACCGCGCTTCCCCGCGACGACGGCGCGTCGTCTGCGGAGAGCTTCCCTTGACCGCTCACCCCACGCAGCCACGCGGCTGGATTCCGGTCCCCACTGAGGAGCGCGAGGACTTCAGACAAACCTGGACCCTGCTCCGATTCCAGCCGCTGCCATCGGCTCGGGCCCACCAGACAGGCCTGATCACAAACGCGCCTGCAAGCCGGGGCTTCACCGTCCCCACGGAGCCGCGGGAACGGAGCCCCCCTCCCCGACCAGGAGGGCGTTCAGCAGCAGCCTCCTCTGCGTTTCTCTGCAAAGGCTCCAGGCACCTGCCGCCCGGGACTGTGTGCGCCGTCCAGCAAACGCTCTCATCCTGGCTCCGGGCTTCGAGACCAGCGAGGCTTCTCCAGACATTCCCTGCTTAGACCGCCCACCAGTTCCTTCCACCCTGAAAAAGAAGGGTTTCAACAAAAACCACAGAAAAAAAGAAAGGAAAAATTGCGAGTGCTCCCCACAGACTCGGTTGTCAGTTTGTTTGCTGTGATCAACATCAACGCATCAAAAGAGAAAATGTTTCTGTGTGATCAAAGCCACATTTAGGAAGGAGACAGGATGCTCAATTCTGGGAGATCTCTGGAGTTACTGGTGCTCACTGTGACAGAGGCGAGGCCGCCGGCACCCAGGCTGCGTCCCCCCACTGGCCGCCCCGGGTCAGCTCGCGTAAGTATGTACGTGTACGCGTTAGTCACTCAGTTGTGTCTGACTCTGCGACCCCGTGGACTGTAGCCCGCCAGGCTCCTCTGTCCATGGGATTCTCCAGGCAAGAATGCTGGAGTGGGTAGCCATTCCCTGTATTTACTTCAGCTTTCAGTATTTTCCACATTATCTATCATTCTGAACACTTCATAAATGGTTTTTAAAATGTGATGAACACCTGGGAGGCGCCACACACACCCTTAACCACACACACACACATACACACACACACCCTTAACCACACACACACACACACACACACCCTTAACCACACACACACACACACCCTTAACCACACACACACACACCCTTAACCACACACACACACACACACACACCTTAACCACACACACACACACACACCCTTAACCACACACATACACACACACCCTTAACCACACACACACACACATACACACACACACCCTTAACTATACCACATTTTGACTAACGACCACATTTTGATGACTACCCCATCTCTGGTGATGTCTTGGACATGAAATTCCTTGGGGAATTTCCTGGGGCAGCTATAATAACCACTATTTCTATCAAATTTAGAACTTATAGATTGTTAATCCATGTCCCTGAAAGTAGTAATAAAAGTATATATTTCAGAGCAATGACCATTTCATCCCAGGGATCTTATTTTATGAAATGCTTGCTTGCCAAAGACCACAATTTACTTTTTACAGTTTCATTGAATGACTGACATTTGAGACATTCCCTAATTAATTCCAGCTCTTTCTAAGCCGGCTGTGATAAACATAACCTGTGCCAAGATCAGAGCGTCAGTTCTGGCAAGTCCACAGCCGGGATGAAGGGGAGACACACGTGCAGAGAGTTTGGTTCTGCCAGGGAACCCACTGTGGGGGCGGAGCCTGGGCTTCTGATTGGACGACAGACATTGCATCAAAGTCTGTAAACCAGAGAGACTGTATATAAGGAAGAGAACTCCAGAGATGTGCAAACAGCCTCTGAACCCGAAACGAAGCTGGCCGCCTGGCTCTAATGACATGTATTTAGCTGGCAGTTAAGACTGTATTTATAGTCTCGCGAGACGGCTGGGACTCACAGAGAAGGACCCGTCAATGAAGCTGAAGATTAGAAAAAAGTAGATTTAAGAGCACAGGGGCGGAGGGAAGACGTTTCCAGCCCACCCTCTATCTCCTCATCTGGAATCTGGACGACAGGGCGCTGTGACTGCCGGCCCCCTCCTGCCAACCCGCTGGGATCAGAAAGGTCTGGTTGGAATCTCAGCAGGGAGGGTGGTGTCAGGAGACTCTCGAGCCTCCAGATGAAGCAAAGCTGCCACCATGATCCAGAAGGCTGCTTGAATCCCATCCTCACTGCCACAAGCTGTGCTTTCAAGGCAGACAGTAAGCCCTCTGCGCGTCAGACTGAAGTTCACAGGGGAGTGTGATGTTTTTAACAACTGATGCCATAAATCAGTCGACTGGCATCGGAACGGAAGCCTAGAGACCTCGCTGGTGGTCCAGGGGTTAAGAGTCCGCCTTCCAATGCAGGGTGCTGACCTCGCCCGTGCCGCAGAGCAGTCGAGCCACGCGCTGCAAGAGAAGGCTGAGCTCCGCGGCGAAGACCCCGCACAGCCGTCAGCACAAAATCGGAAGCCCATCTCACAGAAGGATGTGTTTCCCTGGATTGACTGGTGACCCCGGAGGGTCTTCTCCATCTGAGTTTGGATCAGGAGGTTGTTTTGAGGACGAGGCCGCGGCAGGCCAGGCAGAGCGCCGCACAGATTTCCCAGTCCTCCCAGGCGTTTACATGGGACTGCGTGGCGCAGTGGGGGTGGGGGGGTCCTAGTTAGGACTGGGGCAGCTCGGGCCTGGCCTCTGCCTGTTTCTCCTTTGCTTTATTTCTTCCGCAGCTTGAATTTTTCATCTCAGTGTCAAGAACAGCCTGGCAGGGAGCCAAGGACGGGGCCACCAGGTGTCACCCTCTCTGACGTCACAGTGTCAGGAGCGAGACACGTCATGCGCTGAGGTGACAAGACACACAAAACCAAGGGGTTCGGTATGAGGACGTTATACCCCACCCTGGAGAAACAGCTAATCATTCGTAAAAGTTCGGATTAATGAAACAGCCGCGTGTTTGCACCAAAGGCTTCAGAAACAGTTCAAGACAGCTTTTGTCAAGGGCAGAGACACATGCCTCCTGTTTGCTCCCAGCCGGTAGGCATGCTGGGGGCCTGGTCACGTGAACAGCCCCGGCAGCGGCGATGACCATGCTCTGCTGCAGGTTTGGGCAGACTCGGCGTTTTCTCCTTGTTGCCCCCTAGTGGGGGACAGGTGTGGGGTGCAGAGGGTCACAGGATTATTTTAGCTACAAGGTGATAGAAATATTAACAACCGATTTTTTTTCCCATTATCCCAGAAAACTAGAAATTACCATTTTTCAGATGTTATTTGAGTAAAAGATGTAGAAATGTTCTTGGCGTGTGAGTGTAGGAAAAAATCTAGGACTTTCGGTAGAGCCAAATTTTACCTTTGGAAGTGATGAGCCCTTTGATGTGTTATTTATAACACGATGAGACTAGATGGTAAGTGTTGAATGAGAAAGCTCCCTGCTCTCCAGTAAAACAATTACATTCCACCAGGGGACAGGAAACCCTGTGGCCCCCACTTGGACTCACTTTAGCTTTAACTTCAACATTATTAAAGTCTGATTCACTGCTTTACTCTATGGTGTGTGCCCGTGCTCGTGTCTGTTATATGTGTGCAGGCATGTGTGTGCATGTCTAGGTCTGCACGTGTGCATGTGGGAAGGAGTGTCTGCATGTGTGCACACCTGTGTGTGTGTAGGTGTGTGCGTGCATGCCTGTGTGTGCGTGTGTGCATGTCTAGGTATGCATGTGTGTGCGTGCATGTGTGTCTGCGCATGTATTCATACCTGTGTGTGCATGTGCAAGTATGCATGTGTGTGGATATCTGTGTGCATGTGTGCGTGTTGTGCAGGTGTGTGTGCATGCGTGTGCAAGTGTGTGCAGCCTCCGCTGGTTGGGGCAGAGGTGGGGGGGGGGTGCTCCTGCCCAGTCGTTTTCCTTTATGGAGACGCCCTCTCGTGGCCACAGGAAATATTGCGCCATAGCCGTCTTCTCTGCGATGACCTTGGATAAGGAAAAATCCCCTCTAAGCTACATAGACACATGGGAACTTCCAGGAAATACTTGATGTTTTTTAAGTGGAGATGTTGAAGTGCTATGGCACGGGAACCGCATTCTAAGCTAGGATCTCCCAGATGAGGGCCCTCAGGCAATGGATTGACGGATGATGGACTGACCAGGATGATGGGGCCAGGGTGTGACCCAGGGCATGGCAGCCATGGCCCCTGCTCCCCCCGGGCTCCCCCCAGTGTCCCCCTCCTCCCTCAGAACACCAGTCACTGCTCTGGGGCTACCCTCGCTCACACCGCCAGGCCCTTTGCTGGTTGGACAGTGTCTACAAAGATCGATTTTCCTCACGGTTCGGGGCTGGGACATGGACCCCTTTCCAGGGCCATCGTTGACTCCTGCAGAGGACATGGGGCCTGGGGGCGTGGCGGGCGGGCAGCTGTGGCCCACGGGCAGCAGGATGCTTGTGGCCGGCCTGGCCCTGCGCCCAGGCTGCTCGGCCCAGCAGGCATTCTTGGTGCTGCCCCTCACCCCGAGCCCCGCTCCAGGCTCCTCTCCCATCAGGCGTCCACCAGGCCTGTGTGGTGCTGCCCAAGGGTGGAGGAGACGGTGGGGGAGCAGCCCCTCACGGGCTCCTCAGGGATGAGCACCCAGGAGGAGGGGGCAGAAGCCATGATGCGGCAGGTGACGGGACCTCAAGGCCACCGGAAGACGCAGCGGGTGTTCACGGTGAGAGCGAGTGGGCAGAGGAACCACCCCGTCGCCCCCAGCCCCACCCCGACCTGGCTCCCTCTGTCCAGCTTGGGCCTGAGCTCAGGGGGAAGCTCTGACACGGGGAGGGGCGGGAGCCAGGTGAGGCCGTGGGGCCTGCTTGTCCCACCCGAACAGCCGTGAGCGCGTCCCGACGGCTGCAGCATCGGCCAGCACAGACACGCGCCCCTCTGCTCACAGGCCACAGCCTCCTGCTCCGCGTCCTGGGAGGACCCCGGCTAGAAGCACGCCTCCCTGGTCACCCAGAGCGCCCTGGGGCGTCCGGGTATTTGAGACTAAACAGAGAAAGGGACTCCAGTTTTTAGCCGTCACCTTGGGTGTCCTTGGCGGAAGCCAGGGAACAAGCAGTATTCTGAGCACTGATGTTAACACGTCGGAAAACACACAGCATGCCAGGCCTTTGCTGCGCGCTGGACCTCAGGGAAAACCCGCCTCTGCAGAACCAGCTGAAGACGCGGAAGGAGAACACAGCGGACACGTCTCAGCCGGAGGATCTGGCGGGCAGACCGTGTCCTTCTCCACGGCCCCCAGTCCTGGGGGGCACAGAACACAGGCAGGGCCCCAGCGGGCCGCCCCCGGGGACGGGCCGCGTTTTGGAGGCCTGGCAGGTGGACGCAGGGTCTCCCCGGGGCCCGCCCTCTCCCGCCTGGGCCCCATCGTGCAGCAAGGAGCCCTCCGCCCAGAACCAGGCCTCTGGGCCAAGGGCACGGCCAGCACTCCGGCCAGCCCCGGCCCTTCCTCCAGAGCCCGCAGCCCGGCCGGACCCACACATCACGCACCCTTTCCTGGGAACAGAAGATCCATCGCCCTGTCGTCCGGGGCCGCCTGGTCACTGTGTGAACGGCTACTCGGCCAGAGAAAGTCATTTCTGTGCCATAAAACGGAATTCTGCTTCTTCACTAAAAAGGAATGCTGTTGATCAAGTGAAACATATGAAACCCCGGACATAGAGGTGAAAAGTTGCCGGACGCACTGGGGCCCTGGGGAGCCGCGTCCCCGGGGCTGCTGAGGGAACACAGCCGCGCCGTCAACCCGCCCCCGCTCCGGGCCGCGGTCAGAGCTGCTGGGCCCGGGCATGGGCGGAGTCCGTCCGCTTCTCCTGGGAAAGAAGCCAGTGGTGCTGATGAACAGCTGAGCCATGTTCTGACGAGCATCAGTGGGGGGGGGTCCACCTGAGACCTGGGCGCCCGTCAGCGGCAGGTCCGGGGCTGGCACCCACCCGCTGATTTGCCCTCGTGACCTCTGCCGAGGGTGGCCTTGAGCCAGGCGGAAACCCCAATCGTGAGACGGCACTTCCACACGCGACCCTGACCCCCACCCCAACACGGGGCAGCTCCTGACCACCGTCCTCACCCCGCAGACTCAGCCGTGATCCCCGTGGATGTGGCAGTCAGGGGTGCGGCCAAGTGCCCTGGGCACAGGGAGAGTGAACAGAAAACCTGGGGCATCCCAGCATGGCAGCGGGGTCTGGCCAAGCCGTGGGGGCAGCGGAAGTGGGGGACCTGCTCTGAGGGCCGGCGGCATGTGGGAGGAGGGCAGCCAGACAGGCCGGGTCAGGACCCCTGATGCCCAGACGGCAGGACAGCCCTGCCAGCTGCCACTTGAGGCCAGAGTGGACCCAGCGCTGCCCCGGGAGGAGGGACGCCCTGCTGCTCAGACGTCAGGACGCAGGTGGCTCGCAGCTCAGCGACAGCAACCCAGGCATCCAGCCCTCCTGGGGCCGATGGATAGGAAGGCATGGTCCCCTGACACAGACACTCCTCAGCCCCCGGGATGGGCCTGCTCGGGGCCACGAGCCAGTCGCAGGAGCACAGACCATGTGGGCCTCTCCTCACAGGAGGCCCTGGAGCCCCTGACTCAGAGACAGGAAGGAGGACGGGGCAGGGTCGTGCTGACGGGGACACTTTGGGAAGATGAGAATGTCTGGGAACTATGGTGTGATGTTTGCCCAACTGTGTGAAGGTGCTGAACACCCTGAGCTACACAGTGAAAACTGCTTAATACGGTAAATTCACGTTATCAGTGCTGCAAGGGCTGATGCTAAGAAGCTCCAGTACTTCAGCTACCTGATGGGAAGAGCCGACTCATTGGAAAAGACCCTGATGCTGGGAAAGATTGAAGGCGGGAGAAGAAGGGGACGCCAGAGATGAGATGGTTGGATGGCATCACCGACTCGATGGACATGAGTTTGAGGACACTCCGGGAGTTGGTGATGGACAGGGAGGCCTGGCGTGCTGCAGTCCATGGGGTGGCAGAGTCAGACACGACTGAGCGACTGAACATCAGTATTTCACCGGGACTAAAAAAACAAAACTTCAAGCAGCTCAAGGCCCGTGGTCAGCTCCTCTGCAGGCAAGGAGCCGGGCTCCTCAGCCTGACCACCCAAATGCAGCCATTCATCCATCCAGTCATTCAGTTCGTCAAGATACACAGATTGAGCAGCCCCCTGCGAAGCCCTGGGCTGGACGCTGGTGGTCTGGCAGGGTCCCAGGCCAGGCCCCTCTGATTCTGCGGTAGAGGCAGGGCTGTCAGGGTCTCTGGTTGTTGGCCGAGGCCTCTGGCTCCGTCACTGCCGGCCCAGTGAGAGGGGCAGGCCAGCGGCTCACGTGCGTCCATTGGGGCAGCCCCGGGGTGGTGGGACATCGGCTGTCTGGGGGTGCACGGCCTCTGGGCAGGGTCTGTGGGCCAGGGGATGATAGCCCAGACCTCCAGGTGGGACGCAGGCCCCCTGCTCTCGACAGGGTGACAGGCCTGCACATCTCGGAAGAGTGGGGACCTCAGGCCTGGCTGAGAAGGCAGCAAGGGCACCTGGCTGCCTCACAGGACAGCCCGCACTCCCAGGGGCCTGTCCCCAGGTCGACCCCCCACGGCCAGGCGGGCACAGCAGAGGGCCAGCGGGGGGCCCGCCCGGGGAAGCTCCAAGGGGGCTCTTTAGGGAGGGGGGCGGCGTGGGGCAAGGGAAGGACCCGGGCCCCAGCGCGCCCCCGGCCTCTGCTGGCTCGGTGGGGGCCGTCCACTCCTGTCCGCGAGGATGGGAAGGGGGGACACAGTGGGCACTTTTCATGCTCTGAGGGCCCCGCCTGCTCCCCCCACACCTGGGCTGGGAGACCCCCAGGGGTCCTCGCCCACTCTGGTCCCAGGCCGTCCTCAGGCCCTCCAGACGACACCCACGGGGGCCGGACGCGCTTCAGACTGGGACGTGCCAGGTGGGCCCCCAGGCAGGCAGAGACGTGGTCTGGACCCTGAGTCTGGGGGTCCTAGATCCCCCTGCTGATCTACAAAATAAAACCTCATTCTGGCAAAACATCAGGCATGACTGTTAATGTCACTGGGGCCCACATCTTTAAGGCTCCGGCGGTAGTCTGGAAGTTTCCCCAGGAACGGGTCCTGGTTCCATGCTGCCCCGACAGACGGGACGGGACACAGGGGCCGATGGTGCCTCTCCTGGGAAAGCGCACTGCTTTCAAAACGAACGTTTCCAAGCGTCTGCTGTGGTGAGGTCCTCAGCCCAATACCGGAGAAGGGGTGGTGCCCGGAGGGCCTCCTGGGGCTGGGCCCAGACCCCTCCCGTGGCCCTGCCTCCCCGGGATGGGGGCCCACCAGGCCCAGGACGGACGCCGCCCTCCTCCACCTGGCCCTCCTGGCCTCCGGGCGCCGCCCTGCTCGCTCAGGAGCCGCCCACACATCAGGGCCGCGTGGAGACAGACGTGGAGGCGCGGCGGCCGGCTGAGGCCTCGCAGATGACCGCCCTGTCCTGGGTCCCCACAGCAGGATGCTCGGGGGTGTGGCCCGCTGAGCTGGACGCCAGCCAGAGGCCATGAGGGGGGTTGGTCCTCACGGGGGCGACTCTGAGCCATGTCCGCCTCCTACGGCCTGGGAAGCAACCGCGGTCCGCCAGGACGGACTCCTACCGCCCGCGCCTTCCCGCACGTCGGCAAGGCCGCTGTCTCACCGTCCCGTGCTCGGTGGGGATGCCTCCCCCTGCGGTCGCACATTTCAGGGTCTAGACCCCAAAACCTCACTGGATCCCTCATGATGATGGAGAAGAGCTGCTCTGTTTAATGACTAGTACTGGGGTTCACAAACGATGCCAAGTGTCAGTCAATAACGCTTACAGTTTATTCAAGTGGGTAGCACTTAAAATCCGTTATGCTTTCATGGTTACATTTTCCACACTAAGCATCAAACACTGTCCACTCTACCCCCCAAGGGCCCCGCACAACCTCCCCCCACGGTCACCCGAAAACCACACGCATCACGCTTGCTCCAGGTGCCCACGCTCACGGAGCCACCCCGCACGCCCGGGCCCCTGGGCAAGGGCCACTGGCCTGTGAAAACCCCGCGGAAGCTTCTCACGTAGCCCTCGGTGCCCAGGGGGAGGGCGAGGGGCCGCTGTTGAGGAAGGCTCTGCCAGGGCGGCTGCAAAAAGCTGGGGACCCCTGCCCGAGGCGGGGAGCTCCCCTAAGCTCTAGTTTTCAGCTCAGCGCACGTGCTCAGGACCCAATGAGCCCAGACCCACACTAAGAGCCGGAGGTGGCCCCGCGGGGCAGAAGCTTGTAGACTCCCACCTTCCTGCCAGGAGAACAGCTCCGGGTCCAGGAGGAGATGGGCGAGCTGAGGTGGAACGCGGACTGCTTGCAGAGGACGGGGATGAAAACCGTCAATGTGAGGGCGACTCCAGCCCTCGAGCGGCCAGGTCGCCTGGGGAAGGTCTGGCTCCCTGAAGGTCCGGGAGGGGTCACCCGGGGTCGGAGGTCACCTTCACACAGCCCTGAGCTTAAATGGAGCCTAGATTCACACACGCAGCGGCAGAAGGAGAGGGCGTGTCAGAGCATGCACACGCACCCGGGCCGTGGACGGCCAAGGCGGCAGGACCCCGCGTGTGCGCGGGAGAGCGGGGGGCCGCGGCCGACGGAGGGGACGCACGGGCACGGCGGGAGGGGCAGGGGCGGCCGGCGGCTCCGCCCCCCGGCCCCAGTGCGCCCCCAGTGCTCCCCCCGCGCGGCTCCGCCCCCCGCCCCCCGGCCCCAAGGCGCCCCCCACAGGACGCGGGCCGCACGCGCGTGCACACGGCTGCTCCGCCGCGGCCGTCTAGAGGGGGCCCTTGGTCGGCTTCTTCTTCTTCGACTCCTCTCTGTGCTTCGGCTTCTTCCTCTTGCCGCCTTCTTTGAATCCTAAGGAGACAGGCGTGTGAGACCCTGCAGGGCGGCAGCGCGTGTCTCTAAACGTCCCCTCCCCGGCTGACGAGACACACCACACGGCAAACTCCGCCTGCTCCGTATCGGAGGCCCAACGGAGACATGAGCTGACTCGATACCTGGCGATGAGCGCCTCTCACACCAGCACCCCGGGTCCCGGAGGCCGAGTTCCCGCCCGCCGCCGGGAGCCCCCCGCCCCACGCCCGGCCCCACACCCCGCCCCGAGGCACCGGGGGCCCCTCTGCAGGCAGAAGCCCAGCGGTGACCACGTCCCGCCTTCCTGCCTGCCCGAGGCTGGGGAGACGAGGGCCCAATCCGCTCGCCTTCTGGGGTTCTACCTGGAACCAGGCGCCCAGGGCCGCTCTGCACAAACAGCTCAGGGAGTGTGCGCGTCCACGTGGACGCAAGGGGTGGGACGCTGAGTTTGGGGGAGAACAGACCACTATGAAAATCCTGCCCAGAACCAGACCAGCGTCACTGCGGGTCTGTGAGCCGGCACACGTGGGCCCCTAAGCCTGAGGAGGCCACCTAAGCGTCCTTGGGTTTCATATTACGCAGCAGGTGCGGCTCAGAGCGAAACCACTGGGGCCCCAGTCTGTTCACAGGCCCTGCACCCACTCGGGGACCCCTTCTCAGAACCAACACCCAGTGGGCGGGCCCACTCGGGGACCCCCTTCTCAGAACCAACAGCCGGTGGGCGGGCCCGCAACGCCCGGGCCAGGTCTGGGAAGGTAAACGACCGGTGCTGTTCTTAACTCAGGAGCTTCTGTTTCATGCTGAATAATGTCAATTCTCGTTTCTAACAGCTCCACATTCTGGACAGACCCCCGGTGTGTGTGGAATCCATAAATCGAGAACACTAATCCTTTCTCCACGTCTCGCTGTCCGGTTTACGGGTCCCGAGAGGCGTGCGATGCACCCTCTGAATAAAGCTGGGTTGGCCACCGCACTTCACAGGAGCGCCAGCAAGAAGGGGCCATCAGGGTGAACAGAGCTGCCCCATGCCCCCCGCAGACCGGCCCAACCCTGAACCACACGACACGGGCCAGGCCATCCACACAGGAGGCCCTTCTGGGACCCACAAGTCCAGCCCTGAGGGCTGAGCACACGCCCACGATCAGAACCCGCCCACCAGCCCCTCACACACCTCATGGCGGGGTGGGGCACCAGACACACTGTGGGGGCCGCGCTCCTCCCCACACACTCCCAAGAAAACGAGGCAGAACACGGAAACCTGGCCGAAGTCACCGTGGGACCCTCCCCACCACACGGGAGCATGCCCCCCGGGAGCAGCTTATCTTGGGGATGGGGGCGCCCAGCAGGTTCCATCACTG
This sequence comes from Bos mutus, assembly GCF_027580195.1. NCBI lineage: Eukaryota > Metazoa > Chordata > Mammalia > Artiodactyla > Bovidae > Bos > Bos mutus. The sequence continues at coordinate 5,521,473 of NC_091620.1, read as the reverse complement.
CGCCAGAGGCTGCTGACCTGCTGGGGACCTGGCTTGCCCTGCGACCCAGCAACCTTTTCCACTGTTTATTTCTGGAACCTTCCTTTGGAGCAAGCAGCTCTGTCATCTCCCAGTAAGATGTCAAAGAGCTCACTCCGGTCACACCAGTCACACAGACGTCCTATCTTGAACCCTTTGGTGGCTTCACGCTGGCACGCTGCTGCAGGCCTCGGGGCTCACTACGGGAGGCGGGCATGAACAGCAGGAGGCGGCCCTGCAGCGCCAGCGTCCGCCAGGCCCCCCGGCCGCCCCAGGACACAGGCGGGAGCAGCACCTGGCAGAGACGGAGCCCCCCTGCGTGCCGCATGTGTGAGGACGTGGTGTCAACAGCCTCCCACCTGCAGGCACCTGGGCGGGACCTGGCCAAGCGTGAGAGCCCAGTCACTTTGCTTTTCCTGCCGAATCCTCCTCTCCCGAGACCCCCTGCAGCAGCCACTGCCCTCCCCTGCACAGGCCTGGCCTCTGCTACCCACAGGCTGCACAGGCCTCACCGTGGCCCCCGGTTCCACCTCCTGACCAGACATCTAGACAAGCGCCCCGAGGCAGGCCTGGGCCCCACGCAGGAGGCAGGTCCTTCCAAACAGAGGGACCCCTTCCAGCCACGAGACCCCTATCAAGTCCTGTGTGTCCGGGAACCTGGACTCACGGCGCTGTCCCCCACCACGTCCAGCCTGCGTGCCATCGGGGCCAGGAGGTGGCAATGAACCCAGGGAGGACGCCCGCAGGCCCATGCGAGGCACAGCAAGCCTGTTCTGAACTCACCCAGCCCTTCCATCCGCCTGTATTTTTCACTCGACCACCCAGGAGAAAGGTGTCTGCCATCCTTGGGGCTCTGCAGACCTGGCTCGGGGCCCAGCACACCCACAGTCCAGCGGGCGGACAGGACAAGCCCTGTCCTCAGGGGCAGACCTGGACCTGTTCCACGTGAGGGGGGTGCCAGGGGGGCTACAGGCACTGAGCTCCCAGCAGGAAGTTCCAGAAGAAAGCAGCGGACCCTGTCCTCCCGGGTCCCTGCCTTGCCCCAGGTGCAGAGCCAACCTCACTGAGACGTCATTCTGACCCCGCGGATGAGGGGCCACCTGCCCTCCATCTCGTGGCCAGCTGTGGTCAACCTGGCGACTTCTGGCCCTGAGAACCAAAACGATCGCTTAGAACTGAGGAGCGACCCCAACTACAGATTCCCGACGCCTGGCTCCAGACTCAGCCAGGTCCAGCCTGCACACAGCTGTGCCCTCAGACGTGATCCAGAATCTTCTATGGGGACCGCAGTTCACAGATCCTCCCCCCACCCCGGACCCCAAGATAACGTCGGGTCCAGAAGCTGAAATAGGGAGGAGCAGGGCCCGTGTGATCCCGGGCAGGACCCCTCCCCTGGGATAGGGGGGGCCAAGTCAGCACCCGGCACGCGGCAAGAGGGCCCCCGGGGGCAGGGGGCCCCAAGGCCGCGCCCGTGATCAGCACGAGGGCGGGCAGCGGGGCTCAGTCCGCAGACGGAGGGCTCCTGGGGGCAGGCCGTGCCCGCGGGCTCTGCCGAGACAACACACACATGCGGTGCTGGGAGCCTGGCGCCCGTTTAATGTGGCCGAGCCCGGCCGCCCCCACCCACCCGTCAGGCCAGCACGCAGCAGCACAGGAGGCGTCTTGGTCCTCGGGGGCCCCGCGGCGGCCGGGGGGCGGGGTCCCGGTGCACACCTGCGCAGAAGGCGCCCGGCGCGTCCTCGTCCTCCCCCGCGGCGTGCGCCGCTGGCCGGGGAGGGGGCGCGGGCCGCGGCGGCCGCAGCGAGCGGGCGCTGGAGCTGGCGGGCTGGGCGGGCAGCGCGCTCTGGCCTCGTCGTAGGCACTCCTCCGCGAAGGCGTCCTCGTCGGCCACACCTGAAAGCAAAGGACGAGACGCGCGTGAGCCGGGCCGGGGCCGCGTCCTCGCGCCAGCGGGGCCGGAGCTGAGCCTCGCGGAAAGAAAGGGGGAACCAGGCTGGGCCTCGCCGTGCTCAAGGATCCCAAAAGCCCCCCGCCGGCCCCGGGGCGACAGCGGGGCCGTGCTGCGTGGGCATCGCCCCGGGGAGAGGGCAGGGCCGTCCGTGGGCCCTGCCACGATGGAGGCGGCAGACTCCCCGCGTCCCCCGCTCAGGCCAGAGCGCCGCTGGAGCTCTGAGCCAAGGACCCCCGCACACGGTCACTTGTCACGGCAGACACACGGCCGAGCGCGTGCCTCCGCGCTCAGGGGCTGTGTTTCTATCAGTCTTTTCAAAAACAGGAGGAAGTTCTGCATGTGATCGGAACACCAGGAACACCGGAAGAAAACAAGTGGCAGCCGCCACCGAGCAAGTTCCGGCTTCCTTCTCTGCAGTCACAGCGCCCTACCTGAGGGCACGGCTGCAGCAGCCCAGTGACACTGGGAAACGGGGACCCGGGTGGTGGTGGCACCCCGTGCCCCCCAGGGGTGAGCGCGCAGCCCCTGCAGGCCCGCGAGCTCCACGGGGTCATCCACGCCAGCGCCCCTTGACTGCCCTGCCCACCGCAGACCCCACTCCAGTCCCCCTGCCCCGGGGGAGGACAAGACGACCACGATGCTCCCGAAATGAAAGCCCTGCTCTTTCGACGGGGCTGCGAGCACAGCTGCTGCTGCCCTGGTAACCGGTCCCCAGGCCCTGGGCTCGGTGCTGGGCAGGGGCGCGGGGCCTTGCCTCTGTCTTCTCCAGACGCGCCTCCTCCCCAAACCCCACACCTGCCCCGGCCGAGGAATCCTCCTCCAGCAGCACAGATGCTCACCCTCCAGACACAGGTCGACGCTGGGGAGCCCAGACCCGGGGCCTGTGCTTCCAGGGCTCCTGAGCGGACGCTGCGCCCTGCAAAGCCTCTGCCCACCCTGCAGGCCTGGTGGGCCCCTGTGGCGGGCCTCCACCAGCCTCACGATCCCCTCCAGCAACACACACGCAGGCCTGGTGGCAGGGAGGGGTGCCTGGCAGTCAGCATGGTGCCCTGGCCACTCTCACAGCAGACGTCCACCCCAAGGGGCGCTGGCTGAGGAAGCAGGCCTGGCCGTGGCCCTCACCCCCGTCCCTCGCCTGCGCAGGGCTGCCTCACCACCCCCAAGGGGTCACCAGCGCCTCGAGGACATGGGCTGTGTGCATGAACAGAGCGGCTCTGGGACACGACCGTCTGCAGGAGGAAAGCGCCTGAGTGCAGGGGCCCGGGGCAGAGCAGGGCTGGGAGCTCCCAGGGGCCTGGGGCTGCGGCGTCCAGCACACACACAGGCATGACCCCCAAATACGCGGAGCACTCCGGGGGAGGGGCCCAGAGCCACAGCTAATACACGACCATCACAGTGACGTGACCTCCAATCCAGGCGGGACGCAAGTGGGGGAAGGTAGGTGGCCCGACCCTGCAGCTAAGGGTCGCCCCCAAGCCCACGCAGGGCTCCAGTCCACCAGGCAGGAAGCGGCCGGCCGACCACTCGTGGGGGCTTCAACGTGCTTTTGCAGGGACATGTGCTGCCAGGTGGGGCCCAAGTGCCCAGGTGCTGGACAGGCTCATGCTGGGCAGCTGCGTGCCCGCAACGGCCTGGATGTAGCGGAGTGGGCATCCTGGGAGCCAGCCTGCTGCCGGTACCCACCTCGGACCCCCAGGGCCCGTCAGCTGTGCAGGAAGAGGCGGGGCTCCCCCAGCCCCGTCCTGCTCAGGGAATCCCACCGTGTGTCTGAGTGAGGGCGAGGCCGGCCTGCCAGGCCGTGCGCGGGATGCCTATCTGCTCTGGACGGACTCCAGGGGCGCCAGTGCTCAGGCAGGGGGGCCCCGCAGGAGCCGCAGATCCCCTCCCGGCCCCAGCACCTCCTCAGGGCTGCACCTGCCGTTTGTCTGGGCACGAAGCTGTCTGGACACGAAGCTGTCTGGACACACCAGGCCCGACGCGCGGAGCACACAGGGCGCCCCCCGTCCCGTGGTCAGGACGCCAGCCTTTCACTCCACTGCGGGGGAGAGGGTTCGGTCTCCAGTCAGGGAACTAAGATCCCGTGTGCCCCGTGGCATATAAATAAGATGAAAAACATGTTTAAATTCGACAGCTGCTCTTATTTTTACAAAGGCACACGGTGCAGAACACACTCCAGGGCTCAGGGTCTGGCGAGCCCCCCAAAGACCGGGACCCCCTGTGGGCGAAGGGAGGACCCTCCTGGGCCCCAGGGTCCTCTCGGCATCCAGACGGCCATCTGACCCCCACCAGGGCACACACGCACCCTCAGGGCTGGAGCCCAGGGCAGCTCGTGCACTCACTAGCGCGGGGTGGGCACCCTCCCGCACCCCAGGGGCACACCCAGCTCGGCGAGGGGCTCATGCTGTGCTGACCAGGAACCCCCCAGGCTCACACACGACTCCTGGCACCCTCCCGCCTGCCACCATGAAGCCCTCTCTCTCACAAGCACCAGGCCACAGGGTCTCTGAACTGGGCACCGTGCAGGGACGACGGAGGGGGCGTGGCCTATGGGAGCCCCTGATAAGCGGTGGTACCTGCACGGCTGGGCTCCTCACGGTCCCACGGGCTGGCCACCCACAGTGTCAGGAGCCCCAAGGCCCTGGGTCTGGAGCAGGGCGATCACGTCGCTGACCCCACAAGGTTCCCCTAAAATCCCACCTGTGTCACGCGCCAGGAGAGGGTCCTCGGCGGGGCGGGGGTTGGGGGGGCGCTGGAGAGAAAGAAACATGTGTACTGAGAACCTCTTCCCAGTAGTTCCGCCAGGTACTTTCTGAGAGAGACCCTTCCGTGTGCGTCCACGCAAGCGCCCATTATGAGCCCACCATTACACGCAGAGTAACACTGGGCATTAACAGGTTTACAAACACGAGGCCACCATCCTCTTAAATGCAGAGGACATCATGCGAAACGCCCGGCGACAGGAGGCTCAAGCTGAAATCAAGATTGCCGGCTGTGTGCTTAGTCGCTCAGCCGTGTCCGACTCTTTCTGACTCCATGGACTGTAGCCCACCAGGGTCCTCTGACCATGGGGATTCTCCAGGCCAGAATACTGGAGAGGGTTGCCATGCCCTCCTCCAGGGGATCTTCCCAACTCAGGGATCGAACCCAGGTCTCCTGCATTGCAAGTGATTCTTTACCAGCTGATGCCAGGGAATAACCTCAGATACGCAGATGACACCACCCTGATGGCAGAAAGTGAAGAGGAACTAAAGAGCCTCTTGATGAAAGTGAAAGGGGAGAGTGAAAAAGCTGGCTTAAAATTCAACATTCAGAAAACTAAGATCATGGCTTCCGGTCCCATCACTTCATGGCAAATAGATGGGGAAATAGTGGAAACAGTGAGAAACTATTTTCTTGACCTCCAAAATCACTACAGACAGTGAATGCAGCCATGAAATTAAAAGATGCTGCTCCTTGGAAGAAAAGCTATGACAAACCTAGACAGTATATTAAACAGCAGAGACGTCACTTTGCTGATAAAGGTCCAAATAATCAAACGATGGTTTTTCCATGTGAGAGTTGGACTATCAAGAAAGCTGAGAGCCCAAGAATTGATGCTTTTGAACTGTGGTGTTGGAGAAGACTCTCGAGAGGCCCTTGGACTGCAAGGAATCCAACCGATCCATCCTAAAGGAGGTCAGTTCTGAATATTCAACAGAAGGACTAATGCTGAAGCTCCAATACTTTGGCCACTTGATGTGAAGAGCTGACTCACTGAAGACTCTGATGCTGGGAAGATTGAGGGCAGGAGAAGGGGACTGATAGAGAATGAGATGGGTTGTATGGCATCATGGATCTGACGGACATGAGTTTGAGCAAACTCCAGAGATGGTGAAGGAAAGGGAGGCCTGGCGTGCTGCAGTCCACGGGGTTGCAGAGTCGGACAGAACTGAGCGACTGAACCACCACCATCCTCAAAACCGTGCTCAGCGGCAGGTGACAGAGACCGCTCCAGAACATGGGGCTCCCCGGAGTGAGCTCACTGCACACCCTGGGCACTGGCAAGCCCGCCTCGCGAGGCCCAGGCTGTGACCGCAGCTGGGACCAGGCCCGGGTGAAGAGGGCTTGTGCCTCACACGGCTTCTGAGCCGGAGAAACAAGCCCCCAGGGACAGCAGCACCGGCGGACATGGGCCCAGCTGGCGTCTCAGAGCCAAGGCCAGCCTCTGCCGGGTCTCCACGTGCCGCAGCCAGGCCCAGCCCGGGAGCTGCCCTACGGCCACGAACACGCATGGCAGGGGTCTGCAAGGTCCCCAACAACGGGCGTGTGCGCCCCCAACCCAGGCTCCGAGCCGATGCCCCAGACGTCTCCAGACTCTCCCAGGGCAGCGGCGTCCAGAGCAGAGACGGCTCTGCCCTCAGGGTGGCCGGGGCCGTGGTTGCCAGTGCCCCCCCTCCCTGCCCGGGAGCCAGACACCCCACCCCAAGGGGGCACAGGACACTCCTGGCAGAGGCAGGGCCAGTGCTGGACACAGAGGCACCGCAGACAGCTGGGACGGCCTCGCCCGCGTCGGCTCTGGGGCTCCCCGGTCACGCTGCCCTGGCCTCGTGCCCACAGCCTCCCTGGCACCCATGTCCTCCTGCAAGACCTGCCTCTGTTCCCAGGGCTGCGTGCATCCCCATCAGGGTGGGAGGCCCAGGGCCCCAGCCACTCGCCGCAGGACAGGACCCGCCGGTCTCTGCTCAAAGGCTCTCTGCTCAAAGGCGGAGCAGGTCCGGGGCCAGCCAGCCCGCAGGCGTGGCCACAGGCCCAGCCCCCAACCCCTTCGGACCCAGGGCTAGGACAGACATGGCTCCTTCCTAGGAAAACCCAGGGCAGCAGAGGTGCCCCAAGCCGCGAGGGGACGAGCCTCCGCGAGGCCTGGGAAGACCGTTCACCTCCCCGCATTCAGCCCACGGGGGCTGGCGCCTGGAGACAGACTCCGGGGTGTGCCTGCACTGCTGAGACGCCAGATCTGCGGGACCGTCACTGAGTCTCGCGTTCGCCACGCCGCGGGTCTCTGAGCCCATCCTTGGTTTTGGGCTGAAGGGCCTGTTTCTCACAGGGGCAACCGGTCCTCAGAGGCTTGGTCGCTCCAGGGAAGCACTTAGGGTCCTGATTTCAGGTGGCAGAAGGGCGGAACACACGCACCAGCCATGAGTCCAGTGCGAGAGGAGACATGCTGCCCGAGACCCCCGCCACCATGACGGTGCCTGGGCTGCAGGTCCCGATGGCAGACGCTGCCCAGGAGGCCGACAGAGGCTCTTCCCTAAGGACAGGGTGGCCCCAAACCCCCAGACCTGTCCCCACCCCCAGGAAACGCCTGCAGCCAGGAGTCTTGCACTTTGAGTCACAGCATTGGGCCCACGATGCTCAACTGCTACACTCAGGGCCAGGGCCCCACACAGTGGGCATCCATCTCTCCTTCCCTGGGGTTCCCTCCGCACCCACGACCCCGGCCCCGGGACGACCCCCAGGCCTGCTGTGGATAATTCAACGATGGCCCAGGGCTGCTCCTCACTGAACAGAAGCCTCCTCCAGAAAAAGCATGCTGTCCACCAAGGGTCACAGAACAGAGTGCCCCCACTGCAGGCCCCCACTGCAGGCCACCCAGCACCTGCAGGGGACGGCCCCCCACCAACCCACCCACCACGGCACGGCACCAACATCCTCACGAATCCACACACCGCCCCTGTGGTACAACCTGAAATTCCACGAGTTTAAACCAGCAAGTGATGACGGCCACTGCCATCCCACCCCCACACCTAACGTCACACCTGCTGAAAACCAACCACACCTTGGCTTCTTTCTACAGCTTCTTCTGCGCTTTCCATACAACACCATCAATTACGAGACACTCCTCTCCTCTGATATTCACCGAGCTTTTTGTTTCAACAACTTGCTACGTAAACGCAAAGCAAGTCACTTGAAGGAAAGTCAGTCACGTCCAATTCAACCACCCAGAGTGGACTGTTTTGGTGTCCCTTCTGCTAGCCTTTTCCCTGTGCAGGAGCTAACGGCTAACACGCAGGAACTGCAGCCCGTGGATCACCCGTCCTGCATCCTCTTCACTTGGGAAACTAAACACACACCAGAAAACACCTGCCCCGTGGCACCAAGGGAGATAACATTTCAACACAAACCGCGACCGGCCGGCCCCTGTGCAGAAGCTCGGTGAAGTCAGCGAGCAGCTATGAGGGGAATGTCCCAGCAGCAGCCACACGCGCACAGCCAGGACCCCAAACGCTCCGCTTCTTTCCTCAAATGGAGCCCCAACACAGGCAGGAATCTGGCTGATAACATGCAAATAAAAGCAAACCTCCTCATGTAAAAACAAAGTCACTTTTTCCTAATATGTACAACCCCCCAGGCCTCGGGGGTGGCTGCTTTTTGCTCTTCTGTGTTGAGGGGGTAGGGCAGGGTTCATCTCATGCTTCCCCACATCAGGAATCCCACTGACACACACTGGATTACTCAAACACCCAAAAATGCACCAGCGGCCTGAGAGGGGACCCCAGGGTGCAGGGCCTGGTATGTGCCGTTCTCATGGGCTCAGCGCTGGCCCCGCGGCATGGGCTCACACACAGCCCCGGGCAGGGATGCAGACCCACGGGGGCGGGGAGGGAGCCGGCCCCAGGAGACACGGGGCACAGGCCTCAACCACAGGCAGACCGGGAAGGCAGGCGGCGGCAGGGAGGAGTCGGGAGGGCGCCCATGCTGGGGCAGGAGGGACGCGGCTCGGTGTGGAGGCCAAGGCCACAGCAAGAGCCTCCCATCCTGCCATTCCAACCCAAGTGCTGCAGGGCATCCACGCCTCCGACGCCCCAGGGGGCCGGCCGCCCCGGCAGCGCTGAGCTCAGGAGAGACCCTGTGCCCTTGCACCCTGCCCTGAGGCAGCCCCCCCACGTGCACCCCCCTCTCCCGAGAGCCTGTGGGGCTCATCACAAGAGGCATCCGTGCGCCGCGGGCTACTCCAGGCACGGGCCCACCGCTCACACACCTTGGGTGGACTGCTGGAGGCCCGCGGGACGGCCACCAGGAAGGCCGAGGCCAGCCTGCCCCACTAGGTCTGCCCGAGGGCGCCAGGCCCCGGTCCAGGCCCCCGCACACCCGGCAAGAGGGGACACGGCCCCGGCGGGAGCCCAGAGGCTCGCCCAGAGCCCCCTCCCACCCCCTGGAGAGACCCTCCCCTCCCTCCAGAGAGCCCCCAGCCCACACAGCCCCCTCCCCTCTCCCACAGGGCCCCTCCCCTCCCCTATGGAGCCCCAGCCTGCAGAGCCCCCAACCCACAGAGCCCCCTCCTCTCTCCCACGGAGCCCCCTCCTCTCCCCCCCACGGAACCCCCTCCCCTCTCCCACAGGGCCCCCTCCCCTCCCCCACAGAGCCCCCAGCCCACACAGCCCCCTCCCCTCTCCCACAGGGCCCCCTCCCCTCCCCCACGGAGCCCCAGCCTGCAGAGCCCCCAACCCAGCCCTCCCTCTCCCACAGGGCCCCCCTCCCCCCCCCCCCAGAGCCCCCCCACAGGGCCCCCCCACCCAGCCCCCTCCCCTCCCCCACAGGCCCCCAGCCCCACAGCCCCCCCCCCCACAGGGCCCCCGACCGCCCCAGGAGCCCCAGCCTGCAGAGCCCCCAACCCACAGAGCCCCCCTCTCCCCCCACGGAACCCCTCCCTCCCCCACAGGGCCCCTCCTCCCCCAGAACCCCAGCCCACAGAGCCCCTCCCTCTCCCACAGGGCCCCCCCTCCCCCACGGAGCCCCAGCCCGCACAGCCCCTCCCCACAAAGGCCCTCCCCCACAGAGCCCTCCCTCCCCCCACAGAGCCCCTCCCTCCCCTGCAGACCCCCCAGGCCTCAAAGGCCCTCCCCCGCCCATAGAGCTCCCAGCCCACAGAGCCCCAGGCCTGAGGCCCTCCCGCCCACCCCACTAGCAGAGTCCCCTCCCCTCACCTGCAGAGCCCCAGGCCCCCAGGCCCACACCGCCTCCCACAAAGATGGCTGGCTGGCGCCTGGGGCCACACGGCTGGAAGAGGCCCCAAGAGAAGCTGGGTCAGGGCCAGGCAGGACTGGGAAGGTGGTAGGTGGGACCCCCTCTCTGGTGTGAACGGCCAGGGGCCCTAAGCACCTGAGAGGGCGGCCTGGGCCCTCCCCAGCTCAGTTTGCACTCAGGCGGAAGCGGGGCTCTCCACAGAATGACCAAAGGCCGTCCCCACAGACACTGACCAACATAAACCATCAGAGGACGGACTGATTGCCGCAGGGCCCCATGGTCACAAAATCTGACTTTTCTCGAGACACCATTTAAACCACATAAAAATCTCAGGATGAGTGAATCTAGTTTAATATTGATATCCATTAAATACATTTTTTAAAAACCTGTATTACATAGACTAGCAGATACGTGCCAAGGAACTCGCAGGCATTTCATCAGAACACCCCACCAGCAGGCACCACAGTGACAGTGCAACCCGGGTGGAAAGAAGACCCAGAGGACAAGACGACGCAAGAATCCCCAACGGGGGGCACACCACACAAGACTTCAGGGACACCAACACTGGCAAGAAATCTGGGAGCAAGCTGGGTGACTTCAACACATACCAACGTTCCAAATAATCAAAGCCACACACGGACAAATACAAGTGAAAATACACGAAGAAGAAACAAAACGTTCAGATGCGCAGCATGTACGCTGTTCAAGCAAAGGCTACCCCCAGACACAACACAGTCCAGTCAAGTGAACACGTGACAACTAAAAAGGGACAGGGCTTTGTCAGGGCAGGCAGACAGCGAACGCTGATGAACAGGCGCCTCTGAGATCCGAGGACTGCAGGAAAACGGGCGCCTGATACTCACCCTCCAGCAGAGGCTCCGTGTCATCCCACCATGAACCATCCCACCACGAACCGCACACAGACGGGGTTCGCGCGTGTGAGGAACCCCTGCTCCCTGTGGGAGGTAACTAACGATCACCACCTTTCAACACACACGCGTCCACGCCCGGATTATTCCACACTGTCTAGGCGCCGAGTTCAGCAGGACCTCTCCTACGGGAACACCACCCCACGCAGACACCCGGACGGTCACAGAACAAGCGAACGTCCACGCTTCACCGGGCGGCACGAGTCCTGGGGCGGGGGCCGCGATGGGTGCCCACAGCCACCAGCAGACCACGGCTGGACAGCTGCCCCAGCCGCACCCGTGGGGCCACAGCCGTTCCAGAAGCAACCAGAACCCGGACCCCATGTGGCAGGATGCCAGCAGCCAGGCCCTGGATTCCACAGGAGCCTTCCCTGACCTCCTCAGACTCGAGCCCATGTCAGCTGCACTCGGGCCCCTCACGCAGCCCCCAGAGAAGGGACGCAGAGACAGGACTCGGAAAGACCACCTCTCCTCCCACCCAGCTCTGGGCTCCGCGTCGCCTCCACACGCAGCAGGGCCTCGGGCTGCCGGCTCCAGGGAGGGGAAAGCTCGTCAGTGTGGGAAGACAGTAGCAGCAAAGGCCGGCAGGGCCTGCCTGCACTGGCCTGCAAGAGGCACAGCCACGCCGACCGGAGGGCCTGTCTCCCTCTCAGGCAACCTTGGGACGTGCTGTCAACCCTGGGTAAACGCATCATCCTTCTAGGAGCTCCAGGAGCATCTTTAGTTAGAAGGCAAGTCCACTCCACTCCACTTTAAAGTGTGAATGCTCTTCAAGAGGTCAAATCACATGGGGTGTTTTTTTGGTGCAAACAGAAAAGAGTGCTTTTGAATGTCAGCAAACATTTCAAAGGTGGTGGGATCAGCCCGCCAGGCTCCACTGTCCATGGAACTCCCTTCCAGGCAAGAATACTGGCGTGGGTGGCCACTGCCTTCTCCAGGGGATCTTCCCCACCCAGGGATGGAACTCCCGTCTCCTGCGGCCCATGAGTCGGCAGGGGGATCCTTAACCGCTGAGCCGCGTATCACACACCACACAGCTCCTGGGTGGACTATTTTAAGTAACTTCTACCCCCACCTCCCGCCCGCACCTCAGTGCTAACCCCCACCCCACGGTGCTGGGCTGTCCATCCAGGGGTCGACCAACATGTACACGTGACTAGCAGAGCGCGTGGAGTACACTGGGCAGCCGCTGGACTCAGGCCGCAACAGTCTGGCCACTTCTCAAGGTGCTGGTACCTGACATCCTTTTAAGAAAATTATGACTCCCAATTTTAAGCTGGAAAGTCACTTGCTATTACTGCTTAAAAAAGAATCACAGGTACATGACTCTTTAGACTTCCCATATACAGGAGCAACTGCGTGCGAACTAAAACGTCCTGTGCACTGATCCTTAAAACCACAGATACACCTCAATCACTGGAAAAAAGAACAAGAGAAGCCTGATGCGAAGATGCCTCTCCAGCCCGGGGGCTCTGGCTGGAGGGGCAGCCGCAGGACGAGGAAGGCCCAGAAGGCCGAGGGCTGAGCACCCTCCACCGAGGCAGGCCACCCTGGGGCTCGTGGGCGCCCGCCGCTGAGCGCCCGCCAGAGTGGGGCTCCGCGGGGGCAGGGCGCCCCACATCCCCAGGAGGCAGCACAGTCCCCGCAGGGCAGGGAGAGGCGAGGCCACGCTGCGCCCGCTCTAGCACTCCCGGGCCCGGCGGCCTGCAGCCTGGGCCTCCCGCGACACCAGGCCGGAGGGAGAGGGCGGGGAGGGTGCAGGACACCATGGGCCGGGCGCCCCCCCAGGGGCAGATGAGCCCTCTGTGGGGAGAGACGGCCGATGCGTAATCCGCTGCGGTACCTGCTGTGAGACCAACCCACCAGCAACCACGATGCCGTGGTCCAAAGAATCCGGCCTCCCACGCTGGACACTGGGGTCACGGGGGTCACGGGGCAGGAGGCCTGGGGGACAAGGCGGCCAGCTCACGGGCAGCACTGCCAGGCTGCAGGACTGAGCCCTGCGGGGGGCAGGCACCATGCTGACCACAACAGACCCCTCGGGCAGGCCCAGCGCCCACGCGGGGAGGCAGAGCAGGAACGGCTGGCCCGCCCTCGTGGGGTCTGTCCTCCCACGGCGGCTGGGACGCATTAGACGACTCTGAGAACCGCATCAGAGGCAAAGGGGAAGACATCCAGCCACGGTTTCCACGAGGCGCACACCTTGCCCAGTTGAAACCTCAGTCAAGGCCCAGCGGGGCAGTCTGGTGAGACGGGCGGACAGAGTGCGAGCAGAGAGCAAGCAACAGGCGTTCTGAGGCCCAGTCCCCCCGTTCACCAACAGGACGACGATGCAGAGTCCCAGAGAGGCCTAGTCCTGCACACCCCTCATCACCGTGATGCCGAGATTCCTGCTCTCAGAGAAAGAGCTGCCGGGACCTCCCTTCCTCTGACCTTGATAGGTAGCAAGACAATATGACTAATCACCAAAACACAGGAAAAAAAAATGTCTTACCACATTTTCATTGCTGGTCACACTCAGTACTAAATCTCCATCTAGCTAACTCAATTCATCACAACTGCAAGGACTAGCAGATTCAGAGGTGTGAGACAAGGATGAAAAGTCACCACATGAGCAGTTCTAGAAACAGAAGCCTCAGACTTAAAGGATGCAGCCAAGGATGACAGAGGAAGAAACCAATGATTTAGGCCTGTGCCTTTACACCTGTGTCACTAAACCACCCACTCTGAAAGCAGCAACCACCTCGAGAATCACTCAAGGCAGGCAGGATCTGGGGTTTAAAGTAAAAGGCCATGGGTCACAAACATGCAGTCCAACCCCAACCAGACCACACAGCAACAAGGGAGCAAATTCACTCAACAATCTTGGCTCCAAAGCCCCCTGAAACTGTAGTGGTCACCTCTGTCTTGTCTGTGAACTTTCTGATGACTAACCACTGAGAAACAAGACCGGAAACAACGGATTAGAAAACTGCTGCTGGGTTCTCTGCTGGATTCTGGCGACAAGACCACCCTGCAGAGGCAAGGACAGCTGGTGGGTGACCAGGCAGGAAGGGCGAGGCTTCCGCAGACAAGGGAGTGAGAACCGAGAGGAACGATGCGGCCCCACCAACAGTGGCCGAGACCCCGGCAGACCAGACGTGGGGCACAGGGGCTAGCTGCGGGGAGTCTACAGCTGTCTCCGCAGACCTCCACAATGTGCCCTGCATGGACCGTCGGGAGGAAGAAAGGGGAGCAGGTGTGAACGCCGGGATGGTCCGTATCACACAGAAACCCTGACTGGGCTTCGGAACCTTTGGAGCCCGGGAACGACAGGGAGGAGGCACCCACCGTCACTGAACGACCCCCAGCGGGCGAGGGGGCGGAGACAAGGAAGGAGAAACAGCGTGAGCGAGCGCGGGGAACAGCGGCACCGCCGTCCCCTCAAGACTGGGCTCCAAGGGCTCCTCGAAGACCTCCACCCCGCACGGCAGGGGTTTCTCCCGAACGTGGGCAGAGTGCACAGGCGACGAGACAGTCGAGCATGGCCACCAGCAGCCTTGGGGGGAGCAGGGCCCAGTCTCCTCCTGCAAAGACCCCCGGGGCTCCAGGAAGACCTTTAACCGTGAGTACAAGGACCGGCCGACGAGCAGCCCTGAGAAGACAGAAGCCGCTGCTCGCGGGGCTGTGGCCACTGGCGGCACCGCACCCAGCAGCCTGCCCCGCGCACAGCCTCGCCCAGCACAGGGCCCAAGGCTGCAGACACCAACCCGCCCGCGTCCCGGGCTCCGGGAAGAAGGCCGAGCTCTCCGCCTGCATCACCGACGGGCCTGTCCACGGTGACGCCAACACTGGCATCCCCGAGCAGGGACGGTGGCCGTGTGACGGTGGCGCCCCCAGAGCACCGTCGCCAGCAGACGGCCCTCTTCTGCACACCCGGCCAGCCCAGGGATGTGCTCTCAGGCACCCGGACCGCTGAGGGGCGCACCAGACTCCTCTTAACTGCCCTGGTGTCCCCAGGCGGCCTTGAACCTGTTCTCAGCAGTTCACCCCACCCGTCAGACACCAATTTCAAGTGCCGGGACCCTCTCCCTGAGTGACTGAGGCCAGCCACGTCTGGGCTGACAGCACAGACGCAGCACGCCCCCCGGGCCAGGCCGTCGGCCGGGCGGACTTCACAGCGCGGCTTTCCAGCGTGACCGCCCACAGCCGCCTCCTCGCGGCCCCGGGTGCTAAGACGGAGCCGCACGGCCGCCCCTTCCTTGTCTTCCTAGCTCCAGCTGTCTTCCCATACTTACATTCAAGTATGCAATGCTTCTTTAAATAGCTTCTTCTAGCAGTTTGACACTGTTTAGATTCAAAACAAACTTGAGTAGGGTAGTTAAAAAGACCAGCTAGCTCTTGTGTAATATCCCTCTGGCTGGAATTCGTTATCAGTGGTCATCATGACAGACCACACTGACGGAATGCGGAAGAAAACACCCTGATGTCTGCCCGTGCCAGCACCATCACCAGACTCCCAGGCACGCTACCTTTCAACGAGCTGGCACCAAACACAGCCTAGAGAACTGGGAAGGCTGGGAGGGTGGACAGCTGGTTCTGCCCTCCCTGAAGAAATGGTCAATGAATTGCTAATCATTACTCCACATCAACAGGGAATTTTCATACACTCTCCAAATACATCAAAGAACAGACGTCAGTAAGGTCCAGGGTCAGCCTCAGCGTCCAGACGCAGAACGAAGGACTCCAGGAGCACAGGCACGGAGTCACACACACACAGGAGGGCAGGCCCCACTCAGGAAAGAATGCACCGAACACATTTGCATTTATTTTCTTTTTTTTTTTTAAAAGCAAATGACAAAGACCCAGTTTACCAGCTTAACTTTTTTAAACCTAAGATTAACATTACATATTTAAACAATTGTCAAAACTTACTAAGTTGCCAGCATTCATGCACAACTGGAAAACATCCTCAATGCACATTAAACCAGAAATGTATTACCATTAATGTATTAATATCGTCACTACTAAATACTGAAAAAAACTGAGATTATTTTGTGGAAGAGTCATCCTGGCAATGTTAACTTCACAGCAGGCTGAGACTACTCGGCTCACGTTTCAAACACAATGGAAAAGCAGTCCGTGCTGGTGTTAGTGTACGAAAGAGTCACGGCCACCTTGGATTACGTTTAATAAAAAGCAAAGTGCATACAGAGATTTACAACAATTTTAAAGACAAATAAAATGGTCCTATTACGTGGTCCCAACAGTAAACTCAAAAGTCTATGACAAACAGGGCTCCGACGAGCTGTGTATAAATACTTTAGATTAGGTACAGTTATACTGAAAGTCGAGTTCGTTTGAAATCTTCAAAAAAATGTTCCTGTTAATCCTCGCATGGCGCGTGCCAGAGTTAGGGTTCTGCTACGCGCGTGCGGCCAGCTACTTGTTATCCAAGCGCAGCAGCTGCTCCTTACCATTTATTGTCAAGGACTTTAACTGGCCGTCTTCTTCAACTTCCACCCTTTCTTGACCATTCTCGACAATCCTGCGGGAGGGGAGGCAAGGGGGATAAAACACATCTTAGAATCGTCGTATGAAATAAGTAGACGTGTGTGTGAGCCTGAATGCGCATCTCTAGAGGACTTGCCACGGATACACCTGAAGCCACTAATGCTGTGGCTGAAGCCAACATCCTGACAGATGACTCTGAACACAGGCGCCAGCCATCCAAACGCTCCAGGTGCTACAGTGGCTGCGTTTCCAACACACCACTCACTGCACACCACAGGGGCGGTGTCTAATGTGTCACGCGAAGCAAACATTTCCAAGGAGAAGCTCTGATCGGGGGCTGGACAGACGGCCCAGACACCCTGCCCTTCCCGGGGGTGGCACTGGTGGTGCCCCACACCTATGCGTGAGGACACAGACGCCAGGCCCGCACCTCTTGGTGGTGATCTTCCTGCCGTTCACCACTTTCGTCGACGTCGATATGGACTTGTAGTTGCCCATCCCACTCCCGCCGAAGGCCGAGGAGGAGGAGAACGCTGTGAGGCCCCCGTGGCCTAGCGAGCCGAAGGAAGAGAACCCTGTAAGAGACAGCAGAGGGGTCAGGGACGAGCGCAGCACGCGCGGCCAGCCCGGGGAAGCAGACGCGTGCCCCCATGGAGCCGGGCCCTGCACAGCCTGCGGGGCCGCCCGGGCACCTCCCCTACCCACGGGCCAGCACCCTGCCCCCACGCATCTCACAGGATGGCGCGGACGCCACCACAGACTGGCACACCCAACAAGCTCCTGCTGGCTCCTGTGAGTGTGACCACAGGGGATACAAACCTGAATTGCCAGGAAGCTGAAGTAACTTTAGCAAGAATACCACAATTACCAGGAGAAGTATGGGTCTGGAGTTCATGGACTAATTCTCAGCTGTGAGGTGCCACCTAGGACACGAAACCCTGACTCTCAGAGTCGCAACAGAGCGAGTCCACTCTGGGCAGGGCTGAGGCTGCTCTGCCTGTTGGAGAGCCTGCTGCCTGCCCCACCCTGAACGCCCCTTACAGCAGAAACACGCCCTCCCCACGGCTCCTAAAGGGGAGGACTGCATGCCACACACACGCCTTAAGTGAAATACTCTTTGACAGGTTTGCCCAGCTTTCTCTGACTCTCCCTAAGTCCTTGCATACTACGTGGCATCTGAGGAGGGGGCCTGCTGGAGGAAAGCACAGCTGCACCTGCCCTGGGTGACACAGCCCCCTGGCTTCAGGAGGCAGGGTCTGGGAGCTGCATGCCCTGTGCTGCCCACAGAGCACGGGACCCTCACACAACGGAGGCCCAGGACAGACAGAGGACCTGGGCAACATCAGAGAAGAGCTGAGAGTCCAACTCTCCAGTGAAACGCGGCTGCGCCAGGCTGCGTGCCCGACTCTAGCTGATGAATGGCCTCCAGTCGCAAGCCAGTGCCACGCACCAAACCTCACCAGTAGACTCCGCATGGCACACACAGGCCCTCCTACAGCCTTAGCTCCTGATCCCATCAACTTGGACTCTCCTAGGACACCTTTATTTTTTTTCTTAAACTGCTGAGGTTAGACTAAAAAGGATTTAATGAGATTATCTAAGTTATTTCAGTCATTTATCCCAAAACCTCACTCTTTTTAACCAAGAATTTCATTAAATACTGGCCTTTAATAGTTAAGATTTGAAGTAGGTTCTCAAGTATAACATTCTTTGGAAAATTAGGGGAAATGTGGGTTACTAAGCAAAGATGTGTATACACATGCACTTCAGCTCTGAGCTGCCCCACGACAGGCGTGTGCACACGGCAAGTGCCCCGGATGAAAGGGGCCTGCACTGGTGTCTGCTCAGATGCCAGGCTGAGTCTGAGGGTGTAGTACCTGCATCAAAGGAAGGAAACGCCCCTCCAAAGGAGGGAAATCCGCTGAAAGTAGAGAAGAACGAGCCCGTGCCTCGGCTCCGGCTTCCGCGGGGGCCCCTTCGATTTCCAAAGAAGTCCTCAAACGGGTCTTCTAAAAAGAAACAGAAGTGCTTAGTGAAACCTTGACCCAGGATGCTTCTCCACAGGAGAGCTGAAAGGGAATGTGAGCAATGCCTCCTGACACTATTCCAGCAGGAGCAAAGCTTCTCCACAGCGCAGCTCACCCTCAGAGCAGCACAGTCCATCCAACCTGCGGCTGTACTGCTGTTCCCGAGACTCATCTAAGAACACATCAAAGCTTTATGTGTCCCAACATAAAGCTCAAGGTCATCAATACGCACCACAGACCTGGGCAGAGAGCTGCGAGCAGAGCTCTTCACACGGAGCTCTTTCTGGTGGTTGTTACCAGTCAATGAGCACTTACTGAAAACATGAATTATACAAACTTTTAAAATTCACTGAGGTTCCCTATTAAATTCACTATGAAATCAATCAGTGCTGTATTTTTTCTAGGAAATGGGAATTCTTTGAGAAATAAAAGCAAGGACTCCTGACAGATGGTTAAGAGAAAAGCACCCATGACACAGAAGCAAGAGAACCGGCATGACCTATTTCTAAACCAAGGCAAGCGTGATCAAAGCAGCAAATCCACGCATCTAAGTGGCGAAAGGAACAGAACAGTGAGCAGGACAAGGCCGTGAGCACGAGGCCAAGTGGGACTGCGGCTCACAGGGCACCGGCGTGCACGGGCAACCATGCCTGGGAAGCCCCCAGGTAGCCGGCAATGACCGGAGGCAGACCCGAGCTGAAGGAACGCTCAGAGTGGGGACGGGGAAGCAGGGGAAAAACTACAAGCCTTTCTTAAGAGAGCAGTTAACAGAGCAAGAAAGCAGGCCTGAAGAAGCAGGCATTAGGAAGCACGGTCACTGGCGCCCTCCTCAGAGACCCAGAAAGAAGGCAGGAGAGGGAGGAGGACCCAACAGGAACCAGCCCAAGGCAGACACTGCTCCACCAGCCCCATGGGGAGCCGAGACCCGGGCAGCGCTGGGAGGCAGGTGCTGCCGTCGACAGGACGGAGCCCAGGGGCTGCTGCTTCTGAACCGCAGGTCCCGCGTTCCACAGTAAGTGCCGCCATGTGAGACTCAACCTGCAGAAAGTCACTTCTATCAGCTACTTTGTGAACATGGCCCCCAGTGCCGTTATTACCATATTTAGAAGTATAAATACAAAGTTTAATCATAAACTTTAAAGTTAAAACGTTTTAGAAATCTCTAGAGAGACTTCATCCTGTTCACAGAAAATCCAAGTGTTCTATTAAGTTGCTTTTCACCTCATCCTCATCAGGGGTCTACACGGCGACACGGACACGCTTTCCGTCCGTCCAATCACAAGACATCAGGTAATTACACTCCTGTTAGAGCCCCAGGTCAGGGCACAGACATGGCGAGTGCAGTCTGAACTCGTGATCGCACTCTCAACAAGAGCCACGTGGGCAGCCTCAGACACTCACTGCCCTTGCGAGAGCTTCTGAGCCACTGTCTCCGTGGCTCCCCAGTTTACAACAATCACAGTCCGCATCCTCCTGCAGCGCTCCTTTCATCACTGCCCTAACCATTCGTTTAGTTACAATTTAAGGCTCATACAGCAACTGAAACCTTCAAAGACTCTTCACAAAACTCCTGGGACCAACTTAAACCAGTGTCCGTTTTATACCACCATTAAACGGTTTTAATTTGTTTACATGAAGCTAAATGAACTTTTGTAATTATAAAATCACCTTGTTCAGAAGCTACTTCAAAAGATAGTTGAGTAACATTATAAGAATAAGGCCAGTTGGGTTTTCAGTTACGTTTTTTTGTTTTCTTGTATTCTTTCATTTTTGAAGTCTTTTACCTTGCACGCGTTTCTATTATACAGCCTAAATATGGATTTTTACAATTCCAGTAGTCACCGAATTTGAACGTGTAATTTCAGATATTAAGGTCAAAACAGTTAACCCGAAAAATAAAAAGGCTCATCTGTAAGTCATGGCGACACTAAAAACAAGTTTTTTTAAAAAGCTGTGATGATGATGTGTGAGCGGGAGCCACGCTGAGGCCAGCACTCCAGGTGTGGAGAACAGGTGGCACCGAGCTTGTGGGCTTCCCAGGCGACTCAGTGGTGAAGAATCCGCCTGCCAGCGCAGGAGATGTGGGTTTGATCCCTGGGTCAGGAAGATCCTCTGGAGGAGAAAATGGAAACCCACTCCAGTATTCTTCTCCATGGGAATTCCCATGGACAGAGGAGCCTGGCGGACTACAGTTCATGGGGTCACTAAAGAATCGGACGTGACTGAGCACATAAGCCTTCACAACCTTCAGCCTCCAAGCTAAAGACAATAGTTAATTAATAGGCCCTCTCATCCAACAATTCAATCTACTTCATGGACATCAACTCATCAGACACGGAAATAACTTACTAAAGGGCCCCCAAGCTTTTATAATGAAAACTGAAAATTACCTAATTACGTAATTTTCCCATATACAAATGGAGAACATGTTAAATGAAGGTTTCTGAAGGGTCATCAGGTTTAAGCTTTAGAAAAAGCACACATTGCAACTCTCACATCTGAAAAGTGCTCACAGCGGGCTTTCAACTGGTGACGAGACACAGGCTGGTTCCCGCTCCGTCCTTTTACCCCGTTTAGGTTTTCCCAATTCTCATGTTCAGTCTGTATGGTTATTATTTTTGAGGGTAAAAGGGGTAAAAACTGCATGTATCTTGTAAGTAAATTTGAATCAGACACAACATAACTGAACACGCTGCCAAGGACCTGTTCGACGTCACTCCCCGTGGCGCCCAGAACTGGCCCGCCAGCCGTGGCACTGCAGCGGGTGAGGGCACAGTCCTGTCGGGAGCTGCAGCCTGCCGCTGCGATCTGGGCCGCTGCGTGTGTGCTCATACTACGCACACAGCTGTGTCTTCCTGCCCGCTTACACCCTGCCACAGCACAGCAAACGCAGCTCTGTCAGAGTCTCAGCAGGGCCCCGCCAGGAGAGGTTGGTGCCCGGACCTCACCTCCTACTTGGGAAAATCAGCGTGTTCTCCACGACACGCACGCTCCTTATCAAGTTTGGCTCAATTACGATCTTACTACGGTCTGCTGGAGATGAATTATGGTTGAAGGAGATGGCGCATGTAGATGTCAAGGAGTTAACAAATTCTGTGTCCAGTGAAGGGGCCACCTCGAAGGTGTTCTCGGATGAGAGGAACGTGTGGATCAGCCAGCCGTGTGGAGCAGACTGCCATCCCAGTGTGAATGGGCCCCTCCCATCACACGTGGGCTGAACAGACCGCAAGGCCAACGCTTCCCACAAACATGAGCGCCTGCTCCCAGCCGCCGCCTCTGACCGGGGGCGCTGCTGGCTCTTCAGCCTGATGGCCTCCAGAGTCAGACTGGGACATGGGCCCACAGATCTGGCAGGTGTGTGTCCATGATCAAACAGGCCCATGATCACTTCTGACAGAGAGAGGGAGGCACACCCTGCTGGGTCTGTCTCTCGGGAGACCCTAAACGCAGAATTTACAAGTCTGTCAGAGCCACCTCCCTGGTCACGGCGCACCTGTGTTCAGCCAGGTCCTTTCCCGCAACAACGCTGCATCATGGGATACACATACACGGAAACAGGCCCATGTCCAGCCTGTTAAGTTAACAAGGACTTAACTCTTTCGGGTCCCTGTTCCAGGTGTCCTGGATAAACACTCCTCTGCAATCTTACATGGTTCTGCTCTTCTCAGAAACACGAAGCCAAATCCACTAAGGTGATGCTTGCAAAACACCTAAGTAATAATGTCACACTTATGACAAAAAATACATTAACCGAATGCTATGAAAAAATAACACAAAATGTGTTCCAAATGTTTACACAAGTACATACATGTAAGAAGACTTAAGGAAAAAACTCAAAGATGTTTAGAGCCATACATGCCCCCAGGAGCAGAGCTAAGGGCCTGACCGAGAGCACTCAGTGAAGGCTCACAGGTCCTGTCCTCACGGAGCTCACCACGCAGTCCCCAGGACACACACACACACCACTGCACAACAAAGGAAAACACCACAAACTCTTAACAAGCACCCTGAGCATTTCAAACAGAGAAAACAGGCCACTCCACTAGTCTCAATGCTGAGCCACAGCAACCCTGAGTAAAGAGCGACACGTGAAACGCAAAGGCCAAAACAGCACACAGACTCCAGTGCGATCACCCCACCTGCACTAACCCCAACGCCACAAACCAAGATCAGAACACTCCTTCGCAACAACTCAAAGTTCATAACGTTTTCTTCTCACATATTCCGAAGCAGAACACAACATATTTGAAAAGAATCTGAAATAAACCTAAGTGACTCAGAAACAGCCATGGGTGACCCACGGCTGGGACCCTGGGCAGGAGGGCTTTGGGGCGCTTCTCCACAGCTGACCCGGCATCGGGGTGGTGCCTGGCAGTGCATGGCAACCCCGGAATTAACACTCCCCAAATGAACATCATGCTTTCAGCTGTGCACACAACTTATTACAAAACCTAGTTTCTAGTTACACTACAGGTCTAGTTGGAACACTGTATTTTCTAACAGTTACAAAAACCCATCCAAGCCAAGGATGCCAAGCACACACTAGGGATCCAAACACCCTACTTCAGTCGCATCGGAGGCCGGGGCACCTGCAACTCTACCCTCGCCAAGGACCTGTGAGGGAGTCGACGGGCAGGACAGCCCACCGCCCTCAGCCACAGGGACCACCGTGCCAGGAGCGAGGAGTCCTGCCTGGACTCCTGCGTGGACTCCGGAAGCTCTGCCATGGGGGAGCTGGAAAGGCCATTAAAGTCTCAAAACCAACTCTGGATTCCCAGGGAGATCATACAAAGCCTGGGGCCCAGACACTGCTCTCATGACCCAGAAAACAACTCTGAGAGTGGCCTTTTCGGAAGCCTTTCCTCTCCCTGTCGAGGGCGGAGGTGGCAGGACCACAAAGCTCATCTGCCCAGCACCCGCCCGCACAGAACTGTCCTGAAACGGCAGCTCCACCCCCAGGAGGTCCCAGCCACTGATGGGCCG
Organism: Bos mutus; assembly: GCF_027580195.1. Lineage (NCBI taxonomy): Eukaryota > Metazoa > Chordata > Mammalia > Artiodactyla > Bovidae > Bos > Bos mutus. Next base: position 5,498,068 of record NC_091620.1, on the reverse strand, counting down.
GGCCAGGCCAGCACCCCTCCCCCGAAGAAAGAGGGGCTCAGCAGGGCCTTCGCAGTCACTGAGCCACAGGGGAGTGCCCCCCAGGAGGGGTCATCACACCTGCCCTGCCTCCACAGTCACAGGCTACGCTTTCCGACTTGTGGCTTCTCTCAGCAGCACAACTTCACCAGTGCCTGCTTCCAAACCACGCTGCCTCCAAGCTGAGCGGACGACTGTCTACACACCACAGGATGCACAGGGCCCCCAAAGATGGCCCGCGACCCTGACCTCGGGCAGGAGGCAGGGCCACTGAAGACAAGCAGGCCCCCGTCCCACGTCACTCCTGTCCACATAAGGAGGGACACGAGGACGTGCAGAGAAGACCCCATGCGAAGACACAGCGGCCGTCTGAAGCGGCCACAGCAGCGGGAGTCCGCCGGCCTCGGGTGCGCTGCCCCTCCCAAGCCCCCAGTGCCCTCGGGGCCGCAGGGAGCCGTCAGGCGCGGGTGGTACAAACTCTTTATTCTAGAGGCTCTGCTCAGCAGGCCGCCCACGGGGCAGCGGCAGGGCCTCGGGCTCAGGCCCACTGTCCTCACTGAGCAGCTCCTCACACTCCTCGAGGAGCTCCTCTGGGTCCCCCGGGCTGGCCTCGTCCTCACTGGAGATGAACTCCAAGTCCTCACTGGGGGGCTCGCCCCCGCCCAGGCTAGCGCCCTCGCTGGGCTCGTCGTCACTAAAGAGGTCGAGCTCCTCGCTGGACACTACGTCCAGTGCCTCACTGTCCTCCTCGCTCGCACTCTCCGCCACCGCCTCCTCTTCAGGCTCCAACTCCTCGCTGGCCGCCTCCTCGAACCCTGGGGGGAGAACGACCGGCTCACTACCCTCCAGCGCGGCGCCGGGCGCTGGGTGGGGCCTGCCTGGCTCGTCCCTTCCCCTCCCGTCACCCCAGCACCGGCCAGACGCGAGGGGCCGCCGGCCAGTGTGAACGTGCTCCCGGGGAAGCTCCCGGCTTCAGAGCTGGGTCACAGAAATGCCTCCCACACGGAGGCTCCTGCTAGGGTTCTAGGGCTCCGTGGCTCTTCCGTCTGAGAACATCATTTTACTAACACCATCCTTTAATGATAAACCAAGGAAGGGATCACCGTAATTTAAAGTAACATGATCCCTACACTTGAATGTTTTCAAAGGAGGTTCTCCAAGGGCTAGGGGGAAGTCAGCTCACCCCACAACCCCGCCAGCACCCCTCCGTCTGAGAGCCAGGCTGCAGTGCGCGTCTCAGATTTGGCTTCTCCCCCTAGTCCTGGGCCTGCGGCCTCTGCCCACAGGGGGCAGGCCTCACAACGAACGCGGGCCCCAGGCACAGGACTCCGTCCTTCCCACCAGCTCTCCGCTTCTTCAAGGTCCCTCCCCTTTCATCTGGGCCGTCTGAAATCAGACACGGGGTTTTCCATTCCGATAAATGCAAAGTGAACCTCAGAATGTCTTTTAACAGACTTTGAGCTACTTTTTCTGGGAAAACGGGAGAGGAAAAAAGTTGGTCGTGTGGAAAATTAAGACAAGAAATAACACACTCCTCTAAATGGACACCATGACAGGGCTGATGTGGCTGCTGGGAAACATCAACTCCACGCCTGCTGAGGCAGCACGCCCTCGGCCCCACGGCCACTCAGCCCTGCTCTGAACGTACCGCCAGCAGGCTGCATTGTCACTTCATACATGTAGTAGCCGTGGAGCAGCTTCTTTTCCCGTGTGTAAATCCTGAGAGCCTGAAAATGGAAGTCGCCTAGAACACCTACAAGAACGGATTGGAGAAGAATCACTGCCACAGGGACGACGGGGGAGCTGCCAGTGCAGAGCACGCGCATCTCTGAGTCCCAGGCAGAGGCCAAGAGGCTCGTCCCCCAGCGGACTCTGAACCCAGCAGAAGAAATCTCCACCCCGCATCCCGTAAACCGTAACTCTTCTGACTCAAGTTCACATGCACATCAAGACTTCATGTGCACAAATCCCAACTCAGAAGACGTGAAGGTCGGTGCTCACAGGGTAAAACCACATTACTCACGCTCCCAGCCCCAGTCACCCTCGCCCCTCTTCACTCCAGAAAGAGCTGCTCAAGGAAAACCATTCTTACTGAGAAAGCTTAACCCATCAGATTTTTTCCCCCAAGAAAAACACAATCTGGCTACCATTACACACTGAGGACTCTTTCCTGACACTTTTTTAAAAAAAAACACGCTGTGCCAGAGCTAGTGTGAGCAGGCCAGCCTCTGGCCTGGTGAGGCGGCCTGCCCTGTGCTCCTCAGCCTGAGGGACCCTCCATTCCCAGCTCAAGGGGGCAGACCCCTGGCCAGTTTCCCCGGACACGACCCTGCTCCCCCAAAACACATTGGGAGCTTGCTAAAGGCTGTGACGAGACACCAAGGTGATTTTACGGCCGAAAAGTCATTACAACTCTTCTGTGTCTTTCTTACAGTAATATTTCTTACAATCGTAAAGGACAATTAATAAAAAATGTAGTTAATTTCATATGATACAGGGAGCCTTCCCAATATGTTTACTGCAGCAGTAATTAATGCAAAAAAAGCCTTCAAAACAGATGAGTCTCTTCCCCCACCCCTAACACTCCCCTGCTTAGCTCTCATTGTTATATTTTGTATGCTACATATATACACATCTCTCCTCCACAAGCCACTCTCTCAAAACGTAAGCGGTACCACAGTAAACAGTAAGCAGGGTCTCTCTGAACCCCCACGGAGTAACGGAAGGACTGCACCCTGTGAAGGGCCCACACCTCCGGGACACAGCAGCGCCTCACTCCTCGCCACGCCTGCGATGAGCAGGGTCCACGGCTCCCCTGTGTTATCTGCAGACAGAACTGCCCTTCCTGTCGCCCTCCTGAGGGGTTGCAGCAGGTGTCTTGTCTTTTCAACCAGGCTCCGGGCAGTGAAGGAGCAGACACAGGGTGCTGTCTCCCCACCCAAGTACGGAGACAACAGGAGTCACGGTGCACACGGCGAGCACCCCAGCTCACCACCACTGCCAACACCAGACCCTGACATGCACCCCTGCCACGCTGCCTCACGCCGGGCACCAGGACCCGGAGGCCAGCGGCTGGGAGCCCTCTCCCACAGTGAAGAGCAGCCAAAGCAGCAAGGTCTCCCAGCAAAGCTATTCTCAAAGACGAATGCTTGTGATGCCTTGCTCTAGAGGTGTCCCTTCTTTCCAAGGGCTGCAAACTCAACAGTCCTAACACCACATCAGAAAAACAAAGACAAGTTTATTAATCAAATGTCTTCTGAGCAACATCTGCCTTGATGCTTAGTGTTTCAATGAGACTCCTACACGGGAAATCCGGAGAATTCACTGTCCAACCAGGAGGAGCCCCCACTCCTTCCCACTGCAGAGGAAGCCAATGAGAGCGAAGCACACAGCCGAGGAAGCAACGCACTCAGACCTCTATTACGTTCACGCGCAAGGCGTAAATTCCGAAACATCTTCCAAAGGAAGAAGGCAAGAGGGTTTAGTTAAACTCGTGCACTGCTCAAATAGCAAGTTTAAGGACAAGCTACAACAGTGCTGAAACAGAAAGGGTCTCCATGAGTCATGAACACGTTACGTAAACGCCGACCCAGATGATGAACTTACCGAAGAAGTCGAATGAAAATGGGTCCCTTCCACCAAAAAATTCCCTGAAGACGTCCTCTGGGTTTCGGAATGTGAAGCCAAACTCAAACGGACTGTCGAAGTGACTTCCACCTACAGAAGCAAGCACAGCTCAGTCAGGGACTCCCGCGCGGCGGGCACACAAACAGTCTACACATTACTACACGCGTCCTGACCCCAGAAGGAAAGAGTTCCATAAGCCCGAAGCTCGCGCAAGTCCTGCTGAGAGCAAAGCCTCCTGCGCCAGGAGCTGAGAAACGCGTGCAGGTCCACGTCCCTGAGCCACGCGCGTGCCGAGGACCCCCACCCACTCTGGATGTGTCACCAACACACAGCATTTCCGGCTGTGAAACAGCTGCTCAGGCGTGTGTACAGGAGGTCTGAAGCGTGCGTGTCCAAACGCCCACCATGGAGCTCGCAGGACAGCAGGCTGCTGCATAACTTTTCATCAAAAGCACACACATCTAAGCCTCACCACCAGAGGCAGTTACTTTGGTGGTTATTTAGTTTTTTGATAGAACATCCAGTAAGGATGTTTTTGACACAACACCCAGTATTGATCTCAGGGTACACTCAGTGTTATAGTAAGGTTTTACGTCATTTCCTATCTACAAAAGGCACACCAGTATGTGCCTTCTAGTTCAACAGGATTTTTAATAGGCCTTTTCCAGGCTATCAATTTCTCCTTCCTCTCCCCAGTTCAGCCTACTCTCCAAACTGCATTCATATTTACGGACAGACTGAATCACCATCAGACTGTATCGGACCACCTCCTTTCATCACAAGGCCAGGAGAAAGACCAGTGTGCACACACGTACCTCCACCGCCACCGTTTAATCCTTCTTTGCCATATCTGTCATAGATGTCCCGTTTCTTAGCTACAAATTTAAAAAGACAAGTCAGTAAAGACCAATTTCTCTTCCCTCAAATTCAATAAAGCATTTCTGAAGCTGTAAACCAAAGGCCCCCCACAACTCTCAATGTCCACACTTGGTTTTGAAGAGCTAGGAACCCCTTACTGTGACACTTGAGGGCATCAAAGTCTGGCGGCTGCAGCCCCCAGGGTCGCAAAGAGTCTGGCTGCAACTCAGGGACTCAACAACTCCCTTAAAAACACCCCAGAATATTTTTAAGTAAAGCTTAAAAGACTTACTTCAAAAAAAAAAAAAAAAACAACTTATTTCACTCTACTGCTCAATGTGTGCCATGCACTACATCAAAACCCCACTACAAAGTTGCAGAGAGACTCCACCCCTAGACAAGCACCTGACTACTAAGTGCAGCTCAGGGAGAAGACCCATGGCACAAGGAGCAGGACACGGCCTTGGCGAGGGCAGAAACGGGCCACACTGAGCCAACCCCCAGCCTGGCCTGACCCCCGGCGAGGCAGCAGCCCGCCCGAGCCCGGGCGGTGGTCCTCGAACAAGCGCGGTGACAGTGCAGCCCTGCTCAGACACACAGGCTCCGCAGACGCCGCGTGTGCCAAGTGACAGGGCAACGGGGAAACAAGTGTGCAGGCACGCTATCCGCAGCCAGGGTGGGCACCAGAGCCTTAGGAACAGTGACCGTGCATCTGAGCCGCCAGCTCCTGGAACTGAAGGCTTCCTAAGGAAGGATGAAGAACAGACTCCCCCTTACAAAAACAGACAAAAGCAGCATTTTCATGGGAGCTCTAAAGGTTCTGCTGCTGCCAAAAATCACATTTGACGTTTGAATTTACTTCTCAAATTTTCTAGTGTTCTTGGTCTGTGAATCCACACATCTGGGAGTGCTGGATCAGGCACACAAATAGGACAATGGCAGTCAATGACAGAAGACAAACTCATGAAGTAAAATGACAAGGCCTTCTTTTAAAATAAAGCAGGCGTCCACTTCCTCTGGTCTAGTCTTTTAAATGCCTCGGCTGCGATTGACACCAGTCATTCAGGACTGCTTCCTGCCAAGGTGCTGTCAGTACTTCTCCAGTTTTCTCACCAAGTTCCACAGTCCGCTCCCTGCCCCAAGGCTTCTCTTACCAAGAACCCAACGTTTGGCTAACACCCTTTGCATGACCCATGACACTAAACCAACAGACCTGAGCTTCCAGTGCCGTTCAATTCCTAACTCTAACGGGGCAGGGAAACCCACAAGCTGTGGAGTCCGAACCTCCATGTGCGCAACACCTGACTTCCCGAAATCCAGGAGGGCCTTCCAAGGAAGCGGCCAGCACCTCAGCACAGGGTGCTCAGGAGGGTGACGGGGACGAAAGGCCACGACACCCCAGCCCCGGTGGCCCCCAGCGCCAGGCAGAGACCGGGCCTGGATGTCTCCTTACAGAGCCACCCAGGAGACTCCTAGAAGCCAGGGCGCCCGCAGCAATCACAGGGCCTTATCGGGAGGCTGGTGGGGACAGGACACCCAGTCTGCTCAGAAAACCCCCCTCACAGCCCCAAAGCCCCTCGGCCAGGCCTTCCTCTGCAGGCCCCGCCCAGGGGCACAACCCCACGCTCCCCACTCACCATCTGACAACACCTCATACGCCTCAGCTACTTGCTTGAATTTTCTCTCCGCTTCTTCTTTGTTCTCAGGATTTTTATCTGGATGCCACTTCAGTGCCAGTTTCCGATATCTTAAAAAGGAGTTAAGGTACTTACTGATCACATCCCACTTCCAGGGTGGTGTCTATTGTGTCACATGAAGCAAACATTTCAAAGCAAAAGCTCTAGGCGGAGACTAGACAGGCGTGGCACACAGCCTGCCCTTCCCCAGGGACAGCACCAGTGACGCCCCCCACCACACCCGCAGGTGAGAACACAGACGCCAGGCCCGCCCCTCTTGGTGCTGATCTTCACGCCATTCACACCTTATTTAAGAAGAGCACAATCACTGCACCACGCCGATCCTGGATGTGGCCAGGCGCAGTGTGAGAAATCCCACGGCCCCCCGTGACACAGCTAAAACACCATCCATGTCCTGCTATACATTAACACCAAGTGAACTAACAGACCTCAGTGCACCCTGGGAGCGGAGACTGGCCTCAAGTGCGGCCACAGAGCCGAGCAAGGACACAGCGGTGCAGGGCTCAAACCCCAGCATGGACCCGAGCCGGCCACACGACAGGGGCTGGGAGCAACCCACTGAGGATGGAACAGTGACACCCACGAGCACCAAGGCTGCTCCACTGCTAAGTCCAACATCAAAGCTCTTTGGGCTAATTTCATATACTCAGTGAGTTTATGATCTAATTCCAGCAGAAATGGAATCCATGTCCAAGATAAAGTACCAGAGGAAACCAAGTGGCCTTCTCCCTGAGCGACAGGTGGGCCTAGGTCTCAAGAGGCACAAGCTAACTTGCTAAGCGCTACCTAACATTCCAACTAGTGCGCGGCAAACTCACAGCACGCAAACTGCCATTCGGTTTCCACAAGCCGTGCAAACTCACACCGCAGGTGCCCAGATGCACTCTTTCAGAATACAATTACTTACGCCTTTTTAATATCCTCGGCCGAGGCGTGTCTCTGCACACCTAGAACTTCATAGTAATCCACCATGTTTTAACAGGCTGCTGGAACAAGTCCTGCAATCAGAAATCCATGGTCAGTGACGAGACGGCCCAGGCTGGGCTGGTAGCGGGGGTACGGGGTGGGGGGGACGGAGCAGGAGGTGGGAGATGTCACCTTGCCTGGGCATTAACTACCAGCCTGTCGGGCCAGAGCCTTGTCTGGGAGCCGCTTCCAAGTCTCACACCCTAAGACCCTTCCTGATGTAGGAAAAAACGCTTTGAAATAAGCTAAGAATAGCCTCAACTAAATAAAACCGACAGGTGACTCTGCAGCAGCCTTGGGGCCCGCTGCCCACCAGCTGCCAGGTCCCTGGTCCAGACCGACGAGAGTGTCGTCCCCTCCTCACACCCTGTGCCAGGCGCTGGGCAAGACTGCAGCCACCTGATGAACACCTTGTGCCCGGCCTGGGGACGCCACAAGGAACCACGGACACCTTCCATGGCAGGCTGCCCACGGCAGGCTGCCCCCGCCGGCTCGGACTCGGGGCTGCTCCTGTGACTGCCTCCCGGGCCTCCAGCATCTGATGTGGAAACAAACGCAGCACCGCCCTGCTGGCAGCACAGGAAGAGGGCAGCCTCAGAGCGGGCCTGCAGGGGCTCCCAGGGTAGGGACCTGCCCCGCCTGCTCTACGAACATGCGGCCTCGAGTCACATGCCAATCACGCCCGACACACCTGCCACCTCTCAAGATGTGAAGTCCAGCGAGCATTCGCCTTTACTCTGACTGCTAAGTCACCTCACTAAACCAACGACCAACAACTGACATGAAACAGGCCTACACCACACAAGCCTGCAAAATAATTTCAGCCAATAAATCAAGTTTTTCTGTCAGGCAACTGAGCGCTAAACTGAAGCCAGGCTTTCAGTAGCCTTTCCCCAAATTCTAGGACCAGATTTTGAGAAGAAACGTTCTGACTGTAAACAAATCTACGAGGCCATACCCTCCCTGAGACCATTCTGCTGAGGTTAGATATAAACACTGCCGCAACGGGACACAGTGTGTCTCTCAACACAGAGCGCACAGCTGTATTGTGTTCCCACTGTTCCACACTGGGGAGCAGCTCGTGACTCAGCACGCAGGCATGCACACCCGCCTGCACGGCCCTCCTTGACTCTACAGAAGGCAGGCTGCGTCTATCTGAGGGTCAGAAAGACACAGGGAAAAGCCCTTCTTACCAGTCCAAGGACTTCATGCAGAATAGATATCAAAGCAGAATCAAAAGTAGAAACCCCTCTGACCAACTCAAAATCCCTAGAAATGTTAGGTAAAAACCCAACACACACATCTGAAGAGCCAGCTGGGCGCCCAGGAAAGCAGGAGCTCAAGTGCCAGAAACAGAATTAATTACACCAAAAACAGTGACTCCGAGATTGGGGGGGGGGGGGCGGTGTTGCTGCGTCTTCAGGATGGGACTTGTTTTAGGGGACAGGAAACTAACGGCTGCAATGAGGACTCACAAAATACAGGTCCCCTAAAGGCTGTAACACTCCTTGGCACCGCCTTTGGGACTGGAGTGAAAACTGACCTTTTCCAGTCCTGTGGCCACTGCTGAGTTTTCCAAATTTGCTGGCATATTGAGTGCAGCACTTTCCCAGCATCATCTTTTAGGGCTTGAAAGAGCTCAACTGGAATTCCATCACCTCCACTAGCTTTGTTCATAGTGATGCTTCCTAAGGCCCACTTGACTTCACATTCCAGGATGTCTGGCTCTAAGTGAGTGATCACACCATCGTGATTAACTAGGTCATAAAGATCTTTATTATATAGCTCTGTTTATTCTTGCCACCTCTTCCTAATATCTTCTGCTTCTGTTAGGTTCATACCATTTCTGCCCTTTATTGAGCCTGTCTTTGCATGAAATGTTCCCTTGCTATCTCTAATTTTCTTGAAGAGACCTCTAGCCTTTCCCATTCTATTGTTTTCCTCTGTTTCTTTTGCACTGATAACTGAGGAAGGCTTTCTTATCTCTCCTTGCTATTCTTTGGACTCTGCATTCAAATGGGTATATCCTTCCTTTTCTCCTTTGTCTTTCGCTTCCCTTCTTTTGTAAGGCCTCCTCAGACAGCCATTTTGCTTTTTCTGCATTTCTTTTTCTTGGGGATGGTCTTGCTCTCTGCCTCCTGTACAATGTCCAACCTCTTCAGGCACTCTATCAGATCTAATACCATGAATTTATTTGTCACTTCCAGTGTATAATCGTAAAGGATTTGATTTAGGTCATACCTGAATGGTCTAGTGGTTTTCCTTACTTTCTTCAATTAGTCTGAATTTGGCAACAAGGAGTTCATGATCTGAGCCACAGTCAGCTCCCAGTCTTGTTTTTGCTGACTGTATAGAGCTTCTCCATTCTATGGCTGCAAAGAATATGATCAATCTGATTTCAGTGTTGACCATCTGGTGATGTCCATGTGTAGAGTCTCCTCTTGTGTTGTAGGAAGAGGGTGTTTGCTATGACCAGTGCGTTCTCTTGGCAAAACTGTTAGCCTTTGCCCGGCTTCATTCTGTAGTCCAAGGCCAAATCTGCCTGTTACTCCAGGTGTCTCTTGCCTTCCTACTTTTGCATTCCAGTCCCTACGATGAAAAGGACGTCTTTGGGGGTGTTAGTTCTAGCACTCATCTCACACACTAGCAAAGTCATGCTCAAAATTCTCCAAGCCGGGCTTCAACAGTATGTGAACCATGAGCTTCCCCATGTTCAAGCTGGTTTTAGAAAAGGCAGAGGAACCAGAGATCAAATTGCCAACATCAGCTGGATCATTGAAGAAGCAAGAGAATTTGAGAGAAGCATCTCCTTTTGCTTTACTGACTACGCAAAAGCCTTTGACTGTTTGGATCACAACAAACTGTGGGAAATTCTTTAAGAGATGGGAATACCAGACCACCTGACCTGCCTCCTAAGAAATCTATATGCCAGTCAAAAAGCAACAGTTAGAACTGGACATGGAACAACAGACTGGTTCCAAACTGGGAAAGGAGTTATGTCAAGACTGGAATTTGTCATCATGTTTATTTAACTTATATGCAGAGTACATCATGTGAAATGCTGGGCTGTATGAAGCACAAGCTGGAATCAAGATTGCCAGGAGAAATAATAACCTCAGACATGCAGATACCACCACCATTATGACAGAAAGTGAAGAGGAACTAAAAAGCCTCTTGATGAAAGTGAAAGGAGAGAGTGAAAAAGTTGGCTTAAAGCTCAACATTCAGAAAACTAAGATCATGGCATCTGGTCCCATCACTTCATGGCAAATAGATGGGGAAACAGTGGAAACAGTGGCAGACTATCTTTTTAGGTTCCAAAATCATTGCAGACGGTTGACTGCAGCCATGAAATTAAAAGACACTTGCTCCTTGGAAGAAAACCTATGACAAACCTAGACAGCATATTAAAAAGCAGAGACATTACTTTGACAACAAATGTCCCGATAGTCAAAGCTATGGTTTTTCCAGTAGTCATGGATGTGAGAGTTGGACTACAAAGAAAGCTGAGTGCTGAAAAATTGATGCTTTTGAACTGTGGTGTTGGAGAAGACTCTTGAGAGTCCCTTGGACTGCAAGGAGATCCAACCAGTCCATCCTAAAGGAAATCAGACCTCAATATTCATTGGAAGGACTGATGCGGAAGCGCCAATACTTTGGCCACCTGATGCAAAGAACTGACTCCCAGACCCTGATGCTGAGAAAGATTGAACGCGGGAGAAGGGGTTGACAGAGGACGAGAGGGTTGGATGGCATCACCAACGCGATGTTCATGAATTTGAGTAGCTCTAGGAGTCGGTGATGGACAGGGAAGCCTGGTGTGGTGCAGTCCATGGGGTTGCAAAGAGTCAGACATGACTGAGCGACTGAAATGAAAGGCTGTAACTGCAGGAAAAGGGGACGAGAAAAACTCCCCCCAAACCAGACAACAGCACCACTGAGAATCGATGCACTGAGCCTGGGGACCGTGGAGGCAAAACCACCACCTCCACTAACCCACAATGCTCCCAGCACCCCAAAGCCACCAAGTACAATCCCAGGATGGGGAGACAAAGAAAGCTGTGCTGGAGAAGTTTGTTGCTTAGCTGCTCAGTCATGTCCGACTCTTTGCGACCCCATGGACTGCAGCCCGCCAGGCTCCTCTGTCCCTGGGATTCTCCAGGCAAGAACACTGGAGTGGGGTGCTGTTTCCTCCTCCAGAGGATCTTCTGACCAGGGATGGAACCCGCACCTCCCGCACTGCGGGCATGCACTTTGCCACTGAGCCCAGGAGAGCAGGTGACACCACCACCAGGTCGTGCACACCGAACGGTGTGGGGCGTCTCAGTGAGCAACGGAGACCTAATACCCACACGGCCACTGCTGCCAACAGGACTGTCATTCATGCAGAGTCACTAAGGAACCAGGTCTTAGATGTCATCCCTCCAAAGAAACGATTAATTTCATAATGAAAGGGGTGTCAGCTAACTCAGGTGGCAATCACAGCGATATATAAACGATTCAAATAAACATGCCTCCAGTCAATTATACCTCATTTTTAAAAAATAAGATGTAACCTTATCGATGAGAGGAAGGCACACACAGGAAACTTTGTGAAAAATCACAAGGCAGGACTTTAATATTTTTTATTTTAACAAAACACGTTTAGTGGGAATAATTCTACGTGTTCTGTAAACATTAACTCATGTAATTCAAACAGTAACAAAATTAAGATCAATGACTTCCTAAAATTGTTTTAGGAAATTTTTCTAGCTTTATCCAGATACAATTGACACAAGGTTACTTGTGTAAGTTTACGGTGTGCGTTGTGTACCGTAATTTCATCAAAACTTAATTTTTAAAAAACCTACAAATGACCTTTGAATAAGGCGGGTTTGGCTGCACAGGTCTACTTGCGTGCACATTTTTCTCAATAAACATATTGGTAAAAAATTTTTGGAGACTTACAACAACTTGAAAAAGCTCACAGAAGAACCATGGAGCCTAGAAATACTGAAAAAAAAAATTTTTAAGTGTGTCAAGAATGCAAAGGCATAAGGGAGTGACATTTAATACAAAATGATTGATTGAACAGCAACATTTTAGTTTTCTGTTCTGTAACTTTGCTTTCAAAGGATTACATACCCCCAGTATCAGTTGATCATCATAGGTAGGTGGTTTAAAAAAAAAAAAAGTGTTTCCAATACCGTATTATGAATGAGTGCAATGCTGTATGTCACAATGGATTCACTAGTGTATAGGCTAGGCTACTGTGAACAATCATCGATTACACTAGGTGGCCATAAAGCAACCATACTGCTCCCACTTCGTTATAATGGATGAATTATACTTATAAACAACAATGAATTTCTTCTTTACATTATCTTTTCATTTTTCTTGGCCTGTGTTACTAACACATCTACAGGATTTGGTATCATGTAAGACAATATTGATGTAGATACTAACAGACAATCCATCTTGTAAAAATATAAACTTATGGTATCAATAAATAAATATAGTTAATACAATTTCTCTTTAAAAATTTTTTTAATATTTTCTCTAGCTTACTTTAGGAATACAGCAACATAACACACAAAGTATGTGCTAATCAATGTTCGTTATTGGTAAGGCTCCAGTCAGCAGTAGTCTATTAGGTAAGTTTTGGGGGAGTCAAGAGTCATGCACAGCTTTTCAACTGTGGGGGGTCTGCACCTCTAAGTCCCACATTGTTCAAGGGTCAACTGTACACTCAAGAGACAGAAAAAAATCCAAGGTTATGGCGTAGGAAAGATGCACGAGGCAACACCAAGGAAGCTGTGTCCGCAACAGGAGTCTATGGAAGGAAGCGGTGGAACACGGCCCACTGAGGAACCACAGATTCTCGCGGATAAACTCACAGGGCCTCGACAACTTCCAATCAGGACGCGTGTTACAAGGGGGAAAAGGAAACATCCCTGCAGGCCTGGATGGGAGGGGGAGGGGGAGTGACCATTTAGTGGGCACAGAGTTTCAAAGTGGGAGCACAGAAACGTTCTGGAGATGACGGTGCTGATAAGACAGACAACAATGTGAACGTAATGCCCTGAAGCTTTCACTTAGAACAGGGTGCATTTTCTGTCAAGTAAAAAATAAGCTATGTTGAAATTCATAAATAAAAACATTTTTAAAAAGACACACCCACAATCATATCAGACAGAGTTAACTTGTACGATTTGAGCACATTTAACAGACCTGATGTAATGGGACATAAAACAGGGACCTGAAGCTAACTACTATAAAACACCAAGCACACACCCACGAGGTGGAGTAAACTTAACCACCACCTGAGACCACAAAGAAACAGCTGTGGTAACAAACGTTTTTTAAGAACGCCTTTGGGTCAAAAAAATGATAAGGATGTTAGGATATTCAGACGTACATGGACTACATATCAATTTCATCAACTGGCCAAAGTGAAATTAAGGACCTCAAATACATTAATAAAAGCTACAGACGTTAGAAAGTTAAGAACTCCAAACAGACAACATTTGCCAGTATTTAGAATATAAAAATATTAATAAATAGATATCTTCATCAAATAAAATCCCAGAGTTTTTTTTAAATTACAAAATAGAAAAAAAAAATATTTTCTTGTACTTATCCACTTTAACGTTAAAATCAGCTGTGATAGACACATAACAAGATTAACAAAACACTAACTGGAGGTGTACCTTTTTCAATGTCCAGTTTTTTCGACTGTGTCTGCATATGCTCAACATAAAATACTGGGGATCTCGTTTTAAATGCAATCAGACATGGGAGTGAGCACCCAATTATAAGACAGAAGTGTTCCTCACTGGTAGTTCCACAATCCAAAGCACACTGCTCAGAAGCCATGGCTGGTAGGCGCCATGGAAGGTAGCAACCGCACGCCTTTGGGGATGAGACACCTGCCCAGGGCCAAGGGCAGCTGGAGCGCAGCAGGAGCCAGCAGGCAGCACCTGTGCTTCAGTCTGCTAACAACGGACTCTCAGCCAACAGGAGACTCGCCTAACCGACCCTCTGCCGACGAGTGACTCCCTCGGCGGTTACTCTGACTTCTGAGCTTCAGCTGCTGCAGCTACCAGGGGACATCTCAGCACCCGGCAGAAACAAGGCATGTGGAGAGACACCACCAGACCACAGTCACCAAAGGGACGTGGGGAGAGGCCTCAGGACGGAGCTTCCCTCTCCTAACAGTAAGCCACTGCCTGACCACATGTGACCAGGTCACCAGTGTACCGGATGCCACCACTTAAGACACTTCAGAACCTCCTGAAGGGGGAAACAGACTCCTGCAGACAACAGCAGCAAACAACAGCCTGTGTGCACCAGGACAGGGGGGAAAGGAGCAGTGACCCCACAGGAGACTGCACCAGACGTGCCTGTGAGTGTGCGAGGGTCTCCACCAGAGCAAGGCTCATTTTTCCCCACAGCCAGTCCCTCCCATCAGGAAACCTGCATAAGCCATTAATCCTCATCCGTCAGAGGGTAGACAGAAGCAGCAAGAACTACAATCCCACAGCCTCCAGAACCAAAAACACAATCACAGAAAGCTAACCAAAGTGATCACATGGATCACAGTCAGGTTTAACTCAATGAAGCTATGAACAATGTCGTGCCCAGCCACCCAAGACGGGCGTTTCAAGGTGGATAGTTCTAACAAAAAATGCTCCACTGGAGGGGAGAATGGCAAACCACTCCAATATTCTTGCCCCAAGAACCCCATTAACTGTATGAAAAGGCAAAAAGATATGACGCCAGAGATGAGTAACCCTGGGTCAGTAAGTGTCTAAAATGCTACTGGCAAAGAGCAGAGAAATAGTCCCAGAAAGAATGAAGAGGCTGGGCCAAAGCTGAAGTGATGCTGAGTTTTGGATGTGTCTGGTAGTGAAAGTAAAGTTTAACGCTGTAAAGAATATTGTATATAAACCTGTAATGTTAGGTCCATGAATCAGGTAAACTTGACATGGTCAAGATGGCAAGAATGAACACTGACACTTTTAGGAATCAGTGAACTAAAATGGATGGGAATGGGTGAATTTAACTCAGATGACAATTAAAACTACTAATGCGGGCAAGAATCCCTTAGAAGAAATGGAGTACCCCTCACGTCAACAAAAAGGTCCAAAATGCAGTACTGGGGTGCAATCTAAAAACGACACAATCATCTTGGCTCACTTCCAAGGCACACCACTCAACACCCTGGTAATCCAAGTCTATGCCCAACCACTAATGTCGAGTAAGCTACAGCTGAATGGTTCTGTGAAGCCCCAGGAGACTTTTTGGAACACCAAAAAAAAAAAAAGATGTCTTTTTCATCATTGGGGATTGGAATGCGAAAAGTAGCAAGTCGAGAGATACCTGGAGTAACAGGCAAGTCTGGCTTTGGAGTATAAAATGAAGCAGGGCAAAGGCTCTGTCAAGAGAATTCACGGGTCATAGCAAACACCTTCTTTCAGCAACACAAGAGACAACTCTATACACGGACATCACCAGATGGCCAACATCAAAATCTTTGCAGTCAAAGATGGAGAAGCTCTATACAGTCAGCAAAACAAGACCTGGAGTCAACTGACTGACACTAAAGCTGAAACTCCAATACTCTGGCCACCTGGTGTGAAGAGCTGACTCACGGAAAAGACCCTGATGCTGGGAGAGACTGAGGGCAGGAGGAGAAGGGGGCGACAGGATGAGATGGCTGGATGGCACCACTGACTCAACGGACGTGAGTCTGAGCCCACTTCAGCAGACAGAGAAGGTCAGGGAAGCTTGGCGTGTTGCAGTCCGTGGGGTCACAAACTTAGCGGGTGAACAAGAACACACCTTTGTTCCTAGTGCAAAGCTCACCGTGTCCTAAGTCCAATTGCGTTGCCCTGCATTGGCAACAAGGCGCCAGTGTCTGTGCTGACCATGGTGGGAAGAGCAAGACCCTTGAGGCAGGCAGCACAGATGCGGCAGGATGGGCCTCAACTCGGGCCATGTCCACCAGAGGTGACCACTGCTGGCACCTGCAGCACCCCCTGGGATGAGCCGTCCACCCCCAGGACCAGCCCTGGGCTGGGGGGCACACAAGCTTCACAGGCACCAGCCCCGGGGACAGAGGCACTTGGCCATGGGGGCTCGCTCTTTCTTAGTGGAGACTGCCCCAGAAGGAAGTGCCTCCACCACAGTCCTGGCCAGCACCCGGCCGGCCCACCGCTTGAACTTTACTCTGATTTACGGTCACGAGGAAGCGCTTCCCCCGTTAACACCCAGGGCACATTTTCAGGGCTCAGGCTGGTGGGCTTGGCAAACCCGAGCACACACGGGCTTTCTTCTCGGAGGCCCCCAGTTTGCCTTCTACCTGCCCGCCTGCTCCCCTCAGTCAGCTGTGGGAACGCCGGGGACTCAGAGCCCTCTCACCCTACTCCCGCGCTTTCATCTGCTCTGTTATTGAAATACCGTTTATGGAGCAATGATTCCCTCCTGTTAGCCCCAACCACAGGCCTCACTTTGGCATTTCAGACACAAATAGACAGATGGCTCTCAACACAGCCACTTGGACGTCTGACAAGACACTCCAAATAGAACATGACCACATCTCACGCTCTGTCCTCCCCACTCCCACCTGGCCTTTTTCTATAATTCTACTCCCCGGCTGGAAAGCCTCGCCTCGCTCCACACCGCTCCACCCACACACAACAAACCAACCCACAGTTTTGTGTGGCTCACTGCAGACCCCTCAAACCCCTTCACTTTTCTCTATCTTTGGTGGCACCAGATACCCTTTCTGAAATCCTGTGGGAGCCTCTTTTCTCACAGCCAAGATGAGCTATAAATATGCAAACGGTATCACAACAGATACAACATGCTGTCCAGACCAGAAAGAACCAGCTCTAAAGGACACGGTCGGCTCCACTGGGGATTCCTGGAATGGCGCTTTACTGCCCTAGCTAACGCTAGGTCTGGAACAGAAAAGGTACAACACGAGCCTAGGAGATGTTGTCAGTCAACAAAGTAAAGATGCTACCAGCAAAAACTACAGGCCTGGTCAGGAAAAAAACAAGGAAAGACTGGCGGAACAGTGCAAGCTTGGAAGTGACTAAGAGTAAATGATAACTAAGTGCTGTCTGAGCTCCTGGACTGCTATCTGGGGCAGCAAGAGAATGCTGGGGGGTGGGGGTGGGGCAGGAAACTGGTGTGATGTGAATGCAGTCTGTAGTTAACAGTACTATACCAACCTAATTGTTTATTTTTCATAAACACACCATGGTTACATGTTATACTAAGGAAAGCTGGGTAAGAGGCATACAGGAAAACTCTTGTATTAGGTCCGCAACTCTTCTATAAATACACAATGGTTTCAAAATAAAAAGTTAAAAATAAGTCAAAAAGAGAAAAAAGTACAACGACGTCAAAATGACACCAGAACAAAACTGATGAAACATCCACAGATCAGAAGGGATTCTGAACATCAAAAGAATGGCTGGCGTGTATTTTCTTCTTCCAGTTTCATTGAGACATAACTGGCATACACCACTATGCACATTTAAGGTGTACCGAATCACAACCTGACTTGCATCATGACAGGATTACTGCGATCAGTTTAGTGAACATCTGTCATCTCATATGGGGCTTCCCTGGGGGCTCAGCGGTAAAGAACCTGCCCGCCAGTGCAGGAGACTTGGGTTTGATCCCTGGGTCAGGAAGATCTCCTAAAGAAGGAACTAGCAACCCACTCCAGTATTCTTGCCTGGGAAATCCCATGGACAGAGGAGCCTGTAGCCTGGCAGGCTACAGTTCATGAGGTCACAAAAGAGTCAGACATGACTTAGCAACTAAACAATGACAACCATCTCATATAAATACAAAATAAAAAAAATAGAAAAGTATTTTTTCCTTGTGATGAGAACTCTTAGGATTTACTCTTAACTCTTTACCATCTGAGCCATCGGGGAAGCTCATATAACGTATAGCAGCGTTAACTGTATTGCTTATGCTATACCTTAAATCCCTGGCATTTCTCTCTCTGGTACCTTGAGTGACTGTCATGCATTTCAAGCACAGACACCAGGGATGTTCTGGTGGTCCAGGCGCCCACACTCCGCCCTCCCACTGCAGGAGGCACAGTGGACCCCACTACTGTTTTTCCCTTCTCAACTCAAGTTGTCAGCGCTGTGTCAGCTCTCCTGGGAAACCTTGGAACTCGATGGTCAACACACCTGGGCTAAGCCTCAGCCTTTCCAGGCCTGCGACCACGCCCTCTCCCCTGAGGTTCCCTTTGTGCAACTGTGGCTCTCCAGGTAAGTGAAGTCCAAGGCTCGCCCGATACACTCCACCTTGGTATCTTGGCTCACTGACTCAACAGATCAAAACCTTCTGGGTACCAATTATACCATCAACACACTCATTCTCAGTAAAAACTAAAGTAATTCTGAGCAGATTTATGTATATTTACTACGCAAAAACAATCGTGACACTTCTGGGACCAAGTTACCAAGTTCAGAAGACAGACATGTAAAAAAAAACTTAGGCATACACAATTAAGAAAGTATGAACAGTATTGGGGAAAGGTTACAGACACAGTGGGGCAAAGAAATAAGTTTACGGAGCCAGCCTATGCCACCAGGCCATGCCATGACTGTAGCCAGCCTATGCCATCTTTCAAACTTCTTTCAAAATTGGACTCAATCCTCAAATACTGCCACTGCTTTTTCAACTAAGTTTATGTAATATTCTCAATCTGCTGTTAGGTCAACAATCTTCACCAGTAGATTCCATCTCAAGAAACCACTTTCTTTGCGCATTCTTTTAAAGAAGCAACTCCTCATCCACTCACACGTTCCTGTAAGACTGCAGCAGTTCAGTCCCATCTTCAGGCTCCACTTCTAATTCTAGTTCTCCAGCTGTCTCCACCACATCTGCCGTTACTTCCCCCACTGAGTCTTGAACTCAAGTCATCCATGAGGATCAGAACCAACTTATCCCCAACTCCTGTTAATTATAATTAGTTGGTGTTTTGACCTCTTCCCATGAATTGCAAATGTTCTTAAGGGCATCTAGAACAGTGAGTCCTTCCCAGACAGTTTTCAACTGACTTTGCCCAGATCATCAGAGGAATCACTATCTATGGCACCAATAGCCTTACAAAGTGTATTTCTTAAATAACAAGACTGGAAAGTCTAAAATTACTCCTTGACCCATGGGCGGCAAAATGGAGATTGTGCTAGCTGGAATGAAAAGAACATGAATTTCACTATATATCTCCAGAGTTCTCGGGTCATTGTCAATGAGCAGTAATTTTTAAATAATTTTTTAATCTGAGCAGTAGGTCTCAACAGTGGGTGTAAAATATTCAGGAAACCGCGCTGTCGACAGATGTGCCGCCATCCAGGCCTTGTTCCGTTTACAGAGCACAGGCAGAGCAGGGTTAGCGTAGTTCACAAGGGCCCCAGGGTTCCCAGATGGTCGAGCACTGGCTTCAGCTCCAAGTCCCCCACCACATTAGCCTCTCAGAGAGCCTGCCTGTCCTCAGATGCTGACAGGTGCTGACTTCTCTCTAGTGTGAACATCCCGACAGTGTCTTCTTCCAACGTCAGGCTGACTCATCCTCACTGAAAACCTGCTGCTCGGTGTAGCCGCCTTCTCCGATGCTCTGCGCTCGATCTTCTGGATAACCTGCTACAGCTTCCACATCAGCGCTTGCTGCTTCACCTGCGCTTGATGTCACAGAGACAGCTTCTTTCCTCAAACTCCATGAACCAGCTTCTGCCAGCTTCAGACTTTCCCCGGCAGCTTCCTCATCTCTGTCAGCCTTCACAGAACTCAAGAGTTAGGGCTGTGCCTGGGCTTTCTCCACAACAGCAGAAAGGCGATTCTGCTTTCTCACCACTCACGTGTTCACTGGAGTAGCACTTTCCTTCAAGCATCTTTTCTTTGCATTCAGAAGCTGGCTGTTCAGCACAAGAGGCCTAGCTCCAGCTTTCCACAGGCCTTCGTCAGTAAACATCTCCATTCCTGGCTTCTAATTTAAAATGAGAGGGGAGACTCTTCCTTTCACTTGAAGAGCCCACTGCAGAGATATAACTGGCCTAATTTCAGTATTGTTGTGTCTCAGAGAACAGGGAGGCCTGAGGAGGGGGAGAAAGACAGTGGGTCGGTGAAGCAGTCAGAACACAGGGTCTAAGATGGTCTTAGAAGGACCTAGAACAATTACAATAGTAACATCAGAGATCACAGATCATTAACGTAATAATGAAAAACCTTGAAATACCATGAGAATTACCAAACTGGCAGTCACAAAGTGAGCAAATGCTGTGAGAAAAATGGGGCCAATAGACTTGATCGACGCAAGGTTGTCACAAACCATCAATTTGTTCAGGAAAAAAAAAAGGCAACACCTGCACTCAAGTGACCCGCTATAAAACGGGGTCTGCCTGGGCCTGAACTACCACTACACACATCAAAACCAAAATTATAAATGCTCAAACAAGGAGTACTTGTTTGTACTTACCACCAAACATGGTTTCACACGGTATTTAGCTACTATCTCAAGGCACCCTGGAAGGAGAGACGCACAGCTGACAAAGAGGGGGTCGTCAGTATGAACATCGCGCTGCTGCAGTCTTTCACCCCTTGACCAGTTCAGTAACACAGATGTCCCCTGCTTTTCCAGAGCTCTCGTCACAATACTTCACCTTTAAGAAAGACCCACACGGAACTTCCCTGGTGATCCAGTGGCTGGGACTCCACGCTCCCAATGCAGGGCCCGGGCTGGGGAACTGGATCCCATGGGCACAGCTGGGAGTTGGCGTGCCACCACTAAAGACCCCTCATGCCACAGCTGAGACCTGGTGCAGCCAAGTATATAATTAAAAAAAAAAAAAAAACGCCCACATTTAGTACCTGTTTTTGACAATCACAAGAAATTTGAAGAGGATTTTCACTTTTACAAGAAAAAGAAACGTTGGCAGCAGTGCCCACTCCAGCAGTGAGCGGCACCTTCCCAGGGACCACACACAGCTCCTCAGCCTCGAGGAGCAACAGCTGTGAACTGCCTGTGAGCACCTGGGCTTCCCCTCCATTTATTTTGTGCATCGGTGGGCAAGATGGGTCCTCAGCTAACTGCTTCTTCCCTTCAGACCTTTGCGGCTCAGAAAGGGTTTCCCAGGACGCCCCTCCTTCTGAGAGTGAGAGTGACTGTACAGGTCTCAAGGGGCACACACCACAACGCCCGCAAACTCTTGAGACACATCTGTAAACCTTCCAAGGCTCATCTCAATGGTTAAGGGGGGGGTTCGAGGATGGATGTGTAGAATTTAACTTACAATGGCCCATTCAGAGAAGCATTTCCTTTCCCTCTAACTCAACTATTCACATGCAAGATGAATATCAAGGTGCTAAACAAGTACCTCAGGTGACAGTCACAAATGTCCATCCAGAAGAGGTGCCCTGAGAGAGAGCTCTGAAAGGCCAAGTTTCTTCAACAGCTTAACTAGTCCCTTTTAAGTTACAACCCTGTCTCTATTGAATTTCTAAAGGAGAACTGCCAAGTCATTACACAGGTCCCATGGTCTCATCGACACTAAAGAACTTTTGTGCCCAACGCGACTGCTACCAACACGTCGGTCTTCCTGCCTCTACACGATGACCCCGAGTCATGTTCCTCAAGCTCGGGGTATGACAAAGACATCTCTGCACTGAGTCCTTTGGCTATGTCGTCCCAAATCTTGCCTGTCCGCACAAATTAAAAGTGTGTAACTGGGCTAACCTGACAACTTTGAGAATTCCCTGGCAGCCCAGTAGACTGGGCTCCTCAATCCCCCTGCAGGAGGCACAGGTCTGATCCCTGGATGGGGAACTAAGATCCCACATGCCACACAGCACAGCAAAAAAAATTTTTAAATAACCATCTTTCCACCCAAGAGACTGTTCTCAGATATCTCTCCATCTAAATCTAAAAAACCTTGCTCTGCTTGCAATAAAAATGCTCCTTATTCCCTTCCAATCCAAGAGACTCCATGTTGAAAATGGAGCCGAAGGGAGAAAATCAACATTCCTCCTTCCAGATAGTTTTGCCCCCACAGATTGCTACACATTACACAATGTTTTACATAATGCAATTTGTCTCTTGAAGACATTCTCTATTCCTCAGCTTAAGAAATCAGCAAATCAAAATACTTGTTACTTCTAACTTACGAGTGGAGAAACTTAAAACCTTGTTTAAATGCTGAATTCATGTTGTGACATGGAACTAATTTTGTGCAATACTATTGCTTAATAGAAAGGAAAGGGGCAAGTTTAAAAAGAAATAGATGGCGAACGTGGACAAGTTCCTCCACATCATCTCATTATCTGATGAACGAGATGTACCAGAGAGTAGGGGGCAAAGACAGAAGTCAACTGTCATTCCTTATCACAAATCATCTTCTTCCGTATCTTGTTCTTACTCAACATGCCTTAAAGTATTCCAGAAACAAACAAGGGAATTTATTTCCTCTATAACTCAAGATCCAAGACCATTCTCTCATCTGGCAATCATCACCCATTAGACACTTACAGGTATGACTAACTTCCTTTCATTAAAATAATACATGGCAAGTATTGGTATTTCATCAGTCCTGGTACTTGTGAACTCAATCTGTATGCTAGCTATATTGTTCTCTAAACTCCCCTAAGCTCTGGATTCCATTATTAACCACAGAAGGGGCACAGATAAACCAGGAAAAAAGGATCCAATTCAACCGATATTTTCTGAGCACTCTGAGTCCAGGACAACACTACAGTCACAGAAACACACGATGGAAAACTCCAGGTCTGCCCAAAGGCCCTCACAGGAGGGCCCAGTGCG
Source organism: Bos mutus (assembly GCF_027580195.1). Taxonomy (NCBI): domain Eukaryota; kingdom Metazoa; phylum Chordata; class Mammalia; order Artiodactyla; family Bovidae; genus Bos; species Bos mutus. The sequence continues at coordinate 5,475,073 of NC_091620.1, read as the reverse complement.
CCAGCACACACACAGTGAAAGAGTGAGAGTCCCTCGGCCGTGTCCGACTCCGCGACCCCACGGACTGTAGCCTGCCAGGCTCTGCTCTCCGAGGGATTCTCCAGACACGAACACTGGAGTGGGCCACCTTTTCCCCACCTCTCGGGGAAAAGGGTAGGATGAAAATTTCAAAAGACACAAAGTCACAGCTGCCGTAAGAAATCACCATTCCAAAGACGTGTGATCTTTGCACCTGAGTTTAAGAAACCTAAAATACCTGGACTATTCTGACACACAAATAGAGCCACTGCCTCATGGCCAAATGCGATGACTACTGCCTTTTATTTAGAATAGTCAAGAAGTCCTTACAAATAGGTTAACAATTTTCAGAGAAAACCAAACTATGCCTAAATAAGGTATAGCTTTTGAAGTAAGGTTTAGAATATAAATTAGACGGAACCTTCTCTACTTTGATATATACTGCAACACTTAGAAACTTAACCTTTTAGTCTTTTTTCCAGAAACTCCCCTCACTTTAAAAATGAAGTATTTTTAAAATTTACCTTTTTTCAGTTTAGAAATAAAGTAAAAATTTTACTCTAATAAAAGAATGGATAGGTGCAAGGTTGCCCTCTAAAGCACTCTCCAACATTTATTTCTTAAGTAGGATATTGAAACAAAAGGAGTCAACTATTTTTTGTATGTCTCCCTAAAAATAAAAGTTTGAAAAACACCTTATAATCTATAACAGAAGCACCAACTTTTTTTCTTGTTGACAAATCCAGTAAGCCTGATTTCTTCAGTCAGGCTTTAAAATTGTCTTTCTATGCACTATTCTTACCTTCACTAACTTCTCTCTTCTTCATTTCACTTTTTTTAAGCTTGAAATTCTCTTTAAATTTTATTCACGAAGAGAAACCACAGCACTTCTTAAACCTTGCCACTGATCCCATCTTAATTCACAAATAAGCCCGCAGTTAACCTGCTCTTGCCACTGGGTGGCGTCCTGGACGAATTTTAGGCAAACCAGGTTTATAACACAGAACACAGGCCTACATTCTAGATCATTTCCAAGGAAGTGAAAAAGCAAAAACAAAACACACACTTTCTAAAAATTCTGTTAAGATATCAAAAGACTGACTACGTTCACTTACTTCTTACCAACAGACACCAAGAGTGACATTTAATCATCTTTAAGCATTAACCAAGGTAGCAGCAGCTGACCTTGAAAGAGCATACGACTGCACCCCAGTGGAAGGTAGGTGACCTCTACATCACTAAGCTGACACGCTGAGGATTACACTGCGATGCTGAAAAACCGAACTGAAAATAACTGTGTCTTCTTTAAAACTATGAAAGGTACAGACGCATTTCACCCCAAACCTGAGTCCAGGTGGAAAAGGTGAGGAGTACAATTCTCTTGTTTGGAGCTGTTCAAAAGAGAGTCAATACAAGGGAAAATGGTTCTCCCCTGAGATCAAACACCTAAAATTCAATGGGTTTACCTGAAGAGTAAGGCTATTGTTTGCCACTCGCTGCAGGTAGTCACACCACAACTCCCTATCCTCCACTTAGTATCCAGAGTATTACTCAAACCATAGTCTCCACCCAGCCCTCCAGGTAAGTCTCTCTCCTGCAGCCAAATCTATCACTTTCAGGTCAAGAAAAACGAATTTAAAACAATGATATTTTTAAGAGGGTGCTGAACACAAGTCAAATTTTTGGAAAAACCCCTAAATTCCCAACTTTCTCCAATTGTACAGCACTACACACCAAGCCTGCTTAAGCCAATCTGTAAAACCAACATCTCATCCCCTTTTGTTCTCCTCCCACTTCAAGTCATCCACACCCACAAACGACTAACCGAGCCAATTTACTCCCCAAGTTCATACTCTGCATAACCCCCCAAATTCCACAGCTCCTTAGACAGCACGCACAAAGGACATTGATAATGGCTCAGAGGGCAAAGAATCCGCCTGCAATGCAGGAGACTTGGGTTCGATCCCTGGGTTGGGAAGATCCCCTGGAAAAGGGAACGGCTACCCACTCCAGTATTCTGGCCTGGAGAATCCCATGACAGAAAAGGCAAGCGGACTCGAGTCCATAGCGTAGCAGAGCCGGACAGGAATGAGGGACTAACGCACACAAACACACCCACAGGAGCTGAGGCCTCTGACTGGAAACAAGAGAAGTGTGAATTAAACTTCCCAGAAACAATCAGGGGAGCGGTGGTCTAGAAACAGGTTGGGGAAAGAAATACAAAATGCCTTTCACAAATCAAGATAACACTGATTCGCTTAACTACTAGAAAAAAAGCGACTGAAACATGAGCAAGTTCAAATGATAAGAGTTTCTCTTTCCTTTTTTGGTCATTCGGCCTAACTTTTCCACTAAATCAATTAGTCGCCTTAGAAGATTCCAGCCATAAAGTCTTACCACGATTCCACAACTGCGATAAAACGTTGGGAACACAGAGGGCGCCGCCCCGCCCACGCGTGCCAGGCAGCCCCCGGCCGGTGCGGAGACCTGTCCACAAAGGCCGTGTCCTTCCCGTGGTCCGTGGGTTGGCAGTGAGATTGAAACGTCCTGACTGGCGACACACACTCTGAAAACATTTCGCGAGACAACCCAAGTTTGCAATTTTCACTTCTTGCGTCAACTCTTTCCTTACTTGGGCAAAACTTGACAGAAACTTCAGTTATATAAACTGCCATACACCCTGAACAGAAACCAAGCGAACCGTTTTGGTGAGCAGAAAGCCAAACACTTCGTTTCGACCGACCATCCACACGCTTCGGAGGAGCCGGCGGGGAGTTCCGGACACGCGGCCCCCCACTCCTCCCGCAAACCCGCCTCCCTCCTGGGCTCAGGGACGTCCCCGCGGGGCCTTCAAACACTCAGACCCTCAGCCTCCCACGCGACAGATCCCTCGCCCCCTTCCCCGAGCCCGCCGCCCGGTCCCGGCACCCGCCCGGCCCCAACCGCCGGCGCGGGGCCCCCAAGGCGCCGGGAGGAGGGGGCCGCCGGGTCAGGCGGCGGCCGAGGCGGGGGGAGGCGCGCTGAAGGAGGCGAGGGGACGGCCGGAGCCCGCCCCGACGCGCGACCCCCAGCCCGGCCCGCGGCCTGCCGCCGGCCCCGGCGCGCCCGGCCCGGCCCGGCCCGGCCCGGCCCCGGCCCCACACCAAACCCGTCTCCAGCCCTCAGGCCCCTTCCCCGAGTCCTCGGCCCCCGGCCCCACAAGCCGCAGCCGAGGTCCGGGTCAGCTGGGCCGCCGGGCCCTCGCCCCGGCCGCTGGCGGCCCTCACCGACGACGCGGGAGCCAGCGGCGGAAGGCGCGCTGGGGCTACGGCCGGGGCTCCTCGGCTCCGGCGCGGTGGCGGAGGCGGCGACGGTCCTCGCGCTTTCCTTTCTCTCCTTTCTCCAACAACAAACAGGAAGTGCGTCAGGCGGCGGCGGCGCGGCGACGACACTTCCGCCCGGCCCTGAGGCCGCGCGTGCGCAAAGCCCCGACCGCCCCGACCCCCTCCTCCCCCGCCTTCCCGAAGATTCTGCGCGGCCCCGGACGCGGCAGACAGCGCGCATGCGCAGGCGAGGCCCGCCGCGTGCCGGTTCCTGGCGCGGCGTCCGTGTCCTTCAGGGCCTGAGGCGTGGGCGCTGTCGGTTTTGGTCTTCGCGCCCTGGATTCTGTGGAGTCATTTCTTGTGTTTCTTCAGCCCTCCCTGTCTTACTTACCTGGCTCTGGGCAGGTGACCAGTTAGCAAAAGAAAATGTGTTTACTCTGAGTCAATTCTCGATCCCTTCCTTTGGAAGGTTACAGAAGCCTCCCGGGCGAGGCGGCGAGGCGGTGTTGGGTTTTCGCGTCTCCTGACGAAGAGGAGATGACCTCGGCGGGGCTGGAATTTCCCGCAGTACCGGCGCCGCACGCAACCCTATCTGTCTGCAGGCCCCCAGGCTTTCCCTCCGCGGAGACAGTGCTATCGGGCGACGAGCGACGTCTCATATTTAATGAGACCCCACCTGAGGCGAGCGGGAGCTAACCTGGACATGCAAGCAGCGAGAGACGTGGAGTCTAGTGGGCTAGCCACAAATAACTTGGTCTTCCTCCAAAAAATACGTATTAAAACATCTGTCCATGCAGTGAACTGTGTCGGAAGGAAACCAAACGGTACCAACAAAGTGCCTGCCGGCATTCCAGGGGGCCAAACACCCTGAACGTTAGCCAATACTCCATCTGTAAAGAGCGGTCTGTGAAACAACAGGGAAGATCTTCAGCGATGAAAGACATTGTACAATAAGTGTTAGCTCCGATGGCGGTGCTGCCGGACGGTACTTCAGTGGAAGAAGATTCCAAAAGGGAACCGCAAGCATTTGCATTTGCAGAGGCGTGGGGGGAAGGGCCTCGGGCTGGCAACCTGGTAGGAAGGGAAGCCCGGCCAGGACTAACTTGGAGTTTGCAGGTTGGGAGGAAGAGCAGGGAGACCGACTTTGGCTCCCCATCTGTAAAATGGGGATATGGACTTCCTGGGAAGGGTCACTGTCTGCGCTGGGCTCTGTGCCTATCACATAATGATACTCAGGAAATCATAGCTCTTCTTTGTCGAGAAACTTATGCCTCTTTGAGAAACTGATAAAAAGGCATGGACTTCTCCCCAGCCAAACGTGCAAGTGATAGGAGAAAATTTGTAGACCCGGCACACGCACACAGGCACCCTGCCCGAGCCCAGGAACCAAAGATGAAGGTCCTCAATGACAGCTTGGCAATTTTTACTATCCTGAAAAATTAATCTCTGATAGAAGAATAACATTTGTAAATAATTTGCCCTGAGGTAATAAATTCAAGAACAGAAAATGAAAGAAAAAAGAACGTACAAGGTTACTGATATCGACTCTGGAGATAATCTGTTCCTCATCAGGAATACTTTGCAAGCCATAAAAATAATAATGTAATTATGCTTACTAACATCGAATGTATCCAGCTTGCATTATTGAGACAGTGGGTATAGTGCTCTCCTTCTAGTAAAATTGTATTTGCGGGGAGGGAGAGGTCGATGGGACCGTACACATATAATTTTCTGTCTTTGCTTTTCAGTTCTTGGTTATAATGAAACTCCCTATAATGAAATACAAAAGAGAAAAATAAATACAGGTTTTATTAACATGTATGTTCTCAGTTGTGTCCCTCTCTTTGCGACCCCATGGACTGTAGCCTGCCAGTCTCCTCTGTCCATGAGATTCCAGGCAAGAATAACTGCAGTGGGTTGCCATTTCCGCCTGCAGGGATCTTCCCAACCCTGCGATGGAACTGGAGTCTCCAGCATTGCTGGCAGATTCTGTACCACTGCCACCTGGGAAGCCCCTCAGAGGGAGGAAGATGCAGATACAAACGGAGATTTCTCTTATAAATGCAGATTTCCCCCACAAAAGGGTAAAGTTTGATTCTGTTCTCAGTTTCTCCTGCTCCTGCAGTTTCTCAAAAATAAAGGAAGTTGCCAAATAATCTTTATGCCCAAGAGTCATACCTAGGATGGCATATTCTACAGTTGAACACGCTCATGGAGAACTGGAAGAATGTTCAGCAAAGAGTATTTCACACAATTCTCACTTTTTTCTTTTCTTTTTTAAAAAATATTTATTTGGCTGTGCCAGGCCCTAGTTGTCACAGCCAGATCTTTAGTTGCAGCACGTGGGGTCTCGTTCCTCGACCAGGGATCGAACCCGGGCCCTGTGCACCGGGAGCTTGGAGTCTTAGCCACCGAACCACCAGGGAAGTCCCCTCACTTTCTTTTTCATGATTTGAAGTATTGTTTGAACTTTTGTGTGTAAAATATTTTTATTTTACTATTACTTTTCAAAACTAATAAAATCATGTTTATGAAGTTGAAATCACGAGTCTTCCATAACTCCATAGTACAGTGGTGTGAAGTGAGAGACTGAATATGGCTGTGGATAAACATGAGTATGTTTTCATTTATCCATCTGGTGAGCATACATTGAGCATCTACTGTACACCAGGGCTCAAAGAAGGCAGGACTCTTCCCCTCGAGGACCTCTGCATCCGTTGAGGAAGACAGGTCCATAAGCCAGAGCTTCCGGTGCTGTCGGCCAGAGCTTCGGGGATCTAAGCTTACAGGCTCCAGGATCCAGAAGGGAGACATTCAAACCAGGATGGGGGTGGGGGGCGCAGGGCACAGATGGAGAAAAACTCCTCAGAAGAAGCCAATCTTTTTTTGTTTGCTTTGTATTTTTAATTTTTACAATGCTGTGTTGGTTTCTGCCATACAAAAATGCAAAGCTGCACTCACCCTCTGCGATGGCCCACACTCTATGGAGAGTGCTTCTCTCTGAATCTGAATAAATCTACTTCTTACCTATCCAAACAAAAAAAAAGCAAAAGGAAAGTGGAAAGTCTTCATCGTTCAGTCGTGTCCGACTCTTTGTGACTCCAAGGACTGTAACCCCCCAGGCTCCTCTGTCCATGGAGTTCTCCAGGCAAGAATACTGGAGTGGGTAGCTGTGCCCTCCTCCAGCGGATCTTCCCCACCTGGGGATGGAACCCAGGTCTCCTGCATCGCAGGCAGATTCTAATCAGCCATAATTACACACATAGCCCCTCCCTCTTGAGCCCCCCTGCCTTCCCCCCACCCCACCCCTCTGGGTCATCACAGAGCACCAGAGTGGGCTCCCTGGGTTACACGGCAACTTCTCTCGACGATCCACTTTACACAGGCTAGTGTATATATGCTGATGCTACCTGCTCCGTTTGCCCTGCTCTCCCCCTCCCCCACTGCATCCACAGGTCAGCTCTCTACATCTGCGTCTCCATTCAGAAGCGGCCATCTTGAGTGAGTTCTGGAAGACCAGGAAGAGTTAATGTTTGAAGCCCTGTGTGGGTGGAGAGAACTCCAAACAGAGGAAATCCATCCAAGGGTCACCAAGAAGCTGATTGAATGACTGATTAGTACTCTGTAAAACTAAAGCTGTCCCACACCGTAGGCATGGCGACAGGCCTCTCATTTCAGAAGGAAACCTCCTTTTTGGCTCTGCAAGGTACGGGTGTCAAGGAAGTCTAGCGGAGAGAGGCCGACTGGAGGGCTGTGTGACGTGGTGACACTGTGGAGAAGAGCATCTTTGCAAAAGTTGTGCCTGTTTTAACTGCAGAAGGTGGACAGGAAGGGAGGGCTCGGGGTGGGGGGTAGAGGCCTGCCTGGGAGGATGGCTGGAAGGGCCACTTGGAGGAAGGACACAGCAGGGAGCCTGGGGACCTGTGATCACTGATGTCGGATCATGAGCTGTTTCCAAGCGTTTTCATTCCTTCTGTGACATCTCAGGGCTGCAGAAATGGGGATCAGCCTTTCCAGCCTGGTGTTATCTTTTTGTGTGTGAAAGGTCAACTTGAGGAATGAAGCGGGGGCCGGGCCTGTGTTTAAAAGACAGTGACCACGGGGCGGATCCCAGCCCGGAGACCCTAGAAGAGGAGCCCAGGGAGGGGACAGGTTCTGGATTTCTTGCAGTCATGTTATTATTATTATTTTTTAATAGATGTACTCTCTTTTTTTAACCTTTTTTTTTAATGATTGATTGAATGTAGCCAGCCTGGGTCTCTGTTGCTGCTTGGGGGCTTTCTCTAGTTCCTGTGAGCGGGGGCTCCTCTCCAGTTGTGATGCGAGGGCCTCGCACTGTGGTGGCTTCTCGTCGCGGGGCACCGGCTCTAGGCCTGCAGGCTCAGTAGTCGAGGCCCTTGGGCTTTGTTGTGGGATCTTCCCGGACCAGCCACCGAACCCGAGTCCCCTGCACTGGCAGGTGGATTCTTATCCATTGGACCCCCAGGGAAGTCCTTGCAGTCACTTTAGAAGGAGACTCAAATTATTTCACTGGACAATGAAAGGAAACGGTGACCGTGAAACCTTGGAAACATTTTTGGGTTATAGAAGAAAAAGAAAAATCTCGAGCACCTGTGCCTGACGAGGTGTGGGGGTGAAGGAAAGGAAGACTCGATTCCACACTGTGAAGTTCTGACCAGGAGGAAGAGCTGGTGTGGGTGAAGACAGTGCAGATGTTGGCTGTGGGGAAAAGGGACCATGGGGGTCTGCTGGAAACACCCAGCAGGTGGTGTCACCAGGACCCAGCCCTCCCAAGGCCTGTCAGAGCTGCTCACCAAGGCTTCAGAGCCTCATTGCCATGGGAAGAGAAGGAGCAGCTGAGCGAAAAGCTGGCGGTAGGGGTGAGCCCAGGAAATAGTTAACATCGTCAAGTAAGAAAAGACGGAGGGGAGCTGAGAACCGTTCATGGTTCGCAGGTCGGTGGCCTTTTCTGGAGTGATTCCAGGAGACTGGATTATAGCCTGGTGCTTGTTGGGAAACCCTGGCAGGACTTAGACGGGTTTGTCCCCAAAAGAGAAGGAAGGAAAGAAGATACGGAGAAAGAGAAGGTCACGGGAAGGCCTGGTGTTTACCTGGCTTTGCTGTGTTTGTTTCTGCAAAGACAGACATTCCTGCGTGTTTCTAACTAAAGAGGCCGTGGACAGAAAAGGAACAGAAGATGCTGGAGAGAAAGCGAAGCTTAAAGTCATTCTCAAGGAGTCTGGATGCTTGGAACCCAGCGTAAAATCGAGAAACTCACATTCCTTTAAAACAGATGGGAAGTCGAGGGTGTAGTGACAGAGGGGTCAGAGGTGGGACCCCCCCATCTGACACAGGACCCCCCAGGGGAGGAGGCAAGGAGGACACAGATGGATTGCAGAGAGCTGTAAGGAGCTTTGGGATTCCAGAACATGTTCAGCATGCGAAAAGGGCAAGCACTAGAGAAGGTCCTTCATCTCGACAGACAATGACCAGGGAGGAGGTTGTATCTGAAAACGGTCATGCTTCCGGACCTCTGGACAGTGTGGTCTTGGCTGAGCGGGAAGGGGACAGAGTGCCAGCACCGGGGCCGAGAAGGAGAAAGGCTGCTTTTCCGTTGGGACCACCAGCACTTGAGGCACGAGCTTAGCTTTGTGCCCGGCTGTGACGTTGACTCTGCCAGGAGCCTCAGTTCCCTGTCAGTGAGATAGGAATGACTGCTGTGCCATGTATGTGCGCTGGACTCTGAAGATTAGAGTCGCAGATAAAGGGTATGGTGAAACCTCCAGGTGTTGAGTGAGACATGGGCAGTTTCACATATATATATTTAGAGTATATGTTTCTCTACTCAGAACACTGCCTTAAATGGCCGACAGGAACATGTCAATCAAAAGTCTCCACACAGGTCAGAACGCTCAAAAAGTCTACAAACAAGGGCTGGAGAGGGTATGGGGAAATTTACACTCCTACACTGTCAGTGGGAGTGTAAATTGGTGCAGCCACTATGGAGAACAGTATGGAGGGTCCTTAAAAAACTAAAAATAGGGACTTGGCTGGTGGTCCAGTGGTTAAAACTCCATGCTTCCACTGCAGGGAGTTCAATCCCTGGTAAGGGAACTAAGGTCCCATATGCCCCCCAGCCCACACACACACCAGAAGCACCGTATGACCCAGCAATCCAGTTCCTAGGAATGTCCGACTCTTTGTGACCTGGTGGACTGCAGCCCGCCAGGCTCCTCTGTCCACGGGATTCTCCAGGCAGGAACACGGGAGTGGGTCGCCGTGCCCTCCTCCAGGGGATCTTCCCGACGCGGGATCACACCCGCGTCTCTTGCGTCTCTGCGTTGGCAGGCGGGCTCTTTACCTCGAGGGCCACTGTCACTAGTCCCCTGTTGTTCCCAAGGAAAGACGTGTTCAATATCTTGTGATAAACTATAATGGAAATACCTGTTAAAGGAATACAGTTAATACCTGTATGTATGTGTGCAACCAAACCGCTTGCTGTGCGCCTGAAACACTGTAAGCTAACTGTGCTTCAGTTTTTTAAAAAGATAAAGGAAAACAGTGGCTTTTCCTTGATGCCCAACTGGCTGGCCAGTATCATGGCAGTGACAAATGACGCATCGGTGTGATTTAAGTGATGAAAAAGCTAGAGAGTAGTCTGCTCTCTGCAACTAGAGGAAGCTTGCACAGCAATGGAGACTTAGTTCAGCCAAAAATAAATTAATTTTCAAAAGGATATCATAGGCCCAAATGTCGATCTAAAACTATAAAACTTCTAGAAGAAAACACAGGTGAAAATATTTGTACAGGCACAAAAAGCATTTACTATAAAAGAAAAAAATGAAAACCTGGACTCATTAAAAGCAAAAACTTTTGTTCATCAAAAAGCACAGCATTGTATGAAAGGAGAGAAGGCTAGCACTCTCCTTGACAAGGATGGAAGGGACTCTCGGGCCTGACAGCATGCATATGGCTGAGGCATTGCCACTTACCTCGTGGCATCGAACCACTGTTTTTAGAAGACACACAGACGGCTAACAAACACATGAAAAGATGCCCAACATCACTCATTATTAGAGAAATGCAATCAAAACTACGATGAGATATCACCTCACACTGGTCAGGATGGCCATCATCAAAAAGTCTATAAGCAATAAATGCTGGAGGGTGTGGAGAGCAGGGAACACGCTCGCACTGTTGGTGGGAATGTAAATTGATAGAGCCACTATGGAATACGGTATGGAGATTCCTTAAAAAACTAGGAATAAAACCACCCTATGACCCAGCAATCCCACTCCTAGGCACATACCCTGCTGCTGCTGCTAAGTCACTTCAATCGTGTCTGACTCTGTGTGACCCCATAGACAGCAGCCCACCAGGCTCCCCTGTCCATGGGATTCTCCAGGCAAGAACACTGGAGTGGGTTGCCATTTCCCTCTCCAATGAGTGAAAGTGAAAAGTGAAAGGGAAGTCACTCAGTCATGTCTGACTCTTCTCGACCCCATGGACTGCAGCCTACCAGGCTCCTCTGTCCATGGGATTTTCCAGGCAAGAGTACTGAGGAAACCAAAATTGAAAGAGACACATGTATCCCACTGTTCATTGCAGCACTATTTACAACAGCTAGGACATGGAAGCACCTAGATGTCCATTGACAGATGAATAGATAAAGAAGTGGTGGTACATGTGCACAATGGAGTATTCAGTTCAGTTCAGTCGCTCAGTCGTGTCCGACTCTTTGCGACCCCATGAATCGCAGCACGCCATGCCTCCCTGCCCATCATCAATTCCCGGAGTTCACTCAAACTCACATTCATCGAGTCAGTGATGCCATCCAGCCATCTCATCCTCTGTCATCCCCTTCTCCTCCTGCCCCCAATCCCTCCCAGCATCAGAGTCTTTTCCAATGCATCAACTCTTCGCATGAGGTGGCCAAAGTACTGGAGTTTCAGCTTCAGCATCATTCCTTCCAAAGAAATCCCAGGGCTGATCTCCTTCAGAATGGACTGGTTGGATCTCCTTGCAGTCCAAGGGACTCTCAAGAGTCTTCTCCAACACTACAGTTCAAAAGCATCAATTCTTTGGCACTCAGCTTTCTTCACAGTCCAACTCTCACATCCATACGTGACCACTGGAAAAACCATAGCCTTGACTAGACGGACCTTTGTTGGCAAAGTAAAGTCTCTGCTTTTCAATATGCTGTCTAGGTTGGTCATAACTTTCCTTCCAAGGAGTAAGCGTCTTTTAATTTCATGGCTGTGATCACCATCTGCAGTGATTTTGGAGCCCAGAAAAAAAAAGTCAGCCACTGTTTCCACTGTTTCCCCATCTATTTCCCATGAAGTGATGGGACCAGATGCCATGATCTTCATTTTCTGAATGTTGAGCTTTAAGCCAACTTTTTCACTCTCCTCTTTCACTTTCATCAAGAGACTTTTTAGTTCCTCTTACTCAGCCATAAAAAGGAACACATTTGAGTCAGCTCTAATGAGGTGGATGAACCTAGAACCTATTATTCAGAGTGAAGTCAGAAAGAGAAAGATAAATATCATATTCTAATGCACATATACAGAATCTAGAAAATGGTACTGAAGACTTTATTTGCAGGGCAGCAATGGAGAAACAGACATAGAGAACAGACTTACAGACCTGGGGAGAGGGGAGGAGAGGGTGCGATGTATGGAGAGAGTAACGTGGAAACTCACACTACCATATGTAACATAGATAGCCAACGGGAATTTGCCGTATGGCTCAGGAAACTCAAACAGGGGCTCGGAATCAACCTAGAGGGGTGGGATGGGGTGGGAGATGGGAGGGAGGTTCAAAAGGGAGGGGATATATGAATACCTATGGCTGATTTATGTTGAGGTTTAACACAAAACAGCAAAATTCTGTAAAGCAATTATCCTTCAATAAAAAATAAATTAATTTAAAAAAAAAAAAAGCACAATTAGGAAAGTGAAAACATAAGCCAGAGTCAGAGGAGTCCGACTCGGACAAAAATCTCCCGTTCACTGTTTATGACCTCACCACACCCACTGGGATAGCCGAGCAGCTGCTGGGGAAAGTGGTATTCTAGTTCCTCAAAAAATTAAAAATAAAAGCATGTTCCTGGCAGTCCTATAGTTAAGACTCCCGGCTTCCACTGCAGGAGACACACGTTCAATCCCTGGTTGGGGAACCAAGATGCCACATACCCGCACGGTGGGGCCAATAAAATAAAATAATTTAAATTAAAAATAGGACTAGCATGTGACCCAGCAGTTCTAACTCCTGAGTAGACACACGAAAGAATGGAAGCAGGGTCTCAAGGAGGCATTTGCACAGCATGTTCATCAGCATTATTCGCACTAGCCCAGAGGTAGAGCAGCCCGGTGTGCCTTCACGGATGACGGATAAACGAAACATGGTCCACCCACGCAACGGCACACGGCTCAGCCTTAAACAGGAAGGACAGCCTGCCCCCTGCCCCAACAGGGATGGACCTTGAGCAGATGAGCCAGTCCCCAAAGAATAAACACCGTTAAGACTCCATCTACTGAGGTCCCTATGTGTGCGTGCTCAGTCGCTTCAGTCGTGTCCGACTCTGTGTGACCCCATGGACTGTCGCCCCCCAGGCTCCTCTGTCCACGGGATTCTCCAGGCAAGAACACTGAAGCAGGGTGCCATGCCCTCCTCCAGGGGGTCTTCCCAACCCAAGGATCGAACCCACGTCTCTCGAGTCTCCTGCACTGCAGGTGGATTTTTTTTTTTTTACCACTGAACCACCACTAGGGAAGCCCATGAGGTCCCTAAGGTCGTCAAATTCACAGAAAGTAGATGGGGGGGAGCCAAGAGCTGGTTGGGGGGGTGGTCAGCGTTTACTGAGGACAGAGTGTCAGTTTTACAAGGTGAGTGATGGAGATGATGGTGGTTAAGTGTGTCCCACCAGCCTTAGAGATGGTCCACACGGTGAAGTTCATGCTGAGTGTGTTTTATCACAGTGAAAAGATGGGAGGGAAGCCCAAGGTGGAGCTCTCAGGTGGTCATATGCGAGCACAGGCTTTGTCCAAAGCTCAGCCCCACCCCCTGTCCCTCTCACTAGACTTCAACACTTGCTCCGGAACAGTCACCGCCAGCCACTCGCCAATCCCTGCCAGCCCCTGGGCAGCATGGACTAGACTTGGGCAGCCGGCGGTGAGCCTGAAACAAAGCCATTAGAGCTTTCCCCAGGGGACTGGGCTCCTGCAGGGTAACCAGACCATGATCCTGGAGGCACTCAGACTGCAAACCAATACTATCAGGCTGTCTGGGAGGAGTGCACGTGATGAGGTTTCTCTGGAGGAGGATCAGGCACCTGGGAGAGTCAGAACTCTGGGCGACAGGACCGAGGCGGGGGTCCCACGGCCCACTGTGTGCAGCCTGTCGGGTCCCTTTTCCTCTCAGTCACGTGGCCTCTTCTTTATGTAACCAGCGCATACAGAACGTTTATTATTTCCCATGTGAGCCAAGAAATGCAGAGCGGATGACCCTCAGGCCAGCCAGGTGCCAGGACGTGCCCAGAGTTCATTCCCCCCACGGCTTCTGGAAAGCGGCCTCTGGCTTTGGTTCATGGAGAATCTCAGGGTTCGGACTGAGTGCCTGGCTAAGCTTGAGGACTACCTCTGCGGGGAGCGAGCTCCGCCCCTGGCAAAGGTCATGAGGAAGGAGGCTTGGCAGACGCAAAGGCGGGATCAAGCCTCAGGAGTCTCCCTGGAAATTCTCGAGCATCTACCCCCAAAACCAGAGTCTGCCTACTTTCTGCTTTGTGCTTTCACCTACACCTCTGACTTTACGGGGGGCTGTCCCCCACTACCTCTCTCTGAAAAAAGAGTTAGCTTACAGCTCCAGTTAATAATTCCTGGGTGTGACAGTGTTTAACCTACAAACTCCTTTGGAAGTCCTCTAGCCTGCCTGAATAGGTTTTTCCGGCCACATGTGATTGTTCAGAGCCTCCCAACTGTGAGAGGGAGGAGATGTTCTAAACTGTCTAAACACAGATTCTTTTGAGTAGTTAAAAGATTGGTTAGAAATTGTATTGGTGAAGGGATTTTCACTTGTTGGGCCAATGTTTGCTGCTAAGTCTCCATATCCCTTACCTGCTGTGTCCCTGGCAGTGTATTGATATTAATTGGTGTAAGTAGTAGCTTTAATGTTTGTAACCTGGGACCCTTGAGTTAATTCTTTTTCTTGTTATAGCCCACCACACCTTTGCTCTGTAGGAATGCAACTTTATCTAATGCTTTTGGAGGGTGGCTCCTGACCAATCACCTTTAGAGAAAAATAAGTTTTCTGAAGAAAAGGTCTTAAAATGTTAACAGGCCTCCGGGCCAGAAGATGATGCAAATCACCTAAACTTTTGCATATGATAAGTTTGCAGGAAGAAAGCCTGGCTTGCTGCTTGACTCTACCCCTTCCCCCATTATCCTCTATGCATAACTTAAGGTATAAAAACTAGTTTGGAAAATAAAGTGCGGGCCTTGTTCACCGAAACTTGGCCTCACCATGTCGTTCTTTCTCTTACCTTCTGGCTGAATTATTCAGCCTCTTTTCTCCACTGAATTTCCTCACTGAGCTATCCTTATTCTATTACTCTTTATATCCTTGATTAACGTTTAATTAAGCAGTTGTTTCCTGATCCTCGCCGACGCCGTCCCCGCTTCGAATACCCTGGATCAGCCGGGGCTGGACCCCGGCATACCTCCATCACCACGGAAGTGTTCCAAGTTCTGGCCGCTGGGTTGGGTTGCATCACCACTTTTGAAGACTCTCCTGGAGGAAATCTGAAGCAACAAACCAGATGCGCTTGGGCAGCTGGCTTCACACCAGTGCTCGCAGCAGGCAAAGC
This sequence comes from Bos mutus, assembly GCF_027580195.1. NCBI lineage: Eukaryota > Metazoa > Chordata > Mammalia > Artiodactyla > Bovidae > Bos > Bos mutus. Next base: position 5,459,887 of record NC_091620.1, on the reverse strand, counting down.
CCCTGCTCGCCCTTCCCCTTTCCTCTCCACGGCTGCTCTGCCCAGAACCAGGACCCTCAGATCTCCAGAGGAGGAAACTGAGGCTCAGAGACGAGGCAGAGGGGTGCCCGAGGCAGCCTCGGGGGCCTGGGAACAGGAAAGAACTCCTGGCAGCGAGGCCTCCTCCAGCAGACCACCACTTGCTCTGCAAAGGAGTGAGAGCAGCTTGGCGCCCTCCCGTAGAGCTCAGACCCACTGCCTGGACACAGAGCGCCCAGCTGAGAAGAGGAGGAAGCGGGAACCTGCCGGTCCCGCAGATCCGCCGCCCATCAGGGCACTTCCTACACTCTGAGAAGGACAAGCGGAGAGAAGGAGCGCGGGTTCTGTAACTGAAGCCACATGGGTCCTCGCTTACTCTTTGAAAGCTTCTCCAACGGACGGCCTCTCCTCTCCAGCAGCATCCCCGCAGGATGACCGTGTCCCGGTTCCCAGTAAGCTGGTGTATTCCCCTCACCACCCGCCTCCCCGCTACTTTTTTACTTTATCTCTTAACATATTTGACTTTTTTAAAAAGTCATTTACTTTTAATTGAAGGATAATTGCTTTGCAGAATTGTGTTGGTTTCTGCCAAACATCCACATGAATCAGCCGTAGGTAGACCCATGTCCCCCCTCCTGAGCCTCCCTCACACACCCTCCTGTTCTGAAGCCCAGAGGAACCTGGAAAGGGCTGTCTGGGGTTGAAATGGAACCTATGGTCACAGGACAGGGCTTCCCCGGCACGTAGCCACCAGCAAATGGACCACCCCCCCAGATGGAGCCAGGGCTCCCAGGTCTGCCACAGTTCAGGCAGACAAGCCAGGGCAGCCCCCTGACCCCCCAGCCCTAACGGACTGTCCCTTCAACACAGACCCTGCCCCCCTACTCTGAGTTCTTAATTTCTCAGAACTCCGGGAAAATTGAAAAACCAGTCGAATGAACAGATATCTTCACCTCGATTCGCCAACTGCTGCCGCCTCCTCACAGCTCAGTCTCTCTTCCTTTTCCACTTTTTGCTGAGCCATCTGAACGCAGGTTACAGGCCTCCTGACATTTTGCCTCGAGCTGTCTTAGCACGTATGATCTCATAAGTAAAGCTTCCTATGTAGCCTCATGTAACTGTCATCACTCGTAAGAAAAGAGACATTCATGCAAGAACATGATCTAATGTGTAACCGAAGGGGGCCAGAGTCACCCTGGGCTTCCAGGCAGCGCTAGTGATAAAGATCCCACCTGTCAATGCTGCGGGTGAAGAGTAAGAAGAATCAGAGTCAGAGGTTCAGTCCCTGGGTCGGGAAGATCCCCGGGAGGAGGGCATGGCAGCCCACTCCAGTATTCTTGCCAGGAGACTCCCCAGGACAGAGGAGCCTGGAGGGCTACAGTCCACGGGGTTGCACGAGTCCAAGAGTCAGACACGACGGAGCACCCATGTATCTAGAGTCAGTTCAGCTTTTGTGGGACCCCCGCAGGGATGGAAGTTGCTTTTTTACTGTTAATCTGTCTTATGTCAGTTTAACTGTTAGATTGGCCAAAGAATCTAGAAGAGCAAGGAAAGATTTTTCTCCCCAGTAGAATCCCCAGCTGTGTCCACAGCGTCTCCACTTTGTTCTGACGTCCAGGAGGAGGAAGATACTCCCAGCCTGTCCTAGGAGGCTTGGTGTGGAGTGGAGCAGACGTGGGGGAGGAGGGGCATCCCAGGGCCGGTGCCCACACGGGGGTCACCTAGGGTCTGCTCCCCAGCTTGGAAAGAAGGCCTGCTCCCTCTTGTTCCCGAGTCCCCTAGCTGCGAGGGGACCGCTCTCTGCAGCTGCGCCCAGCACCTGTGTCTTCTGTACCCCGTGCCCTGGAAATCAGGCCCTTTGGAAGTAGACCCTGCCAGGCCTCTCCTCGCTGGGGACGTGCATCAGAATCGCTGTGGCCTGAACCCTCCCAGTGCTGGCTACCCCTCCAGCCAGCACCCAGAGCCCCGTGCCCAACCCCCAGTGCCTTCCAGGGTCTGAAGCACGGAGTAGGTCTCCGCAAACTTTCATGGACTAGATGGGTAAATGCGTGCTGACACCTTCCTGCAACCAGAGGCTGGAGATGGTGGTCCAGGAGAACCCTGGCCCAGACGGCTCGTTCCAGCCGGAAGGATGCTGATGGCCAGCCCAGGGCCCAAAGAGCAACCTAGGGGGCCAGGGGCAATTCTGTGGCCAGAGGGCGGCCTCCCAACCGGAGTCGGGGAGCTCCCTCGGTGCAGGCCCCAGGCTCACAGTCCTGCCAGCGGTGGGGGCGTCAGGCTCAGGGGGCTGAGCCCCTCTGAGGAACGCAGGCGCTGGGGGGCGGGCTGCCTTCCCGTGACCCTGCCCCCCAGCAGCCCCCTGTGCTGTGCAGGCAGAAGAGGGCCACACAGACGTGCCCCAGTGCCCAGTCCCTGGCCAGCTCCTGTCCTGTGTCTGGTTCACCCTCTGATGGACTCAGGGGACACTGGCTCAGCAGCCGGCTAGGCCAGCGGTCACCCTCCAGGAAGGAGAGGCCTCCCTGTGCTCCGGGGCGGGGAGGAGAGGATGCAGGCAGACCACCAGCCGCTGAGAGGTGCTTAGAGATGAAGCTTCTCGGGCTGGCATCGCAGGAGCCCCCAGGGCTCTGAGAGCTGGGGCCCAAAGGCCAGCAAAGGGACCCCAACAGGGGCACGTCTGCACGCCTGACGACATCTTACACACCCGCTGAGCATCAGCGGCGTTAACCATCGACGCAGGCCTGTGTTTTCCAGAAAGAAGGCAGGCCTGGGAGCCCGCCAGCCACCCTCATGTAGACACTGTGAGGCTCTCAGACCCACGGCCATCACCAGGATGACCCCAGGAAACCTCACACCGCTCAACAGATGACAGGGAAACTTGGGACGGCCACACGCGAGGGCTGAAAGTAAGGCGGGCTCTTGTCTGTCTTAACTGCACCTTTTTATCCAGAGTGAAAGCAGGTATGAAGCTGGAAAACCAGGACGCCTGCGTGGTCTGCCCGCTGGAGTCCCACTGCTCCCGCAGTGGTTTCCCGGGGGAACAGGCGGCTCACTGCCCAGCTCCGGGCCCCTTTCTCCCGGCATCAGGTGACGGAAGTCTCGCTTACCTGACCTGACAGGCGAGCAAGCCCGTGTCCGCACCCAGCTCTCCGGTTGCCTGGCGCCCGCTGGCCATGGCCCACATTCCTTTCCTTTCTGTCTGCACCCACGTGGCTCTCAGTGCCCTTACAGCAGCTGGACGCCCCTCGTCTTTCTAGCCCCTCATCACTTGGCAAAAAGTCATGGTATTAGCAGGATTTGTGGGTCAGAACGATAGAGGCAGAGGAACCAGATCCAACTGGACGGGATTTAAATCCTCTCAGAGCTGCAGCTGAATCTGGAGGGGGCTGTTGGCCAGCGTCCCTGTGGGGCACGGCCACGATCCAGCCACCCCGGGAGAGCCAAGGTCCTCTGTCAGCTGGTGGGCCCCCTGTCCTGATTGGGGGGGGAGGTGGTTCCTGGTCGTTAGGGAACTCAGGGCTCTGGGGTGATGGGGGCGTAGGGGGGCATGTTTCCTGGTCCTTAGGGAGCTCAGGGCTCTGGGGTGATGGGGGCGTAGGGGGGCGGTTCCCGGTCCTTAGGGAGCTCAGGGCTCTGGGGTGATGGGGGCGTAGGGGTGCGGTTCCCGGTCCTTAGGGAGCTCAGGGCTCCGGGTGGAAGCCTCAGTCCCGCTGGGTCAGCAGATGAGTCCAGGGAGGATATGGTAGAAACTGCCGTGCCTGCCTGCACTTTCCCCACTCTGATCTCTAGAATTCAGCCTCAGCGCTAGGTTCTTGGCCATTTAGAACTGTACGCTGATTACAACAAAGTAAAATAAATGTAACTTCTTATGTCTATTAAGATCAGAGAAGATTTTGGAGTGATGGGAAATTTGTTTTAATTATACTACTCATTTGAAGAGACCCTGATGCTGGGAAAGATTGAAGGCAGGAGGAGAAGGGGACGACAGAGGATGAGAAGGTTGGATGGCATCACCGACTCAATGGACATGGGTTTGGGTACTCCAGGAGTTGGTGATGGACAGGGAGGCCTGGCGTGCTGCGGTCCATGGGATCGCAAAGACTCGGACACGACTGAGCGACTGGACTGAACTGAACTGAGAATGAAGACAGCCTCCCAGTTCAGCTCTGGCCAATGGGGCGAAGTGAAGGGTAACGGGGCAGATTTCCAGCGCTTTCTTTAAGATGCCCCAGGCCTCCTGCGGCAGGCCTGGACTCCCCTCTGCCCGGTCGCCCAGCCTGCCCCGGCCTGGACTCCCCCCTGCCCTCCCCCCCGGGCCGCATCCTGGGCCGGCACCGGTCTCTCCTTTCTGCGCGCTCGTCCTGATGAACACAGCGGGAAGTACTCTGGATTCCCAAGAAAGTTAGGGTCGGGACCTCCTTGGCGGTGCAGTGGTTAAGAGTCCATGCCTTCAGTGCCCGAACGAGGGTTCGATTCGGTCAAGGAGCCGATAGCCCACGTGCTGTGCGGCCGAAAGGAAAGTTAGGACCAAGCTTAGAAATGGCAGAGGGACATCAGCCCTGCCGGTCAGCCGGCCCAGTGCCAAGTGGGGACTTAACACAAATGTGTGCACGGTCTTCCTCTACAGGCACAGGCCGCTCAGACCCTGGGGACTTCCTGAGCCATAATTTGAGATTCGTAAGAAGCCCCTTTCAACCACACCGGGGCTCCTGTGAACGGGGTGACTTTTGTGAACCCCCTGAGGAGCATCGCCAGGGGAACCAACCCCATGATTAGGAGTTGGACTGTCAGCCCCACCCTGGTGACCTCTGGGCAGGGGACAGGCTGGAGCGTGAGCTCATCTCTGATATCAACAGAGCAAAGGGGAACAGCAGGTGATCAAACAGCTCATCCCACTAGCGGACTGTAAGCAGGAAAATACGGCAGACCCTGTGAGTTAATGATCACTCGAGAAAGCAGGTTTGCTTAACCACAAAACCAAGCAGGCTAGCTTAGCAACAAAACCAGGCAACGTGAACACGAGACCTGCCCCCAGACAGTGAAACAATGGGGCAGGAAACCCGCCGCTGCCCAGGGAGCTCAGGGAGTTAATGATCCCTAGGACATGTCCTCTGCGCATGGGAAGAGTAATGATTTGTGGGCCTAGCTTGACCATGCAGGGCCCAGAAAACTCCCCTGCTCAACCTGGAGAACGGATGATGGGAGCATGCCATCCACTCAGGAAAGACAGAGAAGGTCTCTCCCTGCCCAGTTCTTTGATTATAAAGCTGGAGCCCAGTAGTTCTCGGGGCGCCACACCCCCTCACCAGCCTGCTTGTGAGCCTCACTAGCATCCTTTCCTAATAAATCACTTTCTCTCTTGCTGAATTCTTTTCTACATCAAGACATAAAGGACTGTGGTATGGGATCTCTTCTGAGCCTCCTGAAATGACACCAGTTTCCTCACCAGCAGGCACTCATTTAATCCAGCACACCCGTAGCGCAAAGCTATACATACATGAAAGCCACCACCTGAAGGGATTCCGAGAGCTTCCGGGTCAGTGGCCACGTGGGGGCTCTGGGAAGGTGGGGCACCCCGGGAGGAAAGGAGGTTCAGTGCCCCCAAAACCTGGCCTGGGGGTCTCTCCCCGCTGGCTGGCCCTGACCTGCATCCTTCATGGGAGGCAGGCCATCCAGTGAATGAACTGCTGCCCAGCTGCTCTGGAAGGGGCTGGACTGGAGGAGGGGGTCCTGGGCTCTGCTGTGGAGCGGGCTGGGCAGAGGCACAGGTGATGGCCTGGGCTTGGGGCTGGCTTCTGGGAGGGGCCGAGGTAGATCCTCACGTCAGAGCTGAGCTAAACTGCAGGACCCCAGCTGGGCTCCCCGGGTAGCTTGGTGAGTGCAGTTCCCCCCTCACATTTGGAGAGAGCGACTTCACTTTCACTTTTCACTTTCATGTATTGGAGAGGGAAATGGCAACCCACTCCAGTGTTCTTGCCTGGAGAATCCCAGGGATGGAGGAGCCTGGTGGGCTTCCGTCTATGGGGTCGCACAGAGTCGGACACGACTGACGCGACTTAGCAGCAGCAGCAGCAGCGAGTGCGTGGAGGAGGGCACGGCAGCCACTCCAGTGTCCGTGCCTGGAGAACTCTGTAGGCAGAGGAGCCTGGTGGAGGAGGGCACGGCATCCACTCCAGTGTCCGTGCCTGGAGAATGCCACGGACAGAGGAGCCTGGTGGGCTAGTCCATGTGGTCGCAGAGAGTCAGGCACGACTGACTGACCAACAGTGTTGCACAGCGCAGTAATGAGAAGGACCAATGTGATGTGAATGGAGATGATGGCTTTTCTCCATTTTCACTCCCAACACTAGTCACTGGGCTTGGGGTCCCTGCCCATATCCCATAAGGCCTCACCTTCACTCAGGACGCCTGCAGAGACGCTTCTCCATATCAGGCCCCATCCTGAGGCCCTGGGTGGACATGAAAACCAGGGACTCTGTTCAGTCCAGTGCCACGTCGCGTGAAGCCAGCATCCAGCCGGACCCGTGCAGATGGAGTGCTCTGGGCAGGTCGCTTCCAGCCTCTCGGAGCCCAGCATCCGGCCGGACCCGTGCAGACGGAGTGCTCTGGGCAGGTCGCTTCCAGCCTCTCGGAGCCCAGCATCCGGCCAGACCTGTGCAGACGGAGAGCTCTAGGCAGGTCGCTTCCAGCCTCTCAGAGCCTCAAGTGCCACACCTGTTACTCGCGATGCATACAGGTGGGTCGGCAAGCTCTTCTGAAAAACTCCTGGGGCCAAACATGCTTTGGACTTCTGAATTCTCCCTGACTTGGAGGGGTAATTCAGTGCGAGGACTGCATAGTCCCTCGTATCTGTGGACAGAAGCGTGTGACCCACCATCCAGCCATCAACCACCGTGGCCCCCCCACCCCATCCGCAGACAGTGCATGCTGAATTCAGGATGTAGAGAAATAGCTTGCAGGCCCTCCGCAGCCGAGACACATGTGTAGGGTTAATTTGAATGACCCCAGACTCTTGCATCTCCCCACACACAGCAGAGCACTAAAGCCACTAACCTGAATGGCTGGTTTATGTGACCAGCAGTAATGTTTTGATGTTCAACTTTGTTTTCCACCAGAACTCCTGGCTCCTCCCTGGCCTCTTTGGAGCAGTTCCCCAGAGCCATCGGAGAGGACGGTTTCCCGGCTGTAGTCCTCAGTAAGGTCCCTCAACAAAGCCAAACTCAAAACGTGTGTGTGTGTTTTCAGTTGCCACGTTCTGGAATTCCTGGCTGTAAAACGGATGAATGTTCACACTGACAATTACACACGGCCTCAGGTCAGCGTACATCAGGTTTCACACCCAATGACCTGTCGGGGGAAATGTGCCTTGTGGAGACTTTTGTGTTTCCAAATTGTGAATCCAGGGTCTTGGAGAGAGATACACGCGCAGACTGAACTCAAAGGATGCTTAGGTGGTGGAGCCTGCCCTGCCCGCCCTGGAAGGAACACGGGTGTTACTGTGCCGTCATCCGTGGTCAAGGGACTGCCTTCAATCAACAGCTTCTTGCTGATGGACATATCAGTTCTTTCTAAGCTTCCCCCCTTATAATCTGTTCTGTATCCATCTTTCTAAATTTGTGAGATCCTAGCTGTCAGAAAGGGGCTTCTCTGGTGGCTCAGCAGTAAAGTATCCACCTACCAATGCAGGAGACGCAGGTACAGTCCGTGGGTCAGAAAGATCCCCTGGAGAAGGAAATGACAAGCCACCCCAGTATTCTTGCCTGGGAAATCCCATGGACAGAGGGACCTTTCAGGCTACAGTCCACGGGGTCTTGAAAGAATAGGACACAACTCATTGACTTAAACCACAACAACAAGCTGTCAGAAAATACAGTACAGAATTTCTACATGAGTAAAAAAGAGACTAAGGGTATGCTGTGTACACTAGCTTACCCATCGGTTATTTACACCTTTCATTGTCCTGGAGATATTTTATGACTCTGTAATCGTAGAAAACGTAATACAAGTGTTCTGTGTCCATGGAGGTGAAAGTGTAAAGTAAAAGTGTTGGTCGCTCAGTCACGTCCGACTCTTTGCAAAACTAATAACTACTTTTGGTGCTGGTGTTATGATTATTTTACTGTTAAAAATAAAGAATATTTTCTTGGCCTCAGGCACCAGGCCTTTTTCCCACATTCTGCAACTCCAACACCAGTAGGAATTACCTGGAGAGTTGTGAGCACCCAGCTTTGCAGGCCTCTCCCTCGGAGTTTGCTCAAGCAGGTCTGGGTGGGGCCTGAGAACACAGGTGTCTGGCACATTTCCAGGAACCCCACTTTGAGAACCACTGCTTAAAGCACTCTGTGGGATGAGTAACTGTGAGGTGCGGTGGCCTCCGCAGAGGTGAGTCAGCAGGCCCGCCAGGCCCAGGGTTGGTTAGGATTGCGGCGGAGACTGGAGGGGACGGAGGTGTGCCAGGACAGTCGGCAGAGAGACCGTCGGACGCTCGGGACACCGGAGAGTCTGCAGAGGAGGAGCCAGGCCTGCCCGTCACCTTCTTATCTGACTGAGAGAGCGGCTGCCGGGAAATGAGGCCACCAGGATCTCCCTTCTGAGCAGAAGGGAGAAGAAAACCCACCCAGCTCCTTTCCCAGGGCAGATGCGTGGCCTTGAAGGAGATGGGAAGACTGCTCACCCCCTTTTGCAGGGAAACATCATCCCCAACTTTATCTCCTGTCTGCTCTCCTGAAAACCATTTATCTTCCCCCAAAGTCATCTGTTTTCCCACGAGTGCCTTCCCTTCCACCTCACGCATTAACGTGGCATTTAAACCCCAGTTTGAACCACCCCTTTGAGTTACTCATCACTGAGTTCTCCTGTGTCTAAGTGTGTTACATGTGGAAATAAACTCTGGGTTTTCCCCTCCTGTTAGTCTGGCTCTTTGTCAGTTTGATTTGCAGTGCCTCATGGACAGAACATAAGGGGGTAGAGAAAGAAGTTTTTCCTCCCCTACAAGATCAACTTGAACTCATGGACTTCATTTTCATATTCACGAATGCCAGTGTAAACCATACCCAGAAAAGAGCTGACATGCCAACAGGAAGCGTCACAGCGCCTGCCCTTAGGGAGCTGACGTCTAGTACCTCGGTGAAATGCGGTTCACGGTGGAAGGTCCGTCCAAAGAGTGCACTGGCAACACCTTTAGAGGGAGCTGTTTGCGCCAGACCACCCACTGGGGAAAACGGCTTTCGGCTTCTAGATGTTAACCCCTGTAGAGACTTGACCACGGTCACGCTGGGCCCAGCATTTCCGGGCTCTGTGGAGGACGGGAGACGCGGACGTGGAGCTGCCGGAAGCACCAAGGACTCTCGGGGAGCTGCAGCGCAGTCAGTCTGAGCCTGTGGACGAAGGACCTCAGGGTGACATTCTCGCCCGCTTTATGAAGGCCAAGCAGCTCTGTAGCGATTCCGCAGCTTGAGCAGCCTGCCCTCCAGCCAGAGGGGGGGACCTGACTCACAGCAGCAGCAGCCTTTGCGTGGTTTTGCAGAAGGCCAGAGGGCAGGCAGCCTCGGGGCAGGGACTGAGGGCCCTGGTCGCTGCCCTGCGCTGTTGGGCGCAAGGCAGGGGTGACCCCGGCACGGCTGACCTGCTCTGACACCTTCAGCCTGGCGCCAGGGGCTCCCGGAAGGAACTGGCAGCGCCCTGCTCTGCCCGAGGACGGCCTGCCCTCTCACACCCCGGCCTGCAGAGGCGGCGCCTGTCAGCGCCCACCAGCCCAGAGGGCTGCAGACATCCACCCCGTGGCCACGCCCTCCTGCCCTCAGTCTTCACTCGCCCCTCCGAATTCCATGTTACCAATATTAAATCTTTTCCAGAAGTCTCACAACTGAAATGATTTCTATTTTTACACATCATTGCAAAGAATAACTGTTAGCATTCTGTGAAAGTCTGAAGCTCTTTTTTGAAAAGTCTCTTCTTGTACAGAATGGCTTGAAGACACTCAAATGCATTCTGGAACACACCAGAACAAGTTGAGGGGGTCCAAGGAAATCCTCAAACCAGTGAACGCTGTTACAGCCTCTTCTTCCAGGGCCGGGGGCATCTCAGGAAAGTAGGCCTGGGAACAAGGTGGGTTCCAGCCACGGGATGAAGGGCAGGAGCCTGGGGGAGTGCCCGCTGGTGAGGCGGCCGGAGCAGGACGCTGGCGCCGGGCGGTGGAAGCCAGGCTCCCCACCGGAGCCCCACGGGCAAGGACCCAGTGAGTCACAGAAGAAATGCAAGTGACTGGAAATGACAGCTCACGGGAATGGTGTCGGATTCGCAATGTCAGAAGAGGAAGATTTAGCTGCAGGACCGGGGACCAGGCTTGGTCACTCAAGAGCTTTTGTGTAGCCAAGTTTTATTAAGGTATAAAAAGGGACTGGGAAGCTTCTGACACAGACATCAGACGGGGGACGAAGTGAGCCCCCGAGCTGGTTTTAACGCACTGTTTTATGTGTGTTAGAAAGCTCCTAGTCAGATAAGAGAGGCACCTCAAGGCTGGCAGGGTTTCCCCAGGCCCCTCTCCCACAAAATGCATTTTTGAGATAGGATGGCGCGAGCTGTGTCATCATCCCCCAGGCATAAAACAACTGATATGAATATGTTGAGCTATTATCAGTCAAAAGTTAGTCTTTGGTGGAACCGTTTTTGAAGAAAGGCAAATTTCAAAGCAAACACATCGTTTCATTAACATAGCTTAAGGAGAACACTTCCATAAAAAAACACGTTGGTTAGCTCAAGGTGTGAGAAAAGTTAAGTTCAGGTGGAACCAGGTGTCGTCAAAGCAACACAGAACTTGAAGAGACACTTGCAGCCGATTTCCTCTGTTTGGAGACCCCTGGCCCTCCTGCCTGTGACCCTCTCATAAACATAAGCATGAACCTCCTCTAGTGCTCAGAGGCGGGCCACAACCCCCAGGAGCAAGACACAGCCGCTGAGCACAGGGGCAGCGGTGGTGAATTCTGCGGGCACTTGGGTTCCAAGCGCTCTGGGGACCGCTGCAACCTTGCTGGGGGAACAGTATCTGGAGGTTGAACACACATCACCTTCTCAAGTTCAGTTCAGTTTTAGATTTTCCATCGAGACCAGTTCACATACATAAAATTCACCCTCTTCACAGTCTCTGAACATTCTCTGGCTGTATGACTTTCTGGCACCAACTCCAGGACATCTGCATCGCTCTCAACCCAGAAAGCTCTGCTTTCTGTCTCTGTCTCTGCCAATTCGGGTTGATCCATGTAAAAGGGGTCTCTTCCTTCCTTTTCTTTTAAACTAACAGATGTTTCCAGAAAAAATCTATTTCTACTTTATTGACTATGCCAAAGCCTTTGACTGTGTCGATCACAATAAACTGTGGAAAATTCTGAAAGAGATGGGAATACCAGACCACCTGACCTGCCTCTTGAGAAACCTGTATGCAGGTCAGGAAGCAACATTTAGAACTGGACATGGAACAACAGACTGGTTCCAAATAGGAAAAGGAGTACGTCAAGGCTGTGTATTGTCACCCTGCTTATTTAACTTCTATGCAGAGTACATCATGAGAAACGCTGGGCTGGATGAAGCACAAGCTGGAATCAAGATTGCCAGGAGAAATATCAATAACCTCAGATATGCAGATGACACCACCCTTATGGCAGAAAGTGAAGAGGAACTAAAAAGCCTCTTGATGAAAGTGAAAGAGGAGAGTGAAAAAGTTGGCTTAAAGCTCAACATTCAGAAAACGAAGATCATGGCATCCGGTCTCATCACTTCATGGGAAATAGATGGGGAAACAGTGGAAACAGTGGCTGACTTTATTTTTCTGGGCTCCAAAATCACTGCAGATGGTGATTGCAACCATGAAATTAAAAGACGCTTACTCCTTGGAAGGAAAGTTATGACCAACCTAGACAGCATATTGAAAAGCAGAGACATTACTTTGCCAACAAAGGTCCGTCTAGTCAAGGCTATGATTTTTCCAGTGGTCATGTATGGATGTGAGAGTTGGACTATAAAGAAAGCTGAGCATGGAAGAATTGATGCTTTTGAACTGTGGTGTTGGAGAAGACTCTTGAGAGTCCCTTGGACTGCAAGGAGATCCAACCAGTCCATCCTAAAGGAGATCAGCCCTGGGTGTTCTTTGGAAGGACTGATGCTGAAGCTGAAACTTCAGTACTCTGGCCACCTCATGCAAAGAGTTGATTCATTGGAAAAGACCCTGATGCTGGGAGGGATTGGGGGCAGGAGAAGGGAACGACAGAGGATGAGATGGCTGGATGGCATCACCGATTCGATGGACATGGGTTTGGGTGGACTCCGGAAGTTGGTGATGGACAGGGAGGCCTGGCGTGCTGCAGTTCATGGGGTCGCAGAGAGTCGGACACGACTGAGCGACTGATCTGATCTGAATCTGGCTTTTACTCAACACAGCAGCACCTAAGTGTTAGAATCAGTAGCCCTGCAGTGTGCGCTCACTGCCTAGCCAGGATCAGAGAAGATGTACACGACCTTTGCCCCCAGCTCTGCTAAGAGGGCACGTTGTACAGGTCAGGCACATGCTGGTGCTGTCGGAGCAGCAGAAACGGGATTAGCCCCGACACTCACTGCTTGAGCACGAAACCCCCGTCTTCACGTGAGCTAGCCATGTCCTGGCCTGGAGCAGGAGGTCGTCCATTTTTTATACTGAACGTGCATTTCTGTATTATAGGAAATAGATTAAAATCCAGAAATACAGATCGAAGTCGGGACTTCCCTAGGGCTCCATGCTTCCACAGAGGTGGCCGGGAACTGAGACCCCACAAGCTGTGCGTGCAGTGTGGCCAGAAAAAAAAAAGAAATCAAAGTCAACAGAAGACAAAACCCAGCAACCAGGCGAGTCAGGAAACCACTCAGGACGCTCACCCGAGCACACCAGGCGCCCACGTGGTCAGCGGAGCGGGCCCGGGTACCAGGCTTCTGAGAACCCAACCTTGTCATTCCCGTTGCTGGGTGAGCACACCCCAAGCAAACAGAAGTGTGTGGTCCGTTGGTCGGTTGTTACGCTTGAGTTTGTTTGGTTTCCAGAACAGCAGTTATCTCTCCAGGCTGCGGGGGAGGCTAGTATACCGGGTGGGGGAGGGGCGAAGGAGGCAGGGATGTTGGGGGGTTGGGGTTAGGGGGTGGGGAGGGCAGGGAAGTTGGGGGGTTGGGGTAAGGGGGTGCGGGGGGCAGGGAAGTTGGGGGATTGGGGTTAGGGGGCGTGGGGGGCAGGGAGGTTGGGGGGTTGGGGTTAGGGGGCGGGGGGCAGGGAAGTTGGGGGTTGGGGTAAGGGGGCATGGGGCGGGGCAGGGAAGGTGGGGTTTGGGGTAATGAGGAGCGGGCACCCCGCCCTTCATCCTCTCCTCCATCCCCACCCTCTAACCCCCCTCCATCCCGGCACCCCACCAGGGGACCAGCCAGCCCGGCCTCCTCAGATGCAGGCCCATCAGCGCCCACTAAGCCGCTTTCTCTGACTTCCCCTTTCCTGGCCGAAAGGGGATCTCCCCAAAGATCTCCCCACTTTTCCTCAGAGGCAAAGACCGCGCGTTTCCACTGAGGCTGTGTGTTAGGGCTGAACTGCGTCCCCAGTGGTCACACGCTGGAGTCCTGGCCCCAGTCCCTTCGGGACCGTATCTGGAGACAGGTCTTCATGGGGTGATCAGGGGTCCTGAGCCCTTAGGGTGCTCAGGTCTGTGGTTTGTCAGTGGCCAAGTCAAGTCTGACTCTTTGCAACCCCTTTGCACCTCTGTAGCCCTCCAGGCTCCCCTGTCTGTGGGATTCTCCAGGCAAGAACACTGCAGTGGGCTGCCATTCCCTTCTCCAGGGGATCTTCCTGACCCGGGGATTGAACCTATGTCTCCCGCACTGCAGGCGGGGGCCTAACTGCTGAGCCCCCAGGGAAGCTCCCCTCAGGTCTTGGGTGACCCTACCCGGCATGGCGGTGTCCCTTCACAGACAGGAAACTTGAACACAGGCCCAGGGAGGGTGAGGAGGCCGCAGGGAGGAGACGGCCACACACACACCGAGGAGAGGGCGCAGAGCGGCCCTTCAAGCCTCGGCTGGAAGCAGCCCTGCTGAGCCAGGGTCTGGGCTTCGGGGGACAATCGCCCTCATGGTGTTCGCGGCCAGGCGCGGGGGAGGCGCTCACAGCAGCCCTGTTCCGTCAGCAAAGGGGACAGAGGCTTCCGGCCGGCGCTCACCTGGCCTGGGCTCGGCCCCTCCAGCTCTGGGGTTTCCAGGGAATCTCTCACCAGCCTGACTTCTCACCGTTTGCCCTGAGCTTCTGCTCACCCCTCAGGACATCTCCCCGAGCTGTCTTTGTTTCAGACACACATCTCTCGTTACTGCCTCCCTTTCTAGAATGTGGACGTGTCCACCTCAGCTGATTCCAGCCCTCCTCAGGCTGGTCCTTGCTGGTCCGCGGTCTAAGGGACCACCCGTGTCTCCACGGCAGAGACAGAGTCCTGCCCCTCGGGCAGGAGACGGGGGTCCACCCCAGGGCGTCCGGGGAAGGGGTCCACCCCGGGGCGTCGGTGAAGGGGGTCCACCCCGGGGCGTCCGGGAAGGGGGTCCACCCCGGGGCGTCGGTGAAGGGGGTCCACCCCGGGGCGTCGGTGAAGGGGGTCCACCCCGGGGCGTCCGGGAAGGGGGTCCACCCCAGTGTCCCAGGAAGGGCCAGACGGCAGTGTAGCGCTCTGGGCCCACAGGCGGTCTCCGTTGTCTGCCGTCCTTGCTTCTTCACAACCCCTTACGCTGTCGTTGCTCAGTCGCTCTGTCGTGTCCGACTCTCTGCAACCCTGTGGACTGCAGCGTGCCAGGCTTCCCTGTTCTCAGGACCTCCTGGAGTTTGCAACCCTTTATAAAAGGAAAATAGAAAAGCCACCGCTGGCTCCAGGACCGTGTGAAATCTGACTGCATTTGGTTCCAGGGTTGTAGCCACTGTCCCCGCAGGAGGCAGGGCCGTGGGGTCTCAGTTTCCGAAGGACCTGCAGGGATGATGCTGAGCAAACAGTCAGAGGAGCACCCAGTCGAGGCAGTGTGAGCGACAGGGAGCAGCTGAGGAGCTGGGGTCCCTGGCCGACATCCTTCCCAGCGCCGGGAGGCAGGCAGGAGGCAGCCAAGCTCTAGTTCTCCACAGGTGGAGGCCGGGGGTGCACAGGGAGGGCTGTGTAAAGAATGAATGAGCCACATTCTAGCTGCTCTGCTGAGGACTCTACCAGGCAGAGCCTGTGTGGTTTCCCTCTTCTCACTCAGTTTGTCTGAGTTCTAAGCAGCTCCTGATTCGCCCCCAGCAGCCCCAGCCTCTGACAGGGCCAGGGGTCCATCCACACGACGGCCAAAGCGGGGTAAAGCAGAGAACGCAGAGGACAGCAGGGCCCATACACGCAGCAGGGGCGGCTGGCATGGCGTCTGTATTTATAACAGCCCATCACTGAGTGATTTCCTATTTCTCTAAGAAATAAATAAATACCGATGCTCTCGGTGATTACAAAACCAAGCTGTCCTGGAGGTTGTTTGAGAGAAGGGCTAACTGTTCACTGGGAAACCTGTACACAGAGGCTCCCGGCACCTTGACTCATCAGAAATAAATGCAGTGAACTGGAGCAGCCCAGCCCTTTAGCAGGTCACTGGCACACGAGCCCTGGGCACCGCCCGGCAGTAAAAAGAAACAAGCCATGATCCCACAGCACCCGGCTGACTCCGGGGAGGTGGGCTGAGGGCCCATGGCTCCCGAGCCCTTGGGGTTTCCTGAGGGATGGCATAATGTCTGTCTCTTGTCTTCAATTCTGGACAACGTACCGGGCAAGGGAACTTTCGGATGCCAACCAGGGGTGGGGGCTGGTTCCCGGGAGAAGCCGCTCAGTGGTTACAGGGTTGGAACTTTCCACCCCGTCCCGGCCACTGGAGCTCAGAGTGCGTGAGGGCGAATCCATCAGAGGCTGAGGAGTCAGTCAGTCATCCTGGGAGGCAAGGCTCCGTAAAACCCAGAAGTCCCGGGCAGGGGCAGGCCGGCTGGCGAGCCAGGGGGCTGGGAGCGTGCGTCTCGGGAGCAGGAAAGCCTGTGCCCAAGCCCCATCAGGGGGTCTTCACCTGACTGTATCCTTTATAGTAAGCTGGGAATCCAGGAAGTTAAGCAAGTCTTCCTCAGCTCTGTGAGCCGACCTAGCAGACAAACTGAATCCAAGGAGGGCATCTTGGAGACCCTCCGATCTATAGCCAGTTGGACAACCACCATGGAGGTTCCTTAAAATTAAATAGAGCTAAAAATGATCCAGCAATCCCACTCCTGGGCATATATCCAGAGAAAACCATGAATCAAAAAGGTACACATACCCCAGTGCTCATTGCAGCAGTGTTTACGATAGCTAGGGCGTAGAAGCCGCCGAGAGGTCCGTCAGCCGAGCGCTGGATAAGGAATATGTGGTGCGTACACACAATGGAGTATTACTCAGCCATTAACAGAATGAAACGATGCCATCTGCAGCAACGTGGATAGACCTAGAGAGGGTCCTACTGACTGAAGTCAGATAGAGAAGGAGAAATACCGTGTGACATCCCTTAGATGTGGAGTCAAAAAAAAAAAGCGATACATATGAACGTGGGCTTCCCAGATGGTGCCAGGGGTAAAGAACTCACCTGCCAATGCAGGAGACAAAAGAGACTTGGGTTCGATCCCTGGGTCGGGAAGATCCCCTGGAGAGGGGCATGGCACCCCACTCCAGCATTCTTGTCTAGGAAATCCAATGGATAGAGGAGCCTGGTGGGCTACAGTCTATGGGGTCGAAAAAGGCCAGACACGACTGAAGCATGCGTGCACACACTCACAAATGAACTTACTTATAAAAGAAAAACAGACTCACAGGCTGAGAGAACTAAGTTACGGTTGCTGGGGGGAAGGATGGGGAGATGGGATGAACAGGTACACACTGCTGTATTTAAAATGGATAACCAACAAGGACCTACTATGGGCTTCCCTGGTGGTTCAGAGGATAAAGCGTCTGCCTGCAATGCAGGAGACCCGGGTTCGATCCCTGGGTTGGGAAGATCCCCTGGAGAAGGAAATGGCAACCCACTCCAGTACTCTTGCCTGGAGAACCCCATGGACAGAGGAGCCTGGCGGGCTACAGTCCACGGGGTCGCACAGAGTCGGACACGACTGAGAGACTTCACTTCACTTCACCCCAAGGACCTACTGTAACACACAGGAAACTCTGCTCAATGTTATGTGGCAGCTTATTTACCTTCTATGCAGAGTACATCATGAGAAATGCTGGGCTGGATGAAGCACAAGCTGGAATCAAGATTGCCGGGAGAAATATCAATGACCTCAGATATGCAGATGACACCACCCTTATGGCAGAAAGTGAAGAAGAACTAAAAAGCCTCTTGATGAAAGTGAAAGTGGAGAGTGAAAAGGTTGGCTTAAAGCTCAACATTCAGGAAACGAAGATCATGGCATCCGGTCCCATCACTTCATGGCAAATAGATGGGGAAACAGTGGAAACAGTGGCTGACTTTTTTTTTCTGGGCTCCAAAATCACTGCAGATGGTGATTGCAGCCATGATATTAAAAGACGCTTCCTCCTTGGAAGGAAAGTTATGACCAACCTAGACAGCATATTGAAAAGCAGAGACATTACTTTGCCAACAAAGGTCCGTCTAGTCAAGGCTATGGTTTTTCCAGTGGTCATGTATGGATGTGAGAGTTGGACTGTGAAGAAAGCTGAGTGCCAAAGAATTGATGCTTTTGAACTGTGGTGTTGGAGAAGACTCTTGAGAGTCCCTTGGACTGCGAGGAGATCCAACCAGTCCGTTCTGAAGATCAGTCCTGGGTGTTCATGGGAAGGACTGATGTTGAAGCTGAAACTCCAGTACTTTGTCCACCTCATGCGAAGAGGTGACTCATTTGAAAAGACCCGGATGGTGGGAAAGATTGAAGGCGGGAGGAGAAGGGGACGACAGAGGATGAGATGGTTGGATGGCATCACTGACTCCATGGACATGAAGACCATGTCCAACTCTGGGAGATGGTGAAGGACAGGGAAGTCTGGTGTGCTGCAGTCCACGGGGTCGCAAAGAGTCATATATGACTTAGCAGCTAAACAACAACATCAACAAATGGGGAAGCCACACACGCGTGCGCGCGCACACACGCACACACACGCACACACACACGCACACAGACTGGAGAACCTAAGGGAAGGAAGAGGTGCTCCCTGCCGTCCTCTGGCTTCTGGATGGCTGGCCATCCTTGCGGTCTCCGCCTCTCTCGGGGCTTTCTTGCTGTGGCTCTAAATCCCCCTCCTTACAAGGCCACCCTGTTCCAGCACGACCTCACCTTGATCACGTCTGCAAGGATTCACAGCCCGGGGCCATCGGCACGTCTTTCTGGAGACACAGTTCGATTCCCCCGAACGCGGAGGCTGCACCCCCCAGGTCGGGGCTCCTCCTGGTGGGCTGCCACCCCAGGCATCATGCACACGGCAGGCCCGGACGTCAATGGGCAGCATAGCTGCTAGAAAAGCGAGACAAAACGCACGTGTGCAACTGACTAACACTAAAACCCATGGTAAGTGCTCCCGAATTTCCTCCTGTCGATAAATAAGCAAATTATAACTGCTGCTGCTGGAGGGGCCCCGTCAGGTTTTGAGTCAAACGTGGTCCCCACCCTCAGAAAATGGAAGGCCCACACCTGTTGTGTTCTTCAAAGATAAATGTTGTTAAAACACCTATTGTTCGACCCAGTACGTTTGAAGATCTTTTTTTTTGCGGAGCTCGGGGGTGTCCTCTTTTGAGGGGGGTCCTAGTTCCCTGCCCAGGGATGGAGCCTGGGCCCCCAGCAGTGGAGTCCTAACCACTGGAGCACCAGGGAGTCCTGGAAGTTTCCAGATCTAATGGGCTCTGTGAAGCGCTTCACGGATGGGCCACATCCCATCTGGTGAACAGGAGGTTCTGCGGGAGGCTGCACAAAGTGGATCGTTTTCTTAGGCAGAAGGAAGGCAGAGCAAGGAGTCCTGAGGGAGAGAAAGGCAGGACCGTCTTCCTCGGGGACAGAGCAGCCTCAGGACAGATGACCCCACTGGGCAGCTGGGATTACAGGCTGGTGGACGCGGGGACGTCCCTGGGGAGGCCGAGCCTCCGGTGAGGTCAGGTGCCCTGGGCCTGAGCGCGGGTAACAGCTTGGGGCCTGGTTTTCGCTGTGAGGAGACGCTCCCCTGTGACTGCCTTAGCAGGATGACAAGGCTTTGCTATAGGTCCCAGGGGCCCGAGACATGACCAAGGGCAGACCCCGAGTGGCCCTTGCTCAGCAGGAGGTGGCTCCCAGGTCGTGAGGGAGTCTCTCCCTCCCGGGGTGCCGGCCTGGGAGAAGGACCTCCGCCCGGGAGCACGGCAGTCCTGCTGGAGCTTCCTTTTCAGTTTTGCTTTCTGCTCTCACAGAAACTGCCTCTGCAATCTCTGGGGAATTCCCAGTGCGCCAACAGCGGGGGATGAAGCAATAGTGCCCTCAGGGACTTCCCTGGCGGTCCTGCGGTTAAGACTCGGCACTCCCGTACTGGGGGCGCAGGTGGAACCCTGGTCAGGGAGCTTAGCGGCCACACGCAGCCAGAACGAAACAACGCCCTCAGCGCGGGTGTCGACGGCTCCCACCGCGGGCGATTAGGCAGCTCCATCAGTGGGAACTGCACGGTGCGCTGTTAGGAGACTCGGGTGGAAGGGACAAGAGAAAGGCAGGGCTGGGGGCGGGGGCGGGGCAGGGGCACAGGCTCGGGCCCACCGACTCTGCACACCTGTGCTGCCTGTGAACGCAGAGAGGCGTCCCCCTCGCATGCCCGCCTGGACTCTGGTCAGGGACGAGCCCCTCAAGGACGCCGGGAGCGCTCTTCTGGGATCTAGGGATTTAAGCGAGTGAACACCCTTGCAGGCCCCGGGGCCATCGACTGCTTTAAACGGGGATTTAATGATCTCTCCTGGGGCGGGTGGGCCCGGCTGTCCTCTGAGGGCTCGGCGGGCCGAACGTCATGCTGGGTCAGATCCCAGGGCCTCCCCATGTGATGTGGACTCTCCCAGCCTGGCAGCCATGCCCCGAGCAGGGGGACAGGTCAGCTGGGCCCCGGGCGGGGCTGAGGGAGGGTCAGCGCAACTCAGCACCCGATGCCCAAGTCCATTCTGCCAGCAGGCCCTGCTCACCACCAGGCTCCCCCGAGGTCGAGGTCCAGCCGGGCCAGGGAGCAGCGCCCGGCGTCCTGTCCCGGTCTTGCCCCTCCCCTGAGCGGCTCCCTGGGCCTGCAGCCGTCCTCCCTGCCCCTCCTCCCACTCCGTGGCCAGCTCCTCACTTCCCAGAGTCCAAATTGCCAGCACTTCCACAGGCTTCTACGAAGCCAGGACCCCCTGAAAATGAGTTCCTCTGCTGCAGTCGAAAGTGCCCTCCCACCCTTTATCCCCTGTGCCCCTCAGGGTTCAGGGAGCATCAGGGAAAAGCAGGCCCTGAAACCAAGCAGGACCCTCTGGGGCCCTCCTGGGTGCAGAAGCCCCTCGGGTCCTGTTTGTCCTGTTTCTTGTTTGTGGAGAAAGGCTTTGGGCTCCGAAGCCCTCCCTGAGTTCCAGAGAGTGGATTCATGCAGTGACCAATCAGGGGCGTGAGGGAATGGAACGGGGACAAAGGAAAGACAGTCAAGCAAGGAAAACAAGGACGTTTCAGCACAGAGTCCTAGGTCCTCCTCAGGGAACCTGCGTGACAGACTGAGGCACGCCTCTGACCGTGACCACCGCTGACCACAAGCACGGGACCCCAGATGGTTGATGCCCGAGGTTCCTGGAGCACCAACCTGTCCCCTCACCCCAGCCAGGCAGAAGGAAGTGTGTGAGCTACAACCCTCACCCCAGATGATGCCTTCAAAACCCCTCCCCTGAGGGCCTTCTAGGAGTTTGCGTCTTTTGGATCCCCGGCTCCTCGGTGGGCCCTGCACCAAACACTGCAGCCTTCTGCACTGCACCCAGGATCAGGGGGTGGGCTCGGCCTCTGTCCAGCTGGGCTGGGACCGTGGGCATCCTTCGCGGCACTGTTCAGAGCTCTCACTGAAACCCTGCTTGTGGAACGTGGGCTCAGGGCCCACGCTGAGGTCAGGGCTTCGTCTGCCCCATGTCCTGCAGCCGGTGTGGGCCGCCTGCACCCAGACGCCCAAGAGGCGGCCTTCGAATGGACAGGTGATGAATAAGCCTGGGACGCGACGATGGGGGCTGGGTGGAGGGGAGGGCTGACGGACTCACACGGCACCGGAGACAGTTTTTAGGCTGGTGATTGGGTGGGAGAGGGCTTCCCTGGTGGCTCAGACGGTAAAGAATCTGCCTGCCATGCAGGAGACCCAGGTTCGATCGCTGGGTTGGGAAGATCCCCTGGAGGAGGGCATGGCACCCCACTCCAGTACTCGCCTGGAGAGTCCCACGGACAGCGGGGCCTGGCGGGCCACAGTCCACGGGGGTGGGCCACAGTCCACAGCGACTGACAGTTTTAGTTTCGGGTGGGGTGCTTGCATTGGGATGCATGACTCAGCTTTGCTTCTCTGACATTTTTGCCTTTTGCACCGAAACACCTGCACCCCTAACAGAGGGGGCTGGACGGACACCCCTCAGGAGATGGACTCCTATCACTTCTGCATCCGGGGTATGAAGGTCCTGCCCCGGGAAGGGCTTGCGCACCCTCAGAGCCCAGGCAGCAGTGCGCTCACCTGGCCCAGCTCCACCGCGGATCAGAACGTTTCCAGAAGGTTCCGGCAGGCTTTCTAGTGGAGGTCACAGCCGACTGTGCCCAGATGGTCCTGGGGGCACTTGGCCTGAGACAGGCGCAGGGGAGGCTGGGCCAGGCAGTCCTGATAAGATAGGCACCCCTTCCTGCCTTCCTTCAGGTTCACTTGCTGACGGCTGGCACGGCCACGCTGCGGGCACATGCTGACCCTCCCACTTGTGGGGACGCAGGCCCAGGGCTTTCCGGGGCCTGCCCTGGGGTTGGCCATTGGGCAGCCCCACCCTGCCATCTGCACCCAGGGCTGAGCCTGCAGATCCCAGCCTCGCCCAGCGCTCACTGGGGCCGGAGCTGCGGCCTGGCCTCCGTTGCCTTGACCACGGGCCTCCCAGCCCCTCCTGCCGGTGGCCCGGTGCCCCTCGGCCGAGGCCCAGCCCCCTGCAGAGCCGGCATAGAGGGTCCAGGCTCTGGGGCCACAGCGAGGGGAAGTTGCCCAACTTACAGGCGTGTGAGTGTCCTGTGCCCCGTGGATGGTTCTCCAGGCCTGCTGGGGCCAGTGGTGCCACAGGCACACACACACTGGCACACAGGTGTGCACACTCCCATTCCTGTACACGCATGCTCCCTGCACGCTCACACGGGGTCATGGTGAGCTCCCGTCACCCTTCACTGAAGGTCTGGGGACAAAGAAGACGTTTGAGCTGTAACAACCGGCACCTTAACCTTTACCTTTAGGTGTGTCTTCAGTTTGAAAGTGAAAGTGGAAGTGTTAGTCGCTCAGTCGTGTCTGACTCTGTGACCCCACAGACTGTAGCCCACCAGGCTCCTCTGTCCATGGGATTCTCCAGGCAAGAATACTGGAGTGGGTAGCCATGTCCTCCTCCAGGGGATCTTTCCAACCCAGGGATTGAACCCAGGTCTCCTGCTTTGCAGGCTGATTCTTTACCAGCTGAGCCACTAGGGAAACCCTCTTTTTTACTTAGCTGCAAGGAATGTGACTTGTTAGCTCCCTGACCAGGGGCCAAACCTGCGTCCCCTACCTCGGCAGTGAGGTGTCGTAGCCTCTGGGCCACCTGGGGATGCTCTAAGTCCCTTTAAAACCAGCGTTTTAAATCGCAGTGTGAACGCTGGCCCACGGTAAATATTCAAGCAGCACGAATGAGTCCTCCACCCCGAGGCAGTCACTGTCTGACCCTTATCTACGGGCCACGCCAACCTCAGACGCCTGCCCAGGGAGCCTCCGGGAGGCCAGCTGGGAGAGGCAGACCTGCTCCGGCAGGTTCCCCGGAGCTGCTTCCTGCTTCCTGCCCTTCTCTTCTCTTGCCTGCTGATGCGTCTTTACCTTCACTTTGGGATTCCTTTTCTTTTGTGGATTGCAGCAAAAATATGCCGTGAAGTCCACCGCTGGCACCAGTCTTGGGTGCACAGTTCAGGGTCACGTCACTTATTGTCCTGGGTCTTTGTTGTGTCATGTGGGGTCTAGCTCCCTGACCAGGGATCGAACCCGGGGCCCCCTGCCCTGGGGGCATGGAGTCTCAGCCACTGGACCCCCAGGGAAGGCCCTGGGTCACGTGGCTGTGCAACCACGGTCGCTGCAGAATTTCTGGAACTGTCCGCATCAAGCGTGACACCCCTGCCCCCTGCACCCGCATCCCCATGCCCCGCCTTCTGTCTGTCTCGAGGAATCTGCCGACCCCAGGACCACGTACAACTGGAACCAGACTATTTTTGTTTGCCTCTGGCTTCTCTCACTGAGCGTCTGTCCCCAGGGTTCACCTTGAGGCAGAGTCAGGATTCCCTCCCCCGCTGAGGCTGAACACCCCGGGAATCTGCTTAGACTGTCCCCCTGGGGCTCTCTCCACCCAGGACAGGCCCTGCTGGCTCCCCTTCTCCTCCAGCCGGGCACCCGGGGAGGAGGCCTCCCCCAGACGCTGCAGAGATTGCACTGCTGGGCTCCAAGCATATGCGAGGTGACCACGAGGGACGCCACAGCAGGTGACCGTCACTCAGCCGCTCTGAGCGCCTGGCAGTGGCACCCACGGCCACTCTCCCATCCCCATCCCAGAGCAGAAGGAAGGGTGGACAGACGGACGCGTGGACAGGCCGACAAACTGACAGACGGACAGATGTGCAGACGGTCCTCAGGGCTAAGGCCCTGCTGCCAGGGCCCTGCGCCCACTGGGAGGCCGGAGGTCGGGCCTGGCCTTCCCACCGCACCTCCTGGGCCGCTCCTCATTCAGGGGCGCCCAGGGCGCGCCTGACCCTGTCCTCATCCGCCCTCCAGGCCGCAAGCGTACCAGGTGACCGGCTGCCCTGGATGCTCGCCTTGGTTCCGGGAATATTTGCATTTCCTCTGGGAGCCTTGGAGGCCTCAGGTGGGTGAGGGCTGTGGGCAGGGAGCCCGGTCAGGCTGTGGTGGACTCAAGGCCGGTTCTGCAGGGGGCACGCCCCGAACCTCCCTGGCCTGCCCGGCTGTGCGCCCGCCCGCCTCCCGCCCCAACTCCGGGACGCCTGGGGCCCCGCCCGGCCCTGCTCCCGCCCCGCGGGCAGATGGCCCCTCACTTTTCTCAGCCCCCTTCCGTCCCGCTGGCCCGGCCCGCCCCTCCTCCAGACCCCGCCCCACCCTCCTCCAGACCCCGCCCCACCCTCCTCCAGACCCCGCCCCACCCTCCTCCAGACCCCGCCCCACCCTCCTCCAGACCCCGCCCCACCCTCCTCCAGACCCCGCCCCACCCTCCTCCAGATCCCGCCCCACCCTCCTCCAGATCCCGCCCCACCCTCCTCCAGATCCCGCCCCACCCTCCTCCAGGCCCCGCCCGCCACCCTTCCCGCCCCTCCGGCCCGGCTGCTGTCCAGGCGCCGTCTCTGCCTCAGGGAGACAGAGCGGCCATTCAGGGCCGGGGCAGGTCTGGGAGCGGCAGGAGCGGCTCTCCCCCAGCCAGCGGGGCGGGAGTGGCCTGGCAGGAGGCCCCGGGTCCCCAGAGAAAGGCCTGCGTGTGAGGAGCCTCAGGCAGGACAAGCGGGCCTCTCAAGATGCCTGTCCCGCGCTCTGGGGCTGGGACGGGCCTGCTTCCTCGGGTGGCATCCGGGGCCGTCCTGGGACCCGGGACCGCGTCCTCTCTGGGTCTCCGTGCGGCCGGCACTGACCGCTCCATGGGCCGGGCTCCCGGCCGTCCCCTCCAGGCGGTGGCCCAGCAAAAATCTACAATTCTCCTCAGTGTACCGCTTAACCCCCGGGGGCGTCGGGGGCGGGCTCCGGCCTGGGGTTTCCGTCTTCTGAGGAGGGACGCGGGTGCTGGGAAAGCCCCCGCCTTGGTAACAGACAGGGACTCGCTGGGGGCAAAGCTCAGACGAGACCTCAGGCCCCACCGCCAGCCCGAGCGCCTGCCCTGGTCACTTGGGTGAGCTCTGTCCTCTCCTCCTACAAGGGGCGTGTGGGGGAGGAGGCCGCAAACAAGAAGCCCTTTCTCCGCCTCAGGGAAATGAACTCCCTCTGACGCTGGGGTCTCACGGCAAGCTTCTTTCCTCTTTTTCAGCCCTGCCTGCCTCAGTTGGTGACCCCACCCTGGGAGATGGTGATGGACAGGGAGGCCTGGCGGGCTGCAGTCCACAGGGTGGCCATGAGTCGGACATAACTGAACGACTGAACAGCAGCCCGGGGACCCCACACCAGAGCCGGCCAGGGCCAGGCACAGGGACCGGGCCCCAGCCCCGGCTCTCTCAGGGACCTGTGGGTGACGGGCTCTGCTGCTCCTGGTCTGGCCGGTGGACTTCAAGCCTCTACGACTGGACACCCCGATGGACAAATGTGTGTGCGCGCAGTGATGTGTGTCTGTAAAACCTCCGCCTCGTGTGGCCCCATCAAGCTTGGAACAGGTCGGCCTCCCTTGCTGTCAACTTTGAAAGTTAAGTGTTGTCTCCAAATTAAGACCTAACATGCTGGACACCCCTGGTCCAGTGGTTGAGAATCTGCCTTCCAGGACAGGGACTCAGGTTTGATCCTTGACCTGGGAACTAGATCCCACATGCAGAGGGGCTCTGGAGCCCTGGTGTCTCAACGAGAAAAAAAAAAAAAAAAGACTTAAGGTGCTAAGGAAAGGCCTTACAAATGGCTGAGAAAAGAAGAAAAGCAAAAGGCAAGGGAGAAAGGGAAAAATATACCCAACTGAATGCAGAGTTCGAGAATAAAAAGGAGAGATAGGAAAGCCTTCCTCAGTGATCAGTGCAAAGAAATAGAGGAAAACAATAAAACGGGGAAGACTAGAGATCTCTTGAAGAATATTGGAGATACCATGCAAGTTTGGGTACAATAAAGGAGAAATGGCAAGGACCTAACAGAAGCAGAAGAGATTAAGAAGAGGTGGCAAGAATACACAGAAAAACTACAAAAAAGGTCTTAATGACCCGGATAACCATGATGGTGTGATCACTCACCTAGAGCCAGACATCCTGGACTGCGAAGTCAAGTGGGCCTTAGGAAGCACCACTAAGAACGAAGGTAGTGGAGGTGACGGGATTCCATCTGAGCCATTTCAAATCCTGAAAGATGCTGCTGTTACAGTGCTGCACTCAGTACAGCAGCAGATTAGGAGAACTCAGCGGTGGCCACAGGACTGGCCACAGCTTTTATTCCAATACCAAAGACGGACAAGGCCAAAGAATGTTCAAATTATCACACAATTGCACTCATTTCATATGCTAACAAAGTAATGCTCAAAATCCTTCAACCTAGGCTTCAACAGTACATGAACTGAGAAATTCCAGATCTACAAGTTGGATTTAGAAAAGGCAGAGGAACCAGAGGTCAAATTCCCAACATCCATTGGATCACAGAAAAAGCAAGAGAATTTCAGAAAAAATCTACTTCTGCTTCACTGAGTGCACTAAAGCTTTTTGACTGTGTGGATCACAACAAACTGTGAAAAATTCTTAAAGAGATGGGAATACCAGACCACCTTACTTGCCTCCTAAGAAATCTGTATGTAGGTCAAGAAGCAACAGAACCGAACATGGAACAATTGACCGGTTCAAAATTGTGAAAAGAGTATGTCAAAGCTGTATATTGTCACCCTGCTTATTTAACTTATATGTAGAACACATCATGCAAAATGCTGGGCTGAATCACAAGCTGGAATCAAGATTGCTGGGAGAAATATCAACAACCTCAGATGGCAAATGATACTACTCTAATGGCAAAAAGTGAAGAGGAGCTAAAGAGCCTCTTGATGAAGATGAAAGAGGAGAGTGAAAAAGTTGGCTTAAAACTCAACATTCAAAAAACGAAGATCATGGCATCTGGTCCCATCACTTCATGGCAAATAGATGGGGAGACAATCAAAGCAGTGACAGTGTTTTCTTGGGCTGAAAGTCACCGCAGATGGTGAGTGCAGCCACGAAATAAGACTTTTGCTCCTTGGAAGAAAAGCTATGACCAACCTAGACCGCATATTAAAAAGCAGAGACGTCACTTTGCTGACAAAGGTCCAAATAGTCAAAGCTACGGTTTTTCCAGGAGTCGTGAACAGATGTGAGAGTTGGACCATAAAGAAAGCTGAGTGCCAAAGAATTGATGCTTTTGAACTGTGGCATTGGAGAAGACTCTTGTGAGTCCCTTGGACTTCAAGGAGATCCAACCAGTCCCATCCTAAAGGAGATTAGTCCTGAATATTTATTGGAAGGACTGTTGCTGAAGCTGAAGCTCCAATACTTTGGCCACCTGATGTGAAGAACTGACTCACTGGAAGAGACCCTGATGCTGGAAAAGATTGAAGGCAGGAGGAGAAGGGGACGACAGAGGATGAGATGGTTGGATGGCATCACCGACTCAATGGACATGAGTTTGAGCAAGCTCCGGGAGATGGTGATGGACAGGGAGGCCTGGCGTGCTGCAACCCATGGCGTCGCAGAGTCAGACACAATTTAGTGACTGAGTAACAACAATGAAAAGCCAAATTTCTTTTTTTTAAGTGAATCTATATATGAAATGTCAATAAAGCCTAAATTTTTTGTTTTTTAACAAAAATTAAATCTGAATAGAACCTCTCTTTTCTCCGTGTGCCAAATAGATGTCTCAATGCCCACTTGTTTGATTACTTCTGAGAGAAGTACTGTTAGCCCCTGGCCAGGAGGGACCTAGAGGCCAGTCTAGAGTCCTTTGCAGCCCC
Organism: Bos mutus; assembly: GCF_027580195.1. NCBI lineage: Eukaryota > Metazoa > Chordata > Mammalia > Artiodactyla > Bovidae > Bos > Bos mutus. Next base: position 5,431,948 of record NC_091620.1, on the reverse strand, counting down.
CACCCCTCCCCCTGCAGCCCCCGGGCTGTGCCCAAGCTGCTCCGCCTGCAGGGTGCTGGCCTGAGACCTGCTCACTGACTTGGGCAGGCCAGCCAGTGGCCAAGCCTGACTGAGTCCTGTTTCCCCACAGGACTTCCTTCCAGTACTTCTCAGGAAATTCATTTGTATTTTTGAATCCCAAGAGAAATCGGTAAGACAGGAAAACAGATGATCATTCTCCTGGAAGAATTAGAGCTTACTAATCAACACAGAGACGCTGCCAGCTGGGGAAGCCCCTGGAGTCACGTCAGAGCTGGGAAAGGGGATGGCGGTGTAGGCAGGTTCTGGAACCGGGCTGCATCACGTAGGCGAGGTCCACACAGCCTCCCTGCGAGCCGCTGGCAGGGCGGAAGATGCCCGAAGGCCCGTGAGTCATTCCTGCCCACAAACTCCAGCCCAGCGCTCCTTTCAAACCCTGCGGGACATGCTGAGGAGCAGCATCCTTAGGGCGGGGGGTCCAGGTCTTCATCACGTTGTCCCAGACTTAATTTTCCTCCTTAAACAGAACTCTCTAAACATCCACGGTGATGAAGAGGGTCTGAGAAGTGTTGCCAGTATTTTAAGAACAATAAAGGGAGTCTACCAAGTCATGGCCAGAGCTGTTTTAACTCACAGAGAACGGTGCATTTATTATCATATCTTTTTAAAATAGCAAAGGGAACTTCCCGGTGCTTTCACTGCTGAGGGCCCGGGTTCAATCCCTGGTTGGGGAACTCAGATTCCACAAGGCACCTGCTGTTGCTACTGCTGCTGCTGCTAAGTCGCTTCAGTCGTGTCCGACTCTGTGCGACCCCATAAGTGGCAGCCCAGGGCAGCCAAAACAGTAAATACATAAAGGAAACAGAAAAGCCAGCAAACTTTTTTTTTGGGGAGGGGGGGGGCGCGGGCATTGAGTGCCATGTGGGATCTTAGTCCCCTGACCAGGGATGGAACGCCGAGCCCCCTGCCTTTGAAGCCCAGAGCCTTAACTAACCACCGGCCCACTGGTAAGTCCCAGGCCCTCAACCTTTCAACACAACCTATCATAGGAAAATGATTCAGTCATTTTAAGCAATCAACATTAAAGACATGGAAATTCTCAGGTGTTCTGACTTCCCGCCCTGGACTCTTGGGAATGAAGACCTGTCAGGAATTCAGGATGCTGGACACCCCGCCCAGGGATGGTCCTTTCCCTGTGGTCATTGCTCCCCGCCCTCCGCAGCTGTATCAGGCCTTGTTCATCCGACAACGCTTCAAGAACTCTGACCACACCCAGGGCGAGGCTCTGGGATGCAGAGTGACTGGCTGAGGGCCCTACCCGCTAGGAGGTCATCAGGGAGACTGGGGCGGCCATGAACAGGTAGCTCGAACTCCAGGCCCGGGGGGCCGGCAGCCAACAGTCTGGGAACAACAGCCCCCACCTCCCGGGCTGGGCGGGGCTCCGATGCCCACCTGTGTGCCCAGCAGACCTGCAGCCACAATTAGAGACAACGCCATTAGGTCATGGAGTCTGCAGCCCCACCCAGCCAGGCAGCCCTGATTCACATGGGGTGTGGCCACCAGGATTCCAAAGGGTGCTCGGGGAGTGAGCCTCCCAGGGCGGCCGCCACGGGGGTGCCCACGCAGGGGCCTCGGCCCGGGGCACTGAGGGCAGGCCCGAGTGCAGCAACCCCCACCCTGGGGCCTGCTCTTCCCTTCGCCCAGTCCCCCCAGTACACGTTTATCCCCCAGACGCGCAGATCGCGAGGGCAGCGACCCTGAGCAGGCTTGCTCCCAATGGACCAGAGCAGACTGGCCCCGCACCCCTCAGGAGGGCCAGGAAAACAGCTGGTGGACGGACGGTGGGCGCTGCCCACAGCGGTCTCCAGTGTTCACACGGGGTGGGTGCAAGTGTGAATTCACATCACCAAGTAGGGAAGTCTGGGGTGACATCTGAGGAGCGCTCACAGGCCGGGCATCAGGACGCCGGTTGGGGCGGGATGAGGATCGCTCTGGGTGAGTGGCCCCAGACGTCACGGCTGCCCCGGAGCGGGCACAGCGTGCTCTGGGGCGGGGAAGGCTGCCCGGGCACCCCGAGGCATCTCAGAGGGCGGCGTTCGGCTCCCACCGGGGTCCCCGGGGCAACGGGGTGCACCACGGCTGGGTGAGCCCAGCTGGTGGCCCCCATGCTACTGAGGGTGACGAGCGGACGACCCTTCCCTGGGACCACCCCATCCTTGGTGCTGTGTCCACCCCGCTTCTTGTCTGTAGACTCTCTGGCCCTTTGCCCCCAGGGCTGGGCTGGGCAGAGGGCAGAGTCCACCTGACCTGAATGCTCTGTCCTGACCCCCAACCTTGGGCTCGGGCTGTTCCAGCATCTGGACCTGGATCCAGCTGCCCTCTGCCCTCTGCCCCAGAAGGCCCACCTCCTTCCCCCAGGCCCCGGCGCGACGGGAGGAGGTCCTGAGTATGCCCAGTGACCTGGAGAAGCTGGCAGTGGAGCTGGTCACCCTGGCTGCACCTCTGCCCACTGTCTGCCCGTGCCAACCTGTGGCCCCACTGTGCTCCCTGGGCAGGCTGCCAGAGCACACTCAGGAGGCCCAGGAGGGGGAATCCCACCCGTGCTGTGGGCCACAGTCCACTGTCGGCCCGAGACCCCTTCCGGCTGGACGTCAGCTCGCAGGCCTGGGGACGGCTGTGACCTCCCTCGGGGGCCATGACCTCTGGGGGCAGCTGTGACCTCCCTGGGGGGCCATGATCTCTCTGGGGGGCTGTGACCTCCCTGTGGTAGCCATGACCTCTCTGGGGGGCCGTGACCTCCCTGGGTGGCCGTGACCTCTGGGGGCGGCTGTGACCTCTCTGGGGGGCCATGACCTCTCTGGGGGCAACTGTGACCTCTGGGGGCAGCTGTGACCTCCCTGGGGGGGCTGTGATCTCTGAGAGCAGCTGTGATCTACCTGGGGGGCCATAACCTCTGGGGGCAGCTGTGACTCTCTGGAGGGGCTGTGACCTCTCTGGGGGGCCATGACCTTTCTGGGGGGCTGTGACCTCTCTGGGGTAGCCATGACCTCTCTGGGGGGCCGTGACCTCCCTGGGGGGGCTGTGACCTCTGGGGGCAGCTGTGACCTCTGGAGGAGGCATAACCTCTCTGGGGGGGCCGTGACCTCTGGGGGCAGCTGTGACCTCTCTGGGGGAGCCGTGACCTCCCTGGGGGGCCATGACATCTCTGGGGGGCTGTGACATCTCTGGGGTAGCCGTGACCTCTCTGGGAGGCCGTGACCTCCCTGGGGGTGGCATGACCTCTCTTGGGGGCTGTGACCTCTGGAGGCACTGTGACCTCCCTGGAGGGCCGTGATCTCTGGGGGCTCTGTGACCTCTCTGGGGGTCATGACCTCGCTGGGGGACCGTGACCTCTGGGGGCGGCTGTGACCTCCCCATGTGGCTGGTGCCCGGGGAACCGGCACCCAGGTGCTCCATGCTGCCCGCTCGCCCGTGGTCAGTGTCCTGGTAGCTGAGCCCTGGGAGGTGGCGCCGGGCACTGCATGGCCTGGAAGCCCCTGCAGAGGGTGCGAGAAGCCACGTTCTTCCCCACCCTGCAGGCCACCTGCACCTCCATGCGGGTTGGGCGTTTGTAGAGATGGCAGCACCTCATGCAACCGATGCTTCTGCCGATGGTGTGAATAATTGAAGCTACATCTTCAGTTACTTGAGACTGAGTGTACTCTGCAAATCCCGCAGCCCAGCCTGGCGCCTCCCGCTCATGGAAACTGAGCGTGGATGCCTCCGGGGAGGGTGTGGGCTGGCGGATGAGAGCAGAGGCCCAAGATCAGGTGTCCCGGAACCACGGACTCGCTCGGCCACCCGCTCCTCACAGAGGCCTGGGCCAAGCAGGGTCTGGGCTCAGCAGGCGGGGCACAGCCATTGGGCCTCCCAGCCACCTCGTGCCAGGGTCTCCCTGCCCCCACCAACCGTGACGCCCCAGAATGTGCCCAGAGGGTGGCTGACCCAGAGCCATGGGTGCAGCGCGAGAGACGGGGAGGGGCCAGCAGGTTGTGACGCAAGGCTCTCAGTGCCCGAAACGGCAGAGACCCCGCGGCCTGCGGGGGTCTGGGGAGGCCCCTTCAGCCGGGCCTTGAAGAAGCACCGCCTCCAGGCACCTCCCCCAGGGCAGCTGGGCTGGAAACGTGTTCTTCCAGCCCCTCATCACTGAGGAGGCCCGGTCACCAGGCTGGCACGGGTGTCGCCTGAGTGACCCAGGTAGCTGCCCCAGGCCAGGGTCGACAGGCCTGCTGACCTCAGTGTCCCTGCCCAGCGTGTCACCAAATGGCTCCGTGCCCCAGGGAGACCCTGGACGGCCAGAGGCCGCTCTCCGTGCTGGCTTTGCCCCTACCCTGCAGACGTGTGGCACGCTCAGAACAGCTGCCCCCAGACGCCCCCTCCCCCGGAAGTCTCTGCACAGCTGCCTCCTGACCCTCGGGTTTCACGCTTCAGCCTAGCTGACCCCGGGAAGCTTCCCAACCCAAGAGGAGGCCGGGTCTCCTCCTCCCTCCACACCCGCCACGCGGTCCTTCAGGGGACCTGCCTGCCACAATGACGGTGGGATGCAGATGCCCCAGGAGTCCGGAGCAGCTTGGGAGGAAGGCCCCCGGCTGAGACGGGCGACAAGGCCTTCCGGGCCAGTGTGGCCCGCAGTCTCGAAAGGCGCTTGTCCTTCTAGCTGCTCAGCTGGCGTCAGACCTAAGCGAGTCCTGCGCGTCCACATCTGTGCCAGGCAGCGTGCAGAGTGGGGTTCAGGCGGCCGTGGGTGGGGTCAGGGAGCTCTCTTCGTATTTTTATCAAATTAAAGAATCAACAGACTCTTCGTACTGCGTGCACGTGCAACTCTGAACAAAAGCAGCAGCTAAAATCGCCAGGGACGACGAGGGAGGGACGTGGGGTTGGGTGGGAAGGCGGGGTCCCTGAGGAGCCCGCCCTGAGCGCTGGGCCCTGGGCCACCCGGAAAACACGCCCAGCAGAAGGAGGGGCTGAGAAAAGACTTAAACCCGAAAACCACCTGCCAGCAGAGCAGGAAGGACACCGGAGCACAGCAGGGCGGGGCCTCCCGGGGACCCAGTGGCTGACACTGCACCCCTCCTGCAGGGGGCTGGGCTGCCTGCGGTGGGCTGGGCGGCCCCAGAGCGCATCGTGTCCCAAATGGGGTGAAGTGGCAGCCAGGGCAGGGCCAGCGCGCGCAGGGGGGCCCGTCCACAGGGCATGGAGGCGCGGGTGCGGGGAGGCCAGGCTGCCCTGGTCTGTCCCCTGGTGTGACTGCCCCCCTCACCCGTCCCCTGGTCTGTCCCATCAGTCCTGCGTGCTTACATGCTGGGCTGAGGGTCCCCTCACCTCAGGAACCCTCCCCTCGTGTGTGTGTGTGTGTGTGTGTGTGTATGTGTGTACAAGTGTGCACATACACAGGTCTGGGTCTGGGTGTGCTGTGTGTAGCCCTAGCGCCCCCTGCCGGCTGCACGGGGAGAGGGCTCAGCCGGTGTGGGGTCCCAGGGCAAGGCGGGCCGAAGGGTGGAGAGGCAGCCGAGCAGGCCTGTGCCCGCCAGGCACCACAGTGCCGCCTCCACGTCCTGGGTGCCTGGCATCATCCCCAAAGCGCAGCATGTGTGAGGCTCCTACCCTGGCACTCAGCAGCCGCAGCTCTGGCCCGGCCCTGCCCACGCTGTGGGCTCCGCTCTCCCGGGGCGACAGGTACAATGTCTGTGCACGCGCGCCAGGCGGCTCCGCCGCGGCCAACTCTGTGACCCCATGGACTGTAGCCCCCGGGATTCTCCAGACAAGAAGACTGGAGTGAGCAGCCATCTCCTCCAGGAGAGCTTCCCGACCCAGGGATCAAACACATCTCTCGTCTCCTGCACTGGGAAGTGGACTCTTTACCACTGGTGCCACCCCCGACCTTGGGCACTGGGCCCCGGGAGGCAGGCTCAAGCTGCACAGCCCCGGGCAGGGACCCTGAAAGGACCCCATCCTGCCGCATGCCGCCCCCCACCCCCAGGCGCTAACCTGTACCCTTCCCACAATGGCCCAGCCCCCTGAGGGTTCAGCGGGTCAAGCCTGGGGGGCCCCGGGGAGGGGGACGGGCCCACGAGGTCTGTCTGGACGTGGGGCTTCAGATCCTCATGTCGGGACAGGCCAGCTTCTTCTCCATGTGACACGTCATGACGAATGACCTTCCATCTGATCCATGAAAGGTAATAAAGCATCAATGTCTTGGCACACTCAGTTCACGGGCGCCCGCCCCCGTGTCCCTGCCTCCCGCCCCTCGCCTCTCCTGCCTGCCTGCACAGTGCCCAGGGCTGGGGCCCAGCCAACCGCCTTTCTGAGGGCGCTGGCGGGGCGCAGACACCAGCCCCATGTGCTCCCAGAGATGGGGTCACCTGGAGAAACGAGGCGCTGAAGGCTGACTTTTCTGCTTGTCACCGCAGAGGAAAAGGGAATGGTGTTGCCTAAGGGCGACGGTGTTACAATCAAGGTACAAACGTCACAATGTGACGTCTGCTACCTGTGACATCAAACTGCTTATGTTAAAACAAGGTTCTATAATTGTGTTTATAAACGTTGACATCACAAGCTTATTTACAGCCCTCATCAAAGCTGTGTAACCCTCCTGTGAAAACAAAGTCCAGGGTCCCCCGCTCTCCAACAGAGACCCTTCCTGAGTCGCAGAGGCCTAAAGGGAAGCAGCAGTCACCGGAGAAGCCGTCTTGCTCATAGACGCACAAGATAAACCAATGAAGCCCGACGCTCACAGACTCGGTTCACAGCCTGGCGGCTCAACGCTGAGATGCTGCGTGTGGCCCCAGGGAGGAAGGAGCTGGGCGGGGCCGCGCCCTGTGGGGTGGACGCGCCTCTGAAATGCTCCCTGCAAGATAGGCTGAGCAAACTCAAGCTTCACCTTGCGCCTTTTTTCTTGGTAAAAGCTCAAATCCTTGTTGGATTTCTTTTGGTTACCAAAAACAGGTGCTGAAGTGGGTCTGTCTTAGTGGGGGGAGACCGGTATTTAATTGTCCCCGTTTCACAGATAGGTAAGCTGAGGTGCAAAGTACTCAGGCCTAAGAGCTCGGCGAGTTTTCTGGAAGCAGAGGCCTCCGGCAGTCCGCGGCTCTCTGGGGCGCCAGGGGCTCCTGGCCAGCCCTGCCTCCTTCCTCTCAGCCCTCTCCCGACAGCCCACCTGCGCCTGCTGGTCACCGGCCTCGGTTGTCCACTCTGGCCACCACCGCGACGCTGGGAAGGAGCCTTTGGAAGCCCACAGCGGGCTCAGCGACTCACCGTCTGGGGAGTGGACGTTAACTCCTCCCAGGACAAACTCCAGGGACGTCTGCTCTTGTGTGTGGCAGACGAGGCTGTGTGATCCGGGACACCCTTCACTTCGCTACTGAAAGCCTTTCAGACCTGAAGCGGAGGGACTCGGGACAGGTGACTGAGACACCAGCGGAACACTAGCCTCAGCTTCTATCTTTCTGCATCACGGTAGGCCTTCAGCTGTTCTCCCGGGCACGAGCACAGACACACCAGCACGAAGCAGGAAGCCAGGACAACCAGGAAACGGCAGACAGGATGACGGACAAGGGCGAACCTTACTCGAGCGCTTCTTCTCAGTAATGTAACGCTAAGCCCTCAGGGACCCGGCAAGGTGGCAGCTGTCCCTGGCGAGCCTGGCTCTCCCAGGGCCTTAGCTGGAGGGGCTGCTACAGGTCAGCCTTCTCGAAGCCTCGCTTGGGACATTTCAGACGCCAGGCGTCACCGTCTGGTGTATCAGATTCTGAACCACAGCCTGTTATTACCCTGTCTCCACTGATGACATTTAAACAATGCGATAAACTGATGTTTAGAAGCCGTGGCTTTACTAGGGCAGAAGAGAACCAATCACAATGATGTGGGGTATGAGTCCAACACAAACTTGGGAAAAAAATTTAATATAAGTATTTAGCCATTGGAACATACAAATAAATAAATAAGCTCAGATTAGCCGAAGAAGAAAATCCAAGGAAGAGTAACTGCCCATTTCTCTTCAGTCCCAGATATTCCATTTCCGAAATACTGATAATACACAAGTCAATTAATACGTAAAGAAGACATAGAACATCCAACATAATACGACCTAAAATAAAAAAATAAAACCAAGGACAAACCCTAATTATTTATTTCTGCATATCAAGACTACAAATAGCATTTAAACACTTAATTTATTCTTCAAATTAAGAAATTATACATTTTGTTTTGATAATGGTCATTGTCTTAAAAGTGTCATTCGGCTCCCCCACATTTAAAAGGATATTGCTAATTGTGGCCCGTCCCCCACGCCAGCCCAGAGCTCCAGTGACAGAGAACACCGGCCAGCACCTGCGTCCTCCGGCGACGCTCTCAGACACTCCTCTCGCCAGGTCCTGATAAAGTGCCAAATCCCGAGAGGACCGCCCCGCCCCGCCCCGCCCCGCCGCGGCGCGCGCCCCGCCCGGCAGCACCCGGAAGGAGGGGGCGGGGCCGGGCCGCAGTGCAAAGGCGCAGCGCCACTTTGGTTCAAGTGACTCGGGAGGGGCTGCGGGCCTCCTCCCAAAGCATCGCTCACGCGGGTCGCACACGCACAGGAGCAGGACAGAGCCCCCCCCCCCCCCAACACCCCGAAAGCTCTCCAGGCACGAGGTGGAGACAGAAAGGAAGAGAGTGAAGGACCCGCCTCACACACACCCACACACAGGAATGTCCAAACCATTACGATGCAGGTCAGCGGCAGATTGGAAACAAGCATGCTAGTCCCGTTCTGGGGAGATGGCTTAAAAAACACAAATAAAATATTACCATTGTTATCTATTTTCCAACCTAACCACTTTGGGAAAAGGCAGCAGGAAAAAAAAAAAAGCCTGTAGTTTTAACAATGAGGCTTGTAAACAATTCAACCACACGAGAAGCAGTGGCCCATGTCTCCCCAGAGGCCCGAGTCTCTGCAGATGGGAGCTGGGTCGGAGCAGTGCCCCCCTCCCCAGGCGCCGGGTCGCCAGCTTGGGGGGCTCATCTGCAGCAGAGCCAAAACTTCATCTTTGGTTAATTTCACTGAGTTGCCACCAGTCTTAAAACTGTGCTCTTCTTGGCAAAATTACTATGTTAGCCACGTGGCATGTAACATTTGTTATTTTAAGTTATTTGAAAAGCAATGTCCATCTAAATACGTGAGCACAACTTAATAAATCACTTAAAAATGCAGGAAGGGGTGGCGGGGAGGGACCCAGGAGAGCTAGGAGTCCAGCGCGAGCGCCCTGCTGGCCGGGGGCGCACGGAGGCCAGGCCGTCTCCGCAGAGGGTGGGCCACGGCCACCCTGGGGTCAGCTCAGCTCGAAGCCCGCGGCACACTCGATGGCGTAGAGGAGCTTGCTCCGCAGCAGCGCCTCGTCCTGGAACTCGGGGAGCTTCAGCAGGTTCATGCAGGTGCTGGCTGTGGGCAGCCGCTCCAGGTCGGAGCCCCCGTTGTGGATGCAGAACGCGGGGTACAGCTCCTGCAAGACAGCGGGCACACGGCGGTCACCAGGCACGGCCTGCAGGGAGCCTTTCAGACTCGGGCAGATGCGGCGGCTGTTCTCACCTGTCCCCACGGGGACACCCACTCTTTCACTGCCCTCAAACCTGCTCCAAATTTCTACCCGATACTGTGTCTGGGCTTCAGGCATCAAAAAGGACAGAACAGCGTGAGCACATGGGGCACAGAGTCCTTCTGGTGGAAAGGCCTCTAAAGCTTTTGTTTTTTTGCCTTTTAAAAATTAGTTTAAAATTTTAAAAGGTACAGGGTGAAGAGCTGAATGCATAAATAAGCCTCTTTGCTGAAAACATGGGAAGGGCCCTCTCCAAGTGAACCACAAAGGGACCCGGGAGCAGGGCGAGGCGGCAGTGTCAGTCAAGGAGAAAGGGCGGCCCCTCTCAACACGGGACGCTGGGTGCTGGGGGCACACTCACAGAGGGCGGTGCTCCCAGTGTCTTAGAACCACGGGGAGTGTCCTGGCGGGCCAGTGGTTAAGGCACGAGCTCCCAATGAAGGGGACGGGGGTTCAAACTCTAGGTGGGGAATCAAGATCCCATGTGGCGTGGCCAGAAAAAAAAGGCAGGGGGAGAAATCTTAAATGGTTTTCAGAAATGTCACAGTAAATTACTGGTGCTGTTGTGCTAAAATCGCTGTAGTGTTACATGTAACTATTACATGAGAATTACATATAACTTACTGTAGGATCCTAGAATTTACCAGAGCAAGCAAATGAACTATTAATAATAAGAGCCAAGATTAATCACTGGTAAAAAGAGATCCAAACATAAAATCAAAGAAATAAAAACCTCACACACCTGAATGTCAGTTGGAAAAAGTAGTGTGAGCATTGATGAATTTTTCTCTCAAGAAGACAGCGCCCATGTCCCAGCTCTGTGCACTGGCAAGGCCTGGACACACTGACCTCTGGCGACGAGCAGCCCGAGGGCCCAGCCCTGCCCTCTACCAACCTGGCCTCCAGGACAGGAACCAGGGCCTCTTGGAAAACATGTGATCCAGACACTGGCCAGGAGATGTCAAGCAAGAGTCACCATCCTTTCACAGCAGGAAGCAAGAAGCCACCCACAGCGGCTTGGGTCCTATTTACAGACCCAGAGCCCACTGCCCACTCGCAGGTGGGACACGGAAGATCAAAGGGAGGGGGTGCCATGGACTGAAACACAGCAAACGCTAGAGGTTGAGAATGACAGGAAAACGGAAATGTACTAGCTGTCCTTAGAACGCAAGCTATCCCCCTCAATAACTGGTAAATGAGGAACAGTCAAGATTTACTCCATCTTTTCTGTAACAGCAGTCCTCAGGGCAACCTAAGAGCTGATGAGAAAAAATAGTTTTTTTTTAATAGAGAAATCAGCTAAGAAAGGAAGAAAGGATACATCGGAACACGGGCGTTTTAAGGCCAGTGAAGGATGGTCTGGGCGGGGACCGTGCACAGGGGCGGTGCAGCTCCTTGGCGCCAGGACGCCCACAGCGGGGCCAGGCAGAGCAGTCACAGGGATTGTTTTCTCTCATAACTAACCACAACTCTCAACTTTCTATAATGAAAACATTAATTTTGTTACAAGGAAAAACATGACTAGCATAAAAAATAATTACCTACTAACCACTGTCGAGGAAAACAGAGAACAAGACTGGAGTGCCGCTCTTGCCCAGACGGGGACTCAGAGCACCGGTCACACCGCGGGCGCCTGAGCAGCCGAGAGCATGCCTCACCTGGGCTCTGTCACCTGCATGCCGAGTGCAGCACACACTTGACGACGTGGGCAGCGCTGAGCGTGAGTGCGGCCCACACACTGCTCTGCTCCATCTCTGTGTGCTGCTCCGCTGGCAAACAGAAACCGCATCTCAGCGAGCTCCGTAGCAGGCAACGAGTGCTAGAACCACTGTCTTTCCCCTAATTATAATTCATGTGCCACTTTAAATGCCGCTTAAGATGTTTCAATAGAAACCAAAAGAGGAACAGAAAGAATATGTGTTACATTTATTACTTAGCACTCTGAAGATGTTGAGGGAAACAATTTTCTCAAATGCTTGAATGTATTAAAAACACATTTCTGAAACAGAAGGATCGCTGTACACACAGTGTTCAATGTAAAGTCTGAAATACGTTTTGCAGACACATGCCACATTTTACTGTTTCTTTCATAATGCTAATTAAATTTCCTACTTGGAGTCTCAGAACCTAAAAAATGAAGTTCTTCATTGAAATCTGAGTCAAGGGCACCATTCTGTGCATAATTAAGCAGAGTACAACGGGAATTTGCATTAATTCAGAGTGAGAAAAATCATCAATTTATTATGAGGCCTGATGGCAACTGAACAATTTTCTACAGCACTTTAATGATTTCTGTGTCTGTAACAGTCACATTCATTAAGCATATTAAGCTTTAATTAGCTTCAGCAGATTCTGCTCTTCTTCCAGGTCACGTGCGGCCACCCGGGCTGCTGAGGGCGCCTCAGCCAGGATGCATCCTCTGCTTTCGAGTCTGAGTCCGCCGCCCCGCCAGCAGGCACCCTGAGCCAACCGGAGCACATGCCTCACAGCGCTTTCCCCAGATCGGAGTCTAAGGATGATGTCAGAAGCGCCGGAAAACGCTTGAATTAACCTCACACTGAAAAAACCCCTGAAATAGGACGACTATTTCATGGCTTTCAAAAAATCACTTTTCATGGTATAATGATAACTCAGTTATGATTATACGGGATCATCAACAGGTGACCAGAGAATTTTAACCGCAATTCTACTCGGGACTTGAAATGCTAATGCAAGTCCCTCAGCTTTCCCACCCCCAAACCTGCGACACGCCAACCGGCTCCTCCACTGGCCAGACCATCCAGACTCTTCAAGCCAGACTCCCCATTTCTACCGAAGCGAAGGCCTTCCACTCAGCTCTCTGATGGAGCAGGTCCTCCAAACCTCCCTTCCTGAAACCACACTCAGTTTTCTTCCAGGTTTAGTGTGGTTTTTGAAACTGGAAGACTATAAGCTTTGTCTAAAACTATAAGCTTTGTCTTTCCTTATAAATGTTACTCACAAAATTATCTAATCATACTAAAATCTTAATACGTAAGGATTTAACTCACGTGACTGTATCACTAGACAATAAAAACTTCTGATCGATGGAAAGCTTTTTATACTAACTCCATTTATATGAGCCACTGGGCACATTTCATCTGCATTCTTCCTGCTCTCTAAATCCCTCCTACACAGCAAGATTTCCAGACTTCACTACAAGCATGCAGCTGCTGCTGCTAAGTCGCTTCAGTGGTGTCTGACTCTGTGCAACCCCATGCACAGCAGCCCACCAGGATCCTCTGTCCCTGGGATTCTCCAGGCAACAAGACTTCTCCAATGCATGAAAGTGAAAAGTGAAAGTGAAGTCGCTCAGTCGTGTCTGACTCTTGGTGACCCCATGGACTGCAGGTAGGCTCCTCCGTCCATGGGGTTTTCCAGGCAAGCGCACTGGAGTGGGTGCCATCGCCTTCTCCACACCACAAGCCTGAGATGAACCAAAAGGCACAGATGTGCTTCTTTCAGGTTGCTGCCCGCTTTTCACATCTGGTTCTGCAGATCAGGGCTCAAACCCATCAAGTCGGTCCATCCGTTTCTTTGGAGAAGAGGGCAGCTTATATCCCAAGCCAGAAGCATCACTAAGTCTCCCTGCAATTCTACTTGAGACTTCAAACGCTGATACAGGTCCCTCAGCTTTCCCATCCCCCAAACCTGTGACCCCTGTCTGGTGTCTGGCTTGGACACAGCAGTTTTCCTCCAACTCAGCCCGAGTGCTTTCCTTCTAACACCTGCATTTCCTCTTTGCGCGTTCACTGCTCTGGCACTTCAGCCTGCTCTCACTGCTATGCTTTATGACTGTCCACATTAACTTTGTGTTCTATTATCTGCTAAACACAGTTGGTTCTGGCTGTCCTGTTTTGCAGGCTTTATTTTCTCCCTCTGAGAATTTGGAAGACAGAGAAGGGATTTCAGTTCTGCTAGTATCACTGAGCAATATTATTCACTAATTGCTTACACTTGTGTCTTTATTATTCACTGCTCCCCCACCTCCTGTGGAAACAGAATCACTGCACCTGTGCCACAGCTCGCGCCCATGTCTCTACTTCCCTGTTCCGGTTCTTTATTTTATCTGGCTTCAACGGGTCTTAAGCGTTAGCAGCACACGGGAGCCTTTGTTGTGGCACATGGGCTTAGCTGCCTTCGGACATGTGGGGTCTTAGCTCCCCAACCAGGGATCGAACGCTTGGCCCCTGCATTGCAAGGCGGATTCCCAAGCACTGGACAACCAGGGATGTTCCCGCTTCTCTTGTTCTGGGACACTCTTTGGGACACTGTATTAAGCTATTAATGTCAATTAAAAAAAATTTTTAAGTGTAATTCACATACTATAACATTTACTCATTTAAATGTAGTTTAAATTCTACTTCAGAATGCTGCCAGTTCTCCCCCAAAGTGCTCCATTTCCACCCCCTTTAAAGACGTTTTGTGTAAAAGGAACCACACAACCTCCTGTGTCTCACTCCTTCACTGACCACGTTCTCAATGCTCACACACAGGGCATCTGCATCAGCAATCCATCCCGTTTAATTTTTGAATATACCCCACTGCCTTGACAGACCACATTCTCTTTCTCCATGAGCAGCTGTGGGCTGCTGCAGTTCTGTGAGTGCTGTGTGAACACGTGAGGGTGTCTGTCTTGAGTACACATGTCCTGAGGGTGGAACTGCTCCACTGCACAGAGGGACATTCTCAGATAATGTGACTGGACCGCTGAAGACAGCACAGACTCAGGGAACCGGCCCGTAAACACAACGTGTGGCCTCAGCCTGGAGTCCAGACGGGGGAGCGCAAGGTCCACGGAGGCCGCTGCAGGGCTGGAGCCATTGCAGGTGCCCTCGATGCCTGAGGGGGGTGCAAACAGGCGGCCGGCCCCCTCCCCGAGCTGATTTGGGGTCTGGGTGAGCCCTGCCAATGTGTACGTGTGACAAGTTCTCAGGTGATGCTGAAGCTGCTGGTCTCAGGATCATACTTGTGAACGAGATGATTAGATAATCTCAATCTATCACTGCACACTCCTTATCTTTGATAATTTAACTGTGATTATTAAGAAAGATTGGTGTTGCAATTAAAATGTGCAGAAACATGATATTTTCAACTTACTCCCAAATGATTCCGAAAAGAAATACATGAATACAGAATGAGGAAACAAATGTGACACAATGTTAACAACTGGTCCATGTGGGCTGGTGCAGCCCTTCTATACACTGTAAGCAATTTCAAAGTGAAATAACTGACGTGTAACTCATCAATGAAAGGTTACTAGCAGGCGAATGTCAATCTGTGAGCTTCACAAGCACACCCATGTACCTGCTCCCCTAACTCGGCATCACGTCACGTTATACACAACCGCTGTCTTTCTCTTTGTTAAACCTAGCTTCGTTTCTTTTACTATAAATAAGGAAAACCCAAGCTGTCCCATGACCAATTTCAAGTGATAAGAATACTCAGTTTATGAGATCAACGTGAACTACCAGAAACGACAGTGAGGCCAAGTAACGTGAAGTGAAGTAACCGAGAAGCAGTGAGGAAGGTCAGCTTCCGCTCTCCTGCCACTCCTGCAACAGACCTGCGAGCACGCGGAGCCCGCGTCCTCTTCAGCTGGGAAGGGAGAGCAGCCTGCGCCGCACAGACCCCAGGACGGGTGACGGGCATCAGGGTCAGCCCGCCCGCTGCAGCGTCTGCTCACGCTTAAGCCTCGTCACAGTGGCACCCCAGCAATGTGTCAGGACTGTGAACGCAGGAAAAACCCAAATAAGACCAGCTCCAGGTACACAGATAACAGCCAATCCTTCAGTGACCAAGTCGAAACACTGGGTTAATGAGGCTACAGACACAGGGAAAAGTAACAGCCTGGGCACTCTGACCGCTGCAGCAAACACTGTTCCCTGAAAACGACGTGTGGCCCTGGCTCACTCGGCCCCTACTGCCCCTCCCCACCCCACCGCTGGGCCCCGAGCCTGGGTACCTTAAACCCCAAGAGGGGGGGCCGGGAGCAGCTGGTCACAAACTTGAGCAGTTTGCGCTTCTCCTCGTCCGTGAAGCCCTCCACGACTCTCCAGAAGACCTTGATCACGGGGTGCTCGGCAGAGTAGCCTCCTAGGACAAAGAGGAAGACATCTTCAGGGAAAACAAGGTCAGTGCAGAATCGGGGCTCTCCCAAAGGCACTGGAGCAGCTCCGCTCCGTCGTGCCGGGCCAGGGAGGGGCAGAGGCTTGTGGCTCAAAGCCAACCCTGTCCTGGGGGATGATGGGCAAGGATGCAGGGGACAGAAGGATAAAGCACTGGAGGCCAGAGTGAGGAACAAACAAGATGGACTCTGGCAGCAAGACGTGCTGCCAAGGACCTGAGCTTCCAGAGCTCTGCGAGGAGCTGAGCTTCGGCTTCGGCTGGGGAGCAAACCCTACGTAACCCAGGACTTGCCTGACGATCACGCACCTAGAAACGAAGACTCACTGGGATCTTTAACACAGCGAGTTATTTCACCAACACATCTTAGCATGTAAATTTATCACCCGTCCTTCTGACAACAAAGTACAGACCATGGATACCAACCAACCCCAGCACTCGATTAGACCAATGCTCTGAAGAGTAATACCTGCTACTTACAACTTTTAATCTAGTTAAGTGCTTCCTAAAACTAAAATAATTGCTATATATTGTTCCCTCACTGTTAATATACTACAGAAATACCATCAATGAAGTATCTTAAGTGTATTAATTGGCACCAAAATGAATATGGTGATATTTTAAACCTATTTACTGGAATAGGAACAGTTAAGATCGTTAAAGGTAAATGCTATCAGTGCAGACAGGATAACGCAAACAGGCCAAGACCACTTCTGGGCAAGGAAAGGCTGGACTGGTGGGGAGGACAATGTGACCTTAGGTATTATCTCCCTGGACATAAACATCAGAGTTCCAATTTAGAGAAATACAAACGAGTAATTACCGAAAGGTGGATACAAGCACATGTTTACATACATATCCGTTTCCAAAGCCTTCTCAAAAGTGACCCTGGAGGAACGGTGGGGCGATGGCCCTCAACAGAACAGAGGGCTCCGGGTAGATGAGCCTGGACAGGTTTTGTTAGTTGTGGTACAAGACACACCATAGCATCCACCATTTAAGCTCCTTTCAGGTGTGTGAGTCCACGCAGGCTGCGGGGCAGCCGCCAGCGCCCTCTCCGGCCCAACACTCCCATCCTCCCAGGCAGACACGCCCACGACCACGGGGCAGGACTGCCCATGCTCTTCCCAGCCCCTGGTGACTCCAGTCCAGTGTCTAGGAACCTGACTCTTCTAGGTATTTCATGTGAGTCCTACAACATACATCCTCTGTGTCTGTCATTATTTCACTTATCATAATGCTTTCAAGAGTTCACCCACACTGAAGCCTGTACTTGAACGTCATTCCTTTAAGACTTAATGAAAGTCCCACCCTATGTCTATAGCACACTTCCTTATCTATCATCTCGGTGGATACTGGGGTTATTTCCAGCTTCTGGCTCTTGTGACAATGTCTTGTGAACACTGGTGTTTTGGCCCCTGCCACCATACAGGACTTAGGAGCAGAATTGTTGGTTTACAGAGTAATTCTACACTGAGCTTTCTGGGAACCACCGTTTTCCACAGCTGCTACTTCGTGCTCCCACCAGCAATGAATGAGGGCTCCAGTTTCACCACTCGCTCACCAGCACTTGTCTTCAGCCTGTGCGCCTCTCCCCTGGGCTCTGGTTTTCATTTCCCTAGTGGTTGGTCCGCTGAACATCTTCTGGAGCATACTGGCCTTTGGGACTATCTTCTTTGGCAAAGGTCTCCTCACGCCCTTTGCCCACTGTTGAATCAGCCTGTCTGCCTATTGAACTGTAAGGGTTCTTTACGCATTGTAGGTGCCAGACCTCACCAGATACATGATTTCCAAGGGTTTTCTCCCATTCCAAAGGCTGTCTTTTCACTTTCTTAATAATGTTCTCTGATGCATAAGTCTAATTTTGATGAAGTTCCATTTATTTACCTGTCCTTTTTCTGGTCATGCTTTCGGTGTCATATCTAAGAACTTACTGCCAAATCCAAGGTCACGAGGAGTTATCCCTATGTTCTTCTAAGACTTTTATGGTTTTAGGTACTAAGGTTCTTGAGCCATTTTGAGTTAATTTTTGTATATGGTGTGACTTGTGGGTACAGCATCATTCTTATGCAAAAATCCAGTTGTTCTACAATTTTTATATAACCTGGAAACTTTTCCAAAGAAGTTCTACATTTCACATTGCTACCAGTCAAGAGAGTTCAAATTTCTTCACATATTAACACTGAGTATTGCTATCTTTTTGATAAATCATTCTAGTGGATACGTAGTAGTATTGCACTACACTTTAATTTGCATTTCTTTAATGATTAATAGTGTTCATGTGCTTATTTGCTTACCAAATACTTGTATATATCTTAAGTGAAACACTTTTATTTTTTTCCCATGTTTTAAAAACCAATTATTTATCGTACTATTAAGTTGCAGAAGTTCTTGATATATAATGTGTACAAAGGAACAGAAGCCATTATTAGATACATTACTTGAAAATATTTTCTCTTAACCTGTGGCTTGTTTTTTCACTTTTTTGATGGTATTTTTTGAAGCACAAAATCTTTAATTTTCAGGATGTCCAAATTTCTACCCATTTCTTTTTTCTAGACCACGCTCTTCGTGTACAACTAAAAACTCTGCCTAGTCCAAAAGTCATGAGAACTTTCTCCTATGTTCTTCCAGAAGTGTTACAGTTCTAGCTTTTACCTGCAGGCCTCATCCTGTTGAACTCACTTCTGCACACTGTGTGACGTCAAGGTCTAAGCACTTCTTTTTCAAGTGCACACTATTCCAGCACCGCTGAGCTGCTGAAAGTCACTGGCTGTAAATCTAAGGATTTGTTTCTGTTTCCCCATTACTTTCCATCAACCAGTATGCCTATCCTTGTGACAATTCCACGATGTCTTTTTTAAAAATTACTATTACATATTTTTGTCTGTGCTGGGTCTCTGCTGCTGCACACAGGCTTTCTCTGACCACAGAGTGGGGCCTCCTCTCTAGTTGCAGAGCATGGGGTCTAGGGTGTGTAGGCTTCAGCAGTTGTGCACAGGCTCAGTCGCTGCATGGCATGTGAAATCTTCCTGGACCAGGGACTGAACTGGATGTCTGCTGTACTGGCAGGCAGATTGTTTACTACTGAGCCACCAAGGAAGCCCCTATCAGTTCAGTTCAGTCGCTCAGTTGTGTCCGACTCTTTGCGACCCCATGAACTGCAGCCCGCCAGGCCTCCCTGTCCATCACCAACTCCTGGAATTCACCCAAACTCATGTCCACTGAGTCGGTGATGCCATCCAACCATCTCATCCTGTTGTCCCCTTCTCCTCCTGCCTTTAATCTTTCCCAGCATAAGGGTCTTTTCCAATGAGTCAGTTCTTTGCATCAGGTGGCCAGAGTACTGGAGTTTCAGCTTCAGCATCAGTCCTTCCAATGAATATTCAGAACTGATCTCCTTCAGAATGGACTGGTTGGACCTCCTTGCAGTCCAAGGGACTCTCAAGAGTCTGGAGAAGACAGAAGACACCGCAGTTCAAAAGCATCAATTCTTCAGCACTTTCTTTATAGTCCAGCTCTCACATTCATACATGACTACTGGAAAATCATAGCCTTGACTAGATGGACCTGTGTTCGCAAAGTAATGTCTCTGCTTTTTAATATGCTGTCTAGGTTGGTCATAGCTTTTCTTTCAAGGAGCAAGAGTCTTTTAATTTCATGCCTGCAGTCACCATTTGCGGTAATTTTGGAGCCCAAAAAGATAAAAGACTCTCACTGTTTCCATTGTTTTCCCACCTATTTGCCATGAAGTGATGGGACTGGATGCCATGATTTTAGTTTTCTGAATGCTGAGTTTTAAGCCAAACTTTTCACTCTCCTCTTTCACTTTCATTAAGATGATCTTTAGTTCTTTGCTTTCTGCCATAAGGGTGGTGTCATCTGCGTATCTGAGATTATTGATATTTCTTCCAGCAATCTTGATTCCAGCTTGTGTTTCATCCAGCCCGGCATTTTGCATGATGTACTCTGCATGTAAGTTAAATAAGCAGGGTGACAATATACAGCCTAGATGTACTCTTTTCCTGACTTGGAACCCGTCTGCTGTTCCACGTCCAGTTCTAACTGGTGCTTCTTGACCTGCGTACAGTTTTCTTAGGAGGCAGGCAAGGTGGTCTGGTATTCCCATCTCTTTAAGAATTTCCCAGTTTGTTGTGATCCACACAGTCAAAGGCTTTGGCGTAGTGAATAAAGCAGAAACAGATGTTTTTCTGGAACTCTCTCGCTTTTTCTATGATCCAACAAGTGTTGGCAATTTGATCTCTGTCTTTTCTAAATCCAGCTTGAACATCTGGAAGTTCACGTACTGTTGAAGCCTGGCTTGGAGAATTTTGAGCGTGACTTTGCTAGTGTGTGAGATGAGTGCAATTGTGTGCTAGTGTGAACATTCTTTGGAAGCCCCTATAGTAAGTTTTAAATCAGTGTTAGTCCTTCAACTTTGTTCCTACAAAACGTTTTGACTATTTTAGGTCCTTAACATTTTCATTTAAATTTAAAAATCAGTCCGTTGATGTTTACCAAAAAAACCCTTAAAATACTAGAATAACAGACTACGATTAAGGAAAAGACACCAAAATAATGGTAGTTGTTTGAAGAAGAATTTTTTCTTTTTCTTTTCCATTGCCCTCAAATATGTGAAGTGCAGGTAATGCGGCTTCCTGGTGCTCCAGCGGCTATGCCTCCCCGCCCACTGCAGCCACACCACTCTGCGCTCACCTCTGGTCAGCGAGGGCTGCTCTCTGTCGTGCTGCATGGGCTTCTCACTGCTGTGGCTTCTCTGGTTGTGACACACGGACCTCAGCAGTTGTGGAGCACGGGCTAAGTTGCTCCACAGCATATGGGACCTTCCCAGCTCAGGGACTGAACCCATGTCCCCTGCAATGGCAGGCAGATTCTTATCCACCTCACCACCAGGGAAGTTAAACTTTTGCTAATGGTCTCTTTTTTGGGGGGGTGGGGGGGAGGTTTAGCACTGTTTTTCAAAGCAGAAGACTGGACACAACCCAATGGCCATAAGGAGAGGCTTAAGAGGGCTTCCCACGCGGCACTAGTGGGAAAGAACCTGCCTGCCAGTGCAGGAGACATTAAGAAAATGAGGTTTGATCCCTGGGTCGCGAAGATCTCCTAGAGGAGGAAATGGCATACTCCACTATTCTTGCCTGGAGAATCCCATGGACAGAGGAGCCTTGTGGACTATGGTGCACACTGTCACAAAGAGATAAGACTGAAGTGACTTAGCACAGCACGCAGTGGCGTAAGAAGATACGCTATGAGAGAAAAAACGAAGGATGTAGCATCGTATGCACAAAGAAAACAAGAATGGAGTTTGCACTTGTGTGTAAACATGTAAAGATGCCAAGCACAGTGGTTACTCATAGTGGGCACGGGCAGGGGAGGGAACAGGAACAGGAAGTGGATTTCACTGTATCCTCATATTGCCTGGGTGTTAAACCATGTGAACTGCCCATATAAAGAAGAACATTAGAATTACTTTGGAAATGTGACCATGGATAACATATTCAGGAATAATAAACAAGTAGTGATAACATACCTGAATAGTTTGTAAAGGATTTTAGGTCCTCCAGACTTATGGGAACTTGTGCACCAGAAATCAACACCTAAAAAAAAAGTTCACGTTATAAAACTTGAGATGGATTTTAAGAAAGATTTTCATGTCAGGAAACAACTGTGTCCCCAAACACAAGAAGTGGACCTGGATCTCCTGCTGGTCGAACATCCGCAGCCACTCCAGGCTCACCACGTTGGCCAGGCCCTGCCGGAACGCCAGGCAGTGCGGGCGGATCTGCCGGTTCAGCCGGTAGTCGGCCACCAGGTGGATGTACGCAATGCGATTGGCACTGGTCACCGGGATGTCCTTCCCACCAGATTTCAGTTCAACTACCTGTGGATTTAAAACAGGAGTTGGAAACGTCTCTTGAGTATAGCCACAGGGCAAAACAAGAGCAAGAAATGCTTGCTTCAAGGGAATTTGACTGTGTTGTTCCACACATGAACATTTTAGTGAAAAGTGTGTAACCAGCGCACGTGGCCTCACAGACAGGAAGAGTCCTCTGACGGGGCTCTCCAGAGCTCAGCATCCTACTCTGTGTCTAGGCTCACAAACCATCCCCGCTTTCTGCAAAGTCCTGAGGGTCAATGTTACAATGCAACCATGGCATTTCATTACAAAAGAAATTAGAGATCACAAAGGGCAAAGATATGAACCAAACGATCAGCAAAGGTCAGAAGGGCTTCACTGTGGAGAAAAGGCAATGTAAGGAATTAATGCCGTAGAGACGGGGACTCGTGTGTACAGGCAGCAGACACCTACTCTGGATCTCTATGACTACTGCTCAGTTGTGTGCGACTCTTTGCGACCCCATGAACCGCAGCATGCCAGGTCTCCCTGTCCATCACCAACTCCTGGAGTTCATCCAAACTCATGCATGGCCTTTGAGTCTGTGATACCATCCAACCATCTCATCCTCTGTTGTCCCCTTCTCCTGCCCTCAATCTTTCCCAGCATAAGGGTCTTTTCAACTAAGTCGGCTCTTCCCATCAGGTGGCTGTACAGTACTGCAGATATGATACAGAGGGCAGTGATCATCATCAGGCACACTGGTTAGTCCATTTCTGATGCACCTGCAGGCATCTTACACAACTGGTGCATCGCTGCACAGGGACACACATTCTCGGGTGGAGGGCAGGGTCAGGACCCCGTGGGGCATCCCTGGGGTACAGCAGGGAGGAGCCGGACTTGGGCGCCCTGCCCCTATTTCAGTATGTGCCACCGAGGTGTCCCTCGGCCCCCAAAGCACGCTGTCATCAATGAGGTGGTGACACGTGCCTTGTCCATCCTGGGGCTGGGACTATGTGAATTCACACAAGTAAAGCTGACTGACGAAACTCCACAGATGACCAGAGACACGTCCGCCTGACTTACAATGGTAGACTTGTAGAACCCTGGTCTGCCGTTGCTCACTCTCAGGGACAGGGCACGGGGGCCACTGCCAGCGCGGGTACGGCGACCGGGGGGCGCCTGCGGGAGGGCGGAGGAGCGCTCGACCCTGCTCGCACCACGGCTTCCTCCTCCGCCTTGGGCCTCTGCGGAGCCGGAGCCGTTGTATTTCAGGGGCAGCGCAAACACGCCAACTCCCTCTGACCACCTCCCCTTTAAAAAAAATTATCGCTTTACAGAAAAGGTACTTTAGAAGCTGCTGAAAGCTCTACCTAAACGCTCCTGTGGGAAGGTTACACAGCCCTGTGTGGTCAAAGCCGCCCGCAGGGTCTGACGACACTTCAAGGCTCCAGATTCGCGCTCTCAGCACCCGAAGTGCGAGGTCTGACAAGGCACAGGGTGGGGACAGGGGGCCGCCTCCGACAGCCCGCTGTCACCCGAGCCGCGGCGCTGGCTGCTCTGGGTCACCGCTGAGACAGCCTGGATCACAGGCAGGCAGGTACTAAACGGGGTGGTGCCCGTGGTCTGGAACACAGACGCCCCCCCAGCCCCGTCATCAGCAGCATTTCCTGCAACTTTAAAGTGGTGACTCTGATGATTCAAACTCGCCTCTCATGCTGCACCTGAAAGGCATCATGTTACAGCTATCCTTGGGTGCTCCATTCTGAGGAGCACTTGCAGCCTGGGATGTCTGCACACCGCTTCCTTCAAGACGCGCAGGCGCCGTCACGCACGCACACGGGCCATCGCGTACGCACCGTCGCCACCCGTGCTTGCCCCACCCTCCGGGCAGCCGGTCTGCTGCTGCAGGAGCTCCGGTCAACGACTCGCCCAAGGGCATAGAGCAAAGCAGCAAAACCTGGGCTTTAACCAAGGTCTCGTGACTCGAGTTTGATGCTTTTCTACAGAACAGATGATTATTTATGGATCCATCTTAAACCCTGAGCATTCTCCTCAAGGGAGATACGTGTATAAATCAGTGATCTGAAATTTCATGTTCGTTTTTAAGTAGGCTAACAAGCAGCCATATTGATTAAAGAAAAAAAATTTGAGAGCAACATCATTATTCTAAAAGGGAAGACTCATTAACATAAGCTGCTAACATAATGAAGTATTTGCATACTACCAATCTTTAAATCACGACATTTTATAAACCTAAACCTCTATCAGAGAACTAGGTTTTTATATATGTTTCTACAGAAATCCATATGATCTCTCCCCAAATTAAGTACTTTACCAATGACTCTAATTTTTCCAATTAGACTCTTTAGTATAACTATTCTTATGCATTATCATCTATAATCTCTCTCAGTGGGAATTTCTATGAATAATCGGCACATCTTCACACTTTGACTTTTAACAGAGTACAGTATTATCAGTGGCACTTTAATGGAACGCTTACATATGCGACATTCCACCATTACCATCTATTTCAGAAGGGAAATGGGAAACACCCCATTAGCAAAGGCCTCAGACAGGTCCTTACAGAGCCCAGGGCCCAGAGCTTTCATTTCGTGCCCAAGACACCCACTAGGTGGGGCCAGGGGGCAGCAACACTGCATGCTGACATTTCCTTCTGACGATGATCAACCCTGTCTTCAAAAACCTTTCACTTTGCAGTGCTGAGATTTCAGCTCCATGAGAGGGAAGAAGATGAGCAACCAAAGGACAGCCGGCTCTGAGCCCCCACCCTGCGTCTCAAAGCATTCCTGCCAGCTTGTGGAGACGCCTGGACCTCAGCAGGCAGGAGGAAGCATTACTTTCTTGTCACTGAAACAGAGAGCTTTACAGACTAAGAGAGATGGAAAACTCAAAACCACAAAGACAGTCATTTAAAAATATCAAGAAGGTTTAGACAGGAGGACATATGACTCTTCGTGTATGCTTTTTGCTTTGCTTTTTAGAAGACTTCACGATGGTGCATAAGCTACAGAACACTTCTGAGTCTAGGGAGGAAGAAATAAAAAGACACAAAACCTCTCTCATTCTCCTGAGGGGCTCTTGGTACCACACACAGCACTGTATACTGCGTGTTAACACCCCAGTGAGACAGCACTTCACACCTGCTATGAGGGCTACAGTTTAAGAAACAGAGGGAAAGAAAGCAGAAAATAACAAGTGTAGAAGAGCATGTGGAAAAGTCAGAACCTTTGTATGACCCAATGACTCCACTTTTAGGTACACACCCAAAATACCTGAAAACAGGGCCCCCAAAGGTATTTATACAGCGATGTAGGTCGTGTCCATTAACAGCTGGATAAACAAGCGTAACATGTCCAACAACGGCAGACTCATCAGCTTGAGGGGCTCTGACGCCTGCCGTGCATCACGGTGGCCCTGGAGGACGGTGCTCAGTGAGGTGAGCCAGTCACTGAGGGACAAGTGAGCCTGCCTCCACTCACAGGAGGGGCTGAGGCCGCCAGTCCTAGAGACAGACAGCAGAGAGGTGGGGGCCAGCAGCTGCTGGAGGGCAGTTTAGAACCAGAATGTCCCACCCAGCGCACCCCTTCTCCAACTCAAATAAAATCTTAATTCCAGACACTGATCTACAGAATGTAATTTGAAAGATGAACATTACAGTTGAACTCCTCTCATGAGAACTTTCATTGCTTAACCAAATTGTAGTTTCTCTGAATTCTGGAACTGCCTGACCCAGAGATACCCGGGCTCACAGAACCAGAACCTCCACTTCTGCTGACAGCAGACCCAGATGCTTTCTCATCTTTCCCTTTCCTGAAAGTCAAAGTGTCAGCCGCTCAGTAGTGTCCGACTCTTTGGGGCCCCACAGACTGTAAAGCCCACCAGCCTCTTCTGTCTGTGGGATTCTCCAGCAAGTATACTGGAGTGGCTTGCCATTTCATTCTCCAGGGGATCTTCCCGACCTAGGGATTGAACCCAGGTCCCCCGCACTGCAGATAGATCCTTTACCATCTGAGCCACAGGGAAGCCCTATCCTAGCAGCTCTGAAACACACCTGTTAGGCTCTTACCCTAACAGGTGTAGGTCCAGTGTTCCTGAAGCCTGAGGCCTTGAAAGGTTCTCCACAGCATGTCCATCTACCCTCCTCCACGACTGCTAAACTTCAACCTCATCCAAATCTGTTCACTGACCTGGTGACCCCTTATCACCCGTAACGGGCCTCCTTCAGTCAGCCCTCCAGGAGCGCTCCTTCTGAGTTTCCATTGTGCTAAACAGCAGATCTCACACCACAGACCATATCTGCCTCTTGTGAGAACTAGTGTGCTCTTACAGTTAAAACACACCTCCTCTGCCGAGCTTAAGGCCAATGCACAGTCACCAGTATCTCCTGAGTGACAAAGGAAGAAAGAGCAGTGTGGAGGTAAGCAGGGAAGGATAGAGAAAAACGTCCAGGTGGGCTCAGTGTATGTGTTCGCCACAGTAAACGGCCAGTGCGGTGCCCTGGGGGTCAGGCACCGTGGGTGAGCTTACGTTCAGTGCCACCTGGGCTGAATACTAGGACCTATTTCACATGCACTTACTTTTACGCTGGCAAAGCTGGTAACTTTTGAAAGCCTGGACTAGAAATCAAGTAATAACAAAAAGTTAGAGAAGCAATTATGAAGTCTAAAGCTAACACTATTTTCACAGTTAAAATCCAACCACGAGTTGCAAAAAAGACTATCAGTCTCATCAATCTGTGGAAGGACAGCAGGAAAAACGCAATTTCCCTGCAAAAGAGGTGCGTTTGTCTGGAACCAGATGTGAATGAGAAACACACAGCTGGGTACTTTCGAAGAGTTAGCATTCTTTAAATCTGACTGAAAATATATCGCAAGTATAAACACACTGAGATAATTTTAGAATTCCAAATAGACACTGAATCACAGCAACTTCCAAACATCTGCCTTTCATTCTGTCACTTCTCCTAGTATGCTGCTGTACAGTTAGATTCATCACAGTCCATCCTCGTTACAATGTTAACTGAAGCTATAATGCAATTATGTTTTAAGTACACAGTTCGCTTCAACTCTTGCCAGATAAAGTGTTAATATTAAATGGAAGAATGGGGAAAACATTTCTGAAAATGAGAATACTGGTGATGGAGTATAACAAATAGGAAAAGAGAAACTGATACTGAGAAAACGCTAAATGAAATTATTTTAATCGGGGAGAAAAAATTATGTTTTATGCTACAGTTAGTTGAATTTGCTCTGTAGTCTTAAATTTGAAGTGAATAAGACTTCTCCTCCAGAGTTGCTTGTTATCTTCCCTATTCTCTCCAGAATTAACTGCATATTGCACAGGGAAGCAAGGGGCACTTAAAGACAACTAGAAACAAAGTGATCTGATGAGGATTATCGTACGAACTGGTTACTTCAAAAATCCAACGAGATATTACCAAACAATCCGACTTGCCGGTATGCACTTTGAGAAGTTCTGCGAATCACGGGAACATGACGGAGCAGCACGAAAAGCCCCTCTCCCGCCCCCACCTTCTGTGAGCGTCTCCGTGCGGCCCACCTAGGCCCCCCCGTGCCTCTGCGCACTGCCGCTGTTCTCATGGACTAGAACAGTTCAGTGTGTGTGTAGCACATGAACATACATGGCAGTATTATTCATAAGAACCAAAAAACAGAAATAACTCAGACGTCCGTCAACTGGTGAAGAAAAGGTGGTCTACCCAAACGCCATTTCTGGACGTCACTCGGCTGGAGAAGGGTTCGGGGAAGCACCAGCACTTGCAGCCCTCAGCAAGCGAAACGCCACAGGCCGCGCGTCCTGAGACCCCAGGTGTGAAAACTGTCCAGAGGACAGGACCCAGGGACGGGAGGAGCAGGGTGTGGCTGAACCAGGGGCAGGTGTGACCTGCTAACAGGCACACAGTCTCCTCCGTGTGGCCAAAGTGTCCTAAAATTTGGATGTTGGGGCTGGCTGCACTAACCCTCATTGCACACGGTACAGGGTGGAATTTATGGTACATGGATTATACCTCAGTAAAGCACCTATTCCAAAACTTAGTTTGAATTTCTAGTATGTTTTTTTTTAAGGATAAAAATAGCGAGAGCACCTAGATGGACAGGTTCAGCAGCTGAGGGCCACTCTGCAGGGGGAGAAGCCAAGAAGCACCACCGAGCCCGAGGCTGCAGAAACGAGACAGAAAGGCAAGGTGCCTCCCAGTTGCACGCAGGAAGGGGAGCTGAGGCGTCACTCGGCCGGCTCCCTGAGCTCTGGCTCTGCCCTGCGAGTCTCTAACTGAAATGTGCACAAGCTCCCACAGCACGAAGCCCACGTGTGCACGCAGAAGGGGACGCCCAGGTGTGACGGCTCCACCTGCCTGGGCCTCTCCGAGGGCGTGTCGGCGTGCGCACGCAGCAGGACACGCGCAGGTGCGGGAGCCCCAGCCCACCTGCCTGGGCTTCTCCGCGGGCGTGTCGGCGTGCGCACGCAGCAGGACACACAGCAGGACACGCGCAGGTGCGGGAGCCCAGCCCACTTGCCTGGGCCTCTCCGGCGGGCGGTCGCCCAGCCCA
This sequence comes from Bos mutus, assembly GCF_027580195.1. NCBI lineage: Eukaryota > Metazoa > Chordata > Mammalia > Artiodactyla > Bovidae > Bos > Bos mutus. Next base: position 5,403,728 of record NC_091620.1, on the reverse strand, counting down.
CCTGCCGGGGCCCGCCCACTTGCCTGGGCCTCTCCGCGGGCGTGTCGGCGTGCGCACGCAGCAGGACACGCGCAGGTGCGGGAGCCCCGCCCACCTGCCTGGGCCTCTCCGCGGGCGTGTCGGCGTGCGCGCGCAGCAGGACACGCGCAGGTGCGGGAGCCCCGCCCACTTGCCTGGGCCTCTCCGAGGTCGTTGTTCACCACCGTGAAGTTCAGCCCCAGCTCCTCCACGTCGCCCTCATAGCTCTTGAGGAAGAGCAGGTTCCTGTACACCTCGGGGTCTAAGGACGCCAGGTGGTGGATGTCCACGTCCGCGCTGGTCCCCAGCAGCTTGGACAGGAAGAAGCCGGCGAAGGGCAGCTCCACCAGCATGTTTTCATAGAGGGCCTGTGAGCGAGAGCAGGGGCCACTGGTTAGCACTCCACAGGGCCGCCTCTCACCCCGCCTGAGAGCGAGAGACCGCATGCCCAGCCTGGTCTCCACGGACCCGAGACAGCTGACTCCTCTCCCCCACGTGGACGTGACGGCAAGGTCACCACGTGCCAGCCCACAGCGCAGGCACTCACACACACACGCACCATGCAGAGAGCCCCACAACAGACGGCGGGGGACCTGAGGGCTTAAGTGTGGCGGGGGTCTTCGAGGGCCACCTCCTCATGTGACAAGACTCTGCCAAGTTTTTCTGTGAAGCCTCTGCAGGTGGATCAGTCTTCGGGGCTGCTGTAGTAAGTGCGCCAACCAGTGGCTTCACACAACACAGTCTGGAAAGGTCTGAACCCAGGTGTCAGTAGGCCACGCTCTCTGGGAAGGTCCTGCCAGCTGCGGGGCTGATGGCCCCCCAGTCTCTGCGGGGCTGCTCCCCCTCAATCTGCTCTGTGCCTCCACCCCGCCCTCCTGCCTCTGATGCAGACGCTGGTCACTGGATCCTGGGACCCATTCCACCCAGGATGACCTCCGCTGAGCTTGCTTACATACGCAAAGACGTCTTTCCAAATAAGGTCACACTCACAGGGACCGGGCTTCCCTGGTGGCTCAGCAGTAAAGAATCTGCTTGCGATGCAGGAGACCTGGGTTCAATCCCTGGGAGGAGGCAACAGCTGCCCACTCCAGTATTCTTACCAGGGGAATTCCACAGACAGAGAAGCCAGGCGGGCTACAGTCCACAGGGTCACAGAGAGTGCCTATCACTTTCACGTTCTCTCATAGGTACAGGATATTAGGATTTGAGGGAATCTTCCTGGGGGTCACAGTTCTACCCCCAGTGGCAGGCAGGCCAGAGCTCCTCGGTGCCCAGCCCTTTCCTCTGGGTGGAGCACAGTGAGCGCGGGCATGGGCACTACGTGCCAAAGCTGGGTTTCGTGTAATTTTTGATGTCAAGGAAGACGATTATTCTTTAGATTTCTTTTTCAATCGTCAAATGGGGAGAAAGCAGCATTCTCAGCTCAGCGACCACAGCCGCTCTTCCTGCAGAGAGGTCGCCGTCTGGCCACACCCACATCCACCAAATGCTAAGCACAGGGTTCCTGAGACAGACGTGTGTGATGTCACTTCCGCCCTGCCCCACCTCCCCACGTGAGATGGCAGGCTCGTGCCACGGCCCACCCTGGAGGGGCCCTTCCCTGAGCACTCGGCCAGCACTGCTGTGCCCTGGACAACCATCTCACACATGGGCAGTCTACAACCATGACCCTTACATGCACCAACCTTACACGCTCACGTTAGGCTCAGACACCCTCTGAGACCCACATTTTAACTCTCACCCACTGATGTGACTGGAGCAGACTACAAAACAGCCATGGATTGCAGCCACAGAACGTCCCCCAGAAGAGAACGTCCTCCCATAGGCAAACACCCTCCCAGAGGCGAACGTCCAGAGGGCACTGTGTGGGCTCCCGGACACCACCTCCCCGAGGGTGGTCACTGCACTTGGAGTTCAGGCTCACCCTCTGCCCCTCCAGCTATGTCCCTGCACTTCTCTTTCTGATTTGAAGACTGATGATTACTCAATTAGTTCTGAAAAGAAGGCAAAAAAGGCTTTCTTAATGAGAGAACGGGCAATAAAATGGCAACTGGCACTTAGGTCCTCTCCTGACGATGTAAAGAAGGGCTGTTTTGAGAAGCCAGGCTTTGCCTCAAGTTAAGGATGGCCAATACTATTAACCTGGCCCACTTAGGAACCCCATTACTTCTAATGAATGATGCCATCAAAGCTAAGGAGCATTCTGCAGAGACGACAAGACTGATCCCAGGTGTCGAGAAAAGCCTCATTTGTACGGCAGTCTGTGAGTAAACTCAGAGAGTAAATCATCGGGTGTTGAGCACGGAAGGTCATTGTCTGCCATTCCTGCATTAGTAACAATAAACCTGTGAAGTCCACTCAATCCATCAGAGCTACCTGAATTTTAAACAGAAACTCCACTGTGACTCATAAAATGTAAATGCACAGGTGTAATTTTTTATACGAGGCAGGTTTGAACCTTTAGAGCATTTAATATACAAGCACTAATAAACGATGGCACTAAAAACCGCGACTGCATCAGCTAAATGGATTATAAATTAAATTTCCATAATGCATGCAACTGGGACACAAATGTAAGCATCAATCAGGGTATTTCCTAAACACAGGTTAATTATACAACTTCAAAAACTGCCAATTTTTTATGCAAAATAATCCACTTAGCATTTTTCATATTGGCCTCAATCCTCAGCCCGCTGCACACTTGTTCCTAGAAGCGTATCAATAACCACTTGTCATGAAAACACAGCAATAGGTATATGGAGAAAACCTGTAACGTATTTTTCAACTGTCTGTCTTTTATGAGTGTTTATAGCTAGAAATTGTGCCAAAATGATCTGAAATAAAAAGGATTAATTACAGTAGAAGCCTTTTAATATAAGTGAGTGCAGTCGCCATGCAATTAATGCAAACCGTGGCCGTGCCCGGACAGGCGGTGTGAGCTGCATCTGAGGCTGGTTCTGTTTGCTGCCAAATAACTTCAGTAATTTACTACATTAAGAATCAATAAAAAAAATAATGCTTTTCAAATGCACCTCTATCAATCTTCAGGTAGTTCTAAAGTGAACATTTATAACTTAATCTAAAAACTATATTAGAGATGTCCTGTTTTAAGGCCACTCTAATTGAACAAGGAGATAATAATTTCAATTATTTCAGATCATGCTAACCTTGGAGTCTACAAAATTAAAGATATGTAAAATAAGGATGTAAGCTGATACTAATATGCTATTTAATTTAGCAGTTGTGTCTCAGAAGAAATGATGGCGAGTTGAACACCATGCTCTGACTGGGCTACTGAGGACTCTCAGGCTGAGGCTCCTGCAGGGCGGGGGCGCTCCTGGTTGTTAGCGCACCGATGGTGCCCAGTCACGGGGCGCAGCGAGGGAGTGCCCGCTGTGTGCGGGGACCTCTATCGGCAGGATGGAATTCTGCATTCACAAACTGGTTTGCAAAAAACCATTTATTCTCTTTTGAGACATTTCAGGTTGTCAAAATTACACAAATAGAGATTCGCTTCGAATCCTAACTGCTTACTCCTTTAGCTCTGTCCACATGGCTGCCTGACCCTCAGTGACGAGGGCATGCTGTGTGTTGGGTTTGACCTGCTCCCTCACCACCTAGGGGGATGAGGCATCCCACCAGTCCTGGAAGCCAAGAAGAGACACTTACTCCATCATTGCAACTGGTAATCTGCACCAAGGGTTTGACAGCTTTATTTCTGAAAACAGCCCGTTCACTTCTGAAAACCTCTGAGGATGCTGGGTGGGTGGGAGACAAGAGGTCACGCCTCCAAGCCGTTCTCCTCACTGGGCATCGGGAAATCCACCCGGGCGCACAGCCACTGCCCAGCAACTGCCCACTCCCGGCCGCTCCTCCCGGCTCAGGCTCCTCCGCCCACCAAGTGATGGAAAAGTCACGTCCCGTTTCCCCCCAACAAGAAGTCAGTACTGGTATATTCCCAGAGCTGTGCAGCCATCACCCTCCATCTGAGTTTTGAACATTTTACCCCCTACAGCAGAAACCTTGAGCCCTGGGCTGTCACGCCCTCACTCCTGCACTCCCAGCACAGAACTCTTGGAGGCCTTTTCTGTAGCCACACGCACTTTTGGGTGAGCTGCCTAGCCCTCGGGCACCTCTGACGGTGCCCTGCCTGAGTTCCTGCTGCCCGTGGCCATCTACACCAGCAGAGGCCAGGAGGCCTGCTGACCTCGTTTCTGACCCCCTGGGGTGGCAGGCGCCCCTGCCTGGTCTGTCTCACACACGGAGGAGCTCAATAGCCCCCAGCTGCCTCCCAGAGAAGTTACCCCGATGTGAGGAACAAGAGCAGCAGTACACGTCTTCACCTGGCTTGCTTTTCACAGTGACTATTCATTTATCTTTAAAGTGTATTTATTTGGCTGGGTCTTCCTGTGGCATGGGGGGTCTAGTTCCCTGAACAGGGATCGAACCCAGGCCCCCTGCATTGGGAACAGGGAGTCTTAACGCACTGGACCACCAGGGAAGTCCCCAGTGACTACACGCAGCGCACTTTAGCAGCACCAGCAAAAGTCTGCTTCCTAACTTTCCAGGTGAGAATCTAACATGGCTTAGAAAAAGAAAAACAGCCCCAGTGTAACAGTGACCCATGTTAAGCTAGTGTGTGGGAGGGCTTAAAAATGTGAGAAGGGAGCCCACACACTGCAACCACTGAGCCTGTGCTCCAGAGCCAGGACACTACTGAAGCCCTGGAGCCTGAGTCCACAGCCAGAGAAGCTGCTGCAGGGAGAAGCCCGCACACTGCAACCGGAGAGCAGCGCCGCCGCACCCCCCGCCCCCGCCCCCCACACAACTGGGCAAAGTCCTTGCAGACCAGCACAGCCCCAAAAAAATTTTTTTTAATAAAGAAAAATTAGAAAAAAATGTGACAAGGGATATCTCAATGGAAAGCAAGATCTACTTATGCAGGGGCAGAAAGAATTCTAGTGAATATCTCAGAATAGCTAAAACTTCAATGATACTTTTAGGTACTGAAATCAACTGAATTCTGGCATACACTTGCCATTTTTACTGTTCAGTAAGCTGCGACCGGCGCACTAAAGCGCGGGCGCCTGCGACCGGCGCACTAAAGCGTGGCCGAGAGGAGCTACGCCACGTCCGAGGTCAGGGTCGGCAGCCAAGAGGAGCTACCCCACGCCCCCACGCCCGAGGCAAGGGGTGGCGGTGGGGAGGACCTACCCCATGCCCGAGGCCAGGGGCTGCGGCCAGGAGGACCAACCCCACGTCCAAAGAGCGGTGGCTGTGCAGGCACAGGAGGGCCTAGAGGAGCTATCCCAGGTTGAAGGTCAGGAAGGGCGGCAGTGAAGAGATACCCTTCGTCCAAGGTAAGGAGCAACAGCTGTGCTTTGCTGGAGCAGCCCTGAACAGATACCCCATGCCCAAGGTAAGAGAAACCCAAGTAAGACAGTAGGTGTTGCAAGAGGGCATCAGAGGGCAGACACACTGAAACCATACTCACAGAAAACTAGTCAATCTAATCACACTAGGACCACAGCCTTGTCTAACTCAATGAAACCAAACCATGCCCATGGGGCAACCCAAGACGGGCGGGTCATGGTGGAGAGATCTGACAGAACGTGCTCCACTGGAGAAGGGAATGGCAAACCACTTCAGTATTCTTGCCTTGAGAACCCCAGGAACAGTATGAAAAGGCAAAATGATAGGATACTGAAAGAGGAAATCCCCAGGTCAGTAGGTGCCCAATATACTACTGGAGATCAGTACAGAAATAACTCCAGAAAGAATGAAGGTATGGAGCCAAAGCAAAAACAATACCCAGCTGTGGATGTGACTGGTGATAGAAGCAAGGTCCGATGCTGTAAAGAGCAATATTGCATAGGAACCTGGAAAGTCAGGTCCATGAATCAAGGCAAATTGGAAGTGGTCAAACAAGAGATGGCAAGAGTGAACATCGACATTCTAGGAATCAGCGAACTGAAATGGACTGGAATGGGTGAATTTAACTCAGATGACCATTATATCTACTACTGCAGGCAGGAATCCCTCAGAAGAAATGGAGTAGCCATCATGGTCAACAAGAGTCCGAAATGCAGTACTTGGATGCAATCTCAAAAACGACAGAATGATCTCTGTTCATTTCCAAGGCAAACCATTCAATATTACAGTAATCCAAGTCTACGCCCCAACCAGTAACGCTGAAGAAGCTGAAGTTGAATGGTTCTATGAAGACCTACAAGACCTTTTAGAACTAACACCCAAAAAAGATGTCCTTTTCATTATAGGGGACTGGAATGCAAAAGTAGGAAGTCAAGAAACACCTGGAATAACAGGCAAATTTGGCCTTGGAATACGGAATGAAGCAGAGCAAAGACTAATAGAGTTTTGCCAAGAGAACGCACTGGTCATAGCAAACACCCTCTTCCAACAACACAAGAGAAGACTCTACACATGGACATCACCAGATGGTCAACACCGAAATCAGATTGATTATATTCTTTGCAGCCAAAGATGGAGAAGCTCTATACAGTCAACAAAAACAAGACCAGGACCTGACTGTGGCTCAGATAATAAACTCCTTATTGCCAAATTCAGACTGAAATTGAAGAAAGTAGGGAAAACCACTAGACCATTCAGGTATGACCTAAATCAAATCCGTTATGATTATACAGTGGAAGTGAGAAATAGATTTAAGGGCCTAGATCTGATAAGAGTGCCTGATGAACTATGGAATGAGGTTTGTGACACTGTACAGGAGACAGGGATCAAGACTATCCCCATGGAAAAGAAATGCAAAAAAGCAAAATGGCTGTCTGGGGAGGCCTTACAAATAGCTGTGAAAAGAAGAGAAGCAAAAAGCAAAGGAGAAAGAGAGAGATATAAGCATCTGAATGCAGAGTTCCAAAGAATAGCAAGGAGAGATAAGAAAGCCTTCCTCAGCAATCAATGCAAAGAAATAGAGGAAAACAACAGAATGGGAAAGACTAGGGATCTCGTCAAGAAAATTAGAGATACCAAGGGAACATTTCATGCAAAGATGGGCTCGATCAAGGACAGAAATAGTATGGGCCTAATAGAAGCAGAAGATATTAAGAAGACGTGGCAAGAATACACAGAAGAACTGTACAAAAAAATTCTTTACAACCCAGATAATCACGATGGTGTGATCACTGACCTAAAGCCAGACATCCTGGAATGTGAAGTCAAGTGGGCCTTAGAAAGCAGCACTACGAACAAAGCTAGTGGAGGTGATGGAATTCCAGTTGAGCTATTTCAAATCCTGAAAGATGATGCTGTGAAAGTGCTGCACTCAATATGCCAGCAAATTTGGAAAACTCAGCAGTGGCCACAGGACTGGAAAAGGTCAGTTTTCATTCCAATCCCAAAGAAAGGCAATGCCAAAGAATGCTCCAACTACCACACAATTGCACTCATCTCACACACTGGTAAAGTAATGCTCAAAATTCTCCAAGCCAGGCTTCAGCAATATGTGAACCGTAAACTTCCTGATGTTCAAGCTGGTTTTAGAAAAGGCAGTGGAACCAGAGATCAAATTGCCAACATCCACTGGATCATGGAAAAAGCAAGAGAGTTCCAGAAAAACATCTATTTCTGTTTTATTGAGTAAGCCAAAGCCTTTGCCTGTGTGGATCACAATAAATTGTGGGAAATTCTGAGAGATGGGAATACCAGACCACCTGACCTGCCTCTTGAGAAATCTGTATGCAGGTCAGGAAGCAACAGTTAGAATGGACATGGAACAACAGACTGCTTCCAAATAGGAAAAGGAGTACGTCAAGGCTGTACATTGTCACCCTGCTTATTTAACTTCTATGCAAAGTACATCATAAGAAATGCTGAACTGGAAGAAACACAAGCTGGAATCAAGATTGCCAGGAGAAATATCAATAACCTCAGATATGCAGATGACACCACCCTTATGGCAGAAAGTGAAGAGGAACTAAAAAGCCTCTTGATGAAAGTGAAAGTGGAGAGTGAAAAAGTTGGCTTAAAGCTCAACATTCAGGAAATGAAGATCATGGCATCCGGTCCCATCACTTCATGGCAAATAGATGGGGAAACAGTGGAAACAGTGCCAAACTTTATTTTTCTGGGCTCCAAAATCACTGCAGATGGGGACTGCAGCCATGAAATTAAAAGACGCTTCCTCCTTGGAAGGAAAGTTATGACCAACCTAGATAGCATATTGAAAAGCAGAGACATTACTTTGCCAACAAAGGTCCAGCTAGTCAAGGCTATGGTTTTTCCAGTGGTCATGTATGGATGTGAGAGTCAGACTGTGAAGAAGGCTGAGCGCCGAAGAATTGATGCTTTTGAACTGTGGTGTTGGAGAAGACTCTTGAGAGTCCCTTGGACTGCAAGGAGATCCAACCAGTGCATTCTGAAGGAGATCAACCCTGGGATTTCTTTGGAAGGAATGATGCTAAAGCTGAAACTCCAGTACTTTGGCCACCTCATGCGAAGAGCTGACTCATTGGAAAAGACTCTGATGCTGGGAGGGATTGGGGGCAGGAGGAGAAGGGGATGACAGAGGATGAGATGGCTGGATGGCATCACTGACTCGATGGACGTGAGTCTGAGTGAACTCCGGGAGTCGGTGATGGACAGGGAGGCCTGGCGTGCTGTGATTCATGGGGTCGCAAAGAGTCGGACACAACTGAGTGACTGAACTGAACCGAACTGAAGACCATTTTAACTTCATGTTTAATTTTGAAGAAACAAACTTATATAGAAAACTATGACTTTAGGAAGAAGAAGAAATCTCCAGATTTGGGAACGCGTTGCTTTTAATGGAAAAGAATATAAATTGTGATTAGAATGCTATAAAAGCAGTACAATTCTCCGAAGGGATAAGCGTCAAATAAGTAATCACTTATAAATTGTAAGTTTTACATATTTGTTAATTATGATCTTTGATTTTTCTGTTTCTCAAAAAAACTGAAGGTCAACAAGAGGAAACTCATGGTGAATCATCCCTGTGGCTAATTAACTGGGAGATTCAGAAAGCCAATACTACTGCTTCTGAAATCCGCTGACCTCTAAATAAAAAGAGTCTTAACATTAGTCTCAACATGCAAGTCATGACTGGCAGACTTGTGCTTAGCACAGAATGATCAACTATTAGCTGAATGATATGTTTAAAAAAACCTAAAGGAAAGATACAATAACTTCAGAGCTCAATCAGATGAAGCAGCTCAACTATGCTGACCCTTAATGAGTTGGTGAGTTCAAAATAAGATGTTATACAACAGAAGCTTTGTCATTTAAGGACCAAAGTAACTTAAATCACTAGTATTCACCTCAGTCGACAGTTTCAAAGCCTCAGCAAATTCAGTGAGCATTCTATAAAAAGATTCTAATGAATAGAAAAATAAATTTTCCCAACTCTCAAAAATCTCAGGATAAACTGTTAACTGTCAATACTACGTCTATGATTCATTAAGTGTAGACTGAATTCCACTCAAATACAAAATTATAAAGTATGCTGAAGTTTTACCATCTGTTAATTAAAAATCTGAAATATATGACCAGGATATTATCAAACAACCTGATTTATAGGCATTCTGTTCCAATTAAATCAATATTCCAAAGCAAGGGGAAAAAAAATTTCCAAGTAGAATTCAAATATGATAAAAGATTTCCTCCAATAAATATTCTGAACTTAATTGGCTTAAATGGACATAGGTGTTTCTATCTGTTTAAAAAAAAAGTTCAAGATGACATTACCACATCCTTGAACTGTTTATTTATTCCCTGTCCAGAGTCTGATTTACAGGCGATAAAATGCAATCACAACCCACACCAGAGCAGGAATCATCTGCTAATGGAACTTTTAGCGAGAAGTGACCAGTGACATGAGGTAATTCTTCCTATACAGGAGTGCTCCTGAGGACCTCGCTGCACTTCATCACAGTAAACAATCACTAACATATGCATTAAAGAAAATTTAAATACATTATGACCCAATAAATATCATAATCAATCAATAGACAATTTTCTTCTCTTAAAGATTTAATGTTCGGATACCACACTATTAGTGCTATACTACTACACTCACTTAGATCTGGACAATTTCTAACATGTTGGTACAAAGTTTAACCATTTATAGTCAGATATGTTTTAGAAACTAGTGCTCCCTTAAGAATTCCCTTGCAGAAAATTATACAAGTAAAACCTTTAAAATAAGGAACTAAATTAAGTACCATTCTCAAACAACTACAGTTTTGTTGTTGCTTTTGTCTCAACTTTATTTAATTTCAAGACCTTTATTAAGACAGCATTTATACACACTCCACTTGTAGGACCTGGAATCTGGTTTACAGAGCTGATACATTCCAGAACGAAGGATTAAGAGGGTCTGCTCCCCTCTGGATCTGCAGCTTCACAGCAGATGTGTTCTCAGGGCAGCTCCCACGCAAGCAGCGTGACTATGCAGACACACACCCACACACACACACACAGATACACACACACACGTGAGCAGCGTCACTATGCACACACACCCACACTATCACAACAGGGTCACCCTGGCAGAAGGCTGGACACAGAGAGGAGTGGAACAGAGGAGAAACAACCCGCACATGTGTGGCCAACTCAGCAAGAGTGCCAGGACGGCCAGACACCCACACGCAACAGAACACGCAAACACAGTGTCCACACAAAACTCGTACATGAGTGTTCACAGCAGAATTACTCATAAGAGCCAAACCTGAACCTCCATGAAATAATGAACTGATAAACTGTGGTAGTTACTCGCATGATGACATACTAGACAAGAAAGGAAACAAGCATGGATAACACGCCACCACGTGGAGGAACCCTGAAAGCATTACGCCAAGGCAAGGAAGCCAGTCGTGAATGGCCGTGTGCCGCGCGACTCGGCTCACAGGAAAAGTCCAGAACAGGCAAACTGCAGAGACAGAAAGGAGGTTAGTGGTGGCCCAGGACAGCAGGACTGGAGCAGAAGGGGAGTAACTGTTAATGAACATGAGGTTTCCTTTTTTACTATTTCCTTCTGAAATCTTAGTGGTGATGGCTGCACAGCTCAGGGAACATACTAAAAATCACTGAACTAAACTCCTTAAAAAGGCAGAATTTCACGGAATGTGAAATTCAAATAAGTCACAAGAGCATCGTCTGCTCTGCAGGCCCCGATTTTTAATTAGGGTGCTTCTCTAACGGGCCACTGAGTCCAAGGAGCTCCAGGGGGAGAGAGGAGGTCTGCTGAAGACAGCATGGACTGCATGGAACAGACCGCAAACGCGCTGCATAAAGGAATACAATGATAAAGTTGAACTTTACTGTAGTTCTGACTAACTTTTATAGAAAATTACACCGCAACACTAGTCTCTAAATTACTTCAGGATGACAGAGCTCCTGGGCTGCCCACCTTGCATCCTTGTGCGGAGCTCCTGTTCGGTCTGCCCCCCTGGGCTGTGTGTCCGCCGCCAGGAGAACCGTGCCCTCCCTGCGCCCACCTCCCTGACCCCACAGCTGCCTTGCACGCACTGCTCAGCTTCCTCCAGGCTACGCTCTCCTTCAGACGGAGACCCCTCCTCTGTGGCCTTCCCCGCTGTGCTCAGTCAGGACGCCCCAGCGCGCCCCACCGCACTGCCGGAACGACCCCATGGGGCAGAGCCCGGCCCAGCCCAGGGCAGCTCGCCGCATGTCCCTGGAGGGCGCGGCACTTGCTCGTCAGCTCTCTGCAGAGTCTCCCAGGATCCCAAGCCACCCACCGTCTGGTTCTGCATCCATGGTCACTTCACCAAAGACGGCCACCCCCCCTGGGAATGCCAACCCACCCGTCCACTGTCCTTCTCCAGAACCTCTCTCGTCCCTTGGGGGCCAGGCCTGCTGAGAGGCCAACACAATCCACCTGTAACCCTCCCACCCCCTCCCCCATAAGCACCCGAAGAACTCATTTCTATCATGCTGCCCCCTAAAAACATCACCCAGAACAACCCTGAGGTCCACGACTGAGGGACGGTTCCATAACGCAGTTGTCACAGGACCGAGGACCACTTGGCAATAACAGGAACACAGTCCTGACACCTCAAACCTGAACGGCCCTTGAAAACGGGCTGAGGGAAACGAGCCAACTGCAGAGGCCGCCACTCCAGAGGCCACGTGCAGAAGCACACACAGGAGACACACGGCACACCTGCAGAAAAAGGCAGAGAGTCGGCCGGCGTCTGCCTCGTCTCTTTTTGGAGGGGGAGGAGTTAACCCAGGCGATGGAAATGCCCTACGCTCACGGCGGTGACCGTGCAACTCTGTGAATGCACTGAAGCCGCTCATCTGTGCTTTTCAACTGGGTGAACTGCATGGCTGGCAAATTCTATCTCAATAAAACCAGGACAAGAAAAAAAAAAAAACCAAGAAAAACACCCAGGACACAAAAACGTGCTCACGAATCCAGTGTCACTTTTCTGTCCTCACACGCGTCTCCAGGAACCCGGGCACCAGCGCCGGGGCTGGGCTGCTGTCCCCGCCACTGGAGACCGCTGTCTTCATGCTTCCACAGGGCCTCCCTAAAACCAGCACACCCGTCACCCCAGCACTTGCTGAGAACAGAGGCTTCATGGTCAGGGCACGGGGAGCCCGCTCCTGCCACGGAGACCCCAGCCTTTGTGTCCCCACTGAGGGAAAGGGCCCAAGAGCACAGAGCCCAGCTGTGCCCACCTGCTCCACCACAAGGAAAGCAGCCGGCTCGGCCACATCGCAGGAGAGCCTTGTTCACTTCTTAAACAGTGAAAGAGGAGGACACTTGGTCAGGGGCTGCAGTCCGCTGCCCTGAGTTTCCGAGTTGCCTCCGGTCATTCCTTTGACCTTCGGAAGATGAACTGACTCCTGTCCCTGTGTTACAATCCAGTCTCTAAAAATGTGGTGGATGGCAGTTAAGCCTCAGGCATTCCTCTCCACCATCTCAAATGGGAAGGAAAAGAACCAGACAGAAGCTATGCACCTGTGGGCTCTGCCTGGCACATCCGCGGGCCACGCCACGGTCTGATTTCCCCAGCCCCACCACGTGACGGTGCTGGGAGATGCGGCCCCTGGTGCTTAGGTCATGAGGGTGCGGCTCGCATGAACAGCGTTAGCGCCCTTACAGAGAAGCCCCACGGAGCTCCCCGGGCCCTTGCACCATGTGGGGACACAGGAGTTATGTGAAGACACAGGCACCAGTCACGGCCCAGGACGGGGGCTGCACCAAACAGGACACGTGGTGCCCTGAGCCAGAGGCCGGCCCCGGGCTGTGAGAAGTCAGCCTGTGCGGGGGGGTAAGCTGCCTGGACTGCGGCACCGTGCTACAGCAGCCTGCAGACGGGCCAGGGCCGGTCTACTTCAGTGACGACGACCGTCCTGCTCCTGACTTCAATGGGAACATGTGCTTTCAAAGTTGCATCGCTAAATACGAAGTCTCCACCAGGTTATATAATTAAACTTTCCTTTCATCTACAACAAAGGGTAAGCTCTGTTTGCCAAGACGGTGCACACCATCCGGTGCTACATTCTGGTCACTGCAGCGCTACCGCAGTATCCTCAAGGGACCACACGTCCAAAGAAACGGCACACGGCCACGGCCCTGCCTCACAACACTTTCAACACTTCGCAGAACCTTAAAGAATCACTGTCAATGCTAGTTATCAGCAAGAGCAACTGTGACAAGACTTAAAATATTTACACCACCTATGCAAGCAGGTCATAACGGTAAGACTTGTATGAGCAGAATTTTGTAACTATGTTCTCTATTTTCTACGCATGTAAATTTTTAAAAATTTTTCACCACTGCCACTGTAGCTGCCCAGGTTAACCTCCTCCAGTCCTCTCCCCCTTCTCCTACACCAATAATTTTTAATGTATGTATGCACGTAATATAGCTATAAAAGAAAACACTATTCAGGGGTTCGTCAAAATTACGTAAGCAACTCTGAATAGAGGTCCTGAAGGAAGCAGACAGCAGCCACACAGGAGCACACACGTCACCACCCGCGTCGGGACCCACGTTCACACCGAATGTACGTTACCTTTCCGAGCATCCTGCCCAGGAAGTAGTAATGTCTGGCAAAGGCATCGCCCACAAGCATCTGAGCGGCTGGGTTGGGGTACAGAAGCCCTTCGTTAGTGGTCTTAAAGAACCCCTGGTTGGGGTTAAACCCTGACTTCAGTAGTTCGTTTAGAAACTCTCTGAAAATACCACCACCGTCAATGCCGGCTTCGTCCAGGCCGTGCGCATTCAGTAAGTGCACACGGATCCGCTTTTTCAAGTCAGGCTCTGTTAAAAAAGGGGGGTGGGGTGAGGAGAAAATATCTTTTTAAAAAGCAATAAAACAAGTTGGTATTACAGGAAGTTAGGGAAGGGGAGCAAGAATGTTAAAACTATTTTAACGCAAGGCTTAAAAAAACCCAACATTAAGAGGAGACAATGAGCTAGGCTGACCCGGTCTTCCCGGGACTCCTCCACTCTGCTCAAGAATGGAGCGGGCAGGGGCAGCAGGCGGGTGTTCAGGGGAAAATGCGAACCCCGCCCCTCACTGTAACAGACTCAAACACTAGCAGGGGAGCGGGCAGAGTTAGGACCTGAGGATAATACGGGCCCACAAAGTCGCCAAGGAAGACAAAGAGACAAACAAAGAAGTCGCTGACGCTAACGTCACACAAACATTCTAAAGAAGTGAAGGACATGAGAGAGCGCCAGGGGCTGCATCGTCATTTAAAACAACATTTGGCTGAAAAACAGGTAAAGATTTTGGTTATATAATATGCCACAAGATTAAATTAAAAAAAAAAAAAAACAACACCGCAAAGCTGAAGCCTGCCTGACACGCGAGACACATCTGCACACGGTCCTCGTAAGGACAGCGCGCGGAAGCAGGACCCCAGGCCCCAGACACACTTGCAGTGAACGCGGCAGTTTCCAGTGTGGGCTTCCAGACACAGGCCATGAAAGACAACTCCGCAAGCCAGAGAGGCCCTGCCCGGCTCAATCCCCGAGCAGGCGTGTCTGACCGCGTAACCCGCGTCCTGCATCGCTTCCCGCTGCACCCGCACCCTTCAGGTACCCGGCACGGAACCCACCGCAGGTCTGCGCCGCGGCCACTGCTCAGGCAGTGTGCAGTCACTCAACACATGTCCGACCCAAAGCATCTCAAGGCACCAGGGGACCTCCAGGAAATAGCCTGGAAAGCGGTTTTGCCAGCGCAGGTTCCACTGAACCTCAACACCACGATATGCAAGAGCCAGCGTTAAGGTCCCAGGACCTGGGGTGTGAGCCTGTGTCCCCTGACCGCCCCTGCACGGAGGCCCGCCCACCCCACCAGGGAGGACAAATGCTGTACCTGCTGAGCACACAGCCACCTCTGATTCCTACCCCGGGCAGGAACCCACGCCAGGAACCGCACACACACACACCAACCACTTCCAACACTCCAACAATCTCTGGGTAAGAACAGCCCATTCCCTCGTGATGAAGCCAAGGACAGGGATGGTGAACTACTTATCCAAGGACACGCAGCAAGCAGTGTCAGGGCAGGGCTGTAGTTTAACACACACTATTTAAAATCTAACTATACTTAAATGAAGGGCTTTTCACTGATGGCTGAGTTCCACAGACATGCTATTTCCATCTATTTTGATCAATTACCAAACATGTTCATTCTCAGAGAGAATTCTAAGCAGGTAACTATGGCTGCAACACCACCTGTACATCCATCCTCTCAATACTCAGCTTTAAGGACAACTATAACCATTCATCACATACAGTATTTCTCAAACTGAATGTCAGCAGTTAGCAGCATTATATTTTGAAAGTTCTAAGTGTAAATAAACGTTTTTTAACTGGGAAATGCTCAACCAAGGCACACTCGTTAACTGCTGGCTCGAATCTTGGCACTGACACTCCAGGCAGGGGAGGAGGGGTCTATCTCAGAGACTTCACAGAAGCCGCCTCTCAGTTCTGGCTGGAGCTGAGGGTCTGTGGCTCCCCAGATCTCACTTCTATAAACAACAGGACACAGCAACACAGTATTTTTTAGAATCAAATCTAGTCTTCTTGCCACTGGATTCAAAAGACAAATTAAAAGCACCCACTTATGGAGGTAAGACTGGCGGGGGGGGGCGGGGGGCTAAGTAAATTGACCCTTGAACAATTCAGGAGTCGGGTCCACACAGTTGAGAATCCACGTGTAACTTTTGCCTCTCTTACTGATAACATAAACAGTCAATTAGCACATTTCATATGGTATACAAGCTACATACTGTACTCTTACGATGAAGTAAGCAAGAAAAAGGAAACACGTTATTACAAAAGTCAAAAGCAAGAGAGAATACGTTCACAGCACTGTGCTCATTCGCTGCCAGCTCAAGTGTACATCATCTGCTTCCAAGAGCCGCTACCGGGCTGTCAGCACCTGCGGCAGCACCGTCTACCCGGCACACAGCCCTGCAGACGCTGTGCTACTAACACCTGACATCACGCAATGCACAAACGGGAGGTGTTAGCCGCTCAGTTGTGTCCAACTCTTTGCGACCCTATGGACTGTGGCCTCCTAGGCTCCTTGTCCATGGAATTCTCCAGGCAAGGACTGGAGTGGGTTGCCCTCCTCCAGGGGACAGTCCCGACCCAGGCATCAAACACTGGGTAAAAAACCACTTCAGGCAGATTCTTTATCATCTGAGCCACCAGTTCAGTTCAGTCGCTCAGTCGTGTCCGACTCTTCGCGACCCCATGAATCACAGCACGCCAGGCCTCCCTGTCTATCACCAACTCCCGGAATCCACTCAGACTCATGTCCATCTAGTCAGTGACGCCATCCAGCCATCTCATCCTCTGTCGTTCCCTTCTCCTCCTGCCCTCAATCCCTCCCAGCAACAGAGTCTTTTCCAATAAGTCAACTCTTCACATGAGGTGGCCAGAGTACTGGAGTTTCAGCTTCAGCATCATTCCCTCCAAAGAAATCCCAGGGCTGATCTCCTTCAGAATAGACTGGTTGGATCTCCTTGCAGTCCAAGGGACTCTTAAGAGTCTTCTCCAACACCACAGTTCAAAAGCATCAATTCTTCGGTGCTCAGCTTTCTTCACAGTCCAACTCTCACATCCATACATGACTACTGGAAAAACCATAGCCTTGACTAGACGGACCTTTGTTGGCAAAGTAATGTCTCTGCTTTTCAATATGCTATTTAGGTTGGTCATAACTTTCCTTCCAAGGAGGAAGCGTCTTTTAATTTCATGGCTGCAGTCACCATCTGCAGTGATTTTGGAGCCCAGAAAAATAAAGTCAGCCACTGTTTCCATCCACTGTTTCCCCATCTATTTGCCATGAAGTGATGGGACCGGATGCCATGATCTTTGTTTCCTGAATGTTGAGCTTTAAGCCAACTTTTTCACTCTCCACTTTCACTTTCATCAAGAGGCTTTTTAGTTCCTCTTCACTTTCTGCCATAAGGGTGGTGTCATCTGCATATCTGAGGTTATTGATATTTCTCCTGGCAATCTTGATTCCAGCTTGTGTTTCTTCCAGTTCAGCGTTTCTTATGATGTACTTTGCATAGAAGTTAAATAAGCAGGGTGACAATATACAGCCTTGACATACTCCTTTTCCTATCTGGAACCAGTCTGTTGTTCCATGTCCAGTTCTAACTGTTGCTTCCTGACCTGCACACAGATTTCTCAAGAGGTAGATCAGCTGGTCTGGTATTCCCATCTCTTTCAGAATTTTCCACAGTTTATTATGATCCACAGAGTCAAAGGCTTTGGCATAGTCAATAAAGCAGAAATAGATGTTTTTCTGGAACTCTCTTGCTTTTTCCATGATCCAGCGGATGTTGGCAATTTGATCTCTGGTTCCTCTGCCTTTTCTAAAACCACCTTGAACATCTGGAAGTTCATGGTTCACATATTGCTGAAGCCTGGCTTGGAGGATTTTGAGCATTACTTTACTAGCGTGTGAGATGAGTGCAATTGTGAGGTAGTTGGAGCATTCTTTGGCACTGCCTTTCTTTGGGATTGGAATGAAAACTGACCTTTTCCAGTCCTGTGGCCACTGCTGAGTTTTCCAAATTTGCTGGCATATTGAGTGCAGCACTTTCACAGCATCATCTTTCAGGATTTGAAAGAGTTCAACTGGAATTCCATCCCCTCCACTAGCTTTGGAAAACCACTAGACCATTCAGGTATGACCTAAATCAAATCCCTTATGATTATACAGTGGAAGTGAGAAATAGATTTAAGGGAATGATAGATAGAGTGCCTGATGAACTATGGACGGAGGTTCGTGACACTGTACAGGAGACAGGGATCACGACCATCCCCGTGGAAAAGAAATGCAAAAAAGCAAAACGGCTGTCTGAGGAGGCCTTACAAATAGCTGTGAAAAGAAGAGAAGCAAAAAGCAAAGGAAAAAAAGAAAGATATAAGCATCTGAATGCAGAGTTCCAAAGAATAGCAAGAAGAGATAAGAAAGCCTTCCTCAGCGATCAATGCAAATAGAGGAAAACAACAGAATGGGAAAGACCAGAGATCTCTTCAAGAAAATTAGAGATACCAAGGGAACATTTCATGCAAAGATGGGCTCGATAAAGGACAAAAATGGTATGGACCTAACAGAAGCAGAAGATATTAAGAAGAGGTGGCAAGAATACACAGAAGAACTATACAAAAAAGATCTTCATGACCAAGATAATCACAATGGTGTGATCACTCACCTAGAGCCAAACATCCTGGAATGTGAAGTCAAGTGGGCCTTAGAAAGCATCTGAGCCACCAGGGAAGAGCAAATTCTAGGAGACAGTGAGGGACAGGGAAGCCTGGCGTGCTGCAGTCCATGGGATCACAGAGTCAGACGTGACTTAGTGACTGAACAACCATGTGAAAAAGAAATCCCCGTTTGTTTGGGGGTATAATGACTCAGGCGTGAAGAAGAAGCATCAGGAACACGCTGTACAGTAGTCTAGCCTGTGCACTAAGGAACGAACGCCGAGGAGTGTTTACAGTGTACACTGTTACGGTCCTGCTCATCGTTCGGGGCTGGTACCACTGTTCCATGTTTTAAAAACCCCTTACCCGTGGTGATAAGGTGATTAGCAGTTTCCTCAATCATGAGAGAGAGACGCAGAGTGTTTGGTAATATAGCTCTTTGAAGGCCAAGTCAAAACAGGAAGAAAGCTAACACGGTATTAATTTTATGGTCAGCATCACTCACTCTATGCTTCTGAAAGCACAGGCTGCCCACTTCCCTGCAAGTCCTGCCCAGGACGGTCTGCAGGATGAACACTCGGGTGACAAGGACAACAATGAAGACACTGCAGTCTCTTATACAGACACCGGGTTTTCACAGGAAGGAGCTCACATACACAGCAGCTAACGTGTTACTGGGCGGCGTGATGGATTCTTTACTATGAAGTGGAAATGGCTCATTACAGAAGCCTGCCCCCTCCTGTCTTCAGGCTCATTTAGGCTGGGTGGGGGTGGGGGGAGGAGCAGGAAAAGGGGTGGTCTTGCTGCCCGGGATGGCAGAGGCAGGTGGTGGAGGGCACAGGAGGGGCAGGCCCATTTGGCCTAACTTGACGGAGACACTTCACAGCTTCTGCCCCGACGTTTCTGCTCTTCTCTGAACCCGTCTGTACAGCACCGACCCCACTCCCACTGTTCGCTGTAGTCTAGGCGCCCGTATCCCAGAAGACCCAGGGCGTGACACAAGTCAGAAGCCGTCCTCAACGAGCAGAAGGCCCTGCTCGGGCGTCTGCCGTGCGTCTCCCGGCTCCACTGCCTCTCTGGCGTCTCTTCCTCATCGTCGGGCCTGGGTTGGAGGCAGTCGTTGCCCAGTCGCTCCCCTCACATGGAGTCCTCTGGCTGCCCAGAGCCTGCTCCGAGGCCCCCCACGCCTGTCACCACCCCCAACCCTCTCATGCCTTCCCCCACCGGCTCAGCCGGAAGTCCTGTGAAGTCACATGACGCATCCGGACGCCTCTCCAGCAGGAATGTGTTGCCCCGCTTGGGGGCGTTCTTGGCTCTCTCTCCAGCAAGGATGGCATCTTCCAGGGTATGGTCCTCCCAAGCTCACGTGATGCTCTCTCTGCCGGGTTCTGCTGACGAGCCTCTCCTTGGAGAACCATGTGCACGGAGCCTGGAAGGTCCCCATGGCCCCAGCCTAGAGGTTCTATTAGAGACGTGCTCTGTGAGCCAGCAGACCCTCCTGTACTTTCACGGGGTCTGGCGGCCACGGGCACCGCCCGAGGTCAGAACTCCCGTGAAGGCCGTTCTGAACCACCAGGTGCTTCCTGACGGTAAGGACCAGGCATTGACAGAACAATCCAGAAAAAGGGCCCTCGGGTCCTGGCCCTCCCACCATCCCACTGAAGGATGGACTGCTGGGGGTGAGTGAGCACAGGCGCACAGGCCCTGCCTCAACACTGGTGCTCTCCTGCCCTCCTTTCTACTAACTGTCCTTTGGGGCGGTCTTTCCCAGAACAGGCACCGCTGTCTGGCTGGAGCCCTGTTCAGGCAGCTGTCCCTTCTTCTCAGTGACCGTCCCGATGGCGCGGGGAGCGCTCTGCTGCCCGTGGGGGCCAGGTGCTGCTTCTCCTGTCCTCATGGCACCTTTAAACCCAGACTGCTTTCTACACTCATCAAGCCATCCTGAATTTTATAAAAATAAATATGTAAACTTAAAATATTATGAAAATAACATATCACAATTGCTTAGTAATTTTTAATTACATCAACGTCACTGGAAATTAAACAGAGTTAGTAAAAGCATGCATAGAAGAAAAAACGTTATTATACATCTGGACTTCGCTTTTTCTCAAATCGTGTCTGCAGGAATGCCTTTCTTATGGTGTCCTGAGCACGCCTTCAATACGAGATAAGGGATGTCACAAGAAGTGCC
Organism: Bos mutus; assembly: GCF_027580195.1. Classification (NCBI taxonomy): domain Eukaryota; kingdom Metazoa; phylum Chordata; class Mammalia; order Artiodactyla; family Bovidae; genus Bos; species Bos mutus. Next base: position 5,382,810 of record NC_091620.1, on the reverse strand, counting down.
AAGCTCTTGTGCCTGCATGTAGCTGCTGCCACATCTTCACACATTTCTTTTCCTTTGTCTCCCTTTCCCTGACAGTGGTCCTCACGCTGGATTCCTTGCCTTGCAGGGGTGGTACTCACAGCTGCGGACACAGACCAGACAGCTGGACATCTCCCAGGAGCGTCCCACCTCTTCCCTGCGCCCAGGGAGTGCACCCAGCGCCATGAGCAGCAGTCTCTGGGGCTCACGGGACTGCGCTTGCCATGAGGGAGACACAGGGACGTTTCCACTGGACTCCGTTTGGCACGGGGCGTGCTCAGGCGGAGGTGGGGCTCAGCTTCCGGCTACACTGGGCTCGGGCAGCAGCAAGCAGAGGCGGCCCTGATCGTCCGGGTGGACTGCATGCAGACAGGCGGCTCCCACGGCTCCGACTCCCCCCAGCACCTGGTGCCTGTCTCCATCCCTCCCAGCTGCGGGGGCCCTACAGATGTCCTCTGAGTGTCTCCGTAAGTTTTGATACATTTTAATTTCTTATAATAGATTTGTGCATATTTTTGGCAACAAGTGATAAAACAGAGTAGCATCTACATATATTTCATGCATTCATGACAAATTTTTCTTAATATTTTCAGTATTCTAGGTTGAGTAGTTTATCTGCTGGGAGAAGGCAATGGCACCCCACTCCAGTACTGTTGCCCGGAAAATCCCATGGATGGAGGAGCCTGGTAGGCTGCAGTCCCTGGGGTCGCTAAGAGTCGGGCACGACTGAGCGACTTCACTTTCACTTTTCACTTTCATGCACTGGAGAAGGAAATGGCACCCCACTCCAGTGTTCTTGCCTGGAGAATCCCAGGGACGGGGGAGCCTGGTGGGCTGCCGTCCGTGGGGCTGCACAGAGTCGGACACGACTGACGCGACTTAGTAGTAGTAGTAGTTCATCTGCCAGTGTTTTGAAATTGTCACAAATCTCCAAAAAGTTTGCCAGTGTATTTCTTGGGAAAAAAAAAAGAATCTGCCTAAGTGGACCTGCACAGTTCAAACCTGCATTGTTCAAGGGTCAACTGGACATTGATTTTACCCTGTTATCATTTCTTCTTCAGAAAAACAAGGTAACAAATCTTGCCCATTAAACAAAACCAAACCACCACGCAGGAGCAGAGCGTGCTCTCAGGAACGGAGCCCAGCATGGCTCCAGCCGCCACCCCACACAGTGGGCCACACGGAGAGCGCCGTGGTGGGAGGCGCCTGCTCCACTCTCTCAGAGCCACGGGCTCCGAGGGCAGGCGCGCTCCCTGCCCACAGTCCACACGGAGAAACACACATCACCCTGCTCGCCGAGCTCCCAACTGTGAGAGAGACCACCCAGCTGCTCTGAGCTCCACCACGTCAGCTCGCATGTCAAAGGAGGCGAAACCCACAACTCAGAAGACTGTTCTGAGACGACAATGAGATACGAGAGCCCATAAGGAATGGCTACTATTTGCTTCTGTGACTAGATGATATATGGAAAAACCATATTAATTGATTACATGTAAATGACTAGGCAACAAAGCACTTCAAACCAATTTTCCGTAAGTAAATTAAACATACTAAGATGATATTTAATTTTACAATCTGCATAACAAAATATCAAATATATGGTTTAAAACTTAATTGATAAGGTCAGACTTAAAGAACACTTTAAGGATTTAAAGCACTGTAATATAGATATTATATGATTTTTCCAAATTCTTTAAACTCGGTGAGACTATCAGCATGCACGACTGAAGAGCTGGCGTGTGGCCAACTTCTGAGTAACTCTCAAGCTTAAGCAGTCATTAGGAATCTGGGGCTTGTGTCATTGAGCAGTAACGGCATACTTTCCATGAAACACTTTTAGAGTTAATTGAAAACTGTTGCTAACACACAGTCTCACTTTGGCTGAAGAGCTCAGACATATTCGAGCCCCTGCCGGAAGCCCTGGTTCACCAGCACAGAAGCGGGTCTGCCGTGGACAGCCACACCCTCCCCCGTGACCCCTCACGCGGCACTGGGCTCCTGGTTCCCAAGTCCTGCCTCACGTCCTGCGTCTCAGGAAGCCTCCAGCATCAAGCACACCTCGGCTCCTCCCTGAACACTCTGCCAATCGTGGCCAATTTAACACCCTGTTACAGCTCGTTTTTCTTGTTTTCAAACACAAGTTCAACAAACATCTACTGAGCGCTAGCTGTGGGGACCCTGGCTTAGACCACGAGGCCCTCAGTGAAGCGGGACAGACAGACAGAGGACTGCCAGCACAGCAACACGGACACAGCACAACTACTGTGGCTCGCCTCTAAGGAGCTGCAGGTCCCAAAGGAGGGCGAGCTTTTGCTCTTCCCCAAAATGTGTTAGACTAGGAATCAGGGTATCTGGTTTTTGCCTCGCTTATACAAAAAGCTTTGAAAACATGACGTCCCAGGTGAGAGTACCCTGCACAGTGGAGCACTCAGTCTGCAGTCAGACTGGAGCTCAAAGTCTGCCTCAGTTTGCGATACTTGACGTTAGCGGGCTACAGCATAGATTATGTAACAAAACTAAGTTATGCGAAAAACAAAAATTCTGCACACAAAATCGAGAACAGAGTAAGGGAACAAGTGATTGATGTCAGCCTTCCTCTGCCGTTCCTACAAAATGACAAAAACAGCTCTTTATCTGAGAAGAGAGAACATATTCAAAATGAGAGGCTCTGCTTTTCTGGAAGAAACTTAAATTGCTGCCCTAGAAGAACAGGCAACTGCTACCCCACATCTGACAGCCTCGCACCACCTGCACCAATGTAACACTCATTTCAGGTGACAGCACGGACACCAAATTCTGAAGCTGAACTATCAGCAAACACATCGGTGACACTGTTAAGCTGAGTGCCAAAGATTAACAAAGACAAGAATGTGTCATTCACCTCTAAACGCTGTCCAAATTAACGTCATGATGTAATTCTCTTTTATCTAATACAAGTGTCACTGAAGCACACTTACCTTTTTATCAAGAAATTTGGATTGCAATGGTATTTAGTATATTTAACTTGGCTTACATTTTATGATATTTACATAGACTGTTATAAACAAAATACAGTCTGTATATGCCTCTCCACCAACATTTTTATAATTATAGCTTGTCAACTAAATTTTAAAGACATTTTTGGGGGCAGGAAGAGTTTCTTATCTTAAACAAAAACAAAAGCAATATCTCAAAGGCTTCTGTAGCAATAAGTACTTGCCAATCTTAGAATTATTATTTGATAATAGATATGCATTCCCCCAAATCTGACGTAATTTGTTTTAAACAGTCATCACAGAATAAGACGATCAACACTAATTTTTCTAATGATCACCCTTTCCTATACCCCCCTCCGCCTCCCCCTGCCATATGAACACATACAGAGAATGATATATACCATTTTCAGGGGAAAGTTTGTCATAAGCATCTTCATAAATATAATTCCTTCTTATTGTGACATTAATTCCATCCAGAAATGGACCATCTCCTTGAACTTCTTGCTTATCTGCATAAATCAATCTCTGAAAGATCTAACAGAGGAGAAATTATAAGCTTACTTGAAAACAACATTTTGTTATAAACACAAGCAGCCAGAAGAAGAAACTGTTAAATAAACCTTAACTCTTTTAATAAATTTTGAGGCATAAATTCTGAGGCAAGTTTTAAAGGCCAAGATACCAAATATTGATGTTATGCCTTATCAATAAATGTGCAGTATTTATGTAATATTGCTCCTTTTCCCCACTTCACAACAAACTTTTAAAATCTCATGCTGTGGCACATTTTCGGTACTTCCTTCTAGAGACTTCTATACAACTCCAGGTGGAGCAGAAAGAAGAGCAGCTGAGAGAAGCAGTGCATTGATGCTGGTATCAGTAGGGCGAGCCCCCGGGTGAGAAAAACCCAGTAGCTGGTTTTACGCTAGAAGTCCAGCAGAGGGCGGTCAGGAGCCATGTGACACCATGTGTGTACGACTGTGCGAGTGTGTGTGAGGTTTCCTTTTTTACTTTTTACCGGTATAGTTGATTTACAATGTTGTGCTAATGTGCGTGTTTTAATGAAGAAATGTCAATAGTGTCAAATGTTCTGTGAGAAAAGTGGGCAGGCCTAAAAACACCCTCTTGAAGCTGTTTTGTAAATAGTGAAGTGTGGCAGTTTTCAGAAATTCGCTAAGTAAGTTGGTGAATACAAACAAAACATCTTTCAAGAGGTATTTGGTTGGGTTATGCTTTCATAAACCATGGTCAACTATTACAATCTAGTAAGAAAATATATTATTCAATCACAGGCACCAGCCGGCTTTAGAAAATCTCCCACTGGTGTTACTTTTTCACACTGAACTGGCTGAGTCGATCTGCAAAGAACCAACTGGAAGCATACCTTTACCCGCTCCTCAAACGGAACCACGAAGGGCAGCTGGGTCAGGATGGCGAGCTGCCTCTCCTCAGACACGGACAGCGGCGGAGACTCCAGACCTACTGCAACCAGAGAATGCCCTGTGAGCCCGCCTGTCCCCTCCAGACTCGGGGCTGTGCTCTGCCAGGCCGCACTCACAGACACCCTGGCACAGGGGGCCCTACTGGGGCTGCCGGGGCGGGGGCGGTGGGGGCTGGCTACCCAGGCACGAGGCGCTTTCCGGCGATGACACTCCTGACCCGGCTGACTAAAGTCAGAGACCACAGGCCAGGAGCCCGGAGGGTGCACGCGGCAGCACACAGCCCATGCTCGGCCAGCTCAGGGCACGGGGGTGCGCGGGTGCAGGGCACTCACCATCCAGCGTGGACCGCAGGGGCCCAATCCTCCCCATCCGCCGGAACCGCCACGCGTTCCTGGACGCCGGGACGTAGAGCTGGGTGACCTGCGGGGCGACAGCCTGCTCAGCGCGCGGCCCTGGCTTCAGACCCGCCCGCTCCCTCCCAGGAGACCTTCTCACACTCTCCCCAACGCGGGCCACGCTTTCACACTGTCACACTGCAGTTATTTTTCCTAAACACACTCCAGGGAAATCGCTACTTGCTCTAGTCAACAACATGTAATATCTGGACATAGTAAGTCACCACAAAATGACTGCTTTACAAAGAAACCAGATCACCTTAAAATCTAGCAATTTATTACCATTACCAAATATTCACGTTCTCATGACTAAAACAAGTTGTGTGAGTGAGTAGCCAAATAAGGCTGTAAGTACTGACCCACTGTCTCTCAGGTCCCCTCATCCGACCCGTCAGAAAGGCCCACGACCCCAAGGCCCTCACCACTACAGGACCGGCCGCAGCTCTTCAGCCTGGGCGCCAGCCACAAGCTTAATGCAAAGATGCAGCGTGTGTGCGGACAGAGCCATGCTCCTGAGACACTCCTGATGTGTCTCTTCTCTAACACTTCTGTAGTCGTGCTTCTTGTATGCCCAGTCACTCTCTGCCCCCAGCCCCGAGATTCTGAGATGAATCCAGTCATGTGTTTAAAAACACCCTGAGTCCTTTGGTAATGTTATTTTCATTATTTCAGAACAGGTTACACTACTGAATTTACTTTACATCTAGATCTTAGTAATATTCACATTTGTCTCTGTCCCTTTAGAAAGTCACAAATAACTTCCATCTCTTTTAAGTATTAATACCAAAAATATATTGATACAATAAAAGCAAAAGTTTTTCAACTTCCCCCAAAAAACCATTACACGTCAATACACTTTGTGGTTTAAAGCAAATTAGGATTAACAACAAATGCAGGATGCATGTGTCAGCCAGTAATATTGTTACGATTTCTGTGATCTAAGAGTCAGCAACAAAAGTTTACTCCTAATTGTTAATTACATGATAAATAACCTTAAAAGATTTATTCTTCTCAGAAAAGATACAAACTGAAAAAATAAGTTTAATGAAAAATATGTAAAAGATCTTCCAGGAATACCTTATCTGCTTTAATATCCTCCTGCTCTGACAGCCAGTGATTGGGGGGGCAGAAGTTCCTCCGCGTGTCCCTGGACTTCAGCATCTTCACCAGGTTGGTGATGACCTGAGGGGGGAGCAGGACCAGGTGAGGCAGGCAGCCCGGGGACGCCCGCACAGCTTGGAGGCAGAGGCACGCATGGCTGCCCTCAGTGCCCAGGACGGGGGTCCTCCCTGAGGGGCTGCTCCCAACAGCAAACCCGCTCACGGAGGAGGGTCTCGCTCTGTGACCACAGGAGGAAGCTTCTGTACAAAGACAGAAAATGACGCAAACGTGCAAGGGCTGACTTTTAAAAGCTACGAGGGAGGTGGCAATTTTTCAAACACAACGTGGCAATGTATAAGCTCACCTGAGCGGCTCTCCTGAGGTTAAAGCACGCTAACTCTCCTGAAAAGCGCTCTACCTGAGGTGCGGGGGAGGGGGGCAGCATCCTACACGCGCCTTCTGCACCTTCCAGAGGTGCTTCCAGTGTCCCTGGACGGAAGCCTCTGCCGTTCGTCTGCACCCCCTGAATTCTACACAAGCCCAGCCGACCCTCCTCCAGAAAGCCTTCCCGCACGCTCTGGTTGCCCAACGCCACGCGCTATCCCAGCCCAGACCACACTGCTGCCCCCTCAGGGGACATCAGCCCCTCCATAAACAGAGCCCTGCCGTGAGCCCCCCGACACGGAATACGACCGCCTGCCTAGAAGCGCAGTCGGCACCCCCGACTGACAGTGCTAAACCCTGTGATGTGCGATTAAAGACCCTAACAGTACTGTCGGGCTTCAGAAGACACCAAGTTACACACGGAACAGAAATGCGTGTGTAGTAAACAAAGATAAACCAACACAAAACAGGGAGACCAAAGCGTCTTCACAAGACCAAGGCCTTTGTAAGCAGGAGAGGATCCTGCAAGCACTCTGTACTTAGTGACTCTGACCGTGTTTTCTGATCGTCAGCCAAGCTTCTGTACACACTGCTTCCAATTCAGTAAAATAGAATTTGAACTAAGCATTAGGAAATGTCCTTCTGTGTCCAACCAAAGTGGGAGAGAAGGGGTCCCTGGTTGCTATCTCAGGCCTCCCCGACACAGACTCCAGCTGGATCATATAACCAGGAAAGAGAAAAAGTAACACCTGAGGAGCTCGGCCACCCGGTCAAAACGACACCAGTAAAAACCACTCAAGATCTAGAACACAGCTTTCACACTGGTGGGCATATGCTGCCAACTCTGCTGTGACGTCCACTGCACGGCATCTTAAAGCCTACTGTGATGCTATGGCATGTCCTTTTTGAATCAGCAAGAAACCAGCACAGGTAAGCAGTGAGAGCGTGTGACCCTCCACCCGCGGCTGCGGCACCTGCTCGGGGGTTAGGCCACACACAGGCGGTGCTTGATGACGACTGAGCAAGCGCAGTGGAAGTGGCCTGAGAGTCCGGTTCCACCTGGCTAACTGCTGGTCACAGCAGGGCGTGGCCGATGACCTATCACACTGACTCCCGGGTGTCTCTCAGTTTTGCTCCCCAGGAGGAAGGATACCTTGGTGAGCTACATTCTGCGTGCTCTCTTGGTTCGGGACAAACTCGGCGGGGTTCACACGGAGCGCAGCAGCAGGCACCCTTCTAACAGTGGGGACAGAAGCAGGACCCCTGGGCACGGTGGACAGCATCTCTCCTTTCATACACCCACACTGGTATTCTAAGTGAATTCAGGTGTGACAGCTCCTGTGCTGAAATTTATCCACCACCCACAACTGCTGACAAAAGCCGCGCCTTCTGACAGTTAATTGTTTATTTAAAGGCACCCGTTCGCCTGTGGCCCTCACCCATCACCCCCACATCCCCTCCGAGTCCTGACACTTCCGCACAGCACAGCTGAGGAGATGGCGCTCTGCAGAGCAGTCATCTGCTCACGTCCACAGCTGCCTGACCCCAGGAGACACGCTGTCCTCCACCTCCTGGCGTTCAACACCGGCCAACCTCTCCTGCCGAGGACGTTCTGTTCCAGAGGTGGCAAACATGATCCAACTGTTCAGAAGTAATTAATGCCATAATTTACTTTAAATTACTGTGAAACCGAACATACACTTTCAATATAGGCATTCCTTTCCATACTCTGATATTCTACAGATGAAAAAGAAGTAACATAAAATGTCCTATCCTGGTATCACTGTATCCTCTTTCAAAAATAAAGGAAAGAAGGCTTGCCTGGAGGCTCAGTGGTCAAGAATCCAACGGCCAGTGCAGGAGACCCGGGTTTGATCCCTCATACAGGAAGAACCCACATGCTACGGAGCAGCTAACTCTGGAAGCCACAGCCCCGGAGCCCGCATGCCCGAGAACCCGCGCTGCACAGGAGAAGCCGCCGCCACCAGAAGCGTGTCATGGCCACTGGAGAGCAGCCCCTGCTCCCAAGGCCCTGCAGCAATGAAGACTAGCACAGCCCGAAGGAAATACATACATAAAACCTTATAAAAACGAAAGGAAAGAGAAAGATGGGTGTGGGGGAGGGGAGGAAGGAGGCAAGGACAAGGCACAGGGTGAGCCGGGCCTGAGCGCCAGCAAGGAAGGGCTGGCAGCAGAAGCCACTGCGGAAAAGCGCCTCTGAAAGCGGACAGGAAACCAGACTTGAAGACGCAGGGAGAGCATGGCTCAGCCAGTGAAGCTGACTCGCAGACAAGCAGCAAACAGAACTCTTAGTGTGACTATCTTCAAATATTGCTTTATTCAAAGCGTATCTCAAATACAGGGTTTTAAAAAGTATAAATGTGCCCCAAATATCACACAAGATATACTTGTATCTAAAATGCACTTGCTGTGTATCTGAAATCCAAATTTAACTGGGTGACACATATTCTTGTATGTTATATTTGGCAATATGAGCCATGACGAATTTCCAAAATATTTTAGAAATGTCATATCTCCTAAGAACATTTTTGTCCTTTATTTAAACTATTTTTTCTAACTTGTAGAGAAAAATACAAATTTTAAGAAACCATGAAAATTTAACTGGATCTAGAGGATCATTACCAAAATCAGATTCATTATAGTCTTCACAGACGAAAATAGAGACACTCTATACAGTCAGCAAAAACAAGACCTGGAGCTGGCTGTGGCTCAGATCATCAGCTCCTTATGGCAAAATTCAGACTTAAACTGAAAAAGTAGGGAAAACCACTAGATCATTCTGGTATGACCTAAATTCAATCCCCTATGATCATACAGAGGAGGTGACAAAGAGATTCAAGGTACTAGATCTGGTGGACAGAGTGCCTGAAGAACTATGAACGGAGGTTTGTACCACTGTACAGGAAGCAGTGACCAAAACCACCCCCAAGAAAAACAAACGCAAGAAGGCAAACTGGTTGTCTGAGGAGGCCTTACAAAAACAGCTGAGAAAAGAGCAGTGAAAGGCAAAGGAGAAAGAGAAAGAAAAACCCATATGAATGCAGAGTTCCAAACAGCAAGGAGAGTTAAGAAAGCCGTCTTAAGTTAACAATGCAAAGAAATAGAGAAAAACAATAGAATGGTAAAGACTAGAGATCTCTTCAAGAAAATCAGAGATACCAAGGGAACATTTCATGCAAAGATGGGTACAATAAAGGACAGAAACAGTATGGACCTAACAGAAGCAGAAGATATTAAGAAGAAGTGGTAGGAATACACAGAAGAACTATACAAAAAAAGATCTTATTGACCTGGTAACCACGATGGTATGATCACTTACCTAGAGCCACACATCCTGGAGTGTGAAGTCAAGAGGGCCTTAGGAGCATCACTATGAACAAAGCTAGTGGAGGTGATGGAACTCAAGCTGAGCTATTTCAAATCCTAAAAGATGATGCTCTGAAAGTGCTGCACTCAATATGCCAGCAAATTTGGAAAACACTGCAGTGGCCACAGGACAGGAAAAGGTCAGTTTTCATTCCAATCCCAAAGAAAGGCAATGCCAAAGAATGCTCAAACTACCGCACAATTGCACTCATCTCACATGAGAACAAAGTGTTAGTCACTCAGTACTGTCTGACTCTTTGTGACCCCATGGACTGTAGCCTGCTAGGCTCTTCTGTCCATGGAACTCCCCAGGCAAGAATACTGGAGTGGGTTACCATTCCCTTCTCCAGGGGATCCTTCCAACCCAGGGACTGAATTCAGGTCTCCTGCATTGCAGGCAGATTCTTTACTGCTGAGCCACCAAGGAAACCCATATGCTAGCAAAGTAATGCTCAAAATCCTTCAAACTAGGCCTCAACAGTACATGAACCGAGAGCTTCCAGATGTACAAGCTGGATTTTAAAAAGGCAGAGGAACCAGGGATCAAATTGCCAACATCCGTTGGATCAGAGAAAGAGAATCCAGAAAAACATCTATGTCTGCTTCACTGAGTACGCTAAAGCCTCTGACTGTGTGGATCACAACTGTAGAATATTCTTAAGAGACGAGGATACCAGACCACCTGACCTGCCTTGTAAGAAACCTGTATGCAGGTCAAGAAGCAACGCTTAGAACTGAACATGGAACAATGGACTTGTTCAAAATTGGGAAAGGAGTACATTAAGGCTGTATATTGTTACCCTGCTTATTTAACTTATATGCAGAGCACATCATGTGAAATGCCGGGCTGGATGAAGCACAAGCTGGAATCAAGACTGCTGGGAAAAATAACAACTACAATATGCAGATGATACCACTCTAATGACAAAAAGTGAAGAGGAACTAAAGAGCCCCTTGATGATGGAGAAAGGAGAGAGGAAAAGCTGGCTTAAAACTCAACATTCAAAAACAAAGATCATGGCATCTGGTCCCATCACTTCATGGCAAATAGATGGGGGATAAAGTGGAAACAGTGGTACATTTTATTTTCCTGGGCTCCAAAACCACTGTGGATGGTGACTGCAGCCATGAAATTAAAAGATGCTTGCTCCTTGGAAGAAAAACTATGACAAACCTAGACAGCATATTAAAAAGCAGAGACATTACTTTGCCAACAAAGCCATGCAGTCAAAGCTATAGTTTTTCTAGTAGTCATGCATGGATGTGAGAGCTGGACCATAAAGAAGGCTGAGGGCTGAAGAACTAATGCTTTTGAACTGTGGTGTTGGAGAAGACTCTTGAGAGTCCCTTGGACTGCAAGGAGACCCAACCAGTACATCCTAAAAGAAACCAACCCTGAATATTCATTGGAAGGACTGATGCTAAAGCTGAAGCTCCAATACTTTGGCCACCTGATGCGAATAGCCAACTCACCGGAAAAGACCCTGCCTGATGCTGGTAAAGATTGAGGGCAAGAGAAGGGGGCAACAGAGGATGAGACGGTTGGATGGCATCACCGACTCAATGGACATGAGTTTGAGCAGGCTCTGGGAGACGGTGATGGACAGGGAAGCCTGCCGTGATGCAGTCCATGGGTCACAAAGAGTCAGACAAAACTCAAATTCTGTGATTTCAAAACACCTTTAAACACATTCCCTTTCTGTACATTCATTTTTAGTACCACCAGCTGCTAGAAATATTTAGTGCTGAAAAACCAAAGCTCACAGAAGTAACCATTAAAAAACCACATGAAGTGACGCGAGATGTCAAAGGCAATGAAAACTGGAGTAACAAGTTTAAACTGGATCAACAGACACCCAGTGTTGAGATCAAAAAGACAGTTTTCCTCTCAGTAAATTTTATCAAATTTCCCGGCGCAGATATGCCTGCTACAGAAGACAGTATGGACACAGAAAGACTGGCAGGTTTAGACGTGAACAGGCCTCCAGTCACAGGGGTGCAAGTCCGCACACTGAGACAGGAGCCACCACGCCTGCCCCGCGGGACTGACTGCGCCCGGGCCTGCAGCCTCCGCTGACAAGCACCCGCAAAGGGCACCAGCAGCAGCCGCGCTAACTCCAGGCAGCAGCTGTCAACCGGCCCTGAGGAGACCCTGAGACAGTGAGACCCGAGAACCAGTGAGTAAGAAACATGAACAGAGGCAGCCAACAAGTGAACACCAGGGTGACTGAGATGCGCCAGCGCAACACACAGCTTTAGGAGACTGTCACAGTATAAATGCGCCCTTTCACATTTATGCATGCGTTTCACTCGGCTCCCGTATCATGCTCTTCCATGCTGGAGCTAAACCTTAGATAAATACTCGAGAACTAACAAGATTGTTTAAGCAAATATTCAGAAATGCACTAAACTGTTACGTCTGACTGATTATATGCCACTACAGTGAAAAACAAAGGAATTCCCTGGTGGTCTGGTGGCCGGGACTCCGGGCTGTCACTGCTGAGGGCCCCGGGGCCACTCTCTTGTTAGGGAGCTGGGGTCCAGGCAGCCACACAGCTGGAAACCAAGCAGTGACACCCACGAGCAGGTGTCCCTTAAACCCAATGTTCAAAGACCAAGCAGACAACTGGTTAGAAACACACAGATGTCTCATGAAAGTCACACCTGACAACTGTCCCAGCTCAAGGTTTTAAATTAACATGCACTGTTTCACAAGATTACTGTATGTTTTAAAGTCCACTGGCTATCAAGATGGCAAGAAAATCTTGACCTTAGGGAAATACTCTTAAGCAATACACATTTTACATCATAAAATAAACTTACACACATAAATAATATATCTGATGAGGACTTAAAGCTATGAACACTCAACTATGACATTTCTAAGAGGAGATCACTGATATTTAGCTTTATTAGTGCAACCAAAGAAAAGCATATATACTCCACAATTGGAAAGGCGCCTGTAATAATCTTCTGATCTTAAATGCAGTGGGCAAAATCAAACATCTTAGGTAATTACCTTAAAACTTTAAAACAAAGCATAGGACAAGGCACATGATTTACGGGTATCTAACTGGGTAAATGTGTGATGTGATCAATATATAATAAAGAGTTTTTTAGATTTTGATTTCCTAATGAAGAATATGTAAAAACAAAATACAAGAAAAACCAGTGAAGTACCAGCTCTAAGATTATTCTCTTACAGAAGGCCAGAATGGTTTTCCCCATGTGACCCTCAGCTCAGAATGACTTCAGCGGTTGTGTGTCTATCCTGCGTGCTCTCAGCTCTCCTGCCGAGTCTCTTTCCTTATGTAGTGATGCTCGAAGAACAGGGACTGCCCGATTTCATTTATGGCTCCCCAGCACAGCGCAGAGCCAGGGTTCTGGGGATAAACACTGTGTGTGTTTAAAATAATTGACAGTAATGACACCCCAGCCCATAAAAGTCATTAAGTATCTGATACGGATTCCTGTTGTCGATGGCTAACCTAGTCTTATAGAGCCTTTAGTTATTAGTATTCTCCAGCATGTTTAAAACACTACAAAATTACTTCTTAAGGTATCCACTTTATTGAGTAGGCAAAACCAAAGCCAAAAAAAACTTTCAAAGACAAAGACATGGCAGGCAGCTCGGCCACTTTAGAGGAAGCCTGGATCTGCCTCACTGGTCACACTGACAGTCAATGATAGCATGGTTCAATCACAGCTAGGGCACTGCTGTGGTTTTCTGTTTTCACTTTTTAAACAGTCTTTTTGACACTGAAAAATCCAAATCAACCACCAGGTAGGAGAAAGCCCCTCCTCTCCGAGTCCCTCTGCGCACAGATGAGCGCAGTAAGCAAGCAGGTTCCCGCACAACTTCCCCCCTCGGGGTAACTCCAGGGCAGCCTGGCAGCTGCTCACAAAAGCACATCAAACAGGAGTTCCTGTCTCCTGCCAGGGCTAACGCAGTCACAGCTGTAAATTACATGCGGAGAGAAGCTGATAAATTTGATAAACGTACAAACTGTTTTAGCAGTGTCAGTGTGGGGCTCAGAACTGACCTCGGTTCCTACAGTGACAAAGAAGGATGCCCCCATCCACTCAGAAGTCTGCTCTGTGACCAGCCCCCAGAGCCCCTCTAGGAGACCAGTCTGGGAGGACCATCAGGAGCTAAAAAATGAAAATGGCTGGTGGCTGGAGGAGCCAGGTCTCCTCACGCGCAGCTCTGTCAAAATCAGCAGAATGCAGGCAATTACTGCAAAATGCTACTGCTTTCTTTGGTGGATTCGATTCCTTGAATTCTTCACCTCAAATGTGACACTGAAACATACAGAAATGCTAAACTTTCGTCGTCACACTTCCCAGGGGCAGTGGAGAGGAGCAGCACAGTCCACACGCTGGCTACGCCACCCCGGGCTGAGTGTCCCCATCTGTAAAACGAGGACGCCTGCAGCGCCCTCCTCACAGAACTACCGCTCGCGTGGACTGGTCCCTGTGAAGTCCTCAGAACACCATCTGAGACAGCAACCACTGAGAGTTAAATTCTACTTCATATTAAAGACAATTTTTTCTGAAAAGAAAATAACTAATATCAGCTGAATCTGTTCAGAGACCGTGCCTTGATTTTTTTCTTTTTTTTTTTTGGTGGGGGGTGGGCTTAGCTCAACAGCAGGCAGAACGATAACAACAAAATCTTTACAAAGAAGAGGAATCTTATTCAAAAACTTGTCTTCAAACAAGTCTGCTCTAAATTCAGATCTTCATAACTCAATTTGAAACCTAAAGACAATCCTGTTTCAGAAAAGGTGAATGCTCACGCTAATTTTTAAAACAAACAAAACCCCTGCAATCCTTAATAAACTAGTAGTGAATCATTTTGAGGCCTAAATACAAATTCACTACAGAATTTTCACTTAATGCTTATGCAAAATAAAGCAGGACTGGGGAAAAACATCTTAATACAGCATGATTAAATTCAGAAGGTTCTGGGTGCTAAAGATAAGGCCCGGTATTTGAAAATTACGAGACTGTGAACAGGTGCTATAAAATAATGAAAGTATCTGATACTGTACACGAAACCTGATAACATGCATAGTGGAAAGTTTTACTAACAAACATCCCAGAGTTTAATTAGATTGTTAAAAGAAAAACATATGCTACCATTAACAGCCACGTCCAGGAAAAGCTTACACAAGAATTACAAGTTTAAATGGGTGACATAGCTTATTTTAACTTAGAAAAGATGCAAAAGTGTTAGTCTTTAAGCAAGGACATATTAAGGGCTCAACATGTGACCTTAAGAGTTTACTTAGGAATACAGAGACAGGTAATTAAAATAAATTGTGCAAATATATATTACATCAATCCGCACATATTATAAATTCAATGATGCATTAGTACTGTATTCAGTGCAATCAAAACATTATCAGTTACTCTCACTGCTACTAATGCTGGTGCTCAGAAGTGAAATGTGTTGTAAAACCAGGCAGAACGGGCCGCACAGAGCCCATCGTGGGCTTGCAGGATGAATAAGCAGCCCTTAATTAGCCCATCAGGTTAAGTGCAAGCATTAATGGGCCTTTCCTAAAGTCTAGCTTGACATCTTTCTCCAAACATGGCCAAGAAGAAAGTTCCATTAGCAATATTAATACAAGCTTAGTTGATCATTTTCATTCAATTAACTTCTTTCAATTAAATAGATAGCTTGACAAAGCAGTGATAAAAGACCCAAAGGGACAGCTGACGACTCCAGCTGAGCACAGTGTGCAGAGGTCGCCGGCGCTAAGCGGGCTGTAAATCTAGCGCTCAATTTGGGAAATGCATTTCTTCTGCTCTTGCTCCTTTAATGAGCGACTTTAGCTGACGGGGTGTGTTTGCTGCAGAAATTTCACGGGAAGTCAAGCACCCTTTTCTTTTCTTTTTTCCACCCCAGTAGTTGTGTTCTCTCAGTGGTGGTGGTTTCCTGCCAACATTTCAGCCACAGTAACTCATAACTTCTCTTTCTGCACGGTTAAAAATGAAGGTATTTTAAAACAATTTATATTCAACTTGCAGTAAGTTAATGATCTTATTCCACCTTTGTTAATCAATTTCTTAAGATTAAATAAATAAAACTCATAAGAGATCTTTTACTGAAAAATAAAAAAAATTTTAATTATACATCACCTTGTCACTGAAAGTACTTGGGGCAAGTTATAACAGATATATTTAAGAATGTCAAAACAAGGCTTTAAAAGGAGGCAAACATAAAATGAAAAAGACTTTTCTTACAAGTTTTGCAAATTATCAAGCCGGAAACAAACCCGTATCTCTAGTCTTCTAAAATGAGTCATCCAAAAAAAAACCTGTACGTTATTTGACCTCAGTAAACAAAATATTCATACACTCATCACCTTAAATAATTGAATCCATCGTTTCTGCTCCATCTGTATACACTGCTGCATTTCAGAACTGGTAGTTACTCCAATACTTTGAAAGGCGGTGATATATTCTTCTCGAACTTCTGGCTTTGTTTCTGGATATGCCAGTTTGATGATCCCTAAGCACGCGTCGCGAAGGCATCGAGACAACACTACCAGTTCTTCTAAAGTAAAAGGCATCATTGACGATTGTCTTTGACCTACAACTGAAAAACATAATCCAATTTTCTATTATATTTGGGCTCCCCCTCCCATTTCTTACACACTCAAAGACTTAAAAGGCTTAAAACTCTTCTATCATCTACGAAAATTTGTTGCATGAGGTCATCAACAAATGGATTGCTCAGAATTCTCACCTTCTATGGGGTCTCCGAAGAACTCGTTATCATGTATGGAAATCAGTGAGTGACTGAACAAGGAGCTAAACAGGTAGAAGAGTGGGATGATTCTACTAGAATCTTCAAAAGACATAGGCGAGCCCCTTGATATCACCTGAAGCAATGGTACCATAGACCTTGAAATTGGGAGAAAGGAGAGAAAAACACAATGGCTGAGTTTGGGAACAAATTAAGACATGACATCAGACAAATGTAAGCAGGGAAAATAACATTTACATTAGCAATTCAAAGACCTAGAGGGCAGGCAAAGTCACTCGAACAACACAGGTTAATAAGTAACGTACATTAAAGAACAGGACACCAAGCCACCGGTCTTTATTAACATCCCTGCTGCGATTCTCCACCAGATAAAGCTGGTTGTTTATCTGAGGCCCCAAGGGTCCCTGAAGGGCAGTCAGGGTCTGCGGCAGCACTCCTCAGGACACACACTCTGCTTCTTACGCTGAACCCCATCCCCGTCCCCGTCCCCTCTACAAAGGCAGACAGTTCTGGTCTCAGGAAAGGTTTGTCCAGGGGCGTAAACTGAGGAACACTGGAGGCAGTTCACTACTGAGCCCAGAGACGCAGCAGCAGATCATCACAGCTTCAGTCCTGGGCCGCGCCTCCACTCACCAGACCCACAGCTGCGCTCCCTGGTAGGAGACCCGCGGGCCTGGGGCAGTTCTAGGTGGGCTGGCCCCCTTCCCTCCCAAGAGCTGGGGCCCACAGCCTACACCCCCACCGAACACGGGCTCACACAGCTTCCCCAGTTTCCAGCGCACACCCATCCAGTCCCGGGCCGGCAGCCCGCAGGCCAGCCGGCTCTCACCTGCCCCATCCCTCCTCCTCTCGGTCCTCAGTCCCAGGCAGCCACTCCCGTCTAGGAGGCAAGGCGCGCGCTCCAGGGGCTGGCCCTCCAGCGCTGCCACCGTCCCCCGGGAGGCAGGGCTGGAGCTGAGGCCGCCGAGGCGCCGCTCTCGCTGTGGGCGAGGGGGAGCCACCTGGTGCCAGGTGTCCAGCAGCCCCGCTCAGGGGTCAGCAGGCCAGCTCCAGCGCTCACACAGGGGCACGGCTGGGCGGAAACACAGCCCAGACACGCAGCAGCACTCAGCACAGAGCACCCCGCCGAGGGAAGCCACCCACCCCCAATAAAAGCGCAGCGAGAGCACACACACAGAGAACAAGCACGACCGCCCTGTCACCTCCCTCATCACCCACAGGGGACAAGAGCAAAGGCTGTGCGCCCAGAGCAAGGCCAAGCCCTGAGAGACAGGAGCCCCCGCCACTCACTGCCAAGTAACCCCATCAAGCCCAGTCCTGTGTCATCTGCACAGTAGAAGAAAAAAGGCGCAACGCCATTTGCTTTGCTGAGTGAGTAAAGCTAATGGTTTGTATCTTTCAGCTCCCTCGTCACTCACTGCAGAAGCACAAAAACTGGAAATGCTGCCAAACAACACTGAGGAGAACACGGGACAAGCCGGGCTGACCAGCTGCCGTGTGGAGGGAGCGTTTCCTGAATCTAGGTGCACGATTGAACTGCTTAGCTGTGGCCCTGTTGACAACACTCGCACTTGAAATCCTCATCGCCCGCCATGCACGTATGTGCCAGGATGCATAAAACTCTTAAACTGCTTCCCAAAAACGAGATGGGGGCAAGCACTCAACGTTAGCTCACTTGTTCTCTTTAACCCCCATGAGGTCAGTTACAGAACAACAGAAAGGTGACTGGCAACAAGGGTCAGTTATGTGCCTGTGGTCTTAACCAACCAGGATGGACACGAATAATGTCTCTCGACTCTCTGCTGATGATTCTTTCTGCCATTAACACCAACTGAAATATTTCTCTGAAAACAGACCCATCTCAAAGACTTGTTGCTCAGTCGTGTCCAACTCTTTTTGACCCCATTGACTGCAGCACACCAGGCTTCGCTGTCCTTCACTATCTCCTGGAGCTTGGCAAACTCATGTCCATTGAGTTGGGGATGCCATCCAATCATCTCATCCTCTGTCATCCCCTTCTGCTCCTGCCCTCAAATGTTCCCAGCATCAGGGTCTATTACAATGAGTTGGCTCTTCGCATCAGGTGGCCAAAGAATTGGAGCTTCAGCTTTAGCATCAGTTTCTCCAATGAATATTCAAGGTTGACTTCTAGGATTGACTGGTTTGAACTCTTCGTGCAAATAAAAAGTCCATAATTTACTACAATGAAAGGAAAAGATACTGACTTGTGACTGGGAGAGCTGGCTGGACCAGTAGCATCAACGAGACGTCAAAC
This sequence comes from Bos mutus, assembly GCF_027580195.1. Lineage (NCBI taxonomy): Eukaryota > Metazoa > Chordata > Mammalia > Artiodactyla > Bovidae > Bos > Bos mutus. The sequence goes on along the minus strand of NC_091620.1, from coordinate 5,364,055 downwards.
AAGCCCTCCCTTCTGCATGCCCCCTCAGAACAAGGGTCTTCAGAGCGGAAGCTCTTATGGCAACTGCACTCGCCCCTGAACTGGCGGAGCTTCTCGTCTTCTCCAGAAGCTCTCAGAGAATGCACTCCTGTCTACTGTAGCACCACCAGCCATTGCAGTCAATGTGAAAAGACACAGGCAGGGTGAGAACAGTCCCCGCTGAGTTAAAGACAAGGATGAAGCAGGCCAGCCTCGCCGCACAGGCCCGCGACAGGCTAGGTTCTGGCCCCCTCAGCTGCACCTGCACCCCAATCACCGAGGAGCCGGTGCGCCCCGAGACCAAGGGCGGTGGGGGCCTGAGTCCACACCCCGACACGCGCCCCATTAGCCTCGTGTGTGCCAAAGCTCAGGAGTCCCAGCTGGGTAAGCCCTGCTGCCAAACTACTTTCAAAATACCCTTCGTGCTGTTTTCAGGGGAGTCGGGCACTTCACCTGCATTTATTGTGATATAAACGTGATGAGCCACACAGCAGGAAGGTGTTAGCACACACTGAGTTCCCTGTGGGACCTGAGTAAACTATACGCGCAAAAGACACATGTCCTCAAATGGGCTAAGAAGTGATGAGTTTTTAAAAATGTGTGTCATTTCACTGACTTATAACGCTAATAACTTAATACGATCACCACCGCCGTGACAGAACATGTGCACACGCTGTGCTCCCTCCCCCGCGGGACACCAAGGCCAGGAACAAACAGGCCGTCAGCAGGCGGGGCCGGGATGGGACCCTGTTGCTAAGCTAAGACACCTGCAGGGCGACAATAACCTCCTGCCCCAGTGACCCCCAGGCTCTCTTGCCTAAACAAACCTGTTGCTCACCAACGCCAAGGTGGGCACAGCCACCACAGGCTGAAATACACTCACACAAAGAAACCAGAAACCTCTGGCTTTACTTTGCACATGAAAGGATACAGAAGATACGCTCTGGACCGGAAGCCACTTCTCCCACGTCTCTACTGCTGCCGCCGTGAGGTACAGGACCTCGCTACTCTGAGTTCCATCAGCTGCAGCGCAGTCACTCAGAACCCCCTCACTCACAAACGTGTTAAAATCACACGAAAGCACCTCAGCCTGTACTACGAGCGCCTGCCAGTCCCTCTCTGAGGCTTCCTGGCACAGGGCCGGTGGGGGCCCACCCACAGGCGCTCTTCCACCCCCCACCCCGACGAGCTCCAACCCAGACAGCATGGCGCGGGCGGCGGCTGCAGAGCAGGGGAGGAGGGCAGTGGGTGGTACCAAGCGCAGCGCCAGGTGCCCAGACTCCAATGCGGCTTCCTGTCTCGGGTCCCTCCTGCCAGAGGCTGTCCTGCGGGGAGGCGGGCTGGCGGCTGCAGGTGGGACCTCCGGCGGTGACCACCGCAGGCAAGTGCATGTGGGAAGCCGAGTCTCCGAGAACTGAGACACACTTCTCACACTACCGCACAGAGGACGGAGCCCTCACAGAGAAACTCAGCATGGCAACGGCCTCCACCTGCTTACCATGCAGGGTTTCTGAGTATCGAATGAATTCTTGATATATTACACACAGTCAATAAATATGTACTTTAAAGATTCTAGCCTGCAAGTTACACAAGACTTCATATAAAAATTCAAATTATTTCAACAAAGAGGTTTAGAAACCAATTTTTACAATATCTTGTATGTTTTAATGTTTGTAATGGTGGTAGACTTGCTTCAAGTCTGTATCTTCACTATCAAAAGCACAGAAAAGACACGGAGCAAAGAAATGTCAAGTTTCTGGTTTCCACAACGTGACTAGGAGTGTGTGTGTGGCCACACCGTGCAGCGTCAGGGCCTTGGCTCCCTGACCAGGGCTCCCACCTGCACCACCTGCAGCGGTGGCTCCGAGTCTCGACCCCAGACCTCAGGGAGGGCCCGACCATGATTTATAAAACAAATTTACCCTCAGATAGAGCCATACACTTAATACTATACATAGATTAGGCATCAATTTTTTCATTTTGTGAAACTGAGACATCTAGACTTTTTTCCCTAATGAAATAAGCTCGGTATAAGCAGTACTTAAAAATACCTCCCTACAATGCTTTTTATTTGGCGGCCACTTGTCACGTCCTTAAGCTCAATGTGTCCGTCTCTGTAACACCTACCCTGTGATCATCCGCGTTGTCATTGAAGATATGAGAAACCAGAGATGTCTCAGAAACCTGGCATTGAAGGCTAAACTGTAGAGAAGCCTAAAAAGGAACGGGGAAAATAAGTAAGAGTTAGCAAATCGTCATCCAGTATATTTCTCCAAAAAGAGAAAAGTGACAGACGGAAGATAACGTACAACTGAGAAGGTATCTGTCCTGACGCCTCCCACGGTGGCTGCTCCCCACAGCTGAGGACACCCCGGGAACCCCGAATGCTGGGGGCCTGTTCTCACTGCTACGGCACTAAGCCGGCCCCGAGCTGCGCCTGTGAGACCGACCCCAAAGAGAGCTGGGCATGCCCTTCACACGCGCACCGACGTGTGCCGCCCTCAGGACACAGCACAGGACAGCGATGTGTTACAGTGCTGTGCGTCACCAATATCACTCACACACGGTAACATTTTCCAACTGATTGTAATGCCCTACCTTTAAAACACACACACACAAATGTGTAAATCGTTTTTTAATGCTAACACGTCAAAATTAATTTAAATCTAAAAATATATTTTAAAGGCTTAAAAAACCCCTCCTGTATAAAATCAGAAGACTAAGGAGCTTTGTGGATACCTAAGTTTAATTTTAAATTAGCTTTACTTACTATACTGCGTTTTTGTAATAGGACTTAATTTCTAGTCACATTTTTAGACAGGCAGGACTCAGAAATTAAATTTCAAACTTAAGAGACTGATCACACTAAGAAAAGGTTTAGGACAGTAGGGAAACGTGGTTTTAAGAAAGGGATGTGATCTGCCTTTACAATCATCTCAGAAGAACCATGAAGTCAAAGAGCGAAGACTAAGCTTGCTCAGTGAGCAGCACTAATGAGGATAGGGCTTTCCTGGTGGAGTCAGAGAGCGCACGAGCAGTGAGCCTGGCACCAAAACTTAAGGATGAAAACAGAACGCTGCATTCTGAAGACCTACATACCATCTAGTCTTACACACCTTTTGTGTGATGCTGAACTTAACACGGAATCACTGTATTTTCAGGGTGGAAAAGACCTCTGGGATGCTGTTGGACCCGAGTTGTCAAGCAAGCTCATGACGGAGCAAGCAGCACCCCAAAGGCTCCTGAGGAGCCAGCAGAGGTTGCCCCACCTCCTCAACAGTGAGGCCACCAGCCTTGGAGTCTCCTCAGGTCAGCCACTAACAGTAATGGGATGATCTAAGTTAAAGCAGCATGTAACGTGCATCCAGAATTCTCTACAGTTAGTAACCAGTTGCCATAAACATTGTTCTGAGTATAATAAAAAGTATTTAAACAGACCAAACTTTGCCAAAAGTGTATTAATTTAAATGCCTGTAGTGGAAGAGAAACGAATGGGGTTTAGATAAATCAATCACTCTTCAAGTCTTAAGTTGGTTATTTTCCTGCATTCAGTCAAAAACATCAGATATATTCCTCAGCACCAGCAGTTTCTAAGTATACAATAGGGGTTACAGAGTCCTGGTTTTAAAAAGTCCAATCGTGTCTTAGCGTGGTGCATTTTGAGATGTCCAAATGACATTAAAAGCACATCACTGAGCCTCCCTGGTGGTCCAGTGGGTAAGAATCCACCCGCCAACGCAGGGGACGCGGGTTCAATCCCTGGTCCGGGAAGATCCCGTAACACAGCCCGAGGGCCACAAGCCCTGAGCCTAGGGGCCTAGAGCCTGTGCTCCTCCACGAGAGAAGCCAGCACAGTGAGAAGCCGGGTGCCACAGCGAAGACCCACAGAGGATGCCCTCTCGCAGCAGCGGAGACCCAGCGCTGCTGAAAGTGGGTGCGTCTAAAAACAGAGAACCATTTAAAACTCCGGAAAGCACGAAGGACGATGTGAAACGTGCCCGAGCCATGAGTCCCGGGCTGGGAGACTCTAGGCGACCGCTCGCCCGCCACTCTTCAGGTGCCACGTGGCCCCGAGCAGCGTCTGCATCAGAGAACGAGGGGACCCTCTCGCACCGAGGCTATGGTCTCTTCCAGCTTAAAAACAGGAAGAGTCTGCAGGAGTGAGTTACACCTGCCCTGAGCACACACTTACGCGTGGTATGGGCACCACACTAATTCGTTCAGTTGAGAAATTAAAACATAAGAATGACTGGAATAATGAAAAAACAGTAAGAAGACAATAGATCAATTAAACAAACCATGGAAAACAATGAAAACAAAGCTATGGAAACCAAGACCTTTCAACAGAAACGAATTCAAGAAGGTTCTGCTTGCCTTATTTGTCCTTAATCAAGAAACCACGGCCTCTGTGAAAGAATGTACCATCTAGTATAACTTCACTGACGTGATGTCTTAACTTGGTGTTAGTATAGATCCTGACACTTAGCTCCTCAGAGATCCGAGGAGCGACTGCTCTAAGGAGGCACGTCCTCTATTCTTTTTTCTTAACGGCAGCAGCACGAGAGACAAGGTCTTCCGCAGCATTTCACCCATCTTCCCAGAAGTAATCAGTTAGTATCTTGGAGTAAATCACCCAGACACACCAGACAGAAGTAAACAAAAGTGGGTTCTCCCAACACATCCTCCTCTAACACAGCCTTTCAACCAAGGTTGTAACTAACATCTTTCCACATGAATATACATACGCATTTCAAAAGTTATACTTCAAGTATAACTTGAAGTATACAAGTTATACTGTCAACATTCTGTCAACATTCTGAAACTGTATAAATTAATCACTCAACAGGCAATAAAAACACAAATTATTAAACCATTTTCTACACGTTAATGTTATTTGGGCTTGACCGCTAAAAGGCGAGGAAGTGACGTATGCTTTACATACACTGGGATATAGTTAAAACTACCCATGAAGCTTTATTTAGCTGAGACAACACTATGAGTTAATTAGTAAAGGGCAACATTTCCAACCCAGGTCATAAATTCAGAGCAGTCTGTCTGCAAGGACGATTTAAGTTATTAAAGAGGACACAGTGGGAGACTCCTGCTCACACACAGGCAGTGAAGGTCACGACAGCAAGGCATTCTCAGAGACCTCCTCTGTGTGTAAAGGGTCACAGGTAAGAGAAATACGACAGGTCAGCCACCCAAGGACCAGTCCACTCCTGCAGCCACAGGCGCAAATGTGATCTTTGTGTTTTCCTGCTCAAAGGATCACTCTTTTTGCCAAGTCAATACGAAAATACATATATAAATTTCATCTGTGAGATAGTGCAAGATAAAAAATTAACTCCAATTTCCTTAATGATAATAAAAGTTTTAAGATGAATTTCAGTTTGAGGCAACCTGCTAAAACATCATTCCTTCACAGACAAACCGGGGACTAAGGACAGAAGATCAGCTTCGACACACTGCTGTGCTCTGTCAACGTCCCAGCACCAAAACCACAACAGTTTAGACACACAGCTCCCTCCCCTGACGACGAGGCTTCTCTCCAGTTTCCGTTCAAGAGGAAACAGACACTATTATACAGAGTGAAGTAAGCCAGAAAGAAAAACACCAATATAATATACTAACGCATATATATGGAATTTAGAAAGATGGTAACAATAACCCTGTGTACGAGACAGCAAAAGAGACACTGATGTATAGTCAGTCTTATGGACTCTGTGGGAGAGGGAGAGGGTGGGGAGATTTGGGAGAATGGCATTGAAACATATATGGTATCGTGTATGGAGCGAGTCGCCAGTCCAGGTTCGATGCACGATACTGGATGCTTGGGGCTGGTGCACTGGGACGACCCAGAGGGAGGGTATGGGGAGGGAGGAGGGAGGAGGGTTCAGAATGGGGAACACAGGTATACCTGTGGCGGATTCATTTCGATATTTGGCAAAACTAATACAATATTGTAAAGTTTACAAATAAAATAAAATTTAAAAAAAATTAATACTCAAAAAAAAAAAAAAAAAAAAGAAGGGCGCCTTCACTCCTACTGCAGTTTACAGGAAGACAGCAGAGGCACCGCTGGGACCTTATGTGACTTCTTGGATAACCCCTTCCCTTGCTTTTTTTACAAGAAAACTTAAAAAACTTTTAAATAAGCTTTGTGTATGCTTTTCCAAGTTTACTTGTATTTCCTGTGAAGTGTCAGTCAAAAATGTTTAGAAAATTATAAGATGTTCAAAACCCACTATAAATTATATTCCTAAATTTGACTAAAGCAGGCCTAGTTTATTAGTTTGATATCTCCAACAATAACCGCTGCCAATTCATTTATAAATATGAGTTCAAGATAGACAATAAAATCATTGTGTACTGAAAATATTAAAAAGCTCACAAATTTTATGTGATCTTTGTAACAATACAAATTATAACAATAATCAAACAGCTCCTTAAATCTATCACTTATATTGAAAATATCATTGATAATAAAAGTAAACATGAAATCACAGCGCCCACCCCCCCGCCAAAAATTGTTTCTCTCTGTAGGTACATTCTCGGTATTGGTTCTAAAATCCTCTAAAATTTGTTTACAAAAACATGAACAGTGACGACTACTTCTGGAACGTACACGAAACATGAATTTATATTCTTTTCCTCTGAAGTCATTTGCATAATCAATCTCAAATTATTAAAACTATGATTCTATAATCAAGAGCTAAGGAGTGCCCACGACCACATTAGTGGTATTTAGAGAGCAGACAAGGAAACAGCGCCCACGACTGCCCAAACCAGGGATGAGTGACGTGAGGCACAGTCAGGCTGGCTCGTTCTAGTTTCTGGTAAAAACAACTGAGCACAGGATGTAATAAAACTAATCCTAATGGCTTCTGATTTGATATATGAACAAGAAAACTAGAGAAATGGTCACATCAACCTTTCTGATCCTTAAAGTGTTAGTCGCTCAGTCGTGTCTGACTCTTTGGACCCCATGGACTATAGCCCATCCATCCATCCATGGGATTCTCCCCATTTCCTTCTCCAGGGGATCTTCCCGACCCAGGGATCAAACCCAGGTCTCCCAAATTGCAGGCATACTCTTTACCATCTGAGTTACCAGGGAGGCCATGATCCTTAAAACATTATCTTTAAAATGCCATTTCAAAGTCTTTACATGTTAATGAAACAAAAGAGCCCCCTAGAATATGCTTTTCTGCCCACCTTAAGTATAAATCCAAACTCCTTAAAATCAGCTCTCTAAAAGGGAGACCCTACAGTAAAATGAAAGTTTCCCTGGGAGCTGTAGTTACAGGTGAAATCTCAGGATATAATAAACCAGGGGGGTTTCTGAAAGGTGACAGCCTCTGCAGGGCTCTGACGGACACGGCAGCCAGGGGGAGGCAGGGAGGCGGCAGCTGTCTTTGGACAGACACTAGCGCAGGCGGAGGGGAGCGGTGTGAAACGCCTGGAGGCACAGAGGAACGCGAAGACGCGAAAGGGACGAAGCTGGCTGAGGCAGGGACAGCCTTCCACAGCGAGAAACAGAGGAGACGCAAGCGACGCTGGCTTAGGGGAGGACACCGCACCACAGTCAGCAAAGGAAGGGGAAGACTTCCCGAACAAAAGGATTCACTGGGAGATGTTTAAGCAAGACAACGAAATAGTGAGGGTCGTACTTTGACAGTTTAGTCTGGGAACACGTGACACGAAGTTCCCAGCACTCACACACCATGGGGACTGAACGCACACAGGGAATCCCTGAGACAGGCGCGAATCTCATCACACAGCATGGGGACTGAATGCACACAGGGAATCCCTGAGACGGGCGCGAAGCTCATCACACAGCATGGGGACTGAACGCACACGGGGAATCCCTGAGACGGGCGCGAATCCCAGCCTAGACTCCCGGCAGCACTGCTCCGCACGACCGTCTGTGCTGAGCAGCCGGTCCACGTGGGGCTGCCCGTGCCACACAACCAGTGAGTGCCTGCGATGCGGCTGGTGTGCCCGGGGAAGCGGAGGGGCCACGCTTCACTAGCGGCTGCCCTCGGGACACCGCAGCCCCAGCATGACGCCCAGGTTTTGGGGAAGATGCTGAGCTCCACCGCAGGCACTGTGAAAGGAGAGGACGCCCTGCAAAAGGGCTGAAGTCGAAGCTGGGGCTCAGGAAAGCCGTCCGCGTGGACAAGACCCCAGAGGATCTACCAAGCAGAAAGGAAAAAAGAAACTGAACACGAAGAGAGGGCAAAGGTTAAGAAACACTGAAACAGAGACCACGAAGAACCTGCAGAAGGCAGTGAGGAGGAGGAGCCCAGGAGGAAAGGGAACTCAGGCGAGCCCTGCATCTGTCAGGCAACATGCAAACCGGCTCCCAGGACAGGGACACGGCAGAGGGGGAGACCGGGCTCAGGGTCCTGCCACCGCGCAGGGCGCCAGGGAGACGGGTGGCCGCGAGCGGGCCCTCCTGCACCATGGACACCCCCCAGCAGCACGAACCCACCAGTAAAACACCAGACTCCTGCCCACGAAGCCAGAGGAGAGTCGGCCAGGGGCAAAGCTGAGCGCCTGCGAGCCGCTGTCCTCAGTGGCTGCGAAGTATCCATGTGCGAGGCTCAGTTCTCGAGACACTGGGAGAGAGCCGGCCTTCTCCTGCCCCCGGCAAAACCAGTGAATGCCTGCTCACATTCAAAGTTAGTGAATATGTTTTCCGAAAGAAGAACAATTTTTAAATTCAGAAACGTATTCAGATTTCCAAGTTCAATGGTAAGATCTACAGACTTTCATAAAAGGAGATGGAGGTTCATTAACTACTTAATCTTTAAAAATTAAAATAATTCACATAATTCAAAACCCAAAACCCTGTTAAAAAGTATACAGTTCCAAGTCCACTCTCTCCGCCTCCCTTGACCCGCCCCCGCCCCCTGACCCCCCCGAAACCAGACGTGATGAATCGCGCCCATGAATCCTTGTGAATGCTCCCAGGATTCTTTATGCAAATACACATTCTACCTTTCCCACCTTTAAGACACAAAATATTACTCATTGTTCTGAAACTTCTTTTTTTCACTTAAACATGTATCTTAGAAACCTTTCCATGTCAATGTAGAAAGGGCCTCCAAATTCCTTCAGAGTTCCTGACGATCAACGTTAAACAGAAGCTAAAGCCACAAATCCCAGCCCTGAAAATAAGAGGGATTGCTATGAGCCTGGGAGGAGCTGAGAAAGAGTTATCAGCCTAGACTTTACTAATCATCTTTTAAATACCTTCTTAAAAGCTGAAAGCAGTTAACATCTACAACAGCGAAAATAAGCCTATTTGCTCTTTTACGAGCTATGAAAAACACTCTAAATACTCAGAACCTAATATATTTAAACCATAAATAAAATTCCTAGAGTACTTTCTTAGAGGAAACAGGTGCTGTACTCATAAAACCCAGGCTACGTATAAAGCTCCTCTCTCATTAAACACCTTTTGGAAGCAGTTCTGTAGTAAACCTCAGGCCAGGGCAGTGGTACATCAAGTCCAGTCATTACTGCCCAGAGCAATGGACTTTGAGCTCCAATAAAATCAGTGGCCTGCTTGGGCTGCAGGTCCTCAGATCTCACATCCTGCTCTGATGCAATTAGCCCACAGTGAGCTAATCAACTCACCCAGGGCTCACTGCCTCACGACGCCTCACTTCCTCAGACAGTAATAAACACCAGCGAGCCAAGATAGCACCTCATTAGCTGGCTGCACGACTGTTTACAAGGCAGCTGCGGCCGAGTGCTCCCTGCACACAGTTTGTGTCAAAGCATGCTTTCCTAGCCAAAGAAACAGCTCTTCACAAGAGGGGGCTCTGCCAGGCCACCGGGGACGCAGGCCCCCACACGCCCGCAGCGGGAGGACCTCAGCCCCCGGTGGACCCGCCACGTCCGCTCTCACGTCCTGCCTGCCCTGAGCACGTGTCTGCTGAAGTCTAGGAACCTGCTTGGCTATCACTCAAAGCACAGGGAAAGGGGAGCTCAAAGTTACTGTCACACCCACCGGCCACAGTTAAACTTCCATGTTTTGTCCTTCAAACGTTCACTTCACTGCTTTGAAAAACAAAAGGATTCTTCAGGTACCAAAGTAAACTATCACGGCAATCTGACAGAACGAGCCATGACACAGCCCGCAGAGAAAAGCCCCCACTGGCTCCCTCACACGGCCCCGGGCAGGCCCGAGCCCCCAACCAGGGCAGCAAACCCAGGGCACCCCCCGCGGCAGGGGGTGCAGCACTCGCCTGGCCCGTGGCACCAAGACGCGGTGCTGCACCATGAGCGTGTGGCAGATGGCCGCCATCAGCGTGAAGGCCTCCTCGCTGGCCGAGTCCCTCCACACCAGGCTCAGCAGTGTGTTGGTCTGCTGCTTCGTGTCCAGCTTCTTCAGACACTCCTCGGCGACGTACAGCACAGACAGCCGCCCATCCTCCTGAAAGGCACAGGGACCGGTCGGTCAGCCACGTCCTGTCAGAGCTCAGCGCGACTCACATGTGAGAGGCATTATGTTACAGGTTATCCGCATCACGAAGAACAACCTCAGCGTCTCTGCTAAGTCGCGCCTCGAAGGGCCCCCACGTCCCCTGCAGACGCCTGCGGAGCAGGGCCGCGGGCACACGGCTGCTGGGGGACTCACGGAGCTCTAGTCCTCACACTGAGAGCAGGGCTCACTCCACAGTGTTCAGACCGCTCTAGACGAAGCACACCTGTGTGAAAACGGATTCTCATCTGGCAAAATTTCCACTTTAAATGACTTGAGATATCACAGTTTAAGAAAATATTTAAAAACTTAAGAAAAAAAAATCTAAAGAAATACACAAACCTGTCATTTTGTATCTTAACTTCTCTAGAATATCTGATACACTGACTAAAATCTGAGCTAATACTCAATGAAGTTTACCTATCTGGTGTATTAATGAAACATGTACTTTCCTCATGTGTGTATACACATATATACATATGAGTAAATAAAATATGACTATATATGCAGTCTTGGGTATTGCTGACTGTACTGTTCGGAAACCTGGATGAATGTAACTTCTGTAATCTGTAACAATCTACTAAATAAACACTGTATGAGAGATGCGTCTCATACATATGTATCTTCACTTCGTTGTTGCTGTTCAGTCACTCGGGCATGTCTGACTCTTTGCGACCCCATGGACTGCAACCACGTCAGGCTTCCCTGTCCTTCATCATCTCCCAGACTTTGCTCAAACTCATGCCCATTCAGTCGATGATGGCATCCAGCCATCTCATCCTCTGTCGTCCCCTTCTCCTTTTGCCCTCAATCTTTCCCAGCATCAGGGTCTTTTCCAATGAGTCGGCTCTTCCAAAGTATTGGAGCTTCAGCTTCAGTATCAGTCCTTCCAATGAATATTCAGGACTGATTTCCTTTAAGATGGACTGATTTGAACTTCTTGTAGTCTAAGGGACTCTCAAGAGTCTTCTCCAGCACCACAGTTCAAAAGCATCAATTCTTTAGCACTCAGCCTTCTTTATGGTCTAACTCTCACATCTGTATATGACTACTTGAAAAACCAGTAGCTTTGACTAGCAGACCCTTGTCAACAAACTGGTGTCTCTGCTCTTCAATATGCTGTCTGTGTTTGTCATAGCTTTTCTTCCAAGGAGCAAGCATCTTAATTTCGTGGCTGCAGTCACTGTCTGCAGTGACGTCGGAGCCCAAGAAAATAAAGTCTGTCACTGTTTCCACTTTTTCCCCATCTATTTGCTATGAAGTGATGGGACCAGGTGCCATGATGTTCGTTTTTTGAATGTTAAGTTTTAAGCCAGCTTTCTCACTCTCCTCTCTCACCACTTAGGTACCAATTATACTGTGTAGTGGCACACAGTGGAGACAGCACAGGCGTGGCTCCAGATCACCACAACAAAGCCAACATCGAAAGAGAGTGAGTCACACGGACTTCCTAGTTTACCAGTGCATGTGAAAACTGTGTTTATTCTCTACTGTAGTCTATTAAGTGCATAATGTGATGGCAATGTCTAATAAAACAATGCACCTATCTTAATTTAAAAATGTTGTATTGCTAAAAATGCTCACCATCATCTGACAACACAGAACTGCCAAAATCCTTTAACGTATAAAAAACAGTAGCTGAGAAGTATAATAAAATGAGGTATGCATACACAGATAATATTTAAATGTCACAGAGTCTCTAGAAGGTAAGTATGAACAAACTGTCTTCTGAAAACAGAAGTTTTATCTACTTTTATCAGATCTTACTTTTTTTTCACCATACATTTCACACATTTTTGCATCTGACTTGTGACAAGATGTATCAAGAGTTCCAGCACCCACCAAAACCCTCTGTTTTGCCCTTTGTAACAAGCCCTGCCCTGGCCACACTGGCTGTCCCCCATCCTCCTCCTGCTGGGCTGGCTTCCTCTCTGCTAAGGGAGCCTCTGAGCCCTTCCACTCCACCCCCCGATCCCTTTCCCCCCAGCATATTCTCAAGTGTATTTTCCTGGGACTAGACTTGGCACCAACCAGAGAGACATATTCTAAACACAAAAAACCAACCAAAAAACAAAAACCTTAAATCTAGTACAGCCACACCTCAAGGCACTGCAATTGTGTAATCAAGAGAAGAAGACATCAGTGGCAGACTATACCACTTAGGTAAGACAAACAGCCTGTGTGTGACATAAAGCTTTTTATTCCTTGAAAGCACACAGGAAACACTGCTAGGTAAGAAGAGGGAGAACGGGAACTTGGAGATAAAATGTGACAATGTACATAAAATGAAATTTAAAGTAAGTCATAATGTTTATCATCTATAAAATCTGTGAAAATAGACAAAAGATGTTCTGCAGTGGTCAAGAGATAGTTAAGAGGAAACGACCTTGCTTTTCTTTTAGGGGTTGGGGAGGACACGGAGGAAAGGGCCTGGCCGGGGCTTCTCTGTGGAGTGATGAAGACGTTCTAGACTCAGTGGCAACAGATGCCTAGCTATGTTCATACACTGAAAGGTCCCTGAATAGTGTATCCCTTCCAATGGGCTCACTCTGGGACTTTCCTGGTGGTCCAGTGGTTAGGACTTTGTACTTCCACTGCAGAAGGCACAGATTCAATTCCTGGGCAGGGAACTAAGATCTCACAAGATCCACATGCCGTGAGGCCAAAAAAACCAAATAAACAAAAAACCCCCAAACAGATAGATAAGAATTTATTTAAAAAAATAAAAATAAAAGGGTAAATTTTATGGTAAAATGTATGTCAATCAAGCTGTTATTTTTAAAAATTCTTAAAAATAAAAAAGAGTACAATAGTGCCTGACACACAGTAAGTGCTCCTCCTGCAAACAGGAGCTTAACCTTCTAACCCAATAGCTTCACTCAAAGAGTGGTGTCCTGAGTCATAACTAAAGTGATACACAGAGCAGCCCTACTTTGCACTGAAAGACCAAACATTAAACCGCATGTCTCTATGTTGGAAAAGACTTTGATTCTGGGAAAGACTGAAGGCAAAGGGGGAAGGGGGTGACAGAGGATGAAGTGGTTAGATATCACCACCGACTCAATGGACATGAATCTGAGCAAACTCCAGGAGATGGTGAAGGACAGGGAATCCTGGCCTGCTACAGTCCATGGGGTCGCAAAGAGTTGGACACAACTGAGCAAAAAACTAAACTGATAGACTGTGATCCTATTTCACACTGAAAAGGCAAACGCACATCTAAGTGTGCCCACATATCTGTGCATGCGTGTAAGGAAGAGGCATGGAGACCGCAGGGCGGCGCAGGCGAGGGCGCACGCACAGCTGGGGGCTCACCGGAGTGCTGGCCGGCCTGTCGGCCTCCTCCCCCTCCTCTTCATCCGAGTCGCTGGCTGCATCCTGGCCGCTGGCGCGGGCGGGCGAGACGGGCAGCTGGGACAGGAGGGCCTGGAGGACTCGCAGGTGCGCCAGCAGCCCATCCTCGGAGAGCGCGCCTTGGTGAGACAGCCACATCGTTAGTTAGGGGGGGTGAGAAACTGGAGGACGCGGGTGACCATGGAGGACGCGGGTGACCACTTCTCCTAAACTTCGAGAGGCATTTCTGACCAGGACACACACTACATTTCTAATATTTCACGTGCAGATGTGTACACTCAAATATATTATGCTACGATACCAAAACGCTACGACAGGCAACCCAGCAGCATAGCGTAAACGGGGAAAAACAGCCCCACACACACAGAAATTGGCCCATTCAACTCTAAAATTCTTTTTAATCTGTGTGGCCCTGTTAAATCAGACTTCTTATCCTGCCTTATGACACTATGCCCGGGGACACCAGCCAGGCCACGGCCTTAAGCAAACGCGCTCTTCTGAGGAGCTCCTCCCCCAGAGGCCGTGCTGACAAGGGGACACCCGGCCGTGCACCCCACCCCGCCCGCTCCTATCTACGCATGCTGCCTCTACGTGAGCTCAGCAGGACGCCCTAACGTTTCATACCCAAATAATTGTCACCAACAGTTAAAACGAAGTAGAAGAGCCATGGTGCGCCCCCACTGGTGGCGGGCCGTCTGCCCTCGAGGGACAGCAGTGCAGTCAGGAAGGGCTCGTAGGGGAAGACGGTCCGCGCGTCCGCCAGGGCAGGGATGACGAAGTGGAAGATCTGCTCCGTGAAGGGGGCCGCCAGGACCTCCTTCGTGAAGGCTGTAAAAACCTGTTGCCTGATGAAGAAAAACAGAAGCTCGTAATAAAATCAAAATACACTGTTCACAAAATCATTGATTAAAATCACTGTTCACAAAATAACCTTTTCATCAGACATGTTAAGTTTTTCAGATTAACTAGAGCACCCTAAACTTAATGCTCTATCATTCCTATTAAAAAAAAAAAAAACCTTGCTATGTTTTTCTATATTCTGATAGCTACTAGAAAGCAAGAAAATAACCAGGTCACCAGAATTATAAATTTATGTTGGGTGCAGGCCAGATAGAAAAAGTACATTTTTCTTTAAACTGAGTCACACTAATAAAGCAAAAATGACTTGCAAGTCTATATTTCAGACAGCATCCTGTGCCAAAGTTATTGTTAGATACAGATCTTGTGAAATTACAAAATCAATAAACTGATTTCATTCTCACCTTGCACCTTCTGGACAGGAGTTGTACGTAAAGTGCAATGGTTTTAAAACATTCTCTAGCAAAATTTTTGCTATAGGAACTCGAGATAAATCAGAATATTCAATACTTGATGGAAGCTTGCTGTTAATTAACAAATAGAGAGATCTATAATACCCTAAAAGAAAAGAAAAACATATTTATAAGTTGTATCAATTTGTATTAAAATATCAATACCCCTCTCTTTTTTTTTTTTTTACAACAAGGGGAAAAAAAACTTGGCAATTTTTAACTGCTCTTTATAAATCTCCATAGGTCCAAATTAAAGTTAGTTTTTCCTGCAAGTTTTTATCAAGTAAATCTTTTGGTTCCCAAGTAGCTTGAAGTGATGTGTAAAGTTGAGAAACCCACTGCTCAGCACCAACAATGATCAACTACATCCAATAACCTACACCGCCTCTCATCTGGGACCAGCCAAGATACAATTATTTCAGCACATCATCAAAGAACTCTATTTTCTTAAAATAAATTAATAACAACTTCTTAATACCACAAATACCTATGAGTGATCAGGTCTCCAACTGTCTTTAAACTTTTTTTTTTAACTAGTTTGCCTGAATCAGGAGCCAAGTAAAAAGCTCACAGTGAGATTTTCAAAAGCTGTCTCCTAGGCATCCTCCAAGTAACCACGCCACTGTGTGGCTGTAGAGACCATCAAGCTGACCCAGGACCACAGGCCCTGAGCAGACTCCGTCCACAGCTCTGTGCTCCTGGCTGTCACCTCACGCCCGGACTCTGGCCAGCGGGCTCGCTTGTCTGCCTTCTGACGGGACAAGATGTCCAGGTCCCACCTGCTCATCTCCCAGCCATTCCTCCCGGAACTCAAGTTCCCTTTAAAGGAACGGCTCCCTCTGGAGACCACAGTGTGGACACCGAGGGGCTCAGGTGTTTTACAGGCGACCTGCATGAAGCAGACACACGGGCATGGCCCGCCTAAGCTGTGGGAGGGCTCCTCTGCCACCTCTAACATCCCAGGCCACCAGCCCTGCGGGCCCGCACATCTGAGGCCTGAGGCCTGGGATGTTAGAGGTGGCAGGACGCACATCTCCAGCTGTAGTCTTGAGCACCTCGCCATTCTAAGCACACACGGACACACTCCCCACTTGTTGGGGGCTCCCCACTCTGCACCCAAGGTTCAGCCGCTGAACAGGGCTTCCCTGCAGGGGACCCCTAGACCTGCTCCGTGACCACCCCAACCCTAACCTCACAGACACTGCTTAACCAGCAACACTCGACAAGACAGGGAAAGCTCTTCTGCTATAAAACTGAAAATACAGGGCCCTCTCTGGTGGTCCAGTGGTTAAGGACCCACCTGCCAATGCAGGAGACGCAGGTTTGATCCCTGGCCCACAGACCCCACATGCCAGGGAGCAACCGAGCCCGTGAGCCACAACTATCAAGCCTGTGCTCTAGAACCCGGGAGCCGTAACCAAAGAAGCCCCTGCAATGAGAGGCCCAAGGACCCAAGTAACTGGAGAGCAGCCCCCCCTTGCTGCGGCCAGAGAAAGCCGCTCAGCAAAGAAAGCCCACAATAGTAAAAAAAAACTACTTAAAATTTTTTTTTAAAAATCTGAAAAAACAAATACATCAAGAAATTTTTGAACATATCAAGAAGAATTTTGAAGTGTCACATTATTCTATCAACGTCACATCTGTGTATACTGAACAGACTGGCAGCAGGAACAGCGTATAAGGAACAGCTTGGTCGCAGCTCTGAAGAGCTTCAGGCTAAGGCAACCTGGTACACGGTAACACAAACTTATGAAGAGAAAGACGCTAAAATGTGGGAGACTAGTGATGTCAAGAAGTGACTTATCAAAAAAGACGAAACACAGCTATGCCACAGAAGATGCTGGCAGCAGCACTTTCTGTGTAAGATTTCAAAGTGTTGCCTAGTGCAAGACACATTCAAAAATAATGCATATTCTTTAGTTATCTCCTTCACACTTTTAGAAAGCAGAAGTAAAAACTTTTTATGAAATGCTTAGCCTTAATATCAATATATACAATAATAGAGCAATACAGTGGACTTTAAAATTTCTTCTTTAAAGATCAAATTCTGTAATTTTCAATTTACTTTTAATTAACTCAGTAATTTCCCGAATTTTTCAACAAAATAAGTAGGGTTTCTTTTTTTTTTTAACTAGCCAATCAGTAAGGCTGGATGTATAAGAATTTAGTTTATACAATTTTAATCTTAAGGATTAAATTAGCTAGATTTAACCTAGAGTAGTCCATCAAGAAAACAAAAGCAAAATTATGTTTTTATCAGTAACTGTTCCTTCCTGGAATTTCTTTTGATAGCTCCTTTTACGACCAGTAACACATCCATTTTAACGTTAATGCTCCTGGAGTCCAGGAGCCCTGCAGCTCCGATACCCAACCTGTGATAACAAGTCAGAGTTTTGCTGCTGTTGCTGACCACATGGTGTGGCCCATGGGATCTCAGTTCCCCAGCGAGGGGCTGAAGCAGGGCCCCTGGCACTGAAAGCGCCGAGTCCTAATCACAAGGCCACCAGGGACTCCCTGGAGTAAACTCTTGAAAAGGTTTATTTCACGGTACTCAGCTGTCAGGGAAGTCTTAAGCGCCATGTGCACGTCCTCATCTCCCTGCCAGCGTCACTAAGGCGTCCTCAGAGGATTTTCAGACGGAGCTTCTTACACCCAACAGCGCGGCCGCTTGAAGGCGGGTGTCACCCACTTAATGAAAAATGTCAGACAAACTGAGCATCTTCTTCTTCTCTACTGAACCACTTGATTCCCGGGACAGGCTCTCTCCAGGTGGGTCAGCATGTCGCTGTGCTGGAGGCGGCCTGCGCCCAGCACCCAGGCTGCCAAGTTTAGCCATGGCAGCCCGGCCCAGCACAGCAGGCCCCGGTATCTGCACCTCGGATGACTAGTTTCCTTCACTTTCAAGCGACAGGGAAGGTTAGAGATTAGATGCATTTCCCAATTCTGAGGGGGGTAGAGAAGAGGAGAGATGCTAGAGTCTGTGACCCACAAAGGTCCCATCCCAGCCGCAGACTCGCGGTCCCTGCCCTGAAAAGTGCCCTGGCCACTGCCAACTGCTCACAACAGCGCCACCCTCAGTTCTGACACCACCAACTCACCATTCTGAATCATGTAGTGCAAAATTTGTTCAATGACGGACACCACGTAGCTAGCATCTTGTAAAACAGGCAAGTAAGTGTCCTCAGAGGAGAACACCTCCAGCATCCTCATGGGAAGCGCAACATTCAGACTGTCATCATTACAGCTCTGCAGCAACCTGTAAAAGTGGAAAAGGTGTCCCAGAGGCAGTAGACGGCAAGTGCCACCAAGAGGTCCTCACACTCCTCACTCAGGCATGGGAAGTGCCTGGGCCCCTCTGCTCTAGTCCTACAACTTCCCCGAAAACAGACGGGCCTCAGGAAACAGCCAAGCACCGTGTCACTCGCACTTTGAGTCCTCATTACGAGCCACACAGGATGCTGGCTCCGGGTTGAGAGAGGAACATGCACAGTCAAGGAGGGAGGGAGAAGCAGGCAAGGAAAACCAGTGTGGGGAGGGTCTCACCGCGGAGCGCCCCTAACCCACCCGTGCTCCATCTAACCCAACTCAGCTAGGGGGGCTCCTTAAAAGTGCCCACCAGCTCCTTCAAACACGCCTCCTTCAAGATTCCCCACGCCCAAAACATCCCCCAAGAAGACAGCTTAATCTACTTCTGGGCCTAAGTCACCCAGCACTTTAAGTAAAGACTCTCATCTCACCATGAGAATTATAGGCTTCAGAAAGGAAGGCTCAGCTGTTACAAAACTAAGTTTTATTTTCAGAGAGAGCATTTTTAAAAAATCAACTTTATGGAGACATAATTTATGTGTGACAATTTGTACTCATCTAAAGCAGGCAATACAGAGAGTTCATTAAAAAAAACTAAGATCATGGCATCCAGTCCCATCACTTTGAGGCAAATAGGAGAAAAGTGGAAACAGAGGCAAATTTTATTTTCTTAGGCTCAAAAATCACCGCAGATAGCGACTATGGCCACAAAATTAAGATACTTGCTCCTTGGAAGGAAAGTTGTAACAAACCTAGAGTATTAAAAAGTAGAGACGTTACTTTGCCGACGCCGACAAAGTTCCATAGAATCAGAACTATGGTTTTTCCAGTAGTCACGTACAGATGTGAGAACTAGACCATAAAGAAGGCTGAGCACCAAAGAATTGATGCTTTCGAACTGTGGTGCTGGAGAAGACTCCTGAGAGTCCCTTGGAATGCCAGGAGATTAAACCAGTCCATCCTAAATTAAATCAACCTTGAATATTCCTTGGAAGGACTGATGCTAAAGCTGAAGCTCCAATACTTTGGCCACCTGATGGGAAGAGCTGATTCATTAGAAATGACTCTGATGCTGGGAAAGATTGAAGAGAGGGAGACAAGAGAGGATGAGATGGCTGGATGGCATCACCGACTCGATGGACATGAGTGTGAGCAAGCTCTGGGAGACAGTGAAGGACAGGGAAGCCTGGCATGCTGCAGTCCTTGGGGTTGCAAAGACTGGGACACGACTGAGGAACTGAACAACAACAGCTGTGAGTTCTGACATCACACCAACAGACACCGAACACGTCTCTGCTCCGCCGCTCGGCCCTCTAGTAAGTTCTCCCTCCACTCTCCCCTCAGCTGTGCTGTCACTAGACTTGTCTGCACTTTCCACGGTTTTACGCAGTGGGACTCACACAGAACGTGCACATCAACGTCTACAGTCTTCCCTGAGCGGCTCTCCGAGACCCAGCCGGCACCCGCGAACAGCGTGGTCCCTCTACTGCTAGCACTGCTCCACAGCATGGAAACACCACGTTCCGGTCACCTGTTCACGTGCTGACGGGGACCTGGGTCATTTCCAGTCTTTTCTTGTTATAAATAAAGCTGTCTGAACATTCAAAGCAGCCTTGTGGACCTGCCTCACTTCTGGGTAAGCTCCTGGGCGAGGAACTACAGGTCACATGGCAGCCAGACATCACAAGGAACCATCAACGTGAGAGGCGGGGCTGAGAGCCCTGCTGCTCGTCCCCACCTCACATGGTCCTGACACTTTGAAGGTGTAGCCATTCTAGCAGCCAGACCAGCGTGCTTTACTGTGGTCTGAGACGCGATTTCTGTGAACACCTTTTCAGGTGCTCATTGGTCATTCACCTGTCTCCTTTGCCGTGGGCTGTTTCTTGAGAAAATGAATAACCCATCCTGGGCGCACCCAGGCCCGACCCCAGGCCCTCCAGCTGCACAGCCTCTGCCCATTTCAGGCCGGGCTCCCCAGGCCCATCTTCCTGCCCCAGGATCCTCACTAAGCAGGCTGTGTCAGCTTCCCCATGTCACTCTCCAGACACCACCACCTCTCCCATCCAGGCCCGCGTCTCTGCCTGTGCAGAGCTCTTCTCCCTTCTCAATTCCTCTTACAGCCAAGCCAGCAAGACCCCCATGCCCATCCTCTATCACAGCTCTCATCACAGGGACCCATGGGCTTACTGCAGGGAAAAATCACCAGACTGTGAAACAGGGGGGAGGAGAGGAGAGGGGGACTGGTGGCCGGCTCAGCTCAGTCACTGGGTTCCCTCCACCCCCGCCTTCCACAGGCTCACCCCCAACTCTGCAGACATGAGCCTGGAGAAAACTAACAGCAATGCAAATGTTTCCCACACAGAGCCACACAAATTATTCCTATTCCTGGCAATGCAAAGGGCTCTGTCAGACAGGGAATACAAATTCCCTGAGGCAGGTTCGTCTGAATCAGCTGGAACATCTTACTGGTTCCCTCTTTGAGTAACCAGTTAAGTGAAGTCACTGACACATGCTCACACGCGAGTCCTGGCTTTACTTAACAGTGAGCATTACCAACTCAACGATCAATTCCGACTGCACTCCCCACGCTGTGCCTGGACTCTCCTGCTCCACCCCAGGCTCCACCTCTCTCGCAGCAGACACCAGCCTCTGGTTCTCGGTCTACACTTCGCTTGCTCTAGACAATGCACCTGAATTCCCACGGGGACTGAAAGAGGAGGCGGCACACACCCCTTCTCTGGTAACTTGCCTGCACTCCCAAAATTCAGCGCCCTGCACGTGGCAGGCAACATGAAACAACCGACGCCCCTAACAGATCACTGCTTTCACTTTACTTTCTTAAAATTTCATTCCTCATCTAAGAGAACCAGCTTCCCCAGAGAAAACAGTCCCAGGCTCGGGCTTGCAGGGGAGGTATTAAGTGAGCCCAAAGTACCGTGGTCCCAGGAGACACGGAGGCTTGAAAGGCGGGGTGGGGGGCTTCTGAGAAGAGCTCCCTCCATCAAGCGCTGAAAGCCAACACGAGGCGGAATGAGCCTGAAGGGAAGGAGGCAGGGTCCTTTTCACAAACAAGCCAACAAGCCAGCACTGAAGAAACAAGACCATTAGAAAAGTCAGCACTGAATGAGCCGTGGGTGGACACAACAACAGCATCAAGCACAGATCATCAAATGCGAAAACCCCCAGGTGGAAAGCGGCGCCCTAAGAGAGGAGAGCCTGGGCAACGCGGAGAGGAGTCTTCAGCCGCACTTGGCCTCGCTGAGCACAGACACGCTAGGTCTCTCACACGCCCTGCTCTGAGGCAGTCTGTTTATACACATTTAAACTGAATCGAGTGTGCCCCATGCCAGCAACTCTCATGGGGCGCCACTGGGCAGTGTCTGGAGACCTGCAGGGTCAAGTGGCTGCAGGCCAGGATCCTGGTGGCAAACAGCGCACAACACAGGACCACGCCCACCACACGGGGCCACGCCCACCACACGGGGCCACGCCCACCACACACGGGGCCACGCCCACCAGAGGCTGCATCAGCCCCAACGGGACAAGGGGAGACCTGACACCCCGTTGAAAGGAAACAGAGGAGATGAAGGAACCAAAGGGATGCTAGGGCCATCAAAACAGAGAAGATAAAGCTTTTGAGATAACTGAGGAAATGTGAATAGGGAGTAGATCACGACAGCAGAGAATTACCGTTTGTTCTCTCACAGGAGAAAACAGCACTGTCGTCACCAGAATGCGCCTTCCCAGGACAAGTACGGGGAGCAGTGAGCGCCATGCTGTCTGCAGCCCCTTCCACACGCGCCAGAAAAACAGCGCGCTGCGTGTGTGCGGACGGACAGAGAGCAAATGAGCAAATGGAACTTGAATCCAGGAGCACGATATACGGTGGTGTTGCCACTTTTCTCGTGTCAGAAATTTTCCAAGACAGAAAGTTGGGGAAAACAAGCAGAAACTGCATTTGGATCTATCATCTATTAAAATTACTTGCTGGATGAATACCTTCAAAAGCACATTAAGTGCCACAAACTATAAGCCCAGGTCAAGAGAGCCCCAGACTGTGCTGCTCTGGGGGCAGGCATGCCTGACACCTTGAGGGCTTGTGAGGAAAAGCCGTGTGTGTGACAGAGGCCACGGCGCCCAGGCCCCACTGTGTGGTGCAGGCGTCTACAGAGAAGGTCCACGGACCCCTGCTCCAGAGAACCAACGCACACAGTGTGTTTTTCAAAGGACGTTTTTCGAGAAATAAAAGGGGTTTGGGGAAAAAACAAGATTTCCTGGGACTCTCGATCATCCACATTCTCTCTTTGGGGGTTTTCCACTTTGCCTCTAGTGCAGCTCAGGATCTGGAAAAGTCAGCTAACAGGCCTCATTCTGACATGAACCCTAAATAAACCTGACTACACGCAACTTCCAGAAAATTAGCTGAAAGTGTATTAAAGGCTCAGAATCATTTGAAAGTTGGCTACGGTGCAGACATCATCAAATTTTAGAAAAATGGTGAAGATGTTAATTTGCTTTTTCATTCAAGTGCTACTGCTCACATCACCTCAATGTGCTCTGTACTGAGTCCAGGACACAGGTCAGGAAAGCCTGATGAAAGGCCTGACCCTTCACCCGCAGGCAGTGACCCTGGGGCCTGGGATCAGTGACCATTGGCACAGAGACAGGCCTTTCAGCTGGCCTGTCCACTTGCCAAGCAACCAGATGCCTGACGTCCCACAGAGCGATTCCAGGCCACACCAGGAAGAAAACATCCCCTGGAAGGTATGCTTCACTACATTTTACTTTCTAAAGAGAGGATCACGGGAGTAAAAACTAATACACATAACATTTCAGTCTCAAAAAAAAAAAAAATCCAACAACAACAGGAAATCTACTAAGACACTGAAACACAAACGGTGTTTTTCTAGACGAGACCACCACGCCACCCATGCTGGGGCAACATGGGTTTACCTGCAACAGAGGCTCATCAGCCTCTTTATTTGAAACAAGCATGTGAGTCTTTCAGATCCTTCCAACTGCTGGACAAACAGAGCGCTGTGTTTAATCAGATTCTGATACATCCATATCTGAAAGAGCAAAACATACAACTGGTTAGTCTGTAAAAAGTTAACTGTTTTCTAATTACGTAACATGCCAAATGTCCTTAATTGGCAGACACAACCAAAATAATCAAAACGTGGTTAACAAATTAATCTTCTAAGTCAAGGTTTTACTGAGCAGGATACACACATCCTGACTTTTCCATCCTACAAAAGCACATTAGCATGAAGTTAAATTACTAAACACTAACAGTACTTGAAAACTCACATACACGTGAAACAGAAACAGTTCATTTGCAAAATTTAGCAGTCCACAATAAAAACACTGAGAGTCACAGTTTTAATCCTAAATCACAAAGGGCAGCGGTTCCCTCTCACTCGTCTTCTCTACCTTCCAGCACCGTTTCTGTGGATGCTCTCCTCCCCGACCCCGTGAAATGCTGGTGGAAAAGGCGATCTTACAGCCCCACCACCTCCGATAAAAGGCCAGGCGTGCAACACGTCAGGTGAGAGGTACGTCGCAGCTAGATGGAGGAATTCCATCACAATGTTTACACAACCATTACAGTGTGCATTGAAATATTACAGCTTTATTTGTCAATTATACTGCAGTATGCTTGAGGGGAGAAAAGGTCAGAGCTATGGGGGGATGGCCTGAATCCCCACTGTCCTGGACACGACCAGTGATGGGGGCACAAGCTCAGCAAGCGTGGACTCAGACTTCCATCCAGCTCCACCCAGGAGCCTCTCTAGTGTGGACGCCGCTGCCATGAGTGACTGAGACACCACACCTAACAAGGAACCTCCTGGACTCGCTTTCTCCACGATATGTTGGTTGCTACCTGTTCATTTATCAACAGAAACAGCTACAATTAAGAGAGCCTCTCACGTGTGCCTGTCACATTCAGTCTCCCCTTTGATAGTAAAACTTACTTAATATTAGATGTTATCAAAGTCTGAGCACAAGTGTTCTGCCTGGTAAATCCCCAGTGGGTCCAAAGTTGGTGGGAAGGAACTCCGAGACCCCGCCCAATTGTTCATCTGCCTACACAGAAGCTGTTGGAGCCGCTTGTCCGTATTTCCTCAGGAACCAACGTGACACAAGTGTTGCCTGCACTATCTGACACGCAGTGCATTCTAAAATTCATACTACCCACGCAGTCCAGTTTGTTCAGTCACTCAGTCATGTCCAACTCTTTGCGACCCCATGGACTGCAGCACGCCAGGCTTCCCTGTCCGTCACCAACTCCTGGGGCTTGCTCAAACTCACGTTCATCAAGTCAGTGATGCCATCCAACCATCTCATCCTCTGTCACCCCCTTCTCCTCCCACCGTTAATCTTTCCCAGCATCAGGGTCTTTTCAAATCAGTCAGTTCTTCGCATCAGGGTGCCAAAGGGCTGGTGCTTCAGCTTCAGCAGCAGTCCTTTTGATGAATATTCAGGACTGATTTCTTTCAGGATGGACTGGCTGGATCTTCTTGCAGTCCAAGGGACTCTCAAGTCTTCTCCAACACCACAGTTCAAAAGCATAATTCTTATGCACTCAGCTTTCTTTATGGTCCAACTCTTACATCCGTACATGACCACTGGAAAAACCATAGCCTTGACTAGACGGACCTTTGTTGGAAAAGTCTCAATATGCGTTTCAATATGCTGTCTAGGTTGGTCATAGCTTTTCTCCCAAGGAACAAGCGTCTTTTAATTTTATGGCTGCAATCATCACCTGCAGTGATTTTCAGTTCAGTTCAGTTGCTCAGTCGTGTCCGACTCTTTGCGACCCCATGAATTGCAGCACACCAGGCCTCCCTGTCCATCACCAACTCCCGGAGTTCACTCAAACTCACGTCCATTGAGTCGGTGATGCCATCCAGCCATCTCATCCTCTGTCATCACCTTCTCCTCCTGCCCCCAATCCCTCCCAGCATCAGAGTCTTTTCCAATGAGTCAACTCTTCACATGAGGTGGCCAAAGTACTGGAGTTTCAACTTTAGCATCATTCCTTCCAAAGAAATCCCAGGGCTGATCTCCTTCAGGATGGACTGGTTGGATCTCCTTGCAGTCCAAGGGACTCTAAAGAGTCTTCTCCAACACCACAGTTCAAAAGCATCAATTCTTCGGTGGTGCTCAGCTTTCTTCAGTCCAACTCTCACATCCATACATGACCACAGGAAAAAAACATAGCTTTGATTTTAGAGCCCCCCAAAATAAAGTCTCTCACTGTTTCTACTGTTTCCCCAAAGTGTTTGCCATGAAGTGATGGGACCAGATGCCATGATCTTAGTTTTCTGAATGCTGAGTTTTAAGCCAACTTTTTCACTCTTCTCTTTCACTTTCATCAAGAGGCTCTTTAGTTCTTTGCTTTCTGTCATATGGGTGGTGTCATCTGGTATCAATATCTGAGGTTACTGATATTTCTCCCGGGCAATCCTGATTCCACCTTGTGCTTCATCCAGCCTAGCATTTTTCATGATGTACTCTGCATATAAGTTAAATAAGCAGGGTGACAATAGACAGCCTTGACGAACTCCTTTCCCAATTTGGAACCAGTCTGTTGTTCCATGTCTGGTTCTAAGTGTTGCTTCCTGACCTGCATACAGGTTTCTGAGGTCAGGTGGTCTGGTATTCCCATCTCTTAACCCATTAACAGATAACAGTAGAAGGTCTAGTAAACACTGTGACCATCTCACGGGCACCTGTGGGAACTGTAAGAATAAGGTTGTAAATACACTAGTCAAGTAATTATGGTTCAACAACATAAAGAAACCCTCAACGTGCTTTCTTTAACACTTCTTGGACTGCATTTGTTTGTTTTAATTAAGGTACAATTGATGTTCCTGGAGGAGGAAATGGCAACTCCCTCCAGTATCCTTGCCTGGAACATCGCACAGGCAGAGGTGCCTGGAGGGCTGCGGTCCACAGGGTCTGGAAGAGTCAGACATGGCTGAGCACACGTGCACACAGAAGTGATGGTCGATGTTACTTAAGTTTCACGGGCACAACATAACGATTCAAGTGTTTAAAACTACACTTCACTTTAGTTATCATAAAACACTGGCTTTATTCCCTGCACTGTGTGATGTATCTCTGGAGTGGACTGGCCTTTGATATTGTTTTTAAATTTCTCTAGAAATGCACCAACATCATCATTCGCAAAGTTCTAAGGACATTAAATACCTGCTTTGCTTCACTTTTTTTTTCTGCTTAACTCTTTTGTTGTTTTTTTCTTTACTAAATTCAGATATATAAACTTTCCTTATGCATCCTTTCTCAGGAAGTCAACTGAAGGTGTGTATTAATAAAACGAGAGAGTACACCAAGCAGGCGAACAGGAGTGCAATCAGGAGAGAGGCTCTGAAACTGAAGAGAAGCGAAGCGAGCGTTCCCAGGGCGACTGCACCACGGCCGCAGCGCAGCAGGCTCCCGGGCGCACAGGACGCCCGGGGGGCGAGCGCCAGCCCCCTGACTGAGCGGAAGCTGGAGGAGGACCCGACCCTCAGAGACCAAAGATGAGGAGACAGAAGTGACACGATACTTAACTCCAGAGTAATCAGGAAAGCTACACAAAAGAAAACACCGTTTTAGCAGAGAGCATATTTAGTCACGATAATAAAAAATGAGTCAAGGGAGTAGGTAGAGCCACATATGCTGTTTTGTACGCGGCACCTTAGATAAACAAACTCCCAATAGCGGTGTCACACCTGCTCTTAAGATAGGAATCAGGGAACCTGAAGATGGGGCAGGAGACCTGCCCTCCACGTATTATGCGACTGGTTTATTGTTCTTGCATCTTTGTTTGCAAACTGAATAAAGCATCTGGTTCGTTTTTGTCCTATGAACCAGGTTTGAGGGGCTGGCGAATTCTAACTCTATGTAGGGCCGTGGGGCCGGGCCACTGCACACCTAGAAACCACGCAGGACTGCTGACCGGACCTCGGGGTGGCCAGGGGCCGCTCTCCAAAGGCAAGGGCGCGCTTGAGAGACACTTGACCCTCCTGACTGTCTCGCCCCACAGACCCAGCGGCTGTGCTCCACAGCTGACCTTCAGTCTGCGAGCGCGGGAAGGAGGGACAGTCTGCGCCGACAGAGCGCCGAGGCCCTGCTGCTGTGCACTTCTCATTCCTCTCCTCGTTGGCCTCAGAGCCGAGAAAAGGTGCGTCTAAGGCAGCCACCTTCACCGCTCTCGAGACCCACAGGATGTTCCTCCCATGGCCCATCCCGGTTCGGAACAGGAAGCAGTGTGGGTGTTAGAACCAGAGCCCACCCCGGCAGTGAAGCGCCCTTCCTCTCCTATACTTGAGTTTCACACAAGGGGGCTGCTGCCAGTCGCACGGCTGGACCACGGAAGGCTGACCTTTCACTGTAGACTCATCCTTCAAACAAGAATAAGTATGTATTTAACCTAATGATCACACAGGAATCTCTACTACTTCCTGGGAAACTGGACTCAGTGACAAGTTCTACTTTTTAAAAAGACTGAGCCAGTCGTGGATGTCCCCCATTAATACGCACCACTCCTCATCACTGGTGGCCTCACAACCTGTAAAATGTTTTAAGTTATACGGTTACGTTCTGGGCGGCGGGCTCCGCGCTGGACCCGGTGCGGACCGTGCACTCCGGACCATGGTGCACAGCACATGCACGGCACGGCACCCCCGTTTCTTGTATCTAAAATTCCGTAATTAAAAAAAATGAAAAAGCCCACAGAAAATCTGTATCAACTTTAAGAGGAAAAACACATGATCACAAAGACAACCCATCACCACTGACCGTGGAGGTTCACAAGGACAGCCGTGCTGGAGGGGCGTCTGCCAGTGAACCAAAAGCTGGAGAACACGCACACAAGGGTCAGAGAAAGCACAGTCGACACTCACCAAGCGTTTCGAGTCTTCACTCTGTCTGTAAAAAAACAGGAGCTGCCGCACCAGGAGGGTAAGGTTGGGACCACTGGCAAGGGGAAAAGCGCCACCGGACTGGGACAGGCTGGCACAGCGGTCGAACGCGCTCCTCTGGATAGAACACTGGAGACAGACCGAGACAGAGGGCGGCGTCAGTGCTTGTGCGGCCCGAGGTCTCCAGGAGCACAGATGAGCGCGAGGGCTATGCCACGTGGAGGTCACAGCTGGTCGCCTGGGGTGCAGCTGCTCCACACCCTCTACAGGGGTCACCACCACCGCCATCTACTGTCATCTGTAGCCGTGGTTTGGCCTAGGCTCGTATTTCATAATTTGAAACCACCAAAAAACTCACCTAAACTAGTAAAATCACTTGTTGGGGAAAATACTATTATCCACATTAACTTTCTTTTTTTTTTTTAAATTTTTTTATTGAAGGATAATTGCTTTACAGAATTGTTGTTTTCTGCACATTAACTTTCATTAAACAAGTACACACAAAAATGCACATAAAATGAATTCCACCTCTAAGAATCCAATGCTATATTCAAAATAAGTTTTCTCATGCCTAATTCCTTCTCAGTTTAAAAGCAAACTTACTTGCTGTTTTCTGTCTCTATAGCCTCGAATAAATGACTGGATAATTATTGCATTTTTCAATCTTCGCCTTTCTTCCTGAATAACATAGGGAGGAAGAACAATTGGTCAGAATCAGTGCAAATGACATACACTAGTTAAGACTACACACCACAAAATTCACTCTTTGAAACATACCATTCACCAATTTCTAATATATTCAAAGTTGTACAGTCATGCCCACTGTCTACTTTCAGAACATTTTCATCACTCGGCCCCATAAAACCCCTGAACCGCTGGCCGTCAGTCACCCCTCACTCTGTCCCACCCCACCCCTCCACCCTGCCCTGCTGCTGCTAAATCGCTTCAGTCGTGTCCGACTCTGTGCGACCCCAGAGACGGCAGCCCACCAGGATTCCTCGTCCCTGGGATTCTCCAGACAAGAACACTGGAGTGGGTTGCCATTTCCTTCTCCAGTGCATGAAAGTGAAAAGTGAAAGTGAAGTCGCTCAGTCGGGTCCGACTCTAGCGACCCCATGGACCGCAGCCTACCAGGTTCCTCCGTCCACGGGATTTTCTAGGCAAGAGTACTGGAGTGGGGTGCCATTGCCTTCTCCGCCACCCTGCCCTGGCAACCACTAATCAACTTTCTACCTCCATGGAACTCTACTCTGGACGCTACACACAAGGGAGCCATAATATGCAGCCCCTGAACCTGCACGTGGGCCCCCCATGTGCCCGCACTCGGAGACAGTCCACGGGTATCACACAGCAACCTGCCAAGCGAGCGCCACTCCTGTTTCAAAGACACAGAGACTCAACTCTCCATAGAGACTAGGGATGCCGAAAGATATGCGTCAGAAAGCAAACGCAGGTGTGACAGGAAAACCGGTGCTCTGTCTTAGCAAGCAACGCCACTTCACAGCCTCCCTGAATGGCGCCTACAGGCGTGAATAGCACACACACACTCATACAGTCACACCGTCAGGCCACAAAAGTGCACTTTCTGAGCTTGAGATGGTTATGAGGGAACCCCTGAGCTTGAACCAAGTTTGGGCATCAATTCATAACTATGATTCTAAGGGTACTTGATGATAAACTCATAAATCATCCCAGGCATTTTCAACACATTCATTTTTGTTCATTCAGTTGTTAACTAGGGAGGAAGCCTCAGTAACACTCTAGTTCTCTGGCAGGTGTACCGGAAATAGATCAGCCCTCACAAGGCCTCAAGGTCAGCCTGCAACCAGCTTATCCCCCCTCAGTTAAAGGGGGTTTACTGTCCCACTCCCTACTGCCTGCCAGAAACAAATGCAACGCTCTCCGAAAAGAAGAAGAGGTCACATTCTAGAACCTGAACACATCATTCTGGTTAGAACATACAATGCCCAGTATTCAACCAAAATAACCAGGCAAAAGACAAGAATTTAAAATCAAGAGGACAAACAACACAAACAAACCCACAGGAATTCCAAATACTGGAGTTTAAACATTATCTTTAAAAACCTAAAATTATGTTCAAGAAATTAAAAGACAAGAGAACTGGTAAATAAAAGAATCAAAGACAATTCTAGAACTGAAATAAAAACTGGAATTCAGAACTCAGTGGATGTATTTAATAATCAGACATCACTAAAAGAGGTAATTTGTAAATTAGAAGTTGAGAAAAGACTAGCCAAATCAAAGGATAAACATACAGAGAAGAGGACACAGCATGAAGGTCACATTACACCTGTAATGTGAGCCCAAGGGGAGGAGGAGGAGAGGGGAGCTGGAGCAGAAGCACCACAGGGAGCAAGGGCTGCCTGAGAGCGCTCCAGAGAAGAGCAGACGCAGCAACCAGTGCACCGGCTTCCCTGGTGGCTCAGTGGGTAAAGAACCCACCTGCAGAGCAGGAGACCCAGGTTTGAACCCTGGGTCACAGGGATTCTCGGGAGGAGGGAATGGCTACCCACTAGGTGTCATTTTCTTGTTTTTCAGTATACTTTTCTTGTTTGGGCAGTGACCCTCAAGGGAGGGCAATTTCACCACCAAGGAAGCATTCAGTGATTTCTGGAGACATCTGCAGTTGTCCCAGT
This sequence comes from Bos mutus, assembly GCF_027580195.1. Lineage (NCBI taxonomy): Eukaryota > Metazoa > Chordata > Mammalia > Artiodactyla > Bovidae > Bos > Bos mutus. The sequence continues at coordinate 5,332,980 of NC_091620.1, read as the reverse complement.
TGTTCCAGCTGCCTACAGCGTTCCTGCTCCGTCCTTCAGGAATTCACTCAGCTCTGACGAGCTCAGAGACACCATCCCTCGACACAGACAGCAGGCCCTCCGGGTGCCCTGCAGGACCCTGCCTCACCCCTGCGGTCCATGCCAGCAGGAACACTGTCTTGTCTTATCTCACCCACACACCCAGCCGGCAGAATACTACCCGGGACACGAGCTCTCAATATGTATGTGTTAAAGGAATGCATGACTTATTAAAAACAAAACAAGAAACTACGCAGAAAAGCAGGCCGTAAGACACCACACTGCTGATGAGTCAACAAGGCAAAGCCACTTTAAGAAACTGTCTCCGATGACAAAATGTAAAATAGACTGGAACAAAAGGGGTCCCTAGCCCCTTTCGTGTACTCAGCTTCTTCACAAACACACAAACAGTGCACACAACCTGCATTCACAGGGAGTCTTCTCCTACTTGGTAAAGCACGAACATACTCCAAGACTTTCTACCGCTTCTGGAAGCCACACCACAAGCAACCACATGAACCGGAAGTCTATGTCCTCCCCACTCTGGAAACTCCTCCTTTAAGCCCATCTTTTCTACATTCTTTTAGCCCATCTACATTAGATGACTCACCATAAAATCAACAAATCCAGAATGGTTTCAGAAGTTTAACAGACATACAAATACGCGTTATGTCACGTATACATACACTTATCTATGTATATCAAACAGTAAAAGCAGGGCTTAGCTAAATGCTCTGGAAACGGCTTGTCGACAGGGACTGTCACACACTGCTTACCTCCCTCTTTCTTCTTTCTTCCTGAGTACGATGTAAAAGAGAAGCCTTTTCTTCCTAAACACAAAGAGAGAAAAGACAAAGGGTGTAATTTCAAATTCTAAAATGCTCTCATACAAAAATTACAGAATACTGTGACCCAAAAGAATTCTAGAGACCATCCAATCCAACTGTCTGGGATAAGAAATCCCAGGCACAGGGGTTAAATGGCCCCTCCCCCAGTCAATGTTATAACGCTAGTCGTTTTCTAAGAATAGGATCTTATTTCTTTACACACACACACACATACACACACACACACACACACACACACGTTAGTTCAAGTAAAACTGGGGAGGTCTGAGTAAGATCAGCGCACTGTCAGCATCCTGCCTGTGAGCTCACACCACAGCTCTGCAAGAGCACCACAGACAAGGCCAGGCCAACACAAGACCTCCTGTGGTGTTTCCAACAGCTCTGCATGTGACTGTACAATTATCTAATAAAAATGTCAATGAAAAACTCAACTTTTCATTGTTACCAGAGTTTTAAAAAATTATTTTCATCGTTAAGTAAAACTGCATTCTAACCAAAATTAGTTGATATGCAGAAGGAACTGAAATAACAAATGGGAAAGTTAAATGTTTCAAAGAAAAACACTTACAGTCAACCCGCCCCAGAACAGTTTCCGTCCTTACTGCAAGGGCGTTTGATTTCTGTGAATTTAATCCAAAATTAAAGGTCGAAGATCTTAACATACAAATCATTAGAAAAATTAATAAACTTAAATTTGTTAACACATACAGCTCATCAGAATAGTGTCAGTAAGCAAGCAATGAGCCAAATTAAAATCAACTTTGATATGTGAAGGAATACACAATGTGTAGAGCAAAAGTTTCTCACTGACAAAATTTACAGCCAAAGAAAGAAATCCTCCAGATATTTTCCACTAGAGAAAATTTCATTTCTTGGATTCAAATAAAAAAACCTTTAAAGCTACCACACGTCAAAGGTCAGAAAAATATTTTATTTTTAACGGATTAACTAAAAAGAGGAGGGGAAATAAAAGAACCTAAAGCAAAAAGTACAAAGTTACAATGCTCAGAATTATGGAAAGGGTCTAGATAAAAATACAACCATACTTCTAGTTATTCTCTTTATTTGTGAATAGGAGTGGTAAGTATACACCTGTAATTTCTCTTCTTCTCCCTTTGCCCAGATTTAATGTATATTCATTACTTGGGTACAACTAAAGAGCCAAGATTTCTTAAAATGCTGTTACAACTACGAGAAAATATACTTAAAGCCATGTTTTACCTTTTAAAAAAGGTACATGTCAGCAAAACAGTCACCAAATTGACTTCACATGTAAGCTGCAGCATCATTAACCTAAATGCCCCGGGGGTGAGGGTCTGAGGGCTAGGCCTGTCTCTTACCACCAGTTTACCTCCACTGGCTTCAACGTCCAGCACGTGCAGGGATTTAATAAATCCCTACAAAATGAATGAACAAACATTTCTTTAGGTAAAGCAAAGACGTCTAAAGAGAGGAGTAACCTTTAACAGCTGAAAAGCACTTCTAAGCACCTGCAACACTGCACGGAGGCTGCAGTATCCTCAAAGTCGCAACAGGTACCAGTCATCAAAAAGCGTACCTGGGTGCTGACTGAACACTAGCATTTCTTAGAAATTCCCTTAGGTCTGAAGCACGGATACGAGAGGGTGCAGAGGCATGCCGAGAGCGAGTGTCCTTCCCTCCGAAGACCTGCACGTAAAAACAGCTGGACACAGGGCACTGTACAGGCGGGAAGGGCACATCCTCACGCCCGTGCTCAAGAGCTACGGAGTGAAGTGAGACTCGCACAGGCGCGCCTGGCCCTTTGGGATCTCATGGACTGCGGGTAGCCAGGCTTCTGTCCCTGGAATTCTCCAGGCAAGAATGCTGGAGTGGGTTGGCATTTCCTTCTCCAAGAGCTACAAAGATTCCTACTTAAAACAGCTCATTTCAAACACTGTAAAATAAGCACAGCCAGCAAACCCACAGTCCTAGACACACATACACAGACCCTGACGTGTGATCTCAACCATAAAATTGTAGTTTAAAAAACGTGAGGCCTTTCAAAGAGCACTCATGCTCCCTAAATGCTTTACAGAGGAGAGAGCGGCCTGCCAAGCCCACAGGACACACCAGCCGCACGGGATGCGCCAGCCGCCACCAACACCGAGCCCTCTGCCCGCGCACGGGCCCCACGTGCAGAAGAGAGCCACGGGCGCTCCACACCCTGGACCTGGTCAGCCCAGGTGTCCCTCAGAACAACCAATGAGCTTCAAGAACTGTTATTTTCCCTGTTTATGGACGACAAAAGTGAGGTTCAGAGAGGCAGAGCCAAGATCTGGACTCAGGAAGGGTCTGGAGCCTCAGCCATTCAGCTGTGGACTATTTACTCTGAAAAAGAACATTAAATATGATCATATTATTTTACATTTTGAGAAAAATTTAAAAATCTTTTGTCTTTGTAAGACATACATAATTTGGAAGATCAATCAGAAAGGAGCCAGAGGAGGAGGAGGCCACAGAAAAAAACTAGAGTCGCCAAAACTGGGCCTGAGTTCAGAAGGGACGGGGTGGGAGGGCAGGAGGGCTCGAGAAAGGTCCAGAGAAGGGGAGACAGGCAGTGGGAGGCCGGGAGGAAGGCTGCCCTGAGCGCAGTCAGCTCACAGAGAGAGAGAAGCGAAACACAGCAGGGAGGCGACGTCCAGAAAGCAGGCCACCGCCAGACTGCACACCTCAGCGGGTACCGAGCTCGCAGGGGAACCGGAGCTGCCTCGTGCCAGCTCAGACACAGTCCGTGTTCAAAAGACATTCAAATGAGGCACGTAAGAGGAATCTGCTCACTTAACAGATACTCGCCGAGTCCCGTGTCACGCGAGGCAGTGGCTATTTTAAAGTGATACAGGAGCGCACAGTTTGCTGGACGCAGAAGTGGCCTGTCCACTGCGACCCACTGTGACCGGACTTGCTTCTGGACAACAGCGATAAAGACAGCAGACACTGGCTCCCCTGGGGCACACGTCTCAACACACGTGGGTGCCGCTGACGGCTCAGAGACCGTGCACGAGAAAAGGCGGATTCCGGAGCTGCCTTGGAAGGATGTGCTCCGGAGGGTAACGAGATGGACCGTGTCACAGCAGAAGCGGTGTGGTCAAACAGCGGCTGCTCTTCCCCCACGTCCCCCATCTCTGGGGGCCGCCTCCCGCAGAGCGAGCCCCTCAAGCCTCTGTCGCCCTGCCCTCCTCCCACCTGGCCTTCCCCCTTGACACCGACGCGCACACGTGACAAGTGCCCTCTCGCCTCAGGTGAGGCTCGGCTTAAACGCCACCTCTCCCAGGAGGGCAGACCAGCGCCTCCCCTGCCCTGCCGCCCATCAACGGGGAGACCGCGGGCACGCAACACTCACAGACTCACTCCAGCGCACAGGCGTGCTAGACAGCACGCAGACCACAGCTGTATCTGCAGTCAGGACCCCGAGGCCACACGGGCAGCACCCTCAAAGGTGTGGCCGCCAGATGGCGAGGACGCTCGCCCTTCAGCAGGTGGAGCCACACAGGGCCAGCGGAGGGGTGGGGGGTGGGGGGTGGCCTCTCAGAGAAGAGCAGAAAGTAAGAAAACAAGACGAGTCCTATCGCTTGAGAAGGCAGCAAGGAATGGCCACAGTGCGCCAAGGGGCTTCCCTGCTGGCTCAGCTGGCAAACAATCTGCCTGCAATGTAGGAGACCCTGCTTCGATCCCTGGGTTGGGATGATCCCCTGGAGACGGGAAAGGCTACCCACTCCAGTATCCTTGGGCTTCCCTTGTCTCAGCTGGTAAAGAATCCACCTGCAATGCAGGAGACCTGGGTTCAATCCCTGGGTTGGGAACATCCCCTAGAGAAGGGAACAGCTACCCACTCCAGTATTCTGGCCTGGAGAATTCCATGGACTGTACAGTCCATGGGGTTGCAAAGAGTCAGACACGACCACACGACTTTCACTTTCACAGTATGCCAGGCCCAGTGGTCAGGCAGGGAAAAATAAAGGCACAAGCCAGACCCTAACTCACAATTCTGAGTGCCTGCACGTGGCCTGGAACAGTAAATAACCATCAGCTTGTGAAAGTGAAATTTCACCACACTGCTAAGAGAGTAAACCAGCAAGCCTGCTACCATGCACAGGCGAATTAGGGTCCAGGACCCACACCAGCGACCTGGGCCTCAGCTGGAGCAGCAGTCCACCCCCAGCACACGCTCTGGGGGCGGGCCTGCCTACCACACCTGAACAGACAGCCTAGCTCAACTTCTCTATTGGGTGCTGAATAAACACGATCATGTTTTTAAACATTCTCTCATGTTCCACCGGGAACATCGCACTCCACACCCCGGGGCAAACTCTGAGCTGCCCCGACAGGCTCCCGCAGGGGCAGGCAAGGCACAGGGACAGGGCCTCCAGGGGGACAGAAAGCACAGCGGGGATTCGGCCTTCCAGGAAGCACAGCGCGTTAGTCAGTGAACAGCATGCAACAGCTGAGAAGCCCAAGTAAATGACATTATATCCCTACGTCTTCACATCAAGACAGACTCCTGATGGACCTGAGATTTGCACACATACAGAGCACTGTAAAAATACATGAGGATGACACGAGCATTGTTCTTAAATGCTCGATGTGAAGGAAGACCTTCTCTAAGGAAGAAACGCCACTCCACACGCTCAATCTATGGTACTGTTTGTCATTAACTTATTTAAGAATTATAAGTTTGATCCCATAAAAATTAAAACTTTATACACAGAAAAACATTATATCCGAGGTTTAAGAAGGTGACAGTGGAAATATCTGTAACACTGCAAAACCAGCTATTTGTAAAAGCTCTCAAAAATAATTTTAAAATATCAACAATCAAATAGAATAATTAGGAAATAAAAACATATTTTAAACATAACTTCATTTTTACTCATTTTTAGGGAAAAAAAGCAATACAAAAGCAATGGCAGGTTTTAACCTGACTGGCAAATCTACCCTCAGGTAACAGGCTGAGGTGAGGACGGGCAGCAGCTGCCTTCATGCACTGGTGTGCTCTCCTCAGAGGGCGGTTTGCAAATCACTATAAAAATTCACAGTGTACACGAACTTTGATCAACCCTCCTAGCAATTTAACCTGCAAACATTACTGGCACACATGTAAGTATACGCACCCAATGCTGCTTCAATTACCAAAAAAAGTCGAAAACAACCTACATGGCCATTAAACTACATGACAGCAAAGTAACTTCAGGACACTCATCACAGGGAGGATCACAGAGAACTGCTTTAAAGTGCAGGAGACCCATCTGTACTGACTGAACTGCCTCCACACAGTGCTCGGCGCGGCGGGGGCGCCGCAGGGGTTCAGCACGCTCCAGAACGCGTGCAAACAAGAAGAGGACACACCTCTGTGACTCACGCACAGAGCAGGGCTCTGCAAGGCCACTGAGAAGAGTCAGACCGGGCGGTGAGCAGCAGGCGGAAAGGCCACAGACACTGCTTTTACTTGAATCTTTATCTTCTCCTGTTTGAACTATTATCCAAGTACAACAAATAACCTCTCACTCTTTTAGACTAAGACACTAACGAAGCTACTCCACAACATAAGTTTTTAAATACAGCTCAACAAAGCCAAGAATAAGTTCATGACATGTGTGACTGGGAGGAAGAGAGCAGTAAGTGCCAGCCACAAAGCACAGGCAGACTTCGATTTTTACAGGCTGCTGGTTTCAACTTACTGCACTGCAAAGTATCTTTTCCCTTTCAGCATCTACGGGCCTGGACAAGTCAGGGATTCCCAGCAGCAGTTACACACTAGATTTACAAAAGGCACTCAGACAGACAGTGACGAACCCTCCTGTCCTAACGCAGACCTGCTGCTCTCAGCGCCACTCTCTCACCTCCACAGCGGGGACACTAACCCTTGCATCGATAAGTAAACTAGAGCAAACCTCAGCAGACTTCTCTATTTGACCTTTGACCTTCAGGCACATTATCTTATCTGCTCTGAAGATTAAATATGGCCAAACTTCACAAATACCATTAATGAAGATTTTTTTCAAGGGGGAAAAAATGCCTTCTTCATGCAAATGAATTTAGTGGTAACAAAATGAACTTTAAAAAAAAAGTCATATAGAGTTTAAAGTAGATTTCATTAACCATCAGAATTTTTTAAAAACGCATAGTCAAAAATTTGACTATAGATTAAACTAAGTTTACATAACATGACAATTTACATAAAGACAAACACTCAAACTGACTGCTAACCACTTAAAAAGAACTTCAGCATGTTTATTAATACCTTTATTTTAAAAAATAACGTGAGATTTTCTGTTTTATCTATATGGGCTATTTTCTACTAGAAATTTACCCCACTTACTAATATAAACAGACTCAGTCTTACATCTGTTTCAAGTTATGCACAAACAATACTAATACTTTGACATAATTTGAAGAATATTCAAGTAAAATACTTTGAGTTAATTAAAATTAACAGAAGTTTTGTCAATAATGTACAACCTATGATCTCTGGATTTTTCCTTCTTTTATAGACCTATAAGAAAAAACTTTTATGAAAGATACAATGGCGACCAGCTTCACATACAGGCAAACACAATCAAAGGGGCAAAAAACACAGTCGTAGGTGCTCACTCTGGCAGCACGTATCTTAAAACTGGGGGCTTCCCTGGGGGCTCAGATGGTAAAGAATCTGCCTGCAACGCAGGAGATTGGGTTCGATCCCTGGGTCAGGGAGAGCCCCTGGAGAAGGAAATGGTAACCCACTCCAGTACTCTTGCCTGGAGAATTCCATGGACAGAGGAGCCTGGCGGGCTACAGTCCATGGGGTCGCAGAGAGTCGGGCACAATTGAGCAACTAACACTTTCACATCCTAAAACTGGAACAAAATAGAGTGACAAATTACGAAAATCACATTTATAAAACAATGCACTATGAGCCGCCCCAATTCAAAATCTACATAGAAAAAAGGCATTTATGCTGACTTAAAAATAAAATTTATGCTCATTTAAAGTACCACAATAAAATGTAACAGTGTATATTCCATTACAGTAAATTCCAAAAGACCTGCTGTTCTTACACCAGAACTGTGTGGTAGTTACGGCAGTTGCACTAGCAAAATCCTAGAAACAAACTGCACAAGTCCATCTAAGCAACAGAAAAGTGGCCGTGGGATATCACGCATCCATGAAGAGAAGCCACACGTCAAGGTGCTGGCGTGGAGTCGCCACTGAGACACGTGCTGAGGAGAAGAGCAGCTTTCCTGGTGGTTTAAAATGTCAGGGGGACGCGTTTATCTATATTTACTCTAGTTTTGGAAACCCTGAGGAAGCTGGTAATAATTTTGGGAAGCTTGAGGAAGCTGGTAACAGTGGGGAAGTTTGGGATCTTAGTGAGAGGAAGGCTTCATTATATATGCCCATTAGAATAATCTGTTTTAAAAACTTTTTCCAATTTAAAAAAAGAAACTTTTTCAGGGCCACTGACTGGAGATTAGAGACGGAAACATCATCAGACTTAAGGAAGGTGAGTGATAATCTAAACACCTCATTGGCAAGAATTATAACTTTCTCATTACGAAGTTTCAGAAACAGAAGCCCAGAAAAGATGAGGGACTATGCTGCAGACAGCTGGTTACAGAGATGAGCATTTTGTCAAGTCCCCATTATACTTTTTACAGTTCCACCTTTCACAGTAAAGACGGGCTACAAGCTGTGCTGCCTGCTAACCCACCAGGGTTGCCAACACTCCTTCTAAAGTTAAAGGGAACATTTCTTACAACTGCCGTAAGAAAATCAACTCAAAAAGACACAGGACTGCTAAAGCCACCCTTCCAGTGCCTGCAAGACAGGGTCCTCACCTTGCCCAACGGTGGAATGAGAGCTTACGCAAAGCTTTAGAAACAACACAAGACGTGCGGGCTACACAACATCCAGACCAGGGCTCACATACTTGAGCTTCGTGCTTTACGCTAAATGACCCGAGTCTCTGAGCCCTGATTCCTACCTCCGCAGGCTGCTAGCGTCTCTGCCTCACAGAGCGGGAGTCAGGAAGAAGCAAGAGCACACAGCAAGCAGGCAGACAGACCACGAGATACGGCCCGGCTTACGGCCACGAACAAGCAGAAAAGCAGAAACCCCTGGAAAGCGCCCTCGGAGGCCGAGGCTGCCTGCCGCAGCCCTCTGTGACCTGCGCACACAGCTGCTTAGGCAGCAGGGCTGCGCAGCCCAGGGGACACGCCAAAGTCGATGTGCACAGGGTGACCGAGCAATCCAGCTTCTTTCTGAAATCTATCCTAAAAATAATTATAAACCACTGGCTAAAAAGATGTTCACAACAGGAGAGAAATAAACTACTGCTGCTGCTGCTGCTGCTAAGTCGCTTCAGTCGTGTCCGACCCTGTGCGACCCCATAGACGGCAGGCCACGAGGCTCCCCCATCCCTGGGATTCTCCAGGCAAGAACACTGGAGTGGGTTGCCATTTCCTTCTCCAATGCATGAAAGTGAAAAGTGAAAGTGAAGCCGCTCAGTCGTGTCCGACTCTTTGCGACCCCATGGACTGCAGCCCACCAGGCTCCTCCATCCATGGGATTTTCCAGGCAATAGTACTGGAATGGGGTGCCATTGCCTTCTCCGGAAATAATCTACAAGCCCCAAAATAAAGCATGAACACAAACACTTCATACACAGCTCATACAGAGCCTACCAGGCTCCTCCATCCATGGGATTTTCCAGGCAAGAGTACTGGAATGGGGTGCCATTGCCTTCTCCGGAAATAATCTACAAGCCCCAAAATAAAGGATGAACACAAACACTTCATACACAGCTCATACAGAGAAGGATGAGGGACTATGGTAATTATGCACGGTAATTTTTTTTTATAGGAGTCTGTTTTTTAATTAAAAAAAAAAAAACAAAAAAACCTCTTAATTCATGTTTGGCTGTGCGGGCCCTTCGTTACCACACGGGCTCTTCTCTAGTTGCGCTGCGCAGGCTTCAGCAGTTGCGGCTCCCAGGCCCAGGGCAGAGGCTCAGGCGCTGGGGCACGTGGGCTTAGTCACTCTGCAGCATGTAATTTCAGAAAACAGACTGAACAACTGGACCCTCGGCTTTGGGGGAGTATATATGAATGCCTCGTGGTCAGTCCACAGGAGAGAGTCTCAGCTACAGCAAATAAAACCACAAAACCAGTACCAAAGGTCCGAGGTCCTCCAACAAGCCCCAGTTCTCCAGGGAGCTCTGCTCTGCTACCGCCTCTGGGTCAGAACGACTGTCTGCACTCGAAGACACGCAGACGCGTATTCTGGCTGGCCACGCCACTCTGTTGCTCCTCTGAACGCCGGCGTCCCTTGGAGTTCTGTCCTGAGCCCACGCGTCTTCTCAGCAGAACACTTGCCAGCGCGTTGTGCAATTTCAACTACCTACTGATGGGCCAGCGGAGCGGACTCCCAGCCTCTCCCTGAAGCTGCTCCTGCCGACTGCACATCCCCAGCATTTCACAGAGCACGTCCTAGGGACTCCTCAGCGCCTCGGATCATGTCCACTCCTGTCGTCCCGGACTGACACCTGATGTGCCTGCCGAGGGTCCCCGCAGATCTCATCAACTCTAGCTCCTCACCAGCGCTGGAGCCCTCCCCTCGGGGCCGGCCACCCGCCTCAGGCCCCCACTACTCTGCGCAACTACAGCAGCTTCTCACCTGGGGTCTGGCCCTGCACCGCCCCTGAGGGACGAGCTCCTCACAGGCCCCCTTTGTGAGCTGGCCCGACTGCCGTCCCCCCAGCCTCGTCTCTGTAAGTGACAGCCACTTTCTCATGGTCGGACAACTCTGCCCATGGCTTCTTACTGGTGGCAACAATGTTCAATCAGAAACCTGTCAAGAACCCAGCCCAGCACACAGAGCCGAGGGCACCAACACGGGGCTCGAGGGCAGGTTGCAGGGCAGGTACTAGAGGAGGAGGAGAACTAGCTTCCGCCTGCGTCCTCGCACAGACTGCCCAAGGCAGAAATACACTTTCTGTCCTCTCCTACTTCACCCTCTCCCCCAGCCTGCCCTGTGACCGTCCAGATTCCCAAATCACTCACTCCCCAGTACATTCCCCGCTGTGCTCCAAAGGTGGCTGGATTAAAAAGGTAAAATGATCTAAGTGAATTCAAACTGCTGCAAATCAATGACAGCCCTTCCTCCTTCTAAGGCTTTTTTGAGGAAGATGGCTAACTCCTAACGATTCAGGTCAGACTCTGCACGTACGCCTGTTTTCGAGCAGCATAAGGTAACAGCTCAGTCAGGAAGCCTTGCCTGGTGGAAGGGAATTTTAAGTCCGTTCCCTAGTTCGCCAGTTTGCTCTGCTGTTCCCAGTTCACCAGTTTCTTTCCTTCTTACAGCTCCACACTGGTGGGCTACACCTAAAGCTCGGACTGGACCATCAAACAGGGCAGAAGGGACAACGCCTGATGCTCAGACGCTCAACAGGCACTGCACGTTCTCCCTGCTCTCCTGTGCCACTAGCTATGGGGAAGCCAGCTGCCGTGTCAGGAGCACGCTCAAGCAGCCCTGAAGACGTCCAAGGGGCAGGGAACGGACACCTCCCACCAAGACCCAGCTCCAACCTCCAGGCACAGACACGAGCCAGCCCCAGAACGGAGCCCCCAGCACCAAACAATGGTTTCCTGGTTTCCAACACCTAGGCCTCCGAGAGACTGCCGCACCAGCCCTCAGGTATCTGGCCCCACAGAGAGTGAAACTGCACTGCTTTAAGCCACTAGATGCAGAAATAGACAACTAGACCTTCATTCATTGGAAATTAAGAGACTGGTGAAGCAAGAGATCATGACCATTCAGATGAACACAATTTAAATGGAGTAATGTTTTGCAACCTAGTTTCCATTAAAAATGACATTCTGATACAGATGATGAACAGACATCAGTCAGTAATGAGTATGAAAACACACAGATCATGACCGCTTTAAACAGCTGTACAGTACCCCACTGTACTGTTACATCACCATTTAACAGATCTTCTACTGTTAAACATTCAGGCTGTTTCAAACTTTTCAATAACACAAGCAATGCCATAACCGTCAGCTCTTCTTTCCCAGGCATCTATGCCAGACACCTGGTACATCGGTTTATTAGAATACATCTCTAAAAACAGAACTGCTGGATTTAGCAGGGCCGCGCCTGTTTGTGACTCTGGGTACTTGCCGTTAAACTGCGCCCCAGGTAGACTGTGCCAATTCATGATGCCACCCACACCCGCACAGGTATTTCCATCTTTAGCTCGGTCAGCACTGAAGGTGATGGACTCTGGGACACTGGACAGAAGTGCCTGCTCCTGCCCTCGTGCTCACAGGTGGCAGAGGAGACGGAACGCGTGAAGAGGCCGTGGTCGGAGAACAAGTCGTGGGCAAAGAACAACACACTTAACTTCCAAACTCCTAGGTGCCCGCATTCTTTGAAGTTATAAGAAAAAGGGAAAATCACAGAGGAAAACTCTTCACTGCTTTTGCAATAATCTCTTTTGAGGGCTCTTCTACAGTCCTATGAGATGACTAGTTTATTACCTCAGTTAAGAGACCTAGTTGGCAACTAACTCTGTAACTCCAGAAAATCAGGGCACACAAGTGTGCAAAGTCAGACAGGACAAGGGAAGGCAAGCAAGGCAGGTGCCGGACACGCTGAAGGAGGCGCTCACTCTCAGGACCAGGCAGCCCCTGGAGTCCGCCTTAAGCCCTGCGCCTGCGTCCCCAGTCAGCGCCTCCTTGATGCTGTGCCCCAAGTCTGCTGGTCGCCTCAGCCTTTGAGGCCCGAGGACAACTCCAAAGTCTCAGCCCTTCCATTCTGCTTACTGTCCCTGAGAACTAGACCAAGACCTTTTGACTTTATCTGCGACAGGGAACTCAGATTTCTGGTCTCATACGTGAAAGCTACAGATAATCACATTCAAGAGGACAGACTGGGGCCAGTGGGAAAAACGGTAAGGTAATAATATCAGTCCTGACAGTAAATTTTAACATCTGATCTTGGAAAACATTCTGCTTCCCTTGAGTCAGGCCTGTAAGAGACAGCTTACGCTGCAATGCAATGTACACAGAGTACAGAACAACACAGTGTCAGCTTTTCAAAGTGAAACAGCACATGTTCTTAAGTTAAAATATTTACGGTAAGACCTTCAATTATACAACAGAGGGCAGCTGTATAAAGCTAACCAGTCAGAGGGCTTGCAGTCTTAAGAGCAGTCTAGATTTAGGCACAGAGAAGGCAATGGCACCCCACTCCAGTACTCCTGCCTGGAAAATCCCAAGGATGGAGGAGCCTGGCAGGCTGCAGTCCATGGGGTCGCTAAGAGTCAGACACGACTGAGCAACTTCACTTTCACTTTCCACTTTCAATCACTGGAGAAGGAAATGGCAACCCACTCCAGTGTTCTTGCCTGGAGAATCCCAGGGACGGGGGAGCCTGGTGGGCTGCCGTCTATGGGGTCGCACGGAGTCGGACACGACTGAAGCGACTTAGCAGCAGCAGCAGCAGCAGCAGACTTAGGCAAAGGCAAAATTAAAATTCCAGCAGTGGGCTTCGGGAAGCTCTACAGTAAAACCTGCTCTGTGAACCAGTGGCACCCTAACACCCAAACCAGAAAAAGGTATCACAGGAGGTGAAACCTACAGACAATTCTCCCCTGAACACAGGCCAAGAACCCCCAAATAAAACACTATAAACTGAATGCAACAATGTATAAAAAGAATTATATATCACAACCAAGTGGGACTTATGCTGGGTATGCAGGGTGGGTTCAGCATTTATCAGGTTGGTGAAAAGTAACTGCTGTTTCGGGCCATACATTTTAAATTGTTATAACTAGGCTCAAACACATCTTTATTAATCAAAACAGGAACCATTACAATAACACATTTTTGCCAAAAATAAATAACTCTGTTTTCCATGGCAAAAAAATCCACGCTTGGGGATTCGACGAACTCTTGGAAGGCTTTTTCTGCATCCTGCTGGTTGTGGAAGCATTTTTGCTGCCAACAGGTGTTGAGACGTTTGAAAAAGCGGTAGCAGGTGAGCGAGAGGTTGGGCGAATGTGGAGGATGAGGCAAAACTTTGCAGCTCAATTTGGTCAACGTCTGATGTGTTGCTTGTGCGACGGGCGGCCGGGCACTGCTGGGGAGAAGAGGCGGGCCCTTTCTGTTGACCATTGCCGGCTGCGGTGTTCAGTGCACCTCATCCACCTGCTGAGCGTACTTCTCAGATGTGATGGTTTCGCCAGGATTCGGATTCCAGCAAATCCATTACAGGTGCAGTCAATCAGACAGGCAGCAGACCACCAAACAGTGACCATGACCTTTTTTTTGGTGCAAGTTTGGCTTTGGGAAGTGTTTTGGAGCTGCTTCTTGGTCCAAATACTGAGCTGGTCATCGCTAGTTAGTTGTATAAAATCCACTTTTCATGGCAAGCCAAAATCCAATCAAGAAATGGTTACTTGTTGCACAGAATAAGAGAAGATGACATTTCAAAGCAACAATTTTTTTGATTTGCAGTCGGCTCATGAGGGGCTTCCCTGGTGGCTCAGACAGTAAAGAATCCGCCTGCAATGCAGGAGACCTGGGTTCGATCCCTGGGTTGGAAAGATCCCCTGGAGGAGGGCATGACAACCCACTCCAGTATTCTTGCCTGGAGAATCCCGTGGACAGAGGAGCCTGGAGGGACTGCAGTCCATGGGGTCGAAAAGAGTCAGACACGACTGAACGACTAAGCACACATACAGCGTGTGAGGCGCTCACTTATCGAGCTTTTTCAACTTCAAGGATCCTCTCAACCAGTCACTGTCAACTTCTGATGAGCGGCCACCGCGCTCCTCATCTACAAGGCTCTGGGCAGCTTCTGGTTCTTTTGCAGAAAGCACTGTACATTTGTTAGCAGTTCCTCGGCCAAATGCATTGTTGATGTTGTGAGTTGTCTCTGCAGCTTTATGAAGCATTTTGAACTCTAATTAAAAGAAATTCACTCAAATTTGCTTTTTGTCTAACATCATTTCCCTAGTCTAAAATAAATATAAACCTGCAAGTAATGAGTTGTTAGTGAAAAAACATAAGACTTAAATGATGCATAACACAGACACATTTAAGAATGCATTCCAATACCAAATGGCAAAGTTCAACAATGCAAAACTGCAATTACTTTTGCACCAACCTAATAAAACACTTGGTATAATCCATTATAACAACAGACTAAAGAAAAAGCATATAATCACACCAGTGCTCAGCTCCTCAGTCACACCCAACTCTGCGACCCCACGGGCGGCAGCCCGCCAGGCCTCTGTCCGTGGTATTCCCTAAGCAAGACACTGGGGCGGGCTGCCGTCTCCTACTTCAGGGGCCTCCCTGATGCAGGGGTTGAACCCACGTCTTCTGTCTCCTGCACTGACAGGCAGATTCTTTCCCACTAGCATCTTGTGGGAAGCAACCCCTTCAGGGGCTGCTCTTTTGATTTACACATTCAACACAATCCCAGTCAAAACCAGTAAATCCATACAACACAAGAGAACACAGCCAATACTGCAGGTAACCATGGTAGCGGTGTTAGTTGCTAAGTCGTATCTGACTCTCGAGACCCCATGGACTACAGCCCGCCAGGCTCCTCTGTCCATGGGATTCTCCAGGCAAGAATACTGCAGTGGGCTGCCATTTCCTTCTCCAATAACAACCATAAATGGAGCATAACCTTTAATAACTGTGAATTACTATACATCTGCAATTTATGTAATATTGTTCATTTAACTATACTTAAAAAAACCTGATGTAACAAATACACTTAAAACACAATGGTTTTTTTTAAAGAAAGGAAAAGCACAGTACGTTACTTTGTGATTATCAACAAAGTGACTCTAAGGTTGCTATGAAAGGGCAAAAGACTCAAAAAAGCCAACACGATGCTGAAAAAAATATGAACAAAGTCAGAGGACTGACACTACCCAACTCTGAGACTTACTCTAAAGCTCCAGAAATGAATACAATGTGGCACTGGCAAAAACAGCGCCAAACAAACCAAAAACCCCAGACAGACAGAGAGATCCATGAACCAGGATACCAAGCCCAGAAACAGACACACGACTGAGCCGACTGACCTTTGACGAGAGCAAAGACAATCCAATGGAGAAAGGACAGCTTTTCAACAAACGTGCTGAGACTGGACGCTCACGTGCCAAAACAGAAAAAATGGCACCCCATTCCAGTACTCCTGCCTGGAGAATCCCATGGACGGAGGAGCCCAGTAGGCTGCAGTCCATGGGGTCACTGAGGGTCGGACACGACTGAGCGACCTCAGTTTCATGCACTGGAGAAGGAAATGGCAACCCACTCCAGTGTTCTTGCCTGGAGAATCCCATGGACGGGGGAGCCTGGTGGACTGCCGTCTCTGGGGTCGCACAGTCGGACACATCTGAAGCGACTTAGCAGCAGCAGCAGCAGACACAGACCTTAACACAGTTCACAAAAATTACCCCAAAATAGACCATAGACGAAAAGGTAAAATACAGAATTATAAAACTACTAGAAGTTAACACAGGAGAAAAGCCAGGTGACATCCTGTTTGGCATGACTTTTTTTAAAAAAGAATTTGATTTATTTTTTGGCTATGCTGGCTCTGTGCTGCTTCACAAGCTTTTCTCTAGTTTCGGCAAGTGGGGGCTACTCTCTAGTCGCCCTGCGTGGGCCGCTCACTGCAGCGGCTTCTCCTGTCGTGGAGCACGGGCTCTAGGGTGTTCAGGCTTCAGCAACTGCAGTGTGAAGGCGCAGCAGTTGTGGTTCCCGGGCCACAGAGCACAGGCTCAGCACTCGTGGGTCATGGGCTTAGTCGCGCCAAGGCATGTGGGATCCTCCCAGACCAGGGATCGAACTCATGTCTCCTCCATCAGCAGGCAGGTTCTTTACCTCTGAGCCACCAGGGAAGCCCTGGCATGACTTTTTAGATGCAACACAAGACAATTCATGCAAGAAAAAAACTGATAAAACTGGACTTCACTGCAAAAGACAGTATTAAGAAAATGAGAAGTTATAAACTGAGGCAAGATATATGCAAAAAACATATCTGAAAAAGGAGTTCACATATACAAAATATATAAAAGTACATTAAAAATGTATGTAAGGAACTGTTGAAACTTAACAGTAAGAAAACAACCTGATTAAAATATAGAATAAAGACCTGAACAGACACCTCAACAAAGCAGCTAGATCTAAGTAAGCACCTATGAAAAGATGCTCCGCGTCACATGTCATCAGGGAAATGGGAACTAAAGCGGCAAGGCCCACCACACACCCACCAGAAAGGCCACATGTGAACCTCCAACACCAAACGCCGACAAGGACGTGGAGTAACAGAAGCCCCCACTGCTGGTGCAAACGCAAAACGGGACGGCCACTCTGAAGAAGATGGCAACCACTCCAGTATTCCTGCCTGGAGAATCCATGGACAGAGGAGCCCGGTGGGCTGAAGTCCATGGTTTTGCAAAGAGTCGGACATGCCTGAAGTGACTTGGCAGGAATGCACAGCCACTTTGGAAGACAGTTTTTCAGTCAACTACAAAACTGAACATAGTCTTATCAGACAATCCAGCAATCCCACTCCTTGATATCCACCCAAAGGAGCGGAACACCATATCCACGCAGGGCCTGCACGTGGATGTCGACGGCGGCTTTATTCACAACTGATGCTAAAACTTGGAAGCAACCAAGATGTGCTTCCGAAGGTGAAGGGACGAACGAACTGTGGTCCATCCAGACAACGGAGTATATTCAGCAACTGGAGACGGGGAGAAGCTATGAGGCCACAAAAGGGACTTCCCTAGTGGCCCAGTGGTTAAGCCTCTGCCTTCCAATGCAGGTGCAAGGGTTTGATCCCTGGTTGGGGGACTAAGGTCCCACATGATGTGGGGTGCATCCAGAAAAAAAAATTAGACCACAAAAGACATGGAACAACCTTAGAAGAAAATTCCTAAATTCAAGGAACCAGTTTCAAAAGATCAAAACCCACAGAATGTACAACACCTGCAGTGAGCTCTGATATAAGCTGACTTAACAGTAATGTATCAACATCAATCCATCAATTGTAGCAAATGTACCACATAACAGCAAGATGGAGGAGATGAGACAGGAAACAAAGGCGCTGCAGAGAGGGAGTGTGCTTCCCAGCAGTTTTTTCTGCAAGCGTACAACTGCTCTAATAAAATAGTTTGCTAATAGAAAATAAGGTTTAAAAAAAATCAAGCTATCAAAGCTTACAAAAAGGCAAGGAAGACCCCTGCATGCATTTAAGCACGCTGCTAAGTGAGAGAAGCCAGCTGAAAAGACTACACTGTGTGATTCCAACGACACGACATCCTGGAAGCGCAACCTAACCTACAGGCAGGAACAAGGCTGCTGGAGGCCAGAGATGGGGCTGGGGCGGGGGGAGCGGCGGCGGGGAAAGCGCGGGATAAGGGAGATGAACAGGGAAAGCACAGGGCAACACACTATGCTCTACGACACTGCACTGGAGGATGCAAGTCATTACACACGTCAGAACCCACTCAATGCAACACAAAGAATGAACTTTAATGTACTGATATTGGTTTATCAATGCAACAAATGAACTGCACTAGGGCAAGATGTAGTGAACTTTCAGATGTACAAGGTGGATTTAGAAAAGGTAAAGGAACCAGATATCAAGTTGCCAACATCCATTGGATCATATAGAAGGCTAGGGCATTCCAGAACAACATCTACGTCTGCTTCATTGGCTGAACTAAGGCCTGACTGTGTGGATCACCACAAACTGTGGAAAATTGTTAAAGAGATGGGAATACCAGACCACCTGACCTGCCTCCTGAGAAATCTGTATGCAGGTCAAGAAGCAACAGTGAGAAACAGAAACAGAACAGACTGGTCCAAAATTGAGAAAGGAGTTTTTGTCAAGGCTGCAGTATTGTCACCCTGCTTATTTAACTTCTATGCAGACTACATCATGTGAAATCCTGGGCTGGATGAATCACAAGCAGGAACTGAGATTACGAGGAGAAACATCAACAACCTCAGATATGCAGATGATACCTGCAGAAAGTGAAGAGGAACTAAAGAGCCTCTTTTATCAAGAAGGTAAAAGAGGAGTGTGAAAAACCTGGCCTGAAACTCAACATTCAAAAAGCTAAGATAATGGCATCTGGTCCCACCACTTCATGGCAAATAAAAGGGGGAAAAGTGGAAACAGTGACAGATTTTCTTTTCTGGGCTCCAAAATCACTACAGGCAGTCAGTGCAGCCATGAAAGTAAAGACACTTGCTCCTTGGAGGAAGAGCTACGGCCAACCCGGACAGTGCGGTAGAAAGCAGAGGCACCACCCCGCTGACCGAGGTCTACCTAGCCAGAGCCTCTTCCGTTGGTCACGCGCAGACCTGGGGGCTGGGCCATGAAGGCTGAGCGCCAAAGGCTGGTGCTTTTGAGCTGTGGTGTTGGGGAAGACCTGAGAGTCCCTTGGACGGCAAGATCCAACCAGTCCATCCTAAAGGAGATCAACCCTGAATATTCACTGGGAGGACTGATGCTGAAGCTCCAATACTCTGGCCATCTGATGGCAAGACCCAACTCACTGGAAAAGACCCTGATGCTGGGAAAGACTTGACGGCAGGAGGAGAAGGGGAAGACAGAGGATGAGATGGTTAGACGGCATCACAGACTCAATAGACATGAGTTTGAGCAAACTCTGGGAGATGATGAAGGACAGGGAAGCCTGGTATGCTACAGTCCATGGGGTGGCTAAGAGTTGGACATGACTGAGCAACTGAATAACAAGGCAAGATGCTAATAACAGCAGATTTCTAAACCTATAATCAAATGACCTCTAAGATATTCTTCTATGCACTACTGAGAAAAGAAAAAAATACTGCCAATAACTGTGTCATGTTATCAAGATGTACTCTGACTTCAGAAATACTAAGTGGAAACTGTAGTG
The DNA here is from genome assembly GCF_027580195.1 of Bos mutus. Lineage (NCBI taxonomy): Eukaryota > Metazoa > Chordata > Mammalia > Artiodactyla > Bovidae > Bos > Bos mutus. The sequence continues at coordinate 5,313,153 of NC_091620.1, read as the reverse complement.
ACTTAGCACCAGAGGAATCCAGTATACGCTGACACACGCAAATCCTCCCACCCACCTGGAATACTTGCTTCCCACCCACCCTCGTTCGACCCTTCAAGACCAAGCCCACCAACTCTGTCCTTTCCTGAGTCAGCTCCAAGGGAAATCTAGAATGTGGTACTTACTCTCTCTATGGTTATTTAAGGTTTAACTACATAAGTCTTATCTCCCCAACAAGATTACAAGGAGGGCATGAACTTTTCCTTACAATGTTTCAGATCCTTCAAAGAACCTTCACAAATAAATATATTAAATATTCATTTAATTTGAAGGAAAAATTTATATTCACTCAAAAAGTGGCAACCATTCAGTTTCCACTAAGCTTAAGAAAGAAGAGAAAAGACTTAAGTTGCAGAGAAAGAGAATTAAAGAAAATAAGCAAATTTGGGTGCTCAAATATCATTTAGCTGTTAGGAAACAAAATCAAAACAATGAAACTACATACCCACCAGAACAACAGAAGAATTTTCTTATTAAAAGGACTGACAATACTAAGTGCTGGCAAGAAGTGGAGCCCCTGAAACCCTCAGACGCTGCAGGTCTGCCTTCGAGGGGACGGGGCAGAGCACACTAGAGCTAAACCCATGAGCAATGTGTGGCCAGCATGTGAGAGCAGGTGTCCACCCAGAGACTCACACAGCAAACATGGGCCAACTGTGCTACGTTCAGACAATGCATCAAAATAAGACAATGGGCTCCACCTCTCAGAGCACTGAGCCACAAGAAGCCAGCTCCAAAAAGAGGGGATTCCAAGCACAGGAAGCTCAACAGGCAGAATTACTCTGTGGTAATAAAGGTGAAAACAGGAGATATCTCTGGGTTGTTGTTCAGTCACTAAGTCATTTCAACTCTTTTCAACCCCATGGACTGCAGCACGCCAGGCTTTCCTGTTTTTTACTATCTTCCAGAGTTTGGTCAAACTCATGTCCATTGAGTCAGCGATGCCATCCAACCATCTCATCCTCTGTCGTCCCCTTCTCCTCCTGTCTTCAATCTTTCCCAGCATCAGGGTCTTTTCCAATGAGTTGGCTCTTGGCATCAGGTGGCCAAAGTACTGGAGTTTCAGCTTCAGCATCAGTCCTCCCAGTGAATGTTCAGGGTTGATTTCCTTTAGGGTTGACTGGTTTGACCTCCTTGATGTCCAAGGGACTCTCAAGAGTCTTCTCCAACACCACAGTTCAAAAGCATCAATTCTTTGGCGCTCAGCCTTCTTTACAGTCCAATTCTCACATCTGTAGATGACTACTGGAAAAACCATAGCTTTGGCTAGATGAACATTTATCAGCAAAGTGAAGTTTCTGCTTTTTAACATGCTGTCTAGGTTTGTCATAGCTTTTCCTCTAAGGAGCAAGCATCTTTTAATTTCATGGCTGTACTGACCATCCACAGTGATTCTGGAGCCTAGAAAATAAAATCTGTCACTGTTTCTACTTTTTCCCCTTGTATTTGCCATGAAATGATGGGACCAGATGCCATGATCTTAGTTTTTTGAATGCTGAGTTTCAAGCCAGCTTTTTCATTCTCCTCTTTTACCCTCTTGATAACAGAGGCTCTTTAGTTCCTCTTCACTTTCTGCCATTACAGTGGTATCATTTGCATATCTGAGGCTGTTGATGTTTCTTCTGCTAATCTTGATTCCAACTTGTAGCTCATTTAGTCCGACATTTCACATGATGTACTCTGCATACAAGCTAAATAAGGAGGGTGACAATATACAGCCTTGAGGAACGCCTTTCTCAATTTTTGAAGCAGTCCATTGTTCCATGTCTGGTTCTCACTGTTGCTTCCTGACCTGCACACTGGTTTCTCAGGAAGCAGGTAAGAACGTCTGGTATTCCCATCTCTTTAAGAATTTTCCAGTTTGTTGTGATCCACACAGTCAAAGGCTTTAGCTTAGTCAGTGAAGGAGTAGATGTTTTTCTGGAACTTGCTTGCTTTTTATATGATGCAACGGATGTTGGCAGTTTGATCTCTGGTTCCTCTGCCTTTTCTAAATCTAACTTGTACATCTGGAGTTTCTTGGTTCACATATTGTTGTGCCCATCCTTGAATGAAACGTTCCCTATCTCTGGACAGGAGGGCTCAGAATGGAAGGGTGCAGAAGGCAGCCTCTTGAATGCTGGGCACGTGATCTGATGGGAATGGTGGGCCCCAAGGTGTGTTCACATGTAAAAATCCTTCAAGCAGAACGTACAGTTAATTCCCCACCCAGATTCCATCACCCAACCACTTGAGAGTAACTGATACCTCTCAGAAGAACTGCACTCTCACCCACGCCAGGGGCGGCCTGCAGACAATGCATAAGTGATACAAGAAGGGGCAAGTCTGTGATGCCAGCCGCACTCCAAAGCTACCGGCGGGATTGGCTAAAGCTGGACTGCAACCCTGGTCCCCTGACCTCTCCTCTTCCTTCAACTCCACTCGTACAAGGATTTCCTCCTCAGGCTTCTAGTGGATGGGGCCTAAGATACAGACACTTAATGTTTGTGCCTTGACTGTATGTTAAGTCTAAACCTCAATGAAAAGGGGGATAAAAGGGGAAAGGAAAAAAAAAAAAAACTTTCACACATTTGAAACGCCATATACACAATCTCCTCTTGAGATTCTGATTTTCCTCAGAGACAAAATGTGTTACCTGGTGAGAGAACAGGATCAGCACCCAACAGGACCTGCGGGCTACTCGTCAGTACTAAAGTCACAAGGTCGTACAGAACTGAAGGGACATGGATTCTCAGGCGGTGACCTACAGCCAGGCCACATGGCCGTGCAGTCACCCAGTGGCTCTTTATCCCATCTGAAAACTAACTCTGGCCCACAGGGTCTTCAAGGCCCCTTCGAAGGGCAGAAATCCTTTGGTCTCACCTGGAATTTTCAAGAATAGCCAAGCCCGAATATGGCCCATGCCAGCCCTGCCACACTTCAACACGTACCCTGTTCTGCAGCCAGCTACATTCAACCAATCACCATCTTGCAAAACCCAAAGCCTGAAAACTATCAACACGCTTCTCTCCCAACTCGCTGCTGGGATCCCATCCTCCACCCTCAGAAACGAGCACATACATACCCCAATGTGTGCTCAGTCTTGTCTGACTCTTTTGTGACTCCATGGGTTGAAGCCCACCAGGCTTCCTCTGTGGAATTTTCTAGGCAAGAATACCGGAGTGTGTAGCCATTCCCTTTTCCAGGGGATCTTCTTGACCCAGAGACTGAATCCAAGTCTCTTGTATCTTCTGCATTAGCAGGCAGATTCTTTACCACTATGCCACCTGGGAAACCCACATACACTCGCAGTACCATTTAAACAGGTATATCTACACCGGGCAATCACGTTAGAGTCCCAAGTCAGCCCAGTCGCAAAGGTAACAAACAATACGTTAGTATAGAAGACAAAATACACGAAGCATTTAAAGACCATTTTAGAAAACTATTTAGTAAACAGCTAATTATACTCACGTGAACTTCCCAAACACTTTAAGTAGGGAGGACCACACTTTATTTTCAGCCTGATAAAACTAAAACAGGCAGAAAAGGGATTCAGTGAAGTAGTGGAAAGCAAGCAAATGAAACAACGCTGACGCTGAGCTGCTTACCAGCAATTCCAGCCAATCAGCAGATGCCAGTCATCAGAGAAGACAGCAGAGTAGTCTGTCCACTCTTACTCTCAACTGTTATCCCAAGAATAACTGTCAATCCTAAAAGAAATCAACCCTGGATGCTCACTGGAAGGACTGATGCTGAAGCTGAACCTCAATACTTTGGCCACCTGATGGGAAGAGCTGACTCATTAGAAAAGACCCTGATGCTGGGAAAGACAAGGCGGGAGAAAGGGACGACAGAGGATGTGATGGTTGGATGGCATCACCGACTCAAATGGACACAAATCTGAGCAAACTCGGGGAGACAGTGAAGGACAGGGAAGCCTGGCGTGTGGCAGTCCATCGGGTCACAAAGGGCTGGACAAGACGAACAACAAAAACAACTATCATAACAGAAAAAAAGTTCCAGAGTCTCTCCAGAAATGTTTCCAAAGGGTTGCTGAAGAATAATTTTCATGCTCTTGGATTCAAACACACGCCAAAGACGAGGAGTACGCCTCAATTTCAGAGATTGTCGTCAAGAACGAATACATCCTGCTCACCTCCTACAACAGAGGAGAACTCCATAAAAGCAGTCACCACCAGACGTCAAGGCTGACAAAGTATCCAAAGCTCATTTCGGAAAGAAACACTGTGTCCCTGGCCCCGAGTTTTTCACCATCTAAATGTGAAGGGCCGTCCACCCTCAGCATCCTCGCAGCTCCTGGGCGATCCCGGTGCACGCGGCCCCGGCAACCATCAGCCTTCCTCCCGGACCCGGTGTGACCCTGGGGGGTGACCCCGCCGCCCGGCCGGAGGGACGCACGCGCCCCGCCCCCGCCCGGCCCCGAGGCGCCGCCGCTCGCAGGCCGCTCTTACCTTCCGGCTCGCGCCTCCCAGGGACACCTTGGGCCTGGTTTTGAAGTCCCCCTCAAAACTAAACATCTTTACAGCCTATCCCATCTGGGGGACCCGACCCAGAGAGCGCGGGCGGCCAGCGGGCGCCGGGGGAGTGCCCCGGCGGGGACGAGGCCGCGCCGGGCAGGGACCCCGCGCCCGCCGGCGGGCTGCCCGCTCGGCCTGCCCTGGGTGTGGGGGTGGCGACACAGGGGGCGGCCCTCGGCCACCGCCGCTCCCCTCATCCACGCCTCGCCGCCACTCCGGCCGAGCCCGAGCGCCAGCGGGGGCCGCGGATCCCTCACTCACACCCAGAGCGGCCGCTGTGAGGAAAGATGGCCGCCGCCGCCGCCGCCGGCGCCGCTGCTGCTGTGCGCCGCCCCGTCGGCGTGCGCGCGCCCGGCACGGACGCCGCCGCGCCGCTCCCGGCGCCCGGCTCGCGTGCGCGCGCCCGTGTTGACGGCGCAGCGGACCGTGGGAAGAACCCGCGGGGCCCTGCGCTTTGGCGGGAGGGGCGAAGGGCGGGGCCGGGGCCTTGAGGGGCGGGAGCTGGTGAGGGGCGGGGCCGGGGGCGGGCCGGGGGCGGGGCCGGAGCGCGTCGCTGCAGCGCAGGTGCGGGGGCAGGGAGCGCCCCCAGCAGGTGCTGCGAGGCAGAGGGCGCTGTCCGAGGGGTGCTGAAGCGTCCCTCGTGCACAGTGCTCCGGGGCCGGCTTCGTGGGCGCCTGCGTTCCGAAGCTGGACTCGGATTCCGTGTGTGCTCTTTTCTGGGAAGCCGGCTCCAGGCTTTCTGTAAGATACCGGGCTTGACTGATACGAGAGGGAAAGATCAGCTTTATTACTTAACGCCCTTAGAGAGCGCATCACTAAACGTTGTGACCTAGTTATGCGCGAACTTAGTACACACATATACACGTATATATCATACACACACAGATAGAAGCATGTAGCACATACACAGCATAAAAGTATATCATGTACACATACATACTCTTACATAAATGTCAAAAGCACGTCAATATATACACAAGTACATATGTACATATATAAACATATACATACAAACGTATAATATATTCAGAGAAATAGATATTGCATACACACATATATACCAGATACATATATACATTTCATATACACGCGAGTAAAATCAAAATCGTATTATCTAATACTTCCATTTCTATGCGAGATGCCCTGTTTTCTTTTATTCTGTTCTCTTTTTTTAATACTAGCTGCAAACCACTAAGTACATTTCACAACCCTCTAATGGGTTTCAATCTTCGTTTGAAAAATTCTGCTATGTACACAGACAGACAGACACACAAACATATATATATATATAATGAGAATTAGGTCACAATAGGATCAAAAAACTTTGAAAGTCAATGATAGCGTGGCTTCTCAGTTAACGTATAAACTACTCTGATATGTCAAGAAATCCTTGATTCATCAAATATGTCCAAATTGTATCAATTTTTAAATTGTACAGATTTTATAAGTAAACTGTCACTTTTTTTGAACCTGTCAGAGGACAAAGATTTAAAATATTGATAATATCCATTCTGTGTCCTTAGTGAGTCTGCTCTGAGGTCTCAGGTTCTGCCCCAAATGAACTCTTCCAAGGTCCAGGCCACACAAGGAGCAGGGGACCATTTCACCAGCACACCAAACTTAGTTCTCCACTTCAGCTTTGTTGATAATTAAGGGTATTTTTCAAATTTTCTGAATTGTCTATCTTAGCTTCCTGTCATTGTTGTAACAAATTACCATAAACGTAGTGGCCTAAACAGCCTGAACATATTGTCTTATGGTTCTGGAGGTCCGAAGTCTCTCTGGGCTAAAATCAAGGGGTCTACAGGGTTGCGCCCCTCCTGGGGATGGGACAGGCTATAATTTATTATCTCACCATTTCCCTGTAGTTTGGCACTTAGGCTAACTCCATTTTGTTGTTGTTAAAATTATACTTCAGGAACATGCTTGCATACAGGAATGAGTTCTTTCTGCAGGAAAGACACCCTAAAGCGTTGCGGCTGGGTTGTAGGGCCGCAGGCCTACCTCTGATGGGGTCTGTTCCCTGCTGTCCCCAGAGGATACACAGCCTCTCCTGCAGCTATGTAGGTGCTGGCTCCAGAGACCCTGGGGCGGGTCCAGGAGAACATGTGTTAAATTAACACCAAGGCCACTGTAGGCCCGAGGCTGGAGATTCCCCCCTTTTACCATCCCACGCTGTCCAGATCTCGTGCAATTAGGCCAAGTGATCACAATCAGAGTTTCTGATGATAAAATACCAAGGTAATTCCAATGAATACAGCAACGAAGAAATACGCAGAAAATTTTGTCCCAAAGTGGAGATGGTAGTTACTGATGGGAGGAGACCTGACGTGGAAGGAGGTGACTGGCAACGTTGTTTCGCAATCTGCATAGTCTTTCCAGGCTTGTCTTTAAAGTGTTGATAGATGTTTAATATGCTTTCTATGTGTATAATAATTTTAATGATGAATTTCTTTCAGAAAAAGAAGTTTCATTATCTTTGTTCAGGCTGCTTTGATAGAATACCACAGACTGGGTGGCTTATAAAAAATGGAAATTTATCTCCCACAGTCTGGAGGCTGGAAGTCCCCAATCAGGCCTGGCAGATTCGGTGTCACGGGAGGACTCACTTCCTGGCTGATCACTAGTGCCTTCCCTCTGTGTCTTCATGTCGGGGAGGGGACAGGGAGTTCTGGGGTGGGGACGTTGCTTTTACAAGGACCCTCATCCCCATTCAGGAGGGCTCTACCTTTGTGACCTCATCACCGCTCGACACCATCACACTGGAGGTTACGATTCAACACGTGAATTTAGGGTGAGGGGGACGCAGTCCGTAGCATTCATTAACACAGCGGCAACAGCAAAATACCCTGAATTTAAACACATACTCCTCTTCCATTGTCATATTTCAGGCAACATTAGAGGACAAAAATTAAATCTCTCTGCAAGATGAAGTCCAGAGGTGAAAAGGTCCAAAAGAACCCAAGTGTGAAAACACGGACAGAAATGAAGGGAGAAATGGACGATTTGAGAATATCAGTTGTAGGCTTCAGACACGCACTTTGAATGCTGGCCAGAACATCTAGACAAAAGATCAACAAGGAATGAAGATTCTAAAGCCACTCTTAGCAACTTGACCCCCAGACTGTGGGGCACGCCCGCTTCCCGCAGCAGAGCACCTGCTCCGCCCAGGGGTACCCGGAGCATACGCTGGGCCCTTCGGCAAAAAGTCAGAACTACAAACAGTGTCCTCCGACCAGAGTGGGATGAAATCAGAGATTCTAGACAGGAAAAAACCAGGACTCTCACCAATGTGGAAATTAGCTTCTTAGTAGCCCCAGCATCAAAGAAGAAATCAGAAGGGAAACCAGAAGCGAGTGCAAATTGTCATGAGAGACATGGCCCAGAGCAGGGGCTCAAGGGCATTTAAGAGGTGGGTGGAAAATTCTTGAAGTTCACAGATCTGCCGCGTCCAGAGTCGACGCAGGGAGCTCTCAGTTCCTGAGGCGTGTAATCATTGTACCATCCGGAGCAATGGGTCGCTTGCTCAAACACCTGGGCAAACGCTGCTTTTCACAAAGTGGTACCCACACACCGCTGCATTCTGCCTGTCACACTTTGCCATGACCGGACTGGCTGGAGGGCCTTTCTCTCCCAGTCCATGGATGCAAGACCCCAAATCTCTCCATGCTTCCCCAAGCCCCGTATCCCTGGTGCTGGATGCCCAGCTCTGCCTGTGACATGGGCTGACGGGGGTTCCGAAGCTATTCCAAGACGTGGTGGCCCTCCGCCTGTGGCCCCCCACTGCAGAGGATTCCTGCTCCCCCACTATGGATCCAGCTGAGAGTCCCGAGCTAAAGCCTCTATGGGAGTTGCCGTGGGTACCCAGGAACTCTTCCCTCTGTCTGTCCTCCACCCAACACAGTCCACACAGTGAGTTGAAGCCAGGCCAGCTGCCGGCTGGCCCTCTACCAAGAGCCCTGGTGGGGTGGCTAAGATGCCCTTCCAGCCGGGCCAGAGTGAAGAGTCTCACGTATTAAAGGCCCAGACACATGGCATTCACCTGTGGGCAAACCCACCATCATCGGCAGCCACCCACATGGGCCAACACTTTGTGTGGCCCCCAGTGAGCACTCTCTCCCCCCAGGCAGTGAAGAGCCAGCTGATGTGCAGTGTGAGCAATGCCATCCTGGTGGGCCTGGCTCAGCGTGGTGCCCCAAACCCCGGGGGGCCCATGCCCTGCCAGGGCCCCACACAGGCAGGGCCCTGTAGTCAAGGCCTAAGTCATGCTCCCAGGCCTCAGAGGTGCATTACAGCCTGATGTAGAGACCAGGGGCTCCTGGAGATAGGAGTCCAGGCCAGTGGTGGACGTGGAGGGACAGGGTGTGGGTCAAGCCAAGGCCGGCAGGGGTCATGGGGTTGGAGGCAAGAGTTGGGTAGAGAGAGCTCAGGAAGGCTGATTCCACACTCTCAGACTGGCATCGTCAGCAGTGACCCTTTTTCTTTTTATCATGAAGCTCCTTTTAAAAATACATATATTTCTTTATGTATTTCCAGCCACAGGACTGGAAAAGGTCAGTTTTCATTCCAATCCCAAAGAAAGACAATGCCAAAGAATGCTCAAACTACCACACAATTGCATTCATCTCACACGAGGTTAAAGCGTCTACCTGCAATGCGGGAGACCTGGGTTCAATCCCTGGGTCGGGAAGATCCCCTGGAGAAGGAAATGGCAACCCGCTCCAGTATTCTTGCCTGGAGAATCCCATGGACGGAGGAGCCTGGTGGGCTACAGTCCACTGGGTCGCAAAGAGTCGGACACGACTGAGCGACTTTACTCACTCACTCACTCACTCACACGCTAGTAAAGTAATGCTCAAAATTCTCCAAGCCAGCCTTCAACAGTACAAGAAACATGAACTTCCAGATGTTCAAGCTGGATTTAGAAAAGGCAGAGGAACCAGAGATCAAATTGCCAATATCCATTAGATCATCGAAAAAGCAAGAGAGTTTCAGAAAAGCATCTACTTCTGGCTTATTGACTATGCCAAAGCCTTTGACTGTGTGGATCACAATAAACTGTGGAAAATTCTGAAACAGATGGGAATACCAGACCACCTGACTTGCCTCTTGGGAAGTCTGTATGCAGGTCAGGAAGCAACAGTTAGAACTGGACTTGAAACAACAGACTGGTTCCAAATAGGAAAAGGAGTACATCAAGGCTGTATATTGTCACCCTGCTTATTTAACTTATATGAGGAGTACATCATGAGAAATGCTAGGCTGGATGAAGCACAAGCTGGAATCAAGATTGCAGGGAGAAATATCAACAACCTCAGATATACAGATGACACAACCCTTATGGCAGAAAATGAAGAACTAAAGAGCTTCTTGATGAAAGTGAAAGAGGAGAGTAAAAAAGTTGGCTTAAAGCTCAACATTCAGAAAACTAAGATCATGGCATCCAGTCCCATCACTTCATGGGAAATAGATGAGGAAACAGTGACAGACTTTATTTTTGGGGGCTCCAAAATCACTGCAGATGGTGACTGCAGCCATGAAATTAAAAGACGCTTGCTCCTTGGAAGAAAAGTTATGACCAACCTAGATAGCATATTCAAAAGCAAAGACATTACTTTGCCAACAAAGGTCCATCTAGTCCAACCTCTGGTTTTTCCAGTAGTCCTGTATGGATATGAGAGTTGGACTATAAAGAAAGTTGAGCGCTGGAGAACTGATGCTTTTGAATTGTGGTGTTGGAGAAGACTCTTGAGAGTCCCTTGGCCTGCAAGGAGATCCAACCAGTCCATCCTAAAGGAAATCAGTCCTGAATGTTCATTGGAAGGACTAATGCTGAAGCTGAAATGCCAATACTTTGGCCACCTGATGGGAAGAATTGACTCATTAAAAAAGACCCTGATGCTGGGAAAGATTGAAGGCAGGAGGAGAAGGGGACGACAGAGGATGAGATGGCTGGATGGCATCACCGACTCAATGGACATGAGTTGGAGTAAACTCCAGGAGCTGGTGATGGACAGGGAGGCCTGGCGTGCTGCGATTCATGGGGTCGCAAAGAGTCGGACTCGACCGAGCGACTGAACTGAACTGATACTTACTTATTTCGCTGTGCTGGGTCTTCGTTGCTGCGCAAGCGCTTTCTCCAGTTGTGGCGAGCGGGGGCCGCTCTTCCTTGTGGCGCACACGCGTCTCACTGCAGTGGCTCCTCGCCTCGTGGAGCACAGGCTCTAGGCACACGGACGTCAGCAGCTGCGGCGCTCGGGCTTGGTAGTTGCAGCCCGTGGGCCTGGTAGTTAGACGTGGCACAGAGGTTTCGTTGCCCCACGGCATGGGGAATCTTCCCAGACAAGCTGAATAATTCTGATTTTTTTCTTTACCAAAAACTAGACGGTGTCCAAAACAAAATGGCCCATGCCCTCATCATTTCCAGGTTCACTGCAGAGGTGCTATGTGATTCTGGAGCGAAACCGTGTTCACACTGTCCACGACAGGTTACGCAGTGTTCATGACTATCCATGCTTGCTGTCAACGCACAAAGGAAGTTTAAGATATGTGCCCGTGGAAGACAAATACCACATGATGTCACTAACGGGTGGAGTCTAAAATGCGACACAAGTGAATAGATTCGCAGACGCAGAGAACAGACTCGCGGCTGCCGGGGGAGGGGAGGGAAGACTGGGAGGCTGGGATTAGCAGATGCAGACTAACTCATAGCGGGTAGGTAAGCAACAGGGGCCCAGGGTACAGCACAGGGAACCACGTTCGATATCCTGTGATAAACCGTCTTGGAAAAGAATACGAAAAAGCGCGTGTGTGTACATGCATCGCTGAACGTTTGCCATACAGCAGAAATTAACACAACCTTGTAAATCACCCATACTTCAATAAAAAAAATTTTTTTTAAGGTGTTTTTCTTCGTGGTCAAGCAGGGCTGAGGCACAGGTCTGAGCCCTGCCCTCTCCAACTGCATGACTTTGGGTCAGCCAGTGACCCCCATTGGCCACAGGGACCAAATGCCCCCTGGGTTGACGGCAAGGCATGGTCCCCGTGGCTCCAGGCCTGTACTCGGTGACAACTGGATAAAGCCAAGTTATTTCCAACTATTGTCATTAGCCTGAAGCATCAGTAGCACTTCGCTAAGTTCATAGGCCAAAAAAAAATTTTTTTAACAACAAACAACATTGAAAGAGCAAGTATTAATATGCTGTTAACATTCTACTGATACTATTTTTATGCATTATCATCATCATCATTTTAATCATTTAAAAAGGTGAGACAATTAAGAGTGTGCTTGGCAGTCAGTCCGCATGCGGAAAGCGGGAAGCCAAATTGCAAAAGCTCCAGACGGCCTTACACAGACACGAGCTGCCAGCGTCACCAAGGAGAGGGCCTCTTCCCGAAGCTCAGCTCAAGTATTAAATCTCCAAGTGAACCGGGGTTTGGAAAGCTAGCTAGATTTACACTTCTGTTCAAAGTCACCTAAAATAATCGAGTGCAGGAATGTATCAACACAGCAGTGGAAAACAAAGCTGCTATTTATTGGGCATTCACTCTCTATCAGACGTTACACTCCATGCTACATAGACTCTTACTCAGTTGCTTCTCACAGCAGCCCTGTGACCTAAATGTCATTCTCCACATTTGACCAGTGCAGAGACTGGACACGGGAGGGGGTTAGCAATTTGACAGCCGGTCCGCGCACAGCTGATGTTCCAAAGCCTTTGTTGCTGTTCAGTCGCTCAGTCGCGTCCAACTCTTTGCAACCCCACAGACTGCAGCACACCAGGCCTCCCTGTCCTTCACCGTCTCCCAGAGTTTGCTCAAACTCATGTCCATCGAGTCAGTGATGCCATCCAAACATCTCATCCTCTGTCGTCCCCTTCTCCTCCTGCCTTCAATCTTTCCCAGCATCAGGGTCTTTTCCAATGAGTCAGCTCTTCGCATCAGGTGGCCAACGTATTGGAGCTTCAGTTTCAGCATCAGTCCTCCCAGTGAATATTCAGGGTTGAGTAATTTGACAGTCAGTCAGTGCACAGCTGATGCTCCAAAATCTGGTGTTTCCCTTCAAACATATCACCTTATAATCTACAGTCAGCCTGGGTTCAATATCTAGCAACATAATTGAGGCTTTGCCTCAAAGATTTCCATAGAACTTTTTTTGTTTACTCTGAGCGGGAAAAAAAGTGCTGTGAAACAAGCCAGTGTTGTAAAGACAATATTGTAGAGAGCACTCCACTTAAGTACCTCCGACAGTTAAACATCAGGGCCGTGTGTGCTGCCAAAGAATGAAGACATTTTATTTAAAATTACACTGGCGCAAGACCATCAAAGTATCCTTAACATTTTCATTAAATTGAGATACAGATATACTTAGGGTAGTAAATCTCTTGTGATACAAAGAGCTTATTTGAGAGCCAAGCTTCTGGGCAGCGATGAGCCTGGAAGGAACCCGGAGACGACAACACCTTGTTCAGAGCTCTCCCCGTGGTGCCCGGCCACACGCTCCACTGTCCCCCACAAGGTCCCAGAGGGGCGGCCTCCCACGACGCCTTCGCCCAGGTCTGCAACGGCACTGGGTCGGGGTCTTCGAGGGATGCAGAAAGCCCAGCTGCTACTCACAGATCCTGGGAGGGGGACGAGCCACAGCGCCTGGGGCGCAGTGCGAGTCAGGAGGGGAGGCGTGCACGGCCAGAGCAGCAGCCCCAGCCTTTTCGGCACCAGGCACGGTTGACGGGGGTGAGGGTGGGCCTGGTTCCGGAATGATTCAAGAGCAGTACATTTCCCGTGCACTTTATTTCTATTATTTTTCCATCAGCTCCACGTCAGATCATCGGGCATTAGATCCCAGAGGTCGGAGACCTGTGGGCTAGAGCATTTACTGTGGTTTCTGCAGGAAGAGACGGGTGGGGCTGCAGACACCGGACTGGCTGGTATGGATAGTTCAGGTGAGTCTGGGGCAGAGGGGTGGCTCCTCGTTGTTGGGTCTGGCCCCGAAGGACGGAGGCCCAGCCTGGGAGAGCCTGATGGAGAGGGTGGTGACGGGGTGCAGGCACCATCAGCTGGTTTGCTTTCGTGAAGCACACTCACCGGTGGCCACGTGGCTACGTTCTCCAGGAACCGGCTGACCCTGGGGCAGGCAGTTCCTCCAGGGTCGCCAAGGCCCCCATGGCCGAGCAGCAGGTTACAGAGGACCGACGCCTCCCGAGGATAAGCAGGCCGGGCGCCGTCTTGAAGGCGGAGTCTTGGATGAGGCTGCCTCACCTTTTCACTCCCCACAACTATATTCTCTAACTGAAGTAGGCCTGATTTACAATGCTGTGTTCATTGCTGCTGCACAGCGAGGTGATTCAGTCACATGCACACACACATACTCTTTACACTTCTTGGGCTGCCTCGGTCTTGGTAGCAGCAGCTGGGCTCTCTCATCACGGCACACGGGCTTCTCTCTCGTCGTGGCCCTTGGGTCCTGGAGCACGCAGGCTCAGCAGCTATGGCCTGAGGCTTGGTTGCTCCGCAGCATGTGGGATCTTAGTTTCCTGACCAGGATTGAACCCACATCCCTGCACTGGAAGGCGCAGTCTTAACCACTGGACCACCAGGGACGTCCCCGCATTCTTTCCTGTTGATGGTTTATCACAGGATATCGAGTACAGTTCACTGTGCCGTAGAGTGGGGCCTTGTGGTCTATCCATCCCGTGTATCTCCTAAACTAACATGCCCAGTCCTTCCCTCCCCCAACCCCATCTTGAGTCCGATCTCCCAAGAGTATATTTGTCCTTTAGTGTCTGACTCATTTCACTGAGCATAATGTCCCCAAGGTTCATCCATGTGGTAGCAGGGGTCAGGGTTTCTTTCCTTTTTAAGGCTGATGTTCTTCTGTATGGATGGACTTCACTGTGTTTGTTCACTCATCTGTTGGTGGACACTTGGGTTGGTTCCATGTTCCGGATACTGTGAATAATGCTCTGATCGCTGGTGTACAAGCATGCTTGAGTCCCTATTTTCAATTCCTGTGGGCACACAGCTAGATTCCAAATTGGTCAAGGAGTCATTTATTTATACTTACTGAACTTATATGCAGAGTACATCCTGCGAAATGCCAAACTGGATGAAGCACACGTTGGAATCAAGATTGCTAGGAGAAATATTATAACCTCAGATATGCAGATGACACCACCCTTATGGCAGAAAGTGAAGAAGAACTAAAGAGCCTCTTGATGAAAATGAAAGAGGAGAGTGAAAAGTTGACTTAAAACTCAACATTCAAACAACAAAAACCATGGCATCCAGTCCCATCTCTTCATGGCAAATAGATGGGGAAACAGTGGAAACAGTGACAGACTTTATATTCTTGGGCTCCAAAATCACTGAAGATGGTGACTGCAGCCATGAAATTAAAAGACGCTTGCTCCTTGGAAGAAAAGTTATGACAAACCCTGGCAGCATATTAAAAACAGAGACATTACTTTACTGACAAAGGTCCACCTAGTCAAAGCTATTGTTTTTCCAGTAGTCGTGTATGGATGTGAGAGTTGGACTATAAATAAAGCTGCGTGCCGAAGAATTGATGCTTTTGAACTGTGGTTGGAGAAGACTTGAGAGTCCTTTGGACTGCAAGGAAATCCAACCAGTCCATCCTAAAGGAAATCGGTCCTGAATATTCATTGGAAGGACTGATGCTGAAGCTGAAACTCCAATACTTTGGTCACCTGATGTGAAGAACTGACTCATTGGAAAAGATCTTGATGCTGGGAAAGATTGAAGGCCGGAGAAGACGGGGACGACAGAGGATAAGATGGTTGGATGGCATCACCGACTCAGTGGACATGAGTTTGAGTAAGCTCTGGGAGTTGGAGATGGACAAGGAGGCCTGGCGTGCTGCAGTCCATGGGGTCGCAAAGAGTCAGGCTCGACTGAGCGACTGAGCTGAACTGAACTGAACTGACACAGCTAGGTGCTGAAAAATCCTGAAATGTGAAGGCAAACTTCTCCCTTATGGAAAAATCAGAGCAGCAAAAAGAAAACATGAAATCTGGTATGCATGAGAAAGGGGCTTCCTAGGTGGCGCTAATGGTAAAGAAACCGCTTGCCAATGCAGGAGGTGTGGGTTCAGTCCCTGGGTTGGGAAGATCCCCTGGAGGAGGGAACGGCAGCCCACTCCAGGATTCTTGCCTGGAGAATCCCATGAGCAGAGGAGCTGCGCAGGCTACAATCCATAGGATTGCACAGAGTCTGACATGCCTGAAGTCACTTAGCACACGCGGGCATGAGAAAGCAAAGCATGACTCAGATGCTTTTCCACCCAAGACAGTTTCTCTGAGAGCAGCTGCAAGGCTGTGATTCAGTGGAGAAGCACGATGCCAGGCCTCAGAGGCACAGAGGTTTTCCTCTTGAGACTGAAAATGTGACTGATTCAGTCTATTGAAGAGCCTAAGTCCTGAGACTTTGTAAAAAGAAATATACATAGAATTGATGTGAAATAGAGATTTGAAATAAAAAATTTGTGACAACAAGTTAGTCATATTCTGGTATCTGGGTTTTACAGTCACTTCTACACAAAATACAGACTATACTAATAAAGAACGCAGAGCCATAAATATCGCACTAGAAAGCAAGCAAGAGCCTGTTGCTCGTCTTTCAAATTAAATTTGGTAAGTAGGTTTATGATTGTATTTTTCCTGGGGAAATGTGATTACTTTAAAATAGTTTATGTTTTTTTGAGGTGCAAAGACTGACATACAGATATTAAATAGATCAATATTAAATAGAACAGAGATTGATAGTCATGGATCTTGTCCAACCCCCTCATTTTACAGATTAGAAAATTTGAACTCTGAGAAATCAAGAAAATTACCCAAATGGATGCAAATTCCAACTCCCATTCTTTATATTAATATCATGATGTCTTTGCTTATTATTCTAAAATTATCTCCACCATGTTTCAAAGCGAGCCTTTTTCCTTCCATTTCAGGACTGAGAGGATGTTTAGCAAAGCTCACTGAGGACTAGCTGAGCAGGCTGCCCGGCCAGGGCCCCAGACTGCATCACCCTGGCCAGGGATCTGCTTCTCTGCAGACACTAAGGGTAAGTCCTCTTGATCAAGGGTATCTGTCCTGTATCCTGATTTCCTAGATCCCGAGTCTCAGCTACTGACCTGTAAAGAGGTGGCAATGATGTTGTTGTTGAGTTGCTCAGTTGTCTCCAACTCTTTGCGACCCCATGGACTGCAGCACGCCAGGCTCCTCTGTGACCCAATACAGTGAACATGGGAAAGGAGGGCAAATGCTCGATTGGTTTTTCCCTTTCTCCACCAGCTCTGAAGATTTCACACTGGTTCCTGAGTACTCTCCATGTTTGCCAGCTGTGGCAGTAGGAGCTTGGCTGGTCTTTCCAGTCCCTTGGAGGACTCTAGGCCCTCCTGAGTGATGGAGGGTACTCATTAAGTACCCGGACCACCCCGCCTGCTTATGCTAATGAGGGGCCGGGCCCCAGGAAAGGCCCAAACATCCTCAAGGGGTGAGGATCAGTGAGCAGAGGGCTGGGGATCCAGGAGGAGTCCTCTGGGAGCTCTGTCACACGTGGGTGCTGGGAGGTCACGTGGCCCTGAAGAGCGGGACACGCCCGTCCCTACCCTCTGCCTCTCCCTGCGGCTGATTCTGATCTGTATCCTCTGTTACAATGAAACTGGAATCATCAGTGCTTGCAGAGGTGTTTTTTTTTTTTTAAATACATTTTTACTTATTTATTTATTAGGTTACTCTGGGTCTTAGGTGCAGCACTCAGGATCCAGTTCCCTGAACATGGACTGAACTCGGGCCCACTGCACTGGAAGCTCACGGTCGTGGCCACTGGACCACCAGGAAATTTCTTTCAGAATAAGAAAAAACCCCATAGATTGTATGTCTTCGCCCACTGTAATTAGTATTCTTGCTGGGCTTTTATCACCCCATCTTTGGCTGGGGGAGGCTGGTAGACTCAGCTCCCTGGCCCGTCCGGGCAGGACTCTTGCCATCTTTTATAGCTTTCTTGATGTGGGATGACGAGATATACCAGGCTCCACGTACACGATGCTGGTTCTGTTTTTGGTGGAAGCCATCGTGATGCTTTCTGGCAGAAACACAGCAGATGACAATGCGGTGTGTAGACAAGCCATTGTCACGGGGGAGTTCTCACTCATCTTTCTCATGAAATGTTTCAAACACAAGTACAAAGGGTATAGCGAATATGCCCTCTGTCCTCGTCACCTAGATTAGGAATTATTGCCCACTTTCGCTTCACACCTTTTTCCTTTTCTGGCGGGGGTGGGAGGCTTGCTGCACCATGCACCACATGGCACTTCCCCGACTGGGGACTGACCCGCAGCCCCTGCAGTGGGAGTACAGGGTCTTAACCTCCAGGTGGCTAGGGGAGCCACACATTGTTTTTCCTTAAAGAAACAGAATGTCAGCAATTGTTGGAGCCCTCAGGTTGCCTCCCAGGTACCCTGCCCGCCCCCCACCCCGAGGTGCTTTGCTCAGGAAGCTGTGCATCCCCCAGCCACGTCATTCCGCTCCACCACCTGTCCTGTGCGTCCACACGAGTCCGGCTTGCAGTGTTCTTAGATTTAATCTTTATCAAAGTAACACACAGACATCGTTTTCAAAATCAAGCAGTACTACATGGCTCTAAACAAAAGTAGGTCTCTCCAATAACAACTCAATAACAAACAAGCAAATAATTCAATTGAAAAATAGGCAAAGGAACTGAATAGTCATTTCTCCAAAGACGTATAAATGGCCTACAGATGCATGGAAAGGTGCTCGATGTCACTTCATCACCAGGGAAATGCAAATCAAAACCACAATGAGATCTAATCTCATACCTGTTAAACCCACTATTACCAAAACAAACACAGAAAAAAGATGACAAGTGCGGGTAAGGATGTAGAGAAAAGGAGCCCTTGTGCACTGTCGGTAGGAATGTAAATCGGTGCAGCCTCTATGGAAAGCAGTAAGGAGGTTCCTCAGAAAATTACAAATAGAACTACCAGATGGTTCAGCAAGTCTACATCTGCATATTAACAGTCATCCAAAGGTCATGAAACGAGGAACTCCAGGAGCTGTCTGCACTCCCAAGTTCATTGAGGTATTATTCACATTCCTTTTTTTTTTTAAGTAAACACTTATTCTGGTTGATTTCTCAATGTATAGTTCAATATAAAGGCCAGTTTTCAATGGCAGAGATTTGGTTCCACTCAAACTGTTTGGAGAAACACACTGACTGAAACCACCCGCCCTGGACAGGTACCATGGTAACCATTTCCGTGACTTGTTTTATGACAGGAGGTCCTGGTAAGGAACACGGAACGAAGAACCCACCACCAACAGGAAGAGTTCGGGAAAGGTCAAAAGGAGATGCTACGTGTCTGACCGCTTCCCAGAATCCTTCTCTCTGGCATCCATCTTGGCTGAACAAGGCGCCCACCACCAGGAAGCACTCTGAGTCAGAATGATGGGCCAAAGACAATCCGGAAACTGCTCCCATCACGGTAAAACCCAAGACTTCGAGCCACGCGGCAGAGCAGTTCTCCTGGGTTCCCTTATCCTCCTGCTCTCTGCCCGGGGGGCCCCTTCCCAGTAAAATCTCTGACTTTGTCAGCATGTGTGTGTCTCCTCGGACAATTCATTTCTGAGTGTTAGATGAGAGCCTGCTCTTGGGCCCTGGAAGGGGTCCCATTTCCTGCAACAAAATTTCATGATGCTACAGAGAGCTACAACTTTTTCTAGGAAGTAAGTGAACAGCTTTTTCATACTGTTCATGAACATGGTCAGTACCAAATCAGACTGACTAAATTCTTTAGAGCCAAAGATGGAAAAGCTCTATACAGTCCCCAAAAATACGACGTGGAGCTGACTGTGGCTCAGATCATCAGCTCCTTATTGCACAATTCAGGCTCAAATTGAAGAAAGTAGGGAAAACCGCTAGTCCATTCAGTTCAGTTCAGTTCAGTCGCTCAGTGTTGTCCAACTCTTTGCGACCCCATGAATCGCAGCACGCCAGGCCTCCCTGTCCATCACCAACTCCTGGAATTCACTCAAACTCATCATGTCCATTGAGTCAGTGATGCCATCCAGCCATCTCATCCTTTGTTGGCCCCTTCTCCTCCT